>NC_091283.1:632608732-633259565 GCF_032444005.1 Ranitomeya imitator | reverse complement strand
CAAAGTTTGAAAATTGCAAAATTTTAAAAATTTTCGCCATATTTCCGTTTTTTTCATAAATAATCGCAAGTAATATCGAAGAAATGTTACCACTAACATGAAGTACAATATGTCACGAAAAAACAATCTCAGAATCAGCGGGATCCGTTGAAGCGTTCCAGAGTTATAACCTCATAAAGTGACAGTGGTCAGAATTGCAAAAATTTGCTCGGTCATTAAGTACCAAATTGGCTCTGTCACTAAGGGGTTAATCTGAGGGTGTCAACTATTTTGTCCAGCCCATCTTGGGGGTTTTGTGTGAAATTATGTTCAGTTTGCCTTTTTTTTAAAGTTTTTTTTTTGTGCTGTTCCCAAAACACACACACATATGAAATAAAACGTGTATAGCAAAACGTGTAATTGCAATAGTTTTCTGGGAGAAATACTTAATTTCCTGGAACAATTTCAAGGCTACCAACACTTTCAACTATATGTAGGTTTTTGTTAGCTGTATGGTATAAAATACTTTTTTTTTTTTTTCTTTAAAAAAAAAAAAAATTTCTTTTTGTCAGAGTAGTTTTTTTTTCTTTGCATATATTTATATTTTTTTTTACATATGTCCCACAAGAGATTATAAAAGATCTCTGGGGAACATGTTTGTTTTTATTGTTCATTTTTTCCCAGTATAAATGGTGCATGTATCAGAGCCCCAGGTACAGGGTAAAGCAGCCTCCTTGAGTCATCTGGGTCTGCTAGAAACCAACAACTTTTCTATGCCAGCAGAGACCACGCCATCTTGTAATCACCAAGTTCCTACAATAGCATCAGCAGTGCCAATGCTCTGTTCACTGCACTATGCTTCCTGAGAAGACAGAAGCATTAGTAGACCACTTCTGCCTTCTCTCCAGGTTCTGGGCTAGATTTCAGGAGTTTTAACCTGGTGCCTTTAAATTTACATTATTGGAGTATTATGGCATTTGGTGTCATAAAAATTTCCCAAATTGTTTTTGTGGCAAAGTGTCAAACTGAAGATTTTTTTTTTTATAGAAACAAATGCCTAACACAGAATTTTTAGTTTTTTTCCTCCCTAATTAAAATGTAGAATACATGATATAATCTCCCCCAAAATGGCAGTATTAAAATATATATCTTGTCCAAATAAATAAAGCTTTCCTATTAATATGTTGACAAAAAAATGAAGATCTGACTATCAAAATAGAAAAAATGCCAGAACCTGAGACCCAAAGTAAGCTGGTTCTTAAAGATGTATTTTTATTTAGGTATGTGTATTTTAATGCGAGTTACATCATAAGGCCGGGGTCACACTTGCGAGTTCATTGTGAGAAACCCGCACATCAATGCCGAAGCTTGCGGCTGCATGTATTTCTATGTAGCTGAGCGCTCCGGTCCCGAGTGCTGGGTATTGAGGCGAGAGACTCGTGCAAGTTTCTCGCATTGTACATGCAAGTATGACCCCGGCCTAAATCAGATTAAACCCACCCATACACAAGAGACAGCTGTCAGCAGAGTGCTCCTGTGCTCACTGTGAGACCATCCCGCCAATATTGGTGGGTTCGGCTGATTTTAATCTAATGTATATGGGGGCCTTTATGCCCAAAGCTTGAGGCTGCTTACCTTACTTTTCTCCATCCACTGTCATTGACCTTCTCTTATATGTAATTACACATGTTAAATCCACATATAGAATGTCACATTGTTCTGTATATAGGGGAATGTACTCTGGAAGTTACTTTCTAGAGGATTTTACGTTGATAGGTCTGTCCTGAAGGCCATGGCTCCAATGTAAACAGAGCCTTTTGGGCGAGTAACACACCAATTCCAGCAGGTTTGGTCTTTAAAGCGATATTAAGTAGTAGGTATAATAATTAGAAATATTCTGTAGTTCTTCTGATTGGCTATATCACTTACCCCATGTGCAGGGCATTGCAGTAGCTTAGGTATTCATGGTTAGTGGTCGTAAGCATGAATACGTAAGCCATGCCCTGCACATGGGGTAAGTGGCATAGCGAATCAGAAGAATTATGCTACATGCTTGGAAGTATTTGGTATTATTATTACTATATATTATTATTATTTCTACTACATATTGGGATATGTACTTGGAGATGAGATTACCTCTTTAAGGGTAAAACGGTGGCTGAAATCATGCGCTTATATGTTGTGTGCGATCCGTCCTGACAAATAATACGTTCTGATTTTCCTAATTATTGCAGTCCTGGAAGTATGCCTCCTGCTCTCCAGAATGAAGTGAAGCCCCAAGAATCCTCACAACCACTTCCAATTTCATCAAGGGGACGGAAAACTAAAGGCCGTAAAGGTGTATGAGCCAGACTAACCTCCAAAACAAGACACTGAGATAAGCCAGCGGCTTCTACCTAGCGCCTCCTGAGGACAGCAGAGTCGTAGCTAGCTATGCCTCCGAGCTCTGTGTGAGCACTCAGGGAAATAACCACCTTTAATAAAACGTATAACTTAATTAGGGCTTGTCAAATCCTCTAACAAGTCTGCTTTAGTAATGGCTTGCGCCTCTCATGGAGTTACAATGCTGGAGCATCTTTTATGTGTTATTCCTTCTATAAGTCTATGTATAAATTGTGCAGGGGGATCTCCGTACCCACCCAGCTATGGGTACTGACCGATTATGTGAGGACATACTACATTGATAAGGGGAACGCCTAAGTGCCAAATATTCCTACATTTCCTGGGGGAATAATAGAGGTACAGTACAGAACGCGAAGTTAAAGGGAGAAAAAAATAAAGCCGCTACAGCATTATTTCCTGGAAAATGCAAGAAATTACATATACAAGGTAGCCCCTTCAGAAAATGCATGATGCCATTTATTACGTTTGCCTGTGACGTCCATGATACCTTACACATTACCATGCATTTGTCATAGGTTCCAGAGGTGATGGGTGTGCTTGGAGAGCATTTACTAGAACACGGGGCAGCACCACTATCCAACAGTATGGTGTTTTATCACCAAATACCGCCATTGTGTTCAAAGCAGATATCATAATTTCCATACAAGATGGGAAGGAGGGACCCACAGGTGGGGTTGTGACACACACTGATCGCCCACATTGCCTTCCTGCGTCACTTAAGGACTATAGCTCGAGGGCCATTAGCTGCAGTATGGAGCCATTACGTGATGGCCAGGGGGTCACTTACCTTCCACCATTTACCAGGAAGTGGAAATGTGAATTGGGCAACTTGCTCAGGGTATCGTGGTCCAAACTGAACGCTACTTGTATATGGAATGCAATTGCAGCTTTGTATCACCGTACTATCCTTCATGAGCACTATGATCTGCCATGGTATAGTACACTGACATTAGAAGAATAAAATGCCATCAGCTCACCAACCCTGAAGGAATGTCCATAGATTCAGGAGATATTCGATGCATAGATCCTCAAGGCCGGCATCCTCAACCAAGCAATGTAGATAAAGGTAAGGTGATCTGGCACCGGAATCATAAAAAAGTGCCTTATTGGATCAGCATTCAGAACCACGATTAAAACAAGGAGGATGGGACATGCAAACCTTGCGCGTTTCAGACATGAAGTCTTTACTTATAGATGGTTTTTAAAGGTGATCCAATGAAGCACTGAGTATTTTTTAGGATTCCAGTGCCGCGTCCCCCTTACCTTTTCCTACACTGACATATATACAGATAAATATATAAATATATATATATATATATATATATATATATATATATATATATATATATATATATATATATATATATATATATATATATATATATATATATATATATATATATATATATATAAATAATATATTATAGTTGGGTGCACGCTGCAGTTTCTAAATCCAGTCCTCATACTTTCCATATTTTGCTGTTTGAATGTTGACATGGACTTTGATCTTTGTAAAGGTATAGACTGACTTGTGCATGGTGTGCGGGTATGGAAATGCCAATATTCTAGTAGCCAAGCTGCTGATTTCTGAAGACACCGATTTATTTATTGTATCATTGTACAGTATGTATTACTATTACACAGAGTATTTATAACACTTCACATAAGCTAGATACTGCTGGGTATCTGCTGAGCAAAAGCTATATCTTTTGAAATGAATGTACAGAATTGGATACAGTTATCTATCTCTTTTTTTTTTATCCCCCAGATTTGACTCCTCTTGCTCATGGGTCGTGCCTGGTGTTGCCAAGATCTATTCACTTAAATAAGGATACGCTGCAATACCAGCCACAGCCCATAGGCAAGAGGGTCGCCGTTTCCCCTGTCTCCACCCCCACTCCTGACGCTTGCAAAAAAAGCAGACCCTTTTATCTAATCCTGAACGATACTTTTAACTATTTAACCTCAGTTTGAACTGCAAGGCTATACTCGCTACCATAGCAGCATGTGGGAAAGAGTAGCAAACGGACTAATAACAGTGTTATATTCTGGCCCTGACGCTGGCGTGATCATGTGTTCTGCATTCTGAGAGGGAATAAAATGCATTACAGTTCAGTAAACTAATTTTGTGGGTTTTTTCTTAAAAAAATGTAAATAATAATAATCTGATGGACACGGTGTTGGCTGTAAGTGTTTCCATTGCATAGTATTAGTTACATTAGATATCGGGAAACAAGTTTTTGGTGAGGGTTCTACAGAGTGTAAGTATCAACTTTTTAAAAGGAATCTGTCAGACGAACCGAAACCGGAGACAGCATGAATCGTTTAATAGAAAATATACTTTGAAGATCCAGCCGGAGACAGGACTAGTCTGACTCTGACCGACTCTTTCCAGTGCTGCTTGAAGTAATTGACAGGTCTCTTCCTAGGTACTCGTGAAGGAGAGACTTGACAATCACCTGCAGTAGAGCTGGGAAGAGTTGGCTGGGAGCGGTGCTGTACTAGTTGATAAATTTAGCACATTATTGGACTTTTTAGCCTAAATTTCCTCCACATATTAGTTAACATACCAACATTTTTGCTCAGTGCTACATTTTAAGCCACTTACTTTTCCCACTAGACCACCCCTCTTTACAGAGAAGCCATGGCTCCCCTCCTAACTACATAGTAACATAGTTATTAAGGTTGAAGGAAGACTTTAAAGGGAACCTGTCACCCCCAAAATCGATGGTGAGGTAAGCTCACCGTCATCAGGGGCTTATCTGAAATAGGAGAAAAAGAGGTTAGATTATACTCACGCAGGGGCGGTCCTGCTCCGATGGGTGTCTCAGGTCCGGAACAGCGCCTCCCATCTTCATTCCATGACGTCCTCTTCTGGTCTTCACACCGCGGCTCCGGCGCAGGCGTACTTTGTCTGCCCTGTTGAGGGCAGAGCAAAGTACTGCAGTGCGCAGGTGCCAGAAAGGTCAGAGAGGCCCGGCACCTACGCACTGCAGTACTTTGCTCTGCCCTCAACAGGGCAGACAAAGTACGCCTGCGCTGGAGCTGCGGCATGAAGACCAGAAGAGGACGTCATGGAATGAAGATAAGAGGCGCCGGAGTGGACCTGAGACACCCATTTCACGAGACCGCAGCGGGACCGCTCCTGGGTGAGTATAATCTAACCTCTTTTTCTCCTCTTTCAGGTTACATCGGGGGCTTATCTACAGCATTCCAGAATGGTGTAGATAAGCCCCTGATGACGGTGAGCTTACCTCACCCGCGATTTTGACCTTTAAGTCCATCTAGTTCAACCCATAGCCTAACCTAACATGCCCTAACATGTTGATCCAGAGGAAGGCAAAAAAAAACCATGTGGCAAAGAGTAAGCTCCACATTGGGGAAAAAAATTATTTCCCGACTCCACATACCGCAATCAGACTAGTTCCCTGGATCAACGCCTTATCAAGGAATCTAGTATATATACCCTGCAACATTATACTTTTCAAGAAAGCAAAATGTTTGCTAAATGTCTCATTTTGAAAATACAGTTATAAATTAATATGTGCATTTGCACTTTATGTATTGCGTCTTAACCTTAGGCTGCGCTGGCTTCTCCCCCTTTTTTGCTCTGTTATTGGTAAGTGGCTGACCACCACTGTTGCCGTGCGCCGCGCCTGGTTATGTGCGCCATTCTTTCTGTGTCTCAGTGATTGATAGGCTGCTGTACACACACACAGCAGCCCTGCCCTGCCTCAGGCTTTGTTTAATTATGCACCTGTGCCTCAGCCTGTCTCACTCTTCATCTGTGGTTCTGGATGGGCAGTGTGGAGGTTGGATCCGAAATGTCTGTCTGGACCTGGTCAACCTTTATCCTCGCTTGCCTACTCTGGCGCCATGGGGGTGACTCAGTAATGCTCCAGGTACAGCATGCTTTTAATGTGGTCTTGCTTTTAGTTCATTTAGGAGGCCTTTATGGCACAGCGAATATAAAAAACGTAGTGTAGGATTGCCGTGAAGAGGCGGGGAGGCTCAAAGAATTGATCAATTGTTTGCTAAATGTCTCATTTTGAAAATACAATTAGAAATTAATATGTGCATTTGCACTTTATGTATTGCGTCTTAACCTTAGGCTGCGCTGGCTTCTCCCCCTTTTTTGCACTTTTCAAGTAAGGTATCCAATGCCCTCTTAAATTTTAGTAATGAATTACTTATTACAACATCATACGACAGAGAGTTCCATAGTCTCACTGCTCTTACAGTAGAGAACCCGCATGTGTTATTATGCTTAAACCTTCTTTCCTCCAGACGTAGAGGATGCCCCCTTGTTCCTGTCTCAGGTCTATGATTAAAAAGATCATCAGAAAGGTCTTTGTACTGTCCCCTCATATATTTATACATTGTAATAAGATCACCCCTTAGTCTTCGTTTTTCCAAACTAAATAGCCCCAAGTGTAATAACCTATCTTGGTATTTCAGACGAGTGAATGTGCTTGGAATAACGTCTTATCCGATCATTTTGCCGTGCTCATATATTATGTTTGAGTCTCTGTGGCTGCATGATTCGCGGCTGTTAAGCAGCCTCAACACGTGGGGATTCCCGAACGGCCACAAATCATGCAGCCGCAGGGACTCGAACATGATATACGAGCACGGCCAGATGCTTGGTTAACATGTTATCCGAGCACGTTTGCTCAGCACTACTCCTAACCTCTCCTGCCCATGCCAGACAAGCCACAAAGTGTCGGAAACACAAAATATGGTGCAAGTCAAGGAAGACAGTTTTGGTGCATTTTGCTTTTGTCTCCTAAGTTCCAGTGGTTGTGTAAAGATGTGTGAATTTTGCATTTTTAGTGTTAGAATATACAGGTTGTGAGGTGTAATATGGGAAATCCATTAATCATGATCACTCTGGTGAGGTCTTTTGATCTTATGTTGCAATTTCTGTAACAAAGGAGCAGGAACACCATCCCAAGCAGGATCACCGAGCTGTATCTTATGGTAAAGCCTACAGGAACCCGCTAGCTGAACTAGATCACCTGTGTAATGACCATTGTACCTGATATCAACCACGTCTATTTTACAGAGGAAAAGCGCATTGGGCTCGGTAGAGAAGCCAACCCTATTTGCTCAGAAGCCGTGCTTCTACAAGGAACATTTTCTTAATTTATTTGAAAAAAGTGACAAATCCCCAAATTCTCCATGATGATTTTTATTTCTTGTACATGTATAATACAAGCCTAGAAATGTAAAGACTCCGCATTTACATGCTTTATGCCACAAGCACTACATTAATAGAGCAGAGGAGAGAAGGATGTATCAGTCTGTATGGTTAATTGGGGAAGGGGGGAAAGACCCCAAAAGACTATAGGAGTAACAGGCATTGGTAGTTTGGAGTATTCTCATAACTGATCTGTGTAAGACCAGAAAGGGCTCTATAAGTTAATGTTGGTTTTGAATACTCTTGTCAACTGAATCTGAGCTATTTTTGCCCTTGGCATATTCCATAGGGTGTGTATTTCTATACGCACGGTGTTACACTAGAAACTGTAACTTATGTCCTAAATATTGCAGCAAGAGAGCATTCCTGAAAGAAAGGTTTGGCTTTGTCCAGGACATCAGGTATGGGGTTAAACATTTGTGTTAAAATAATGCCCCGGTCCCCTATAACAAATAATTGCATGGTGAGAGTAGCCCGTTATGTCATGTTGCCCATAGGAATCGTGTCTCTCGATGATACCATCACTGTATGTAGTTCCCCAATAGTTAAAAGGATTGACTCCTTTCTAAACATTTTGTTCCCTAGGCACAGTTTACTTAAAAGGGGAAAGAAATGCTTTATTCGCCATCTCCGACTCCAGGGCTGAGCCTCCGTCACTGTTCCTAGTGTCTGGTATTGGCTGCGGTACTAACACCACATTAACAGTGCGGTGGGCAACCTGAGCTTAGAGGCTCTGCTCATGTAGATGGAACACCTCCCCCAGAGCCTCTGATCTCATTGACTGACTGTTGAGATAATGTTAATGCCACAACCGATAGCAGATACCTGAGCATCACCAGTGACTGTGAGTAAAGCACAGTTGGGTTGTTTCTTTTTATGCAAAATTACGCCCAGGGTGCAAGATTTTCCAACAGGACAACCCCTTGAAATGACCCAATACGGCCCCCCAAAAAATACAATATAATATGCACACTACTCTTCAACACTGAAATTGCATCAGCAAGAAGGAAATGTCGTGGAATTTGTCTAAAGTGAACTGCTTTTCAATACAACAAGCCAGACTGCATGTTGCTTGTGCTACTCTGAGCAGCCTGTGTAGCCTACATGGCTTTCAGCGTCTCCGGATTTGACTCCCAGTGCACACATCTGGGTCGTCATTGGTCGGCAATTGCAAAGGGAGCTGCCAGCAGCGGCTCTTGATTTGCACAGGTGCATTCAGCATGGCAGAACATTCCTCAGACAACTATTAAGAACTCATTGGTGTGTAATTGCTGGGAATTCTGCACATGGTGTTCATACTCGGAATGGAATAATTTGAGATGTTTTGAAAACTTTGTTTCCGTTCTTTTTTCATGATCTGCATATCAGTAACATGTCTATCCATCTTATGATCATAATTCCACAACGTTTCCGCCTTGGTGTTGTAACTGCAGTGTTGAGGAGTATAAATTGGTAGGGTACATTCATCATAACAATGTATGTTTTTATGGGAATCGACAAAGTTAATAATGGGACCTCCACGTTTTCACTGTATAACAAGGAGTTTAATATTATAAAGCTGTAATATCCGGCTCTTCATCCTTTAGTTCTACATCTTCTTCATCCTGGTTGTCTTCTACCGTGCTTTCCTCTTCTTGCTCTCCCGGAGTCCACCTAGTCTTAGCATTTTGCATGAACTCCTGTGCTCTTCCCCACAGCTCTTGTGGATGGTAGTCTTCTCCCCCTTCCGTGTGAATGAGTTTTTTCCACGCCAGGATGAGCGCCACACAGAGCAGGATGAGCAATAGTAGCAGGAAGACCACAGTCAGCGTGCTGTCACTGGAACCATCAGAGGGTGAAGCTTGTGTAACCGGCAGCAAACTGAGCCAAGATCCTATTAAGAGAGTCCCCTAGTAGAGAAATGTAACATTAATTTATTGTATCTAAATTAGCCGGACTATAATTTAACAATTCCAACCCTTTTAATCCCATGACCCCGTCAGTTGACTGGCTGCACAGGTTCGTTTTAAAGGGTAGAGGTGTAAAGCATTATAAAAGTAAAATAAACATAAAAGGTTTGTACATTGAATGAGAAGTAAAAACACAAAAATTGAGCTTGGATTAAGTAGGTATACATGCAACCCATAAACGCATGTTCACATTGGCCATAAAGCATACAAAACCTTCAAGAAGCAAAATGAGCAGGTATGAGAGGTATTTGAATGGTGATTGTGTCGTTGGTTTAACCACTATTCATAGGAAACAGCGTAGTTATTGACCCCTTCCCAATTTTCATTTTTTGCATTTTAATTTTTCCTCTCCCATTCATTTTACAATATAGAACAAGGGAGAATTGGGGCAAAAAAAATCCAGTGTAAGTATAATGGTGACCCCCCCCCCACACACACACACACACACACACACACACACATACACACACACACACACACACACACACACACACACAATTTTGCCATGTTTTTGGGTTATATTTTTACAGCGTTGATTGTACACTAAAAATTACTTAGAAACATGAATCTCCAGGTCAGTATAATTACGGAGATAATAAACGTGCGTAGTTGGTTTGTTTTTTTACTTTTTTATTGGCATAAATTCTGAATTTTGTTCAAAAAATTGTTTTGTGTTGCCATTTTCTGATACTTGTAACTTGTATTCTATAACCATCAGCAGAGTTGTGTTGGGCTTGTATATCACACTGCGAGCTGGTGTTTTCATTTATATAATTTTGAGGTAGATACTGTGCATTGATCGCTTCTTTTGTTTTTTAATGTTTCTGCAGGGACTGAAAAATCTCAATGGTGTTTTCAGCATAATTACTTAATTTTATATGTTGATAGAATGGACCTTTCTGGACGCAGCGATACCACATGTGTGGTTTATACTAATATATATTCAATTTTTAGTGACCAGTGCCAGACAACTGCTGCTAAGGCAATTAGAATAATGGAATGCATTAATACTTTCTCGTCACAGCCAATCTTTTTCTTTTTTTTTTTTTTTTTGCGCTTTCCTTTTTTCCTCCCCTCCTTTCAAGAGTCATAGGGCCCAATTCATTCATGCCATTCTTGATGAAGGGGTGTGCTGGAGTCAGACACTTCTTATTCACGAAAATGAGCATGCCTCTTCATGATCCTGGAGTGTCTGACAAGTGTCTTGTGCCTCCTTCCGCCACACCAGAAATCTAACTCCAGTTTGATATTGGAGTGACATTTCTGGCATAGGGAATGCCACAGCTGATCCTGAATTAGATGAGCTGTAGTGTCCTACCCCCACCATGCCTGAATTTTGCCTAAGCTCTGCCCTTTTTTTTCAGAGCGGAGAGTAACTGGTGTAAAAAAAAAAACAAAGTGCAAAATTCTGGCAAAACTCTTGAGTTGCACCTAAATTTTGTGACTTCAAAGCTTTCACGCCAGAATACTGGCCTTGATAAATCGGGCCCATAGTTTTAACCGCTTTAGAATCTTGGACGTATAGGTACGTCCATAGTTTTCTCCCATTGTTTTCTGCAGCCTCCTCCTATGAGGAGGATGCCTGATATGCCAGATTTTGTGGCACATGTCAGCTGATTTGATCAGCTGACATGTGCCCCTAACATCCGCAGGTGGAATTGTGATCCACCCTCAGCTGTTAACATGTTAAATGCCGCTGTTAATCTCTGACAGCAGCATTTAACATGCCCGTGCCGGAAGCACATCACAAACCCCCCTCCCCTCATCGGCGCCCATGTCATATAACTGCAGGTTGCTGATGGGTGGGCATGACAACCTGGGGGCTGCAGGAGACCCCTGTGGTTGTCATTGCCGGATAACTCTGAGCACTGGCCAGTGGCCGGCACTCATAGCTGATGAGCATTTTAGCACAAGCGATCAGAAGATTGCAGTTTCTAGTTTTTTATGGAGATGATTGACGCAAGAACAAAGCTAGACGTTTTTTTTTTTAAGTATTAAGATATAAAAGTTTAAATGCCCCATTCAAAATAAAACAATTTTTTTTCAAATACACATTTGATAATCGCCGGTTCAGAAATGTCCGATTTATCAATATATAAAAATAATCCGATAGGTAAACTGTATAATGAGAGAAAAATCAAAATGCCAGAATTCTTTTTTTTAATTTTTTTTTTTGCCACAACATTGCATTAAAATGCAATAATGGGGGCTGAAAAGATCATATCCACACCAAAATGGTATCAATAAAACTGTCAGCTTGGCATGCAAAAAATAAGCCCTCACCCAGCCCCAGATCACGAAAAATGGAGATGCTACAGGTCTCGGAAAATGGCAACTTATTTTTTATTTTATTTTTTAGACTTTTGGATTTTTTTCCACCACGTAAATTAAAAAAAGAACCTATACATGTTTGGTGTCTATAAACTCATAATGAACTGGAGAATCATAATTGTAGGTCAGTTTTAGCATTTTGTGAACATGGCAAAAAAAACCCAAACAATAAATAATTGTGCTTTTTTTTTTTTTTTTTTTTTTTAAATTTCACCACTCTTTGAATTTTTTTCCCGATTTCCAGTCCACTATATGGTAAAGCCAATGGTGTTGTTCAAAAGTACAACATGTCCTGCAAAAAACAAGCCCTAACATGGTCATATTGATGGAAAAATATAAAAGTTATATCTCTGGGAAAAGGGGAGCAAAAAACGAAAACTCAAAAACATAAAAACCCAAGTAGGTTAAGGGGTTAAACTTGATGAAGACACAAGTCAATTAAGTTCAACCTATAAACCAACATGTTGATCCAGAGCGACAAAAAGCCCATGAGGCAGATAAGTTGCCCAATATTAGGGGAAAAATTCCTTCTGCACTCCACATGTCGTCAAATTAATTACTTGGTAGAAAGTCCATCGCAGACTCTAGTATACATAACCTGTGTGGGAATACTGCTCACTTGGGTGCGTGGTGAGGTAACACAGGAACCGTTTCCATTTAAAATGTCCAGGCTGGTTTTATTGGTGCTTCATAAGCCATGCCGCAAGCAAAGGAAAACAAACTGCCTTTCAGTGCAGGCAAAACAAAGTAAGCAGTTCCAACAAAGTCTCTTTAGAGATAGTCCAGGACACACAGGCTGAACAGCATCTAGTATACAGGCTCAGTCTGAAGACCTCACACAGGAGGCCTTCTTACCTCCACACACACAGATCATGTGTCATACAAACCGACTGCATTTTAACATGTGAACCACACCCAGAGGTGGGGTATGTGGGCAGCCAGACCCACACATCTCGCAGTGGCACAGTGGTTAGCACAGCAGCCTTGCAGCGCTGGAGTCCTGGGTTCAAACCCCGCCAAGGACAACATCTGCAAAGAGTTTGTATGTTCTCTCCGTGTTTGCGTGGGTTTCCTCCGGGCACTCCGGTTTCCTCCCACATTCCAAAGACATACTGATAGGGAATTTAGAATGTGAGCCCCATCGGGGACAGTGATGATAATGTGTGCAAAAAATGTAAAGCGCTGCGGAATATGTTAGCGCTATATAAAAATAAAGATTATTATTAAACCTGACCCAGATGCACAAAATAAGCCTCATTACTATGTGCACTAGAGCATTACTAAAGGCTTACATCACAGAGGACAACCACTTCCATGATACATACCTCCAACTTACACCTGTAATACATTTATCAAGAAAGGCAGGCATCAAGTGACTTCCATTTTTTTGTGTCCAGGCCTTTTTACCACACAATGAACCTCATATAAACAAAACAATCGTTGTGCTACACTTGGATTTTTTCCTGCTTTCCATTTGATTAGATGGTAAAATTAATGGTGATATTGAAGACTACAACTCATCCCACAAAAAAACATAATACAATTTTAAAAAGTCATGACAATATGTGCATATATATTCTAACTGTATGAATACGTACTAAGTTAGCTTTCCCTAGAGTAAGGGCCCTCAATTAATACTTGTTATACAAGCACTCGGGCATTATTTCTTTTTAAGGGGGCATTATTACTTTATAAGTAGCACTCAAGGCAACATTGCTTTTTATCAGGGTTTTGGGGGAATCTTAATATATACTTGCCTTGTAATGTCTTCACATCCTGTTTCATCCAGATGTGTCCAGATCCCAAAATTCCAAGCGGAATTCCAAGCGGCGGAAGTTCACCGACCTCCATATTGGGACTCCCAAGTGTTGGGTGTCTCAATGTGGAAAGTGCTGGTGATACCAGCCTCTTGCACGGTACTACCAGCGGAACACCGTTGCACCACACACTCTGTAAACACACACACACTATAAGCCATACGCACCACACACACACGCTGTATACAACGTACGCACCACACACACATACACTGTATACGCCGTACACAGCCTCTTCCTCTTCTGGCGAACACGCCACTGCCGGGATCAGCCGCATAATTCACTGACTGCCGCCATCTTTGTACAGGAGGAGAGCATGCACAGTTTTAATGTGGTTGCCGCTATCTGTTAGCAAAAAGATGGCGGCGGTCTGATTTACTGCACCTGTGCGAATTCCACGCAGGCGCAGTGAATCATTTGTCTGGTCCCGGCAGCAGAGGAAGCCGGTCACAAAGGGGTTTTCCCACGAGCAAAAGTTCATTTTAATAATTGTCTGTGTCTGGCCGTGAATGGAGAATACCACATCTCCTTGGCAGGGGAGGAAGCAAAAGACAATACTGACATTACAGCAGGGGATCAAAGAGGATTTCTTTTGTCAGGTAAAATATTTTACTGACTGTTTTTAAACAATATTTTACCTCACAAAATGTATCCTCTGCGATCTCCCCTCAAAGACAATAATGACATCACAGCAGGAGAACACAGCACAGGAAGAAGAGAGACGGAGGGATAGCACATGGGGTAGACAGGTCAAAGAAGAGAGCACAGATGGGAGAAGTCAGCACATGAGGAAAGAGAGCGTAGATAGGTGGGTGAGCACATGGGGGGAGAGATTCCCAACGCTGCAAAGCCTGCCCCCATCGTGACATTACCACCCTCCTGATGCAATAGTATCGGGCCTCCATCTACCGTATTTTCCGGCGTATAAGACGACCCCCAACTTTTCCAGTTAAAATATAAAATCTTCTCAAAAGTCGGGGGTTTTCTTATATGCCGGGTGTCGTCTTATAGGGTGGGTGCGGAGCAATCTGCGGTCGACGTATATAGTGGAGGGGAGTGGTCCCGATGATGAGGTGAGGGAGCGCCTCACCAGGAAGGTGTAAGTGAAGCAAACTGTCAGCGTCTGGGATGCCAGGGTTATGCAAAAAAGAGAGAGAGCGGTGCTGTGCCTAGAAAAACACTCCTCTTTCACTCATCTGGCTCGCCCTTGTATCCTGTTATCTCCTTCTCTGCCTCTGCTTCACGTACACCTTACCGGTGAGGCGCCCCCTCACCTCGTCATTGGGACCGCTCCCCCCCACAATATGCGGCGACCGCAGATTACTCCGCATCTGCCCTATAAGACGACACCTGGCATATAAGACGACACCCGACTTTTGAGAAGATTTTCAGGGGTTAAAAAGTAGTCTTATACGCCAGAAAATACAGTAGTTATTACTACAAGAGGTCAATCACAGCATTATTCATTTTAAAGAAGGTACTTGTGACAATACTTTTTATCGGGCAGTCAGAGCGTAAGCACTTTAAAAGGGAAGTTTGAGCCATTATTAAATTATAAGGGAGTACTTGGGGCATTATTATTTTATAAGGGGGATTTACAGCATTGTTTAACAAGGGGGTACTTGGAAAATTATAACCTTCAAAGATGCAGACAGGGGGCTTCTACAATTTCTTTGCATATAAGGGGGCTTGTGAGCATCTTTCAAGGTTGAATGTGGCTGTCAAGGTAAGAAAGGTTTGGGGGCCACTGCCCTAGAGGTAGCTGCGTGCATTCAGAATGATATAATTTATATAACAAAGATATATTAATTATACGAGTGTAGAAAATATCGGATTGTAGGGCCCTATGACTTCTGTGTACTTTTCGGCTACTGGGCTCTGGTTCTTACCAAAGTTCTGATCCTGTTTTCCATTACCAGGTCTCGGCAGTTCACCTTCTTGGATTCTTTCTATCCTAAAAATATCAAACTGGCATTAGCACAATGTGTAGCAGACAAAGCATACATAAAAAAGTCTACTCTTAATACAACGATAAGATGATAACACCGTTCTTTGCTCTTTATACCTGACTGATGTCATGTGATCATTTAAGCAGTTCTACTTACACATTAGTACACAGGTACCTACAGTAGTGTGATAAAAAACATGAGTTAATCACAAATTCTTTATACTAGTTTTTATTTCCAGCATTGGGAACATTGCACAATGTTTTCAAATTTAAAAGAGCAATGTATATAATTTTTAACTACTTTACAGACAATAACAATAAATGAATATCGGGCTGTCCTAAAAAATTGCAGTGTCTGCATTTTTCTTTACAAACTCACAATATATACTTTTTTTGTGGATTCCAATGAATCACTAACCTAATATTTAGTTGTATACCCACAGTTTTTTTTTTAGAACTTCTTCACAACTATGTTGCATAGAGTCGGCCAACTTCTGGCACCTGTCAACTGTTATTCCAGCCCAGGATGCTTGGATTCATCCCACAATTTTTTGGCAGTTGTTGGCTTTGCCTCAGAAACGGCATTTTTAATGTCACCCCACAAGTGTTCTATTGGACTAAGGTCTGGAGATTGGGCTGGCCATTTGGCAATTCTGGCAAATGCCAGAAGGGCCGGTCTGGTCTTGGGCTGCCTTGTCTGCTACGTTGTTAACAGAATCAATGTTCTCAAGATACCCCTACTGTTAACAGTTGTGACGGAGCACAAAGCCGGTCACTCTATCACTTACCTCAGCATGCCGTGGTATAATTAGAAATATTAGTCTTGTAGTAAATCTTCCTTTCCTCCATCCAGAGTAATATTAGTGATATATCCCATCTGGTTCTTGGGGATGGGGACACCATGGGCCTATGTGATTTCAAATGCCAGGGCTGAATTTCATCCCAAGTCCGTACCTGGACTAAAGTCTGGAGATTGGGCTGCCCACTCCATAACCTCAATTTTGTTGGACTGGAACCAAGATTTTGCTCGTTTACTGGTGTATTTAGGGTAGTTATCTTGATGAAACAGCCATTTCAAGGGCATATCCTCTTCAGTGTAAGGCAACATGACCTCTTCAAGTATTTTAATATATGCAAACTGGTCCACGATCCCTGGTATGAGGTAAATAGGTCTGGAACCATAGTAAGAGAAACATGCCCATATCCTGATGCTTGCACCACCATGCTTCACTGTCTTCATAGTATATTGTGGCATAAATGCAGAGTTTAGGGGTCGTCTGATGACTTGTCTGCAGCCCTTGGACCCAAAAATAGCAATTTTACTTTCATCAGTCCACAAAATGTTTCTCCGTTTCTCTTTAGGCCGGTTGATATGTCCTTTTGCAAATTCTATCCGCTTCAGTACATGTCATTTTTTAAACAGTGGAAATTTGCGGGAACTTCTTGCTAAGAAATTAGCTTCACACAGGCGTCTTCTGACAGTCCTCACAGGTAACTTGAGACTGTCTTTGAAAATCCTGGGAGCTGATCATTGGCTGAGCCTTGGCCATTCTGGCTATTCTTCCATCCATTTGAATGGTAGTCTTCCGTTTTCTTCCACGTCTTTCTGGTTTGGCTTTCCATTTTAAAGCATTGTAGATCATCTTAGATGAACAGCCTCTCATTGTCTGCACTTCTTTATAAGTGTTAGCCTTTCCAATCAACTTTTTATTCAAAGTATGCTGCTCTTCTGAACAATGTCTCGAAGGACCCATAGTTCTCAGGCTTCTCACGGATAACAGAAAAATCTAGGAATTCAAGCTGATAAGGATGTTCTGGTCTAAAACAAACACCTGGATTTATGACTCTTTAAATGGACACAGTTCACACATGTACCACACAGACTGCAGATCACTAAGCCATCACTCCCACCACCTCTCCATTTGTAACAAAAACCTTCATTTTGGAACCTTGGCTTTTTTTTTTGGAGGCATTAGCCCATCCTTCCCATGCGCAAACGTCCTGTGGTTACATCTCTTAATTGTTGCGCTCTTGTCTCAGTAATTCATTTGTAAACCTGCCTGAAGAAGGAGCCTCTGTGCTCTGAAAACTTGCAAACATAATTTCCGGTTAGCCAATAAAGGTATCAATCTTTGAATACTTCTGTCTTGCAATAACTAATGTTTATAGTACATCAGAATAGAGTCTTGCAAATAATACACAAGACATAGAGACCACAGAAAACAGAACTGCTGAATATTTCCTACCAACACGAAATATGAGGTGAAGGCTTTGAGGTTTGTGGTTGGAAAACCATAATATACACTGCAAAAACAGGAAGACGCACGCAGCTTACAATCTAGACCCGCTTGTCTATCAAGCAGCTGCAAGGGGCGCTGTGAGGCTGAGCAGCATCCGTGTCAGCATGGTTTACAGATATATGCCACATACTATACATGTACTACTAATAAATGTTGATCTCAGCCTTGCTCCCACACTCTCCTAGGTATTATTTTGGATGGTTCCACACCATAGATGGGCAGTAAATTTCTGATAAGTGGAACCTTTCTCTATGGAGAATATGGGTCCAGACAGCATACAGTCATGGCACACACAGACACACAATGTCTATCTGGTTTCAGGTGTGATTTTCATATTGCCCACACATGTTACTTGCCACCGGTGAGTTTGAATGAGCATCAAATGTTTGAAGCAAAATTCTTTATCCACAATTTTGGAAAGGTGCCAACAATTTTGTCCGGCCCATTTTGGGGGGTTTGTGTGTGAAATTATGTCAAATTTGCCTTTATTTTCTCCGGTTTTTTTTTTGTGTGTTGTTCTAATGTGAAGAAAGGAAATAAACATGTGTAATTGCAATAATTTTCTGGGAGAATTGCTTCATTTTCTGGAACAATTTCAGGAGTGACAACATTATTAGACATGATTGTACAGCCATCACATTGTCCAATCTAGTTCAACAATCTAATGTTCATGTCTGTGTCCTAAGGCTTGGGGAGAGGGGTCTGAGAAATAAGACCTCCACCAATGGCTAGGATGAAAACATACCTACCAACAATTCTAATTTTCTCCCATGGATGAACTGTAAAAGGGATGGGGTATAAAAAAAATTAGTAATCATAATTCTATAAAAGTAGCATCTCTAGTGATGTTCTCAAATAAATCTTACAAATCTTAGCACTGTCTTTTTAATTTAGCAAAGAGGTCTCAAGACACAAGCTGCCAAACGGAAGTTATTTTGACTATGTAAATAGTACTGATACTACGGGTCTATGTACCATGGAGGCTGACCATTTGGTTGCAGACTCCCCCTGTCCAAAGGAACTACATGGTCCTTTTCATTTGGGTGGCAAAATCCAGAACCAATGTGTACTCCACAAAATACCAAATCCCCTAACCTGGGTTGAGTCATTGAAGTCTCTTAGTAAATCATGCACATGGATAGTATTTCTTTGTATTTTTCTGTTCAAGATACAACACAGACACAATTTATTTCCTTCTTGATGATTAGTTTGGAAACCACATCCCCCAATGGCAAGTAAAAAGAGGGGGTCAAATGTTGCTCGGCGAGGAGGTAGTGTGTAGTTAAGGGCTAGTTCAGATGAGCATGTTCTCAGTTTACCATTGGTCTGTGCACTATTCATGTGCGGTCCGTTGTGCACACAGACAGCACAAAACCCAATAGCCACTGCTAGTGCATGTGAGTGATTTTCTGCACAGATCGATGGTGAACATAGAAAAAATTGAAGCAGACACTATTTTGGTGCATTTTCTGGACTGAGTTAGTGCATGCAATCAAAGGCACCTCCTGCACTTGTCGGTGACACGGAGCTGACAACTCTGTCCCAATTTTATGCCCAGTGTAAAATATTTCTGGCAAGTTCACATTACCAGATTTGATCTGCAAATCAATGGCCCTGATTCATCAAGGCCGGCAATTTGCTCCGCAGTCTTGATGGTGGAGTCAGACACATGCCTCTTCATTAATCTGGAGTATCTGACAAGTAGCATGTGCCTAAATGCGCCAATCCAGAATTCTTACTGCGGTTCTTGACTAAGCTTAAGGAATGGCACAGGTCGTCATGAATTAGACCCTGTCCCAGAATATTGGTGAAATTGCTTTGATGAATCAGGGCCAATATTTATAAAACCCTAGGTCAAGAAAATGGAGACACGTTTTAGGTCTCCCCTTGTGCTGCAATTTTTGTGTATTTGCTAAAGCTCTAGAAACAATCTATTTATCATGGAAACTGATATAAAAACCCTACAACAATCCAGTATGACATTAGCCAGGGTAACAGAGCATTTATTTCCATTAAAAAAAAAAGAGTAAAAAATAAAGAAAGTTAAAAAGTTGTAATTCTATATTTATCATACACCTGAAATATCTTCCTCTCCTTGCCCCTATTCAACCCTTGTTTTCCCTTTCTATGCAGTTAACATTCGGCTTTCTGTATTATAGTCAGTCCATGGTGCAATAGTTATTGCAAGTATATAGTATATTAGGGTAAAGTTTTGTAACAACCTTATAATCATTGATTATTAAGAGTTTACTATGAGTACAAATAAAATACAAAATACTTTTTCTTCCCCATAAATCCAGTTTTTATTGAATAAAGGTAAAAAAAAGAATAGTAAATAGTCTATGTATTTGGTCTCATTGCAAATGTAGCAATCCATAGAATGAATTTGTAATGCTATTTATACCATAATATTATATTGTATATATTGCAAAACTGTGATTTGAAGTTTGAAGAAATCTGTTCACTTTGTATCGGATTGAATACATTGTAAGCTGCTCTACATAAAAAATATACAATAGGGTCTGATTCATTATTTGCTGTTTATTGAATTCACTTCTCTTTTTTTTCCTCTTGTGGTATTCACTGATTATTTTTATTTTTTGTATTCGCTGACTTTTTTGTGCCAAACTCTTGAACATACAAACAAAAAAAGGCAGCACTCTATAGTGCCATAGCATGCAATTATGAAATATGAAAATTGAATTGCATTACTGCACTAGAAATATGAGAAATTGAGAAAGCTTAAATTGGCCAATTCATGTGTACCTGGAAGCCACGGTAAGGCTTTTCTCTTTTCCAGGACCTAACACTGCTATTCCTCTCTTAGAATAAAGTCTTCATCTGAATGGGAACCTAATGTGAATCCTCCCTTAGACTAAAATCTCTCTCTCTGTGGAGGGGTAGTGGTCCTGCTGTAATTAAAACACCTGTGGCTAAAAGGCGGAGTGCTCAGTCAGAAGGCTAATGAACACAAATTTTTAAAAAACTGACCTTCACATCCAAACATAGAAATATGAAAAATTGAGAAAGGGTAGTGCATAAATTAGGTCTCGGAAAAGAGGAACGCCTTACCGTGGCTTCCAGGTACACATGAATTGGCCAATTTATGCGCTAAGCTTTCTCAAAATTTTCATATTTCTAGTGCAGTAATGCAATTCAATTTTCATATTTCATATTTGCATGCTATGGCGCCACAGAGTGCTGCCTTTTATGTTTGTATGTATATGAGGTTTTTTTTTAAATTTAAACTCTTGAACATGGCGCAAATAGTTGACGAATTTTGCGCAAAATAACTGCTCTCTGTTTTTGTCTTTAGCCAGTTTTATTTGGACTTTTCAGCACTAAAAACCATTACAAAAGTTCCAAAAATGCACAAAATTGAAAACTCCTACAGAAACCTTTTTTTCCAGGCAAGAACTGGAGTGAGATGTGCCCAAAAAATCTTTTTAAAAAATGCAACATTTCGTAAAAGTGGCATTTTGTGAATCTATCTAAAACATCTGGATAAGCAAAGTTGTTAAAGAAATATATTAAAAGAAAACACTTCAAAAGGAAAGACAACTTCAAAAGTGGTGAAAAATATATAGAGAATAAGGTAGATATACTAAGACCACTGAAAAAAAGCAATTGAGTCCAGAAAACTGGAAAAACAGCAATGATGAATTGGGGCCATAGGCTATATATTTTAATGATATCATTTATTGTGTGGATTTATGGACATTCTGTTTTCTGTAAAGTGATCCAGCCCCTATAATTATATTCAATCACGTAAGGTAATAAAAATACAGCTCTTGGAGTACTGATGCTCATCCTAGCCCCAAAGTCACAACCAAATGCTTGCTGCCATTTGGGGAATGCATCTTTTGGCTTGGAGCTCCTTTCTGTGTCCTCATGATCCTGGAGATCAATGGAGAGTTATGAAGCTGGCCGAGGACTGGACAATAAAATAGATGAAAGATGGAGGTAATGAGAGACCAGAGCAGGCACAATAGATGTTGGAAGTCACTTACTGGTTAATGTGGAGGGTGGGTTTCCTCTTGCTTGTACCTCTGTCTGCTCTGCAAATGAGTTTTTTCTTTTCACGCTTTAGCGCATACACTTCCTGTGTGTTCTTTCTTGATACCACACCCGAGTGACACAAGAAGCAAGCCGATGAATGATAGGCATCTTGGAAGAAATATTAGACAAACCTACAATTTCTATGCCACCTCCAAATTCACACTGTGCAATATGATTGTGCTCAAAATTAATAGTAGTGAATATGTAATATGAAATGATGCATGGAGATACCTAATCTACGGTACATTATGGTCTGACATTGACCCGCAAGAATATTAAAAATATTTACAACCTGTACTTGAAGGTAGCAGCCCTGGGGGGTTGTCATTAGAACACAATCCCACCCAGAAAGTTAACCATCTGAGTTCATAGTTATGTCCGGCATAGCTCCGTGTAGGTAACTGTGCATGCACTGTGCAAGGAGGGATTAAAGCCTATAATTATGGGAAAAAAACGGGGGTTTACACTCCCTGCTATGTAATCCACTCTCTCTGCTTGTGGCCACCATGACAAACTTGACCCTGTCTACAACCCTAGTCACACTTCTATCCTATTCCAGGCTAGCCCGCTTAAATAGAACCTGTCGCCAGTTTATGGCTGCACTTTTGAAGTAACGACTTGATGACCACCAATATGTGCTTTGTACGGCAAACACTAATGGGATTTATTTCTCAGCTTCACCTTTATAGGAACATGTATACAGCTCTCACCGATGGGCAGCAGATGATTGGGTATCCGCTTTAGACTAAATCCAACACCCTGCTGCAATGGTCCCGATCTGTGCTAACATCAGTTATGGCCTTTGAACCCCTTAGATGCCACTAGCAATAGAGACTGTGGCATCTAGATGGCTAGTAGAGAGAACTCAGTCTTTTACACTATTGGCACCCTTGCAACACGCTCACTGAGTGCAATGGTTGTCATGGCAACCTCAGGCAACATAATGGTCTTGGGGTCTACTAGCCATAAGCAGGATCTCACAGGTCTAATGCACTGCAGTACGTTCGTTTTAAACCAGCGATCAAAAAGTAAAATATTCATGTTCTATAGTGTGGCTAAGGAAAAATTAAAAAAACAAAAAACTAGAAATATAAAGAATGAAAAAATAACGGGAAAAAGTTTTGGTATTAAAAATGCAGGTTATATATAAAAACAAAAACAAACAAAAATGCACACAATTAGTATGGAATAACCCATAACGACATAAATGTCAATGCAATCATAATGACCTGAACATTTAAACCATCACATACAATATACTGTACGGTGGTTGGGGTAAAAACATAAACATAAAAGCAATTCCTGATTTGAGGTTTATTTTTCTATTTAACCCCTTCACGACATGCGCCGTACTAGTACAGCGCATGTTGTGTCTCCTCCTTTGATGTGGGCTTCGGCGGTGAGCCCACATCAAAGCCACGACATGTCAGCTGTTTTGTACAGCTGACCTGTGCCCGCAATAGCGGCGGGTGGAATCGCCACCCGCCATTATTAACTATCGCCACCCGCCACTATCCACCCGCCACTATTAACTAGTTAAATGCTGCTGTCAAACGCTGACAGGGGCATTTAACTAGCGCTTCCGGCCATTGGGCCGGAAATGCATGCATCGCTAACCCCCGTCACGTGATTGGGGTCAGCGATGTGTCGGCATGACAACCAGAGGTCTCCTTGAGACCTCTATGGTTGTTGATGCCGGATTACTGTGAGCGCCACCCTCTGGTCGGCGCTCATGGCAATGCAGGAATTCAGCTACATAGGAGTGATCTGAGCATCGCTTCTATGTAGCAGAGCCGATCCAAGTTGTGCCAGCTTCTAGCCTCCCATGGAGACTATTAAAGCATGGCAAAAGTAAAAAAAATGTTTTAAAAAATATGAAAAAAATAATAAAGATAAAGTTTAAATCACCTCCCTTTCACCACATTTAAAATAAAACTATAATAAAAAAAATCAAACATGCACATATTTGGTATCGCCATGTTCAGAATCACCCTATCAATAAAAAAAGGATTAACCTGATCGCTAAATGGCGTAGCAAGAAAAAAATTCAACATGCCAGAATTACGTTTTTTTTGGTCGCTGCGACATTGAATTAAAATGCAATAACGGGTGATCAAAAGAATGTATCTGCACCAAAATGGCATCATTAAAAACGTCAGCTCGGCATGCAAAAAATAAGCCCTCACCCGACTGGAGATCCCAAAAAATGCTTCAGGTATCTGAAAAATACGCAATTTTTTTTTTTTTTTTTTTTACAAAGTTTGGAATTTTATTTCACCACTTAGACACCAAACATGTCTAGGTTATTTTTTTTATCTATGAACTCGTAATGACCTGGAGAATCACATTGGCAGGTCAGTTTTAGCACTTAGTGAATCTAGCTAAAAAGCCAAACAAAAAAACAAGTGTTGGATTGCACATTTATTGCAATTTCACCACACTTGGAATTTGTTTCCTGTTTTTGAGTACAAGACATGGTAAAACCAATGGTGTTGTTCAAAAGTACAATTCGTCCCTCACAAAACAAGCCCTCACATGGCCATATTGACGGAAAAATAAAAAAGTTATGGCTCTGGGAAGGAGGAGAGCGAAAAAAGAAAACGCAAAAATGAAAAAGGGCTCCGTCATGAAGGGGTTAAAAATCAGAATAAAAAGCCATCAAGAGTTATATACACCAAGCTAGTACGAGTGAAAACGTGATTCCCTAGCAACCAGGCAACCCACATAATTGTATTTATGCTGGCTAATAGATGTAAATCATTCAGCTGCGGCAAGAAAAACTAAATCTCCGAGCACTACAAAATACTCGGAGGACCCCTGAGCATGCTCGAGAAATCTCGAGTAACGAGTATATTCACTCATCACTATTCTTTAACCAATGAAGTGCAACAGAAAAATCACGTGAACCTGAAGTCAGGACATTGTCGAGATCAAACAAGAGTATACCAGCTAAGCATCTATCCTACTTTTTCAAAACACTACCTGAGTCAGAGCCGCAGTTTTTAGATGAGATGCAACAACTACCTGTCTATGAAAAATTGAAGTGGATTAATGCTGCTAATGAGGAAATGAAGTCAGTTAATCAACCTCAAACTTGCAAACTCACCAAACTACCGCAAGGCAAGAAGGCAATCAAATGTAAAAGGCTTTTAAGACCAACTATGACTCTGAAGGCAAGGTTCACAGATTTAAAGCAAGATTAGTCACAAAAGGATACTCTCAGAATAATCATATCATTTTCTCCAATTGCTAATCAGACCAAATTCAGGACTGTAATGGCTATAGCTACTGTATAAAATATGTTTGTCAGGCATTTGGACATCAAAACTGCCTTTTTAAATGGTGACATTGAAGAGGACTTGCACATGACTCAACCTGAGGGTTATATCATAGAGGGAGAAGAAAATTTTGTTTGCAAACTACAAAAATCTCTTGATGGTCTTAAGCAATCAGGAAGAGCGTGGAACACCAAAATGAACAAAGTCTTATTGGAAGAATGATTTAAAAGCGGTCAAGCAGATCCTAGTTTATACACAAAATGCACAGACGAAAAGTGGATGTATATTCTCTTATATGTGGATGATGTGATTATGGTTCATCAAAAGGAAACAGAAATTGCAAAGATGACTAAAATCCTGAATCAGCATTTTAAAACTAAAGACCTTGGAATTGTGACATATTTTCTAGGAATCCAAGTCCAAAGAGAAGAAGATGGAAGCTTTCTTCAAAACCAAAGTGCAAAAACTAACTCAACTATGAATCAGTTTGGAATGCCAGAACCCAGAAGCCAAAGGTATTTCAAACCCAATGGAACCATCCTACTTAAAGTTGAAAGGGGAAGATGATCTGTTACTTAACAATGAGAAATACAGAGAGGCAGTGGGATCACTTCTATGCATAGCAACTATGACTGAATGGCATATCGCAGCAACAATTATAATTGTCTGCAGATATGTGGAAAAACCAGCCCCCAAAAAACTGGAATCCCGTTAAGAGAGTTCATCGATACTTGAAAGAGACTCAAGACATAAATTTAAGGATATCTGCAACAGGATCTAAAACTCACAGGCTATGTGGATGCAGACTGGGCCGGTGACTTAAGTGATCGTAAATCGACAAGCGGCTATTTGTTCAAGCTTGGAGAAAGTTCAATTTGTAGGTATAGCAGAAAATAGGTGTCTGTAGCCTTGTCATCTACAGAAGCAGAGTATATGTCTGCAGCCCATGCAAGTCAAGAGGTCATTTGGTTAAACCAATTATTAGGTGATCTTGGTAAACCATCAACTCAACTGTGATTTATGAAGACTAGTGATGAGCGAACGTGCTTGCCACTACTCGTTACTCGCCCGAGTATCACTGTACTCCGTGTACTCGGTGAGCACCGAGCATTTCCGGGATTACTCGGCGGGTCTCCACCCTGCATTTTTGGCGGAATTTAAAGACCCAGTCAACATGCAGGGATTGTCTGCCAGGCACTGTGACGCCACAGCCATCTTTGTTGCAGTGATTGGCTGTCCACACAGCATCATCAGGGGTATAAGAGATCGGACACCGCCTTGCTTGGTGCATTAAGCTCCAGAATCAGACAGTGTAGGAAGAGCTGCTGCTGAGATAGGGTCAAATTTGGGGATTTCTTCATCAGTGTGGGGTCTAACATTTTAAACTACTCAAATCCAGCAGTGTTAGGTAGGCATGGGAGTGTGCGTCGCTCTATACATATCAGTGCAAGACCTGCAGGCACTATATGTGTGTATATAGATATCATAGCATACATCAAGAGGGTCCATTCCATTACGGTCTGCTGCTGCTACCTATAGCGTACAATTAGCTAGGAAAAAAAATTTGGCCAGGTTAATAGAGATTATTTTCAGCAAAGCAATCCAGAGCCCTTTTTTTCTCCATTTGCTTTTTGACAGTGCACAATACAGCCAGATTCTTTTCCTAGCACCGCGTGAAAATCTAGCAATTTTAAAGGGGTCACAAAAATCACTTATAAGTGCGCAGAAAAATCTTTCATTTTTTGTGGTACGGTAGAGTATAATTTTTTTTGAGTGTCTTACACAATTTCTTGACACCATTTTGCTGAACCCCCAAAAAATACAGGCCACATATTTTACAGTATGGTACATATATCTGTGACACGCCTCATACATCTGTGTGCTAAAAATGTGTGCATTTTAGGCCGGTATTCCATTTTTTTGCTGTCTGTTACTCTTGATTTATACAGCACTATTTTTCATTTAAAAAAATACAGGCCACATATTTGGCAGTGTGGTATTTCCGTGACAGGCCTCATATATCTGCGTGCTCCAAGTTTGGGCATTTTAGGCCGTTAGTCCAGTTTTTTTCCTGTCTGTTACTCTACTTATATACAGCACTATTTTGCATTGAAAAAATAAAAAATACAGGCCACATATTTGGCAGTGTGGTATTTTCGTGACAGGCCTCATCTATCTGTGCAAAAAATTTGGCCATTTCCCTACTTATTGACACCAATTTGATAACCAAAAAACATTTTTAACTACAGTCTAGATAGTTTAAAGTGTTGTTTTCACATACAAGTTTGCTCCCAATTCAGCCATTTGTACTGAACGTGTAAAATATTCTAGTCCATTTACAATTGGCAAGGCGCGTGGCAAGGGATGGGGAAGGGGACGTGATGGTGATGGTGCATGCCGAGGTCATGGACAAGCTAAAATTGGACCACAAAAAACACCCACATCTTCTTGCTGGACCTTAGTGTCCGAAGTCCTAGGGGACCACAGCAAGACAGCACTATTGAAGCCAGAGCAGTGTGAAAAGGTTGTTGGTTGGATAGCGGATAATACTTCCAGTTACTTGGCCTCCAGCAACCTGTCTTCCACACGGTCAAGTCTGAGTAGCCGTGAATCTGGGCCGTATCTTACTCACCCTGGTCCTCCTTCCTCCCACCATGCTGTGTGCCCTGAGATAACTGATCCCACACTCGGACACTCCGAAGAGCTATACACTTTTCCATTTATAGATTCGGGCCTCTCGCCCTGTCCACTTGAAGAGGGGCAAAATGAGATTCCATGTAGTGATGGCCAAATATTTGAGCAGCCATGGTCACAAGAGGTGGACGATGATGAGACACAATTGCCAGAAAGTCAGGAGGAGGACCAGGGTGCGGAAGTGGAAGATGAGGTGGTAGATGATATAGTAACTGACCTAACCTGACAGGAGGACATGCAGAGCGAGGATAGCAGCACACAGGGGGATGGAGGCTTAGTATCCCTTCAGGCAGGAAGAAGCAATGTGGTGGCTGCAGACAGAAGTTGGGCAACCATTCACCGTAACACCAACATGACAGAAGTTACCAGTCCAACTGTCTTCCCAAGTCTGGTTATTTTTTAAATGCATGTAAAGAAGCTGCGGAGACACCATCACGTGTTTCTCGACGCAAGCAGTAAATAGCCAGGCCTTTCCCCGGGAAGGAACAACCACGGGAAGGGCAGCATCCTATGAAGGAAAGCCACCTATGCCAAGCATGGTATCCATCCACAGACAGCTGTTTCGGGGTTTTTGTTTTTTCGTTGAGAAACACGTGATGGTGTCTCCACAGTTTCCTTTACATGCATCTGCATATTTCACATAAGGGATGGGGGCAGTGTTCTGGAATCACTGCATTGAGAAACACGTGATGGTGTCTCCGCGGTGTTGGATGTTTTGGTCTCCCCGAGGCCAATCATCTGTGCCTTTATAGCCTTTTTACTAGGCACTGCTCCTAATAGCCAGATTCCTACTCCACACTGATGAGGGGCAAAAACCCTGAAACAGCTGTCTGTGGATGGATACAATGCTTGGCATAGGTGGCTTTCCTTCATAGGATGCTGCCCTTCCCGTGGTTGTTCCTTCCCGGGGAAAGGCCTGGCTATTTACTGCTTGCGTCGAGAAACACGTGATGGTGTCTCCGCAGCTTCTTTACATGCATCTGCATATTTCCCATAAGGGATGGGGGCAGTGTTCTGGAATCACTGCGTTGAGAAACACGTGATGGTGTCTCCGCGGTGTTGGATGTTTTGGTCTCCCCGAGGCCAATCATCTGTGCCTTTATTGGTTATTTTTTAAAGACTCTGCCGATAACCCCAAACCCTGTCATGTCAGCATCAGCAGGGGTAGAAAAACTACCAGCCTTACCACTACCAGCATGATCAGGCACATGGCAGCAAAGCATCCGACTTTGTGAGCCCAACCCCTGGCTCCAAGAACAGTGTCTGCGGGTGACACCACTGCTTCTTCCACTGTTGTGCGTGCAAGCCAATCCCCTGTCCACGGTGCATGCGAAAATGCCTCCTTCCCTGCACCTGCCTTTCCCCACACTCAAATAGCACAATCATCAAGCACGTCCACATCCTTGTCCCAGCGCAGCCTTTAGTTGTCCATACCCCAGTCATTGGAACGCAAGAGGTAATATGCAGGCCAACGCCCCACAGGCCACAGTACTAAATTCACACATTTCTTGTCTGCTTGCACTGGAAATGTTGCCTTTTAGGCTCGTGGAGATAGAATCTTTCCACAACCTGGTGGCGGCGGCCATACTCGGTCCCCAGCCGCCACTGTTTCTCCCGCTATGCCATCCCGGCATTACACAAGCACGTGTCCCACAACATTACCCGTGCCCTCAACAATGCAGTTACTGTGAAAGTACACCTAACCACGGACACGTGGACAGGTGCTTGTGGCCAGGGACAGTACATCTCGCTGATGGCACACTGGGTTAACATAGTGAAAGCTGGGACCCAGTCAGACCTTGGGATGGAACAGGTCCTCTCGACGCCAAGGATTGTGGGCCCTACATCAATCAAGGTTGCCCCCACAGTCTACAGCTCCTGCACCTCCTCCTCTTCAGCCTCCATCTCTGAAATGATCACATCAGTCCCAAGCTGGAAGCACTGCAGCACTGCCAAATCCAAGCGGCAACAGGCTGTGCTGAAGCTAATCTGCTTAGATGATAAACCACACAATGCTGAAGAGTTGTGGACAGCTCTGAAAGAGCAGGCAGATCTGTGGCCGACACCGCTGAACCTCCAGCCAGGCATGGTTGTGTGTGACAATGGCAGGAACCTGGTGGCGGCTCTGAGGTGAGGCAAACGGACACACGTACCATGCCTGGCCCATGTGCTTAACCTCGTTGTTCAACGATTTCTAAAAAGCTACCCGGAGTTTCGGGATCTGCTTGTGAAAGTACGCTGCCTGTGTGCCCATTTTAGAAAGTCAGCTACAGCTTCAGCCACCCTTGCCGTGCTTCAGTAGCGATTGCAGCTTCCGGCTCACCGACTGGTGTGTGATGGGTATATACACTAGATTCCTTGATAGGGCGTTGATCCAGGGAACTAGTCTGATTGCCGTATGTGGAGTCGGGAAGGAATTTTTTTCCCCAATGTGGAGCTTACTCTTTGCCACATGGTTTTTTTTTGCCTTCCTCTGGATCAACATGTCAGGGCATGTTAGGTTAGGCTATGGGTTGAACTAGATGGACTTTTAGTCTTCCTTCAACCTTAATAACTATGTAACTATGTAACTATGTCCCCACGTGTTGGAACTCTACGCTGCAGATGTTGGAAAGGATTTGTGAGCAGAAGAGGGCAGTTGTTGGATATCAGCATCAACCAGGCCATAATTATTCAGGTCAGACTCCACACATAAGACCTCAGGAGTGGACATGGATGTCAAACATATGTAACATCCTCCAAAACTTTGAGGAGTCCACCAAGATGGTGAGCGGCGATGACGCCATAATTAGCGTCACCATCCCGCTTCTATGCATTCTGAAAAGCTCTCTGCTACTATGAAAGAGGAGGCATTGCAGGCAGAGCAGGAGGACATGGAGCAAGGAACCATACAGGGTGATTACACACAGCCCAGACTCATGTCATCCCAACGTGGATTGTTTGACAATGAGGAAGAGGAAGAACAGGAGCTACTTTCATGCGCTGTAGACGGTACTACAAGCACTGTCATGTCGTCTGTTCAGCGTGGATGGCCTGAGGTCAGTGAGGAAGAGGAGGAGGACACCTTGGTCAGTCATCCTGTTGGTGAGGACACGGAAGGCTTGCCTGTTACCAGTCTGGCACGCATGGCTGACTTTATGTTGCGCTGCCTTTCCTGTGACCCTCGTATAGTAAAAATTTTGGGTGAAAGTCATTACTAGGTAGTGACACGTTTAGACCCACGCTACAAGGAGAACTTTTAATCTCTTCTTCCAGAGGCAGAGAGGTGTACTAAAATGCTGCATTGCCAGAGGGCCATTGTTGCAGAATTAGTAAAAAAAATTCCCATCTCAAAATGTTGGCAGCAGATATAACAGTTCATTGGACAACCAAGGAGTACAGGCGAGAGAGACACAACTCCAATCCAGCAGAGGCAGGGGAACACTGGCAAAGTTCTGAGACAGTTTTCTCAGACCCTCACATTGCCCTGGCCCTGAGGCGCGGGGTAATGTCACAAGGAATGGAATGCTTTCTAAGATGCTGAGGGGAGTACCTTGCTGACTTTACCAATGTCCTCCGTGATTCCTCTGTGCCTTTTAATTATTGGGTATCCAAGCTGGACATGTGGCATGAACTGTTTCTCTACACCTTGGAGGTCCTGGCCTGCCCTGCCGCTAGCGTTTTGTCAGAGCGGGTTTTTAGTGCTGCTGGTGGAATTATCACAGATAAGTGCATTCGCCTGACAACTGAAAATGCAGACAGGCTGACTGTGAACAAGGGCTGGATTGGGCCAGACTTCTCTACATAACCAAATGACAGCGAAACACAACCTCCAATACAGTGTCTTTTTGAGAAGTGTATTCTCATGCACCTCTTTATACCAACACATGGGTATATGCTTCCCGATTTTGGCAATTTGGTGTACTCCTCCTTCTTGTCCTCATCCTCATCATCCACCGCCTCTAGAACACCAGGGTGAACGTGTTCTATGCTGCTACAGCCAGTCAATTTTTTTGGCAAGGGTGTCTATGATCTCCATAAAAAAATGTAAAAAATATACCCCCCATGGGGAAATGTTTGTCAGCCCATGCACTTAGTGTATGGCCATTACAAGTCTAGGAGACCTGCTCCTTTAAATTGGGCCTATTTTTTTAACGAGACCTTCCTCCACGTCTCATCATCCACCGCCACTAGATCATCAGGCTTACCGTGTTCCGTGCTGCTACAGCCACTCTAGTTTTTTGCAAGGGTGTTTATGATGCCCGTAAACATTTTTTTTTTTTTAAATGTACCCCGTGGAGAAATGTTTGTCAGCCCATACACTTAGTTTATGGGCATTCCAAGTATAGGAGACCCGCTCCTTTAAATTGGGCCTATTTTTTAATGAAGCCTTCCTCCACGTCTCATCATCCGCCGCCACTAGGGTTAACGTGTTCGGTGCTGCTACAGCCACTCTAGTTTTTTGCAAGGGTGTTTATGATGCCCGTAAACAATTTAAAAAATTTTTTTACCCCCCATGGGGAAATGTTTGTCAGCCCATGCACTTAGTGCATGGGCATTACAAGTCTAGGAGACACACTCCTTTTTAATGGGACAGTTTTTTTATGAGGCTCTGCTTCATGTTTCTTCCAAGGGGGGATTGGGGTGCATGCAAATTTGGGTCAAGGCGGCCCTTGCATTCAATGCATAAGAAAACAGTATGGCAGGACCAATTGAAGAATGTGAAGTGGGTTTTCCTGTTGCCATCCAGTACCTCGGTTCAAAGGCTTCTTGGGGTGCATATGACGTGGTAGCAGGGCAGGCCTTGCAGGTAATACATAAGAAAACAGTATAGGATTGCAAAATGAATAATGTGAAGTGGATTTTCCTGTGGTCATCCAGTACCTGGGTTCAAAGGCTTCTTGGGGTGCATATGACTTGATAGCAGGGCAGGACTTGCATTCAATGCAACATTTTTTCAGGAAGCCCTCCTGTACCTCTCGTGAAAGGGGTATTGGGGTGCGTCGTAATTCTTGGCAGCCCAGCCACTCACTGCATAGGCAATAACAGCATAGGAGATCCACTCTTTAATAATGGCCCTTTAAGAAGATTAATGCCGCCTGATGCCCCTCTAAAACTAGGCTTTGTGACCTTAATGCATAAAAAGCGCTGCGTTAATTATTTTGCCTTATATACAATACAAGTCATTAACCTGGAAAGGATGTACCTTAACATATTTCCCAGCAAAATTCATTTTGGTTTTTTTTTTGTATGTTTTTTGGTGCACCTGTAAAAATGGCGTGAAACTCTGACAACATTGCTTACAGCTGTGACCTTGGAGTCAGGAATGCTTCCAGGGGCGATCCCCATGATGTGCCTGTGTCATTTGAGCAGTGTTTCCATCATTTTCAGAAGTTTATAGACCTTAAAAGAACCCTGAGTACCCGAGTATTCCAATCTGCTTGACCCGAGCATTTTAGTGCTCGCTCATTACTAATGAAGACAACTGAACAATACTTATTATTGTATATATTGCAACAACTACTATTTACTACTGTTTAATATCACGTGTATGCTAATTTCTGTATAACACTCATGTGGCCAAAATAATAACTACACATGTAAATAAATTTCCTGAGAGGTATAAATTCCAAAATGGCATCACTTCTGCTTTTCTTCTGCTGTTCTGGCTTATTGGGCGCTCTGCAAATTGCTTCCATAAATTATTCCATCATAAACCATGCTTCTAAAGCCAAATGGCACTTGTTCCCTTTCAAGCCCTGCGATATGTCCAAACATTAGTGCGTGACCCTGTATCAGATATTGTCGCATTTGGATGAAACTGCACCTCAAATTGTGGATTCAAACTTACTGCTGCTGTGACTTTAGAAAATGAAAAGTGTTAAGCTAAAACAACATTATAACTGAAAAAATAAAATTTTTCATTTTCAAAGTCTAATGCCTCATTCAGACATATGTGATTTTTCTTGTACCTTAAGCTATGGCATCACGCCCCCATTCCGGCCATCTTCACTCTTTTTGCTGGAGCTCAGTGAAACTGACATGAAAACACCAAAAGTCACAAAATCTGTGTGCAAGCTTGAGTTGCCCCCAAACTTTGTGACTTATCAAAGTGTTTTATGCCAGATTTCAGGCAAAAACACATTGATAAATTGGGGCCCGTATTATATTGAAAATATGCAAACCAACGACAGAGAGATGGACCTTCTCTAGACCTTACTAAATAGACCTTCCTGAAGTTTCAGATAAAACCTGACTTTATAACAGAGGTGATACCTTTTATTGTAATCCTGCCTGTTATTGTAACCAAGGACACAGAGACTAGGAAGCAGTCCAAGAACAGAGCAGCATGGGCCGGGGTCCACAAGAACAGAAGTTAGAAAGAACAGTATCAGGAACTACAGTTTTACAATACTCTGACACTTAAGCCTTGAATGAGAGACCGGACTGGGTTTTAATAGCTGGCCTGGTTTATCTGAAGCATGCCATTCCGGCTGTTTGTCAATAGAGCTCAGATCCAGGAAGAGTTAAAGGGTCATTCCTAGAATCAAAGGTTATTCTCTATCCATTTATATAATAACTTACTATATTCAGACCCAGCAATCAGACCATCAGCGATCCTGAGAACAGGGCTCTGGATCCTGGGAACGTAGCGTTGTAGCCCCGTTTTGAATGGAGTAGATGAGCATAATCGACCTCAGCCTGTGGGACTGTTTGCTTTGTTTGTAAATTGCTGAGAGTTATACATGGTTTTCTCCAGCATTCCCATAGACAATTATTATTATTATCATTATTATTGGAATTAATGGCATGGAGGCAGAGAATGTGCACCATCCAAGATTGGGCTCTGCAGAGCTGGGTTCCTGGGATTCAGAGCCCTGGTCTGGGGGTCTCAATGATCGGAATCCCCAGCTATCAGTAAGGTATCCACTATTCTATTGATAGGGGTTAACTTTTGAATCTGGGAATAACCCTTGTATCATGGCTTTGCTGCAGTAGCTAGTTGTGGGTAAGCAATAGAGAGAAATAATCTGATATTGCTTGCTGTCTAACAATGCCAACTACCAAGAAGATGCGGGACCAGGCTGAAACATGGTGCAGTGAGTAGCCCTCTTTTTGCCTTTCATAGCCCTATCCCCTTTTGGGGGCTGGGATGCTTTCTGGTAAACTTAATTGGTCTTTGTCTGACATCCTACTGTATACCCCCCGGTTGTTAAGGTCTTCCTCATCTCAAACCCGTCAAACACTTTTAGGATGATTAGTAGCCCCACTTATAAGCCAGACCTTCTCTTGTATCATCAGTGCCTGACCTCACAAAAGCCAAATGGGCACAAATTACCACAGATACAAAATTCCGTGCCTCGTAAGAGTGAAGGCTCTTAAAGCCACAAAAGATGGTCAAAATTTATAATAATGTCTGTGGTTTTAGAGAGGTATGGTTATGTGTCCTCATACCTTTAACCATACAATTGGGCAATCTATTAATGTGGACTGACTATGAATACATTCTGTATGTTATAAATAAGAAGAGCAAGGTGCTGGTCACATGTCCAATCCCTAATCTCTTTAAACTCTTTAACATGGCTCAGAACAAGTTGATGTTATTAGATTACTGGTAATCCTTTGTGTGCTCTACTGGTCTGAACAACACTGTCACAGGAAGCTACCAACTATCCATCTGAAACCATCTTATGTCTCACAGCTCCGGAGCCAAGACATCTAGCACCCCAGAAAAAGACGTGGCAAAAAGCCACACTGGGGCAAAAAACAAAAGTGAAGGAGATGCTGGCAGCAAGAAGGGAGCAACAGGAGGTAATGAAGGAGACCAGAAGGCTCTAACAGGAGGAGGTCATGAGAAAAAGAGCCCTCACCATGGCCACGATAGTAAAGGTCAACCCAAAGGCAAGAGGGTGAGCGATGCCCAAAGCCTCACAAACACAGCGTATTCTCCATTCTTAAATGCACTTTTCAGTAAGGTAGGTAAACTGGGTGTCTTTAGGTAACTTGCATAAATGAAAACCAGATTTTTATTATGAGACCCCTAGGAAAAATAGCCAACTTTGCCATGACAGTCTAACAGAGAGGCCTAAGTTCCCAAGAGCAGGTGTGGCTGCTGTTAGCTTCTTGTCATGTCCCTCTGGCTCTTAGAGAGTCCCCTCTATAACGTGTTTCTGCTCATGTATGGTGTATAGACAGAGGGTTGGACTTATGGTACAACACTTTTCAATGGCTTGTATTTATTTTTTCCTCCACCTTGTCTGATCTCAATGTATACACTAAGTGTCTTGTATGTAAATGTATCATGTGTTTCTGACTAAGGCATAGTTAAGTTTTCCCTATTTACCTTTAAGAATTATCATCATATTTGGGATTTGTTAAAGTTCCCCATATTAAAGAAGCACTCTCATGCACAACATAATGTGATGTAGATAGATATAAAGAAGAAGCAATGGAGCTGGCACCACCTGTGTATTGATAGAGTGCTAACAAAAGTACATTTAAGACAAATACAATTTAAAAATGAGGAAAGACTAATTCAAAACATAGGTGGCACTTCCTAAATATAACCAAATATTCATTATGTAACAAACACAAAAACTCGACAAATTAAAACATTTAAAATAGCGCATTTTGCGCAAGAACCTGTTTCCTAGGACAAAAATTGGCACTGGGATACATCCCTTAAGAACGGTGTGATAACCCATAGACCCATGTAAACGAACTGAATATCTGAAATAAGTAAGAATGGATAATACCCTTAAAGTGATGAAAGTAATATTCAGTAAAAAAGAAAGGTTCAATGCACATGTACAGATGGTAGGTTATGCAGTAGGGTCCCAGATGCTCCACTTTCCATAAGATGCTTTTTCTATGTGCCAAGTTACCTGGTGACTCTGCACATGGCACTTTATTGCACTTAGTTATTGCATATTTTCTTTTACAGTATATATACTTTTGATTCTGCATTATATACTGTCTGTACATGTGCATTTTACCATTCTTATTTACTGAATTTTCTTGACATCATTTTAGGAGTAGTGTTCATTCTACCATACTACTCGTACATGGCTCTATTGGTTATCATGCTGGTGATGTGGGTTGTATCCAAGTGCCAATTTTTGGCCTAGGAAATAGGTTCAAGCACAATTTTATATGTTTTTTGTGTTGTCTAGGTTTCTGCTTCTTAGGCTGCTTTTACTCTTGCTGTGTTTATGCGGCCCCAATAGATTTCTATCATGCCGCAAAAACAGCTCGCAAAAATACATTGTAGCGCTGTGTCCCATATGGCCGTGTAAAAGCTGCTTTTACGCTTGCCGTGTTTTTGCGGGCCATTTTTGCGGCCCCAATAGATTTCTATGGGGCCGCAAAAGCAGCCCGCAAAAATACATCGTAGAGCCATGTCCCATATGGCCGCGAGGACCGTATATACGGCCGTGAAAAAATATCAAATGGACACGGCCTCCATTTAAAACAATGGTACCGCAAAAACAACGGTGGTTTGCTTTTGTGGTACACCGTATTATTTTTTCCCTGCAATTTGTTACAACAGGGAAAAACGGTGATCCGAGAAGGTTATTTGCAGCCCATGTGTGCGGGAGACCACAAAAAACACGGCATTACGGCCAGCAAAAACGTCCGGAAAAATGGGCTGCAAAAAGCCCAGCATGTGTAAGAGTGAACATTTACATTGTTTAAATTTAGGAAGTGCCACCAATCTTTTATGTCTTTGGTCTTTCCTCTTTTTTGAATTTTATGTGTGTTAATATACTCACTTACCGGCGTCTTCTCCGGCATCCGTTCCGGTCCTCTTCTGGGTGATGTCACCGCTCTTCAGACTCTCTGGGTCACACTATGCTCTGCATGAGCCAGAAGTTTCTTTTAGAATGTAGGTCTATGGAGCCTATAAGCCACTTCCGGGCCACACACAGAATGCACTGTGACCCAGAAATTTTGAAGAAGGTGACATCTCTTAGAAAAGGAGCAGAACGACACTGGATACCAGAGAAGATGGCGGTAGGTGAGTATATTAATACATGCACACTACACGACATGCATATACACACATATAGTGACAAAATAAGTATTGGAGGGCTTACTTAAAGGTGACATTACATTTCTAATGTATAGAATGTATCTTCACGTTATGCCCCCCCAACCCACATACTGCACTTATTATGGATGGCCATAAATGAAAAACCTGACATAGCCATAAGGCAATGGCAGCAATCATAAATGTCATGGCTACAGTAATAAAAGCCATGTCATGATGCCAATGTGAACGTCGCCTAAAAGCACAATGCTCTATAGAAGTGGTTTTTTTTGCTACAATCATTGCTGGGTAAGTTTATTTGGGCTAAAAAGAAACTCAGAATAGCACTTAATGTGATGTACCATCATTATAATTTGGGAGGCATGGGATCCCTAATTTAGCCAGCTACTACAAAGCCTCCATACTAGACGCAATTGGAAGCTGGTGGCAAGAAGAACGGACGGAGAAATGGATGCAGATCGAACTGCAAAATGCTCCTAGGGGTTCCACACATTGGTTATTGGCATCACTTTTGCTTGGGAAAGTAGATTATAATTTACCATTAAATTCAATGTCTACCCTAGTAAAACTATGGAGGAATATTAACCCTAACAACGTAAATTTAGCTCTATCCGAGCTATTGAAGCGCATATCCCAGACTTGTGCCTGAGGGAATGGGAAGAGTTGGGGATTTCTAAACTGAATCTCTTGTTTGTATCCTCCCATCTCAGAGCTTTCAGTTCCCTGCAGGAACAGTTTGGTCTCAGTAAGACTTGTTTTTATCAATACTTACAAATTGGACACTCATTTACTTCTCAGTCTTTTGTGGTGGATGACCTCCCTTGGAATTCTGCATGCTGGGGCAGACTTTCTAGCTCCTCAAACCCCCCAATCAAAGGTCATTCTTACATATACAAACTATTATCACAGGATACAGATATTCAATCAAAGTATCGCTATGTGCTAAAATGGGAAAAGATCTTTTCATTTAATGCTTCACTGGAACAGTGGTGGGAGTCGAATAGATGGATTTTGAAGTCCTCTTCCTGTATTAACCACGTGGAGCAAATTAAAAAGATTCAGTTAGATTGTTATATGTGCCCTTTGAGGATTGCATCTTATTCCCCCAATTTTCCTCTGCGTTTTGGAAGGAGTGTCAACTATTGGGGGATATTGGGCATATGTGGTGGTTCTGCCCTAAGGTCCAGGTATTTTGGGGATCGGTGGAGGATCTCATTAACTCTCTTACGGGTATTAGAATAAATCTCGCGGGCCAATTAGCAGTCCTTAACATTGGTATAGATGACCTTCCTTTTCCTGTAGGAACCTGTTTTTCTCATATCTTATTGCTGCCAGACAATGCTTAGCACTTTGTTGGAAGACTCCCAGGGTACCTTAGCTGATTTGATAGACAAAATTAATATACATTACCAATACGAATCATTCCTCACTTTAAACCTGTCACATGAAACCAATATAGAGGAAAGGTGGGCCTTGTGGAGTGCTTCGCAGTGGGCCTATATACCTAATATTCCCTGAATTCAGTTTTTGCAACTCTAGAGCTTTCAAATGAAATATGCATTCTTAGATCTCTAATTTCTCTTATGGCATCCTGTTAATTGGTTATAGTGTTATTCCCATGTTTATTCTTCCGATTCCTAACTACCCATTTCCCATCCTATACTAACTAAACCCCCCTTCTTATTCGCCCTCCCCCCCCCCCCTTACATATAATTTGAAGGTAATTGTGCCATATACAAATGTATAAAACCTAAGCGCCTTTTTACTTGTTACTCTTTTTGGAAAAGTTCAATAAAAAGTTATTGGTTTAAAAAAAAAAGAGGTATGGTAGTTTTTGGCCATTTATCAAAGGTTTTTCCAAGATTACCATTATTTTTTTCTATTTATCTGATTTGTAAATTTTAAAAATAATAAAATAAGATTTACTCACCCACCATATATTCAATGATACCTTTCTTCTGCTACCCCAAGTTTTTGAGGATAGACTACAGTGGTGATGTTAACTCTACACTACATGTGCCCCCACACAGCTAATCATTGGGCTCATATATGTATAGTGATCACTATAACTGGGTTAAATACCTTGTAAAAAAAAATCTCTGAGCTCCCCTTATTGTGCCGTTTGTTCCATTTTACTTTTTGTCACTCCATTGCAGACATATTCATATTTGTTTCTTCTGGAGTGCACTATGTGAAATTTCTACTTGCAGACCAACTGGGTGTTTCTTCAGAGTCTGCATGTGCTTTCACCCCTCTCACCCAGATGGTGCCAATCAAAGCTCAGCAGCTGATCTAGCCGTCTATTAATCTCAGACCGTGCTGAGCTGTGATTGGCAGCATCTAGGAGTGAGTGGTGAAAGTGCAAGCACTCAAAGAAAACTCTGAAGAAACGCCCAGTTGGCCTCAAAGAAGAAATTTCTCATCATATAATGCACTAAAAAAGCGACAGTTGTGAATATCTCTGCAATGGAGTGACGCAGAGCAAAATGGAAAAGAGGGGCATAATCAGGAGAGCTCAGGGAGTTTTACACGATACTTAACTCATTTTTTTGAGCATTTGACAGGTACTCTTTAACAATAAGCCTTAAAGGAGATTTTTGTTCCAGAATAGCAGCACTACTTTTGTCCATGTCTCTATCTAGTAAAGAGATGTACGATACGTGCGATACATAATACTCGGATGTACAGTATCCTACACTGAAGCCGGCAGTCTCTAATGGTCTCCTCTTTTTTTACAATGTAGGAGAGGGATTTGGCCCCCGAAGAAATGGACGGTGAGTCTCAGGATGAGAAGCTTATGATTAACCTGTTATGTAACCCCAGGGGCTCTGTGGTGATTCTTTGTATTTGTTTAATACTGTGATCCTTGATAAGCAGATCAGTCCGAAGTCAGTGCATTTTTTTTTTAAATTACAATTTTTTATTATTTTAATCTTTTTTGTCTTCACCTGAAAAAAGCAACAACAACATGGTTTATGCAAGAGATTAAATAAGGCCTTGCAGGTTCAGTAATCTAATTGTTTATACGGAAAAAAGGATATATAGACCCATTCTTCAAAAATATATATATTTTCTAATATATATATATATATATATATATATATATATATATATATACAGTTAGGTCCATATATATTTGGACAGAGACAACATTTTTCTAATTTTGGTTATAGACATTACCACAATGAATTTTAACCCCTTCCCGACCCATGACGCCACGTAGGCGTCATGAAAGTCGGTGCCATTCCGACCCATGACGCCTATGTGGCGTCATGGAAAGATCGCGTCCCTGCAGGCCGGGTGAAAGGGTTAACTCCCATTTCACCCGATCTGCAGGGACAGGGGGAGTGGTAGTTTAGCCCAGGGGGGGTGGCTTCACCCCCTCGTGGCTACGATCGCTCTGATTGGCTGTTGAAAGTGAAACTGCCAATCAGAGCGATTTGTAATATTTCACCCATTATAACGGGTGAAATATTACAATCCAGCCATGGCCGATGCTGAAATATCATCGGCCATGGCTGGAAATACTAGTGTGCCCCCACCCCACCCCTCCGATCGCCCCCCCACCCCCCCGATCTGGCCGGTACACTGCTCCGGCTCCCCTCCGCCCTGTGCTCCGCTCCCCCCCGTGCTCGTGTCCGCTCCCCCCGTGCTCCAATCACCCCCCCGTGCTCCAATCACCCCCCCTGCACTCCGATCCACCCCCCCCAGTGCTCCGTTCCACCCCCCCGTGCTCCGTTCCAGCCCCCCGTGCTCCGTTCCACGCCCCCCGCGCTCCGTTCCACCCCTCCCGCGCTCCGATTCCCCCCCCCGTGCTCCGATCCCCCCCCCATGGTCCCCCCCCACCCTATCATACTTACCGATCCAGCCGTGGTCCCGTCCGTCTTCTCCCGGGCGCCGCCATCTTCCAAAATGGCGGGCGCATGCGCAGTGCGCCCACCGAATCTGCCGTTCCAAAGTGCATTTTGATCACTGAGATATAATCTATCTCAGTGATCAAAATAAAAAAAATAATAAATGACCCCCCCCTTTGTCACCCCCATAGGTAGGGACAATAAAAAAATAAAGAAATTTTTTTTTCCCACTAATGTTAGAATAGGGTTAGGGTTAGGGGTAGGGTTAGGGGTAGGGTTAGGGGTAGGGCTAGGGGTAGGGTTAGGGTTAGGGGTAGGGTTAGGGGTAGGGTTAGGGTTAGGGTTAGGGCTAGGGTTAGGGCTAGGGTTAGGGCTAGGGTTAGGGTTAGGAATGTGCACACGTATTCTGGTCCTCTGCGGATTTTTCCGCTGCGGATTTGATAAATCCGCAGTGCTAAACCGCTGCGGATTTATGGCGGATTTACCGCGTTTTTTTCTGCGCATTTCACTGCGGTTTTACAATTGCGATTTTCTATTGGAGCAGTTGTAAAACCGCTGCGGAATCCGCACAAAGAAGTGACATGCTGCGGAATGTAAACCGCTGCGTTTCCGTGCAGTTTTTCCGCAGCATGTGTACAGCGATTTTTGTTTCCCGTAGGTTTACATTGAACTGTACACTCATGGGAAACTGCTGCGGATCCGCAGCGTTTTCCGCAGCATGTGCACATACCTTTAGAATTAGGCTATGTGCACACGGTGCGGATTTGGCTGCGGATTCGCAGCAGTGTTCCATCAGGTTTACAGTACCATGTAAACATATGAAAAACCAAATCCGCTGTGCCCATGGTGCGGAAAATACCGCGCGGAAACGCTGCGTTGTATTTTCCGCAGCATGTCAATTCTTTGTGCGGATTCCGCAGCGTTTTACACCTGTTCCTCAATAGGAATCCACAGGTGAAATCCGCACAAAAAACACTGGAAATCCGCGGAAAATCCGCAGGTAAAACACAGTGCCTTTTACCCGCAGATTTTTCAAAAATGGTGCGGAACTATCTCACACGAATCCGCAACGTGGGCACATAGCCTTAGGGTTAGGGTTGGAATTAGGGTTGTGGTTAGGGTTAGTGGTGTGTTGGGGTTAGTGTTGTGGTTAGGGGTGTGTTGGGGTTAGGGTTGTGATTAGGGTTATGGCTACAGTTGGGATTAGGGTTAGGGGTGTGTTGGGGTTAGTGTTGGAGGTAGAATTGAGGGGTTACCACTGTTTAGGCACATCAGGGGTCTCCAAACGCAACATGGCGCCACCATTGATTCCAGCCAATCTCGTATTCAAAAAGTCAAATGGTGCTCCCTCACTTCCGAGCCCTGACGTGTGCCCAAACAGTGGTTTACCCCCACATATGGGGTACCAGCATACTCAGGACAAACTGCGCAACAATTACTGGGGTCCAATTTCTCCTGTTACCCTTGTGAATCTAAAAAAATGCTTGCTAAAACATAATTTTTGAGGAAAGAAAAATGATTTTTTATTTTCACGGCTCTGCGTTGTAAACGTCTGTGAAGCACTTGGAGGTTCAAAGTGCTCACCACATATCTAGATAAGTTCCTTGGGGGGTCTAGTTTCTAAAATGGGGTCACTTGTGGGGGGTTTCTACTGTTTAGGCACACCAGGGGCTCTGCAAACGCAACGTGACACCCGCAGACCATTCCATCAAAGTCTGCATTTCAAAAGTCACTACTTCCCTTCTGAGCCCCGACGTGTGCCCAAACAGTGGTTTACCCCCACATATGGGGTATCAGCGTACTCAGGAGAAACTGGACAACAACTTTTGGGGTCCAATTTCTCCTGTAACCCTTGGGAAAATAAAAAATTCTGGGCTAAATAATTATTTTTGAGGAAAGAAAACGTATTTATTATTTTCACGGCTCTGCATTATAAACTTCTATGAAGCACTTGGGGGTTCAAAGTGCTCATCACACATCTAGATAAGTTCCTTTCAGGGTCTAGTTTCCAAAATGGGGTCACTTGTGGGGGGTTTCTACTGTTTAGGCACATCAGGGGCTCTGCAAACGCAACGTGACGCCCGCAGAGCATTCCATCAAAGTCTGCATTTCAAAACGTCACTACTTCAATTCCAAGCCCCGGCATGTGCCCAAACAGTAGTTTACCCCCACATATGGGGTATCACCGTACTCAGGAGAAACTGGACAACAAATATTGGGGTCAAATTTCTCCTGTTACCCTTGGGAAAATTAAAAAATTCTGGGCTAAATAATTATTTTTGAGGAAAGAAAACGTATTTATTATTTTCACGGCTCTGCATTATAAACTTCTATGAAGCACTTGGGGGTTCAAAGTGCTCACCACACATCTAGATAAGTTCCTTTGGGGGTCTAGTTTCCAAAATGGGGTCACTTGTGGGGGGTTTCTACTGTTAAGCCACATCAGGGGCTCTGCAAACGCAACGTGACGCCCACAGAGCATTCCATCAAAGTCTGCATTTCAAAACGTCACTACTTCACTTCCGAGCCCCGGCATGTGCCCAAACAGTGATTTACCCCCACATATGGGGTATCAGCGTACTCAGGAGAAACTGGAAAACAACTTTTGGGGTCAAATTTCTCCTGTTACCCTTGGGAAAATAAAAAATTGCAGGCTAAAAGATCATTTTTGAGAAAATAATTTTTTTTTTTATTTTCATGGCTCTGCGTTATAAACTTCTGTGAAGCACTTGGGGGTTCAAAGTCCTCACCACACATCTAGATTAGTTCCTTTGGGGGTCTAGTTTCTAAAATGGTGTCATTTCTGGGGGATCTCCAATGTTTAGGCACACAGGGGCTCTCCAAACGTGACATGGTGTCCGCTAATGATTGGAGCTAATTTTCCATTTAAAAAGCCAAATGGCGTGCCATCCCTTCCGAGCCCTGCCGTGCGCCCAAACAGTGGTTTACCCCCACATATGGGGTATCAGCGTACTCAGGACAAACTGGACAACAATATTTGGGGTCCAATTTCTCCTATTATCCTTTTCAAAATAGGAAATTCCAGGCTAAAAAATCATTTTTGAGGAAAGAAAAATTATTTTTTATTTTCATGGCTCTGCGTTATAAACTTCTGTGAAGCACCTGGGGGTTTAAAGTGCTCAATATGCATCTAGATAAGTTCCTTGGGGGGTCTAGTTTCCAAAATGGGGTCACTTGTGCGGGAGCTCCAATGTTTAGGCACACAGGGGCTCTCCAAACGCGACATGGTGTCCGCTAACAATTGGAGCTAATTTTCCATTCAAAAAGTCAAATGGCGCGCCTTCTCTTCCGAGCCCTGCCGAGTGCCCAAACAGTGGTTTACCCCCACATATGAGGTATCGGCGTACTCGGGAGAAATTGCCCAACAAATTTTATGATCCATTTTATCCTACTGCCCATGTGAAAATGAAAAAATTGAGGCGAAAAGAATTTTTTTGTGAAAAAAAATTACTTTTTCATTTTTACAGATCAATTTGTGAAGCACCTGAGGGTTTAAAGTGCTCACTAGGCATCTAAATTAGTTCCTTGGGGGGTCTAGTTTCCAAAATGCGGTCACTTGTGGGGGAGCGCCAATGTTTAGGCACACAGGAGCTATCCAAACGCGACATGGTGTCCGCTAACGATGGAAATAATTTTTCATTCAAAAAGTCAAATGGCGCTCCTTTCCTTCCGAGCCTTACCATGTGCCCAAACAGTGGTTTACCCCCACATGTGAGGTATTGGTGTACTCAGGAGAAATTGCCCAACACATTTTAGGATCCATTTTATCCTGTTGCCCATGTGAAAATGAAAAAATTGAGGCTAAAAGAATTTTTTTGTGAAAAAAAAGTACTTTTTCATTTTTACGGATCAATTTGTGAAGCACCTGGGGGTTCAAAGTGCTCACTATGCATCTAGATAAGTTCCTTGGGGCGTCTAGTTTCCAAAATGGGGTCACTTGTGGGGGAGCTCCAATTTTTAGGCAAACGGGGGCTCTCCAAACGTGACATGGTGTCCGCTAAAGAGTGGAGCCAATTTTTGATTCAAAAAGTCAAATGGCGCTCCTTCCCTTCCAAGCCCTGCCGTGCGCCCAAACAGTGGTTTACCCCCACATATGAGGTATCAGCGTACTCAGGACAAATTGGACAACAACTTTCGTGGTTCAGTTTCTCCTTTTACCATTGGGAAAATAAAAAAATTGTTGCTAAAAGATAATTTTTGTGACTAAAAAGTTAAATGTTCATTTTTTCCTTCCATGTTGCTTCTGCTGCTGTGAAGCACCTGAAGGGTTAATAAACTTCTTGAATGTGGTTTTGAGTACCTTGAGGGGTGCAGTTTTTAGAATGGTGTCACTTTTGGGTATTTTCAGCCATATAGACCCCTCAAACTGACTTCAAATGTGAGGTGGTCCCTAAAAAAAATGGTTTTGTAAATTTCGTTGTAAAAATGACAAATCGCTGGTCGAATTTTAACCCTTATAACTTCCTAACAAAAAAAAATTTTGTTTCCAAAATTGTGCTGATGTAAAGTAAACATGTGGGAAATGTTATTTATTAACTATTTTGTGTCACATATCTCTCTGGTTTAACAGAATAAAAATTCAAAATGTGAAAATTGCGAAATTTTCAAAATTTTCGCCAAATTTCCGTGTTTATCACAAATAAATGCAGAATTTATTGACCTAAATTTACCACTAACATGAAGCCCAATATGTCACGAAAAAACAATCTCAGAACCGCTAGGATCCGTTGAAGCGTTCCTGAGTTATTACCTCATAAAGGGACACTGGTCAGAATTGCAAAAAACGGCAAGGTCTTTAAGGTCAAAATAGGCTGGGTCTTGAAGGGGTTAAACAAAACCATTCAGATGCAGTTGAAGTTCAGACTTTCAGCTTTCATTTTAGGGTATCCACATTAAAATTGGATGAAGGGTTTAGGAGTTTCAGCTCCTTAACATGTGCCGCCCTGTTTTAAAAGGGACCAAAAGTAATTGGACAGATTCAATAATTTTAAATAAAATATTCATTTTTAGTACTTGGTTGAATACCTGTTATGGCTGGCAATCAGGCAACACAGCGTGCAGTAATCAGCGCACATACAGAGATCTGGCAATAACCAAAAACAATAGGACGAGCTCTGAGACGTGGAATCTCTGTAGACTGCAGTACCTGATCTATCCTCACACAACTATAAGCAGCAGTGGATTGCGCCTATCACTACCTATGCAACTCGGCACTGCCTGAGGAGCTGACTAGCCTGAAGATAGAAATACAAGCCTGACTTACCTCAGAGAAATACCCCAAAGGAATAGGCAGCCCCCCACATATAATGACTGTTAGCAAGATGAAAAGACAAACGTAGGAATGAAATAGATTCAGCAAAGTGAGGCCCGATATTCTAGACAGAGCGAGGATAGCAAAGAGAACTATGCAGTCTACAAAAAACCCTAAAACGAACACCACGCAAAGGGGCAAAAAGACCCACCGTGCCGAACTAACAGCACGGCGGTGCACTCCTTTGCTTCTCAGAGCTTCCAGCAAAAGTTAATAGCAAGCTGGACAGAAAAAACAGAAAACAAACTAGAAGCACTTATCTAGCAGAGCAGCAGGCCCAAGGAAAGATGCAGTAGCTCAGATCCAACACTGGAACATTGACAAGGAGCAAGGAAGACAGACTCAGGTGGAGCTAAATAGCAAGGCAGCCAACGAGCTCACCAAAACACCTGAGGGAGGAAGCCCAGAGACTGCAATACCACTTGTGACCACAGAAGTGAATTCAGCCACAGAATTCACAACAGTACCCCCCCCTTGAGGAGGGGTCACCGAACCCTCACCAGAACCCCCAGGCCGACCAGGATGAGCCACATGAAAGGCACGAACAAGATCTGGGGCATGGACATCAGAGGCAAAAACCCAGGAATTATCTTCCTGAGCATAACCCTTCCATTTGACCAGATACTGGAGTTTCCGTCTAGAGACACGAGAATCCAAAATCTTCTCCACAATATACTCCAATTCCCCCTCCACCAAAACAGGGGCAGGAGGCTCCACAGATGGAACCATAGGTGCCACGTATCTCCTCAACAACGACCTATGGAATACATTATGTATGGAAAAGGAGTCTGGGAGGATCAGACGAAAAGACACCGGATTGAGAATCTCAGAAATCCTATACGGACCAATAAAACGAGGTTTAAATTTAGGAGAGGAAACCTTCATAGGAATATGACGAGAAGATAACCAAACCAGATCCCCAACACGAAGTCGGGGTCCCACACGGCGTCTGCGATTAGCGAAAAGCTGAGCCTTCTCCTGGGACAAGGTCAAATTGTCCACTACCTGAGTCCAGATCTGCTGCAACCTGTCCACCACAGAATCCACACCAGGACAGTCCGAAGACTCAACCTGTCCTGAAGAGAAACGAGGATGGAACCCAGAATTGCAGAAAAATGGAGAGACCAAGGTAGCCGAGCTGGCCCGATTATTAAGGGCGAACTCAGCCAACGGCAAAAATGACACCCAATCATCCTGGTCAGCGGAAACAAAACATCTCAGATATGTTTCCAAGGTCTGATTGGTTCGTTCGGTCTGGCCATTAGTCTGAGGATGGAAGGCCGAGGAGAAAGATAGGTCAATGCCCATCCTACCACAAAAGGCTCGCCAGAACCTCGAGACAAACTGGGAACCTCTGTCAGAAACAATATTCTCAGGAATGCCATGTAAACGAACCACATGCTGGAAGAACAAAGGCACCAAATCAGAGGAGGAAGGCAATTTAACCAAGGGCACCAGATGGACCATTTTAGAAAAGCGATCACAGACCACCCAAATGACCGACATTTTTTGAGAAACGGGAAGGTCAGAAATGAAATCCATCGAAATATGTGTCCAAGGCCTCTTCGGGACCGGCAAGGGCAAAAGCAACCCACTGGCACGTGAACAGCAGGGCTTAGCCCTAGCACAAATTCCACAGGACTGCACAAAAGCACGCACATCCCGCGACAGAGATGGCCACCAGAAGGATCTAGCAACCAACTCCCTGGTACCAAAGATTCCTGGATGACCGGCCAGCACCGAACAATGAAGTTCAGAGATAACTTTACTAGTCCACCTATCAGGGACGAACAGTTTCTCGGCCGGACAACGATCAGGTTTATTAGCCTGAAATTTCTGCAACACTCTCCGCAAATCAGGGGAGATGGCAGACACAATGACTCCTTCCTTGAGGATACTCGCCGGCTCAGATAACCCCGGAGAGTCGGGCACAAAACTCCTAGACAGAGCATCCGCCTTCACATTTTTAGAGCCCGGAAGGTATGAAATCACAAAATCAAAACGAGCAAAAAATAACGACCAACGGGCCTGTCTAGGATTCAAGCGCTTGGCAGACTCAAGATAAGTAAGGTTCTTATGATCAGTCAAAACCACCACGCGATGCTTAGCACCCTCAAGCCAATGACGCCACTCCTCGAATGCCCACTTCATGGCCAGCAACTCTCGGTTGCCCACATCATAATTACGCTCAGCAGCAGAAAATTTCCTGGAAAAGAAAGCACATGGTTTGAACACTGAGCAACCAGAACCTCTCTGTGACAAAACCGCCCCTGCACCAATCTCAGAAGCATCAACCTCGACCTGGAACGGAAGAGAAACATCAGGTTGACACAACACAGGGGCACAGCAAAAACGACGCTTCAACTCCTGAAAAGCTTCCACGGCAGCAGAAGACCAATTAACCAAATCAGCACCCTTCTTGGTCAAATCGGTCAATGGTCTGGCAATGCTAGAAAAATTACAGATGAAGCGACGATAAAAATTAGCAAAGCCCAGGAATTTCTGCAGACTTTTTAGAGATGTCGGCTGAGTCCAATCCTGGATGGCCTGAACCTTAACCGGATCCATCTCGATAGTAGAAGGGGAAAAGATGAACCCCAAAAATGAAACTTTCTGCACACCGAAGAGACACTTTGATCCCTTCACGAACAAGGAATTAGCACGCAGTACCTGGAAAACCATTCTGACTTGCTTCACATGAGACTCCCAATCATCTGAGAAGATCAAAATGTCATCCAAGTAAACAATCAAGAATTTATCCAGATACTCACGGAAAATGTCATGCATAAAAGACTGAAAAACAGATGGGGCATTGGCAAGTCCGAACGGCATCACCAGATACTCAAAATGACCCTCGGGCGTATTAAATGCCGTTTTCCATTCATCTCCCTGCCTGATTCTCACCAGATTATACGCACCACGAAGATCAATCTTAGTAAACCAACTAGCCCCCTTAATCCGAGCAAACAAGTCAGAAATCAATGGCAAGGGATACTGAAACTTAACAGTGATCTTATTAAGAAGGCGGTAATCAATACACGGTCTTAGCGAACCATCCTTCTTGGCTACAAAAAAGAACCCTGCTCCCAATGGTGACGACGATGGGCGAATATGTCCCTTCTCCAGGGACTCCTTCACATAACTGCGCATAGCGGTGTGTTCAGGTACGGACAAATTAAATAAACGACCCTTAGGGAATTTACTACCAGGAATCAAATCGATAGCACAATCACAATTCCTATGCGGAGGTAGGGCATCAGACTTGGACTCTTCAAATACATCCTGAAAGTCCGACAAGAACTCTGGGATGTCAGAAGGAATGGATGACGAAATAGACAAAAATGGAACATCACCATGTACTCCCTGACAACCCCAGCTGGTTACCGACATAGAGTTCCAATCCAATACTGGATTATGGGTTTGTAGCCATGGCAACCCCAACACGACCACATCATGCAAATTATGCAGTACCAGAAAGCGAATAACTTCCTGATGTGCAGGAGCAATGCACATGGTCAGCTGGGCCCAGTACTGAGGCTTATTCTTGGCCAAAGGTGTAGCATCAATTCCTCTCAACGGAATAGGACACCGCAAAGGCTCCAAGAAAAATCCACAACGTTTAGCATAATCCAAATCCATCAGATTCAGGGCAGCGCCTGAATCCACAAACGCCATGACAGAATACGATGACAAAGAGCACATTAAGGTAATGGACAAAAGGAATTTGGACTGTACAGTACCAATAACGGCAGAGCTATCGAACCGCCTAGTGCGTTTAGGACAATTAGAAATAGCATGAGTAGAATCACCACAATAGAAACACAGTCTGTTCAGACGTCTGTGTTCTTGCCGTTCTACTTTAGTCATAGTCCTGTCGCACTGCATAGGCTCAGGTTTACTCTCAGACAATACCGCCAGATGGTGCACAGATTTACGCTCGCGCAAGCGACGACCGATCTGAATGGCCAAGGACATAGACTCATTCAAACCAGCAGGCATAGGAAATCCCACCATTACATCCTTAAGAGCTTCAGAGAGACCCTTTCTGAACAAAGCCGCTAGTGCAGATTCATTCCACAGAGTGAGTACTGACCACTTCCTAAATTTCTGACAATATACTTCTACATCATCCTGACCCTGGCATAAAGCCAGCAGATTTTTCTCAGCCTGATCCACTGAATTAGGCTCATCGTAAAGCAATCCCAGCGCCTGGAAAAATGCATCAACATTACTCAATGCAGAATCTCCTGGTGCAAGAAAAAACGCCCAGTCCTGTGGGTCGCCGCGCAAAAAAGAAATAATAATCAAAACCTGTTGAATAGGATTACCAGAAGAATGAGGTTTCAAGGCCAAAAATAGCTTACAATTATTTCTGAAGCTCAGGAACTTAGTTCTGTCACCAAAAAACAAATCAGGAATCGGAATTCTTGGTTCTAGCATCGATTTCTGATCAATAGTATCTTGAATCTTTTGTACATTTACAACGAGATTATCCATTGAGGAGCACAGAGCCTGAATATCCATGTCCACAGCTGTGTCCTGAAGCACTCTAATGTCTAGGGGAAAAAAAAGACTGAAGACAGAGCTAAGAAAAAAAAATGCTGTCAGGATTTCTTTTTTCCCTCTATTGGGAATCATTGGTGTGGCTCCTTGTACTGTTATGGCTGGCAATCAGGCAACACAGCGTGCAGTAATCAGCGCACATACAGAGATCTGGCAATAACCAAAAACAATAGGACGAGCTCTGAGACGTGGAATCTCTGTAGACTGCAGTACCTGATCTATCCTCACACAACTATAAGCAGCAGTGGATTGCGCCTATCACTACCTATGCAACTCGGCACTGCCTGAGGAGCTGACTAGCCTGAAGATAGAAATACAAGCCTGACTTACCTCAGAGAAATACCCCAAAGGAATAGGCAGCCCCCCACATATAATGACTGTTAGCAAGATGAAAAGACCAACGTAGGAATGAAATAGATTCAGCAAAGTGAGGCCCGATATTCTAGACAGAGCGAGGATAGCAAAGAGAACTATGCAGTCTACAAAAACCCTAAAACGAACACCACGCAAAGGGGCAAAAAGACCCACCGTGCCGAACTAACAGCACGGCGGTGCACTCCTTTGCTTCTCAGAGCTTCCAGCAAAAGTTAATAGCAAGCTGGACAGAAAAAAACAGAAAACAAACTAGAAGCACTTATCTAGCAGAGCAGCAGGCCCAAGGAAAGATGCAGTAGCTCAGATCCAACACTGGAACATTGACAAGGAGCAAGGAAGACAGACTCAGGTGGAGCTAAATAGCAAGGCAGCCAACGAGCTCACCAAAACACCTGAGGGAGGAAGCCCAGAGACTGCAATACCACTTGTGACCACAGAAGTGAATTCAGCCACAGAATTCACAACAAATACCCTTTGTTGGCAATGACTGCCTGAAGTATTGAACTCATGGACATCACCAGACGCTGTGTTTCCTCCTTTTTGACGCTCTGCCAGGCCTTCACTACGGTGGTTTTCAGTTGCTGTTTGTTTGTGGGCCTTTCTGTCTGAAGTTTAGTCTTTAACAAGTGAAATGCATGCTCAATTGGGTTGATATCAGGTGACTGACTCGGCCATTCAAGAATATTCCACTTCTCTGCTTTAATAAACTCCTGGGTTGCTTTGGCTTTATGTTTTGGGTCATTGTCCATCTGTAGTATGAAACGACGACCAATCAGTATGGCTGCATTTGGCTGCATCTGAGCACACAGTGTGGCTCTGAATACCTCAGAATTCATTTACCTGCTTCTGTCCTGTGTCACATCATCAATAAACACTAGTGACCCAGTGCCACTGGCAGCCATGCATGCCCAAGCTATCACACTGCCTCCGCCGTGTTTTACAGATGAGGTGGTATGCTTTGGATCATGAGCTGTACCACGCCTTAGCCATACATTTCTCTTTCCATCATTCTGGTAGAGGTTGATCTTGGCTTCATCTGTCCAAAGAATGTTCTTCCAGAACTGTGCTGGCTTTTTTAGATGCTTTTTAGCAAAGTCCAGTCTAGCCTTCTTATTCTTGATGCTTATGAGTTGCTTGCACCGTGCAGTGAACCCTCTGTATTTACTTTCATGCAGTCTTCTCTTTATGGTAGATTTGGATATTGCTACGCCGACCTCCTGGAGAGTGTTGTTCACTTGGTTGATTGTTGTGAAGGGGATTCTCTTCACCATGGAGATTATTCTGCGATCATCCACCACTGTTGTCTTCCGTGGGCGCCCAGGTCTTTTTGCATTGATGAGTTCCCCCGTGCTTTCTTTCTTTCTCAGCATGTACCAAACTGTAGATTTTGCCACTCCTAATATTGTAGCAATTTCTCGGAAGGGTTTTTTTTTGCTTTCGCAGCATAAGGATGGCTTGTTTCACCTGCATGGAGAGCTCTTTTGACCGCATGTTTACTTCACAGCAAAACCTTTCAAATGCAAGCACCGCACCTCAAATCAACTCCAGGCCTTTTATCTGCTTAATTGAGAATGACATAGCGAAGGGATTGCCCACACCTGTCCATGAAATAGCCTTGGAGTCAATTGTCCAATTACTTTTGGTCCCTTTAAAAACAGGGTGGCACATGTTAAGGAGCTGAAACTCCTAAACCCTTCATCCAATTTTAATGTGGATACCCTCAAATGAAAGCTGAAAGTCTGATCTTCAACTGCATCTGAATTGTTTTGTTTAAAATTCATTGTGGTAATGTCTATAACCAAAATTAGAAAAATGTTCTCTCTGTCCAAATATATATGGACCTAACTGTATATAATAAAGATTATTATTATTAATATATGTGGGCGTACCAGTTATACAATCATTTCAAACTATTACCACCACTTAATTAAAATAATAATCGAACATATATGTTATTTTATTATATATATATATATATATATATATATATATATATATATATATATATATATATATAACAATGATTTTATTAAACATCATACAGACAAGAAACTAAATACTAAATCAAACCCCTAAAAACACGTAAAAAATGTTTAGGGCAGTGTGGTTCATGATGGAATTATAATAAATATAGCACATTATGGATTATATGTTAACAGACATGATTGCACAATTGTAAGGTATACACATACACGTAGCATTTATAATCGCAATATTGTCAGTAAGACATAGGCATATATGTAGAGATATATCAGAGTGATGCTAAATGCAAAAGTATCCATTAGCTATCCTCAGGTATAGTCCCCCTATACACTTACGCCTATTCATTTCAATGTGCATATACCAAGATCATTGCTAATACAGACCATGTGCCATGATGTTTGGAACCACACTGCCCACTACCCCAACGCACGTTTGGCGCATAGCTAATCTAAATGATCTGCGTTTTTATCTTTCCAGAAGAGAAAAAAAAATAGACTCTTTGTCATAGGTTGGGTCTGATCTTGCAGCTCATTTTCGGATAGTTCTTGGATAATGTACTCCACCTTGTACAAATGACTTAACTGTACATTGGCAGAAGGAGTGGGTAGCCAGTAGATGCTGTAGCCATTCTCTGCTGTCAGTGTATTATACACAGATATACTGTATATGGAGATCATCACAGAGATAAAAATTAATAAAAGGGAATGAGCGGGAAATGCATCATTGAGGCTGGTTTGCACCATGGTATCTTATATTAGGTTATGACAAGCAGATTTAAAGAAAGTCTTCGGGAATAAAAGCTTGACTTTAGGTTTGATGTGTGAGTGGTGGTCTTACCTCTGGGACTTTCAATGAGCACAATAGAAACAATTTGTTAATTCTTTACTTAAGTAGAGACACTCATCCATAATATCCCATTCACCGCAATGGTCTGATCTAGGGTTACAGAGTTTGAGTCCCCAATAATCAAGCACTGACGGCTTATTCTGAGAATAGGCCTTCAATGCTATTGTCCATATGTAGATACAGTGGGGAAAGTAAGTATTTGATACACTGCCGATTTTGCAAGTTTTCACACCTACAAAGTATGGAGAGGTATGTAATTTTTATCATAGGTACACTTCACCTGTGAGAGAGAATCTAAAAATAAAAACCAGAAAATCAGATTGTATGATTCTTACACAATTAATTTGCATTTTATTGCATAAAATAAGTATTTGATAGAATAGAAAAACAAAACTTAATGTTTGGCACCGAAACCTTTGTTTGCAATTAAAGAGGTCAGACGTTTACTGTAGTTCTTTACCAAGTTTTCACACACTGCAGCAGGGATTTTGGCCCTCTCCTCCATACAGATATTCTCCAGATCTTTCAGGCTATGGTGCTGTCTATGGGCAATATTGAGTTTCAGCTCTTTTCAAAGATTTTCTATTGGGTTCAGGTCTGGAGACTGACTAGGTCACTCCAGGACACTGAAATGCTTCTTATGGAGCCACTCCTTAGTTGCCCTGGCTGTGTGCATCGAGTCATTGTTATACTGAAAGAGCCAGCCACATCCGATCTTCAATGCTCTTACTGAGGGAAGGAGGTTGTTGGCCAAAATCTCGAGATACATGACCCATCCATTCTCCCTTCAATACGGTGAAGTTGTCCTTTCCCCTTTACAGAAAAGCAACACTCCCCCAAACAATTGTGTTTCCCCCACCATGCTTCATGGTTGGGATGGTGTTTTTGGGGTTGTACTCATCCTTCTTCTTCTTTGAAACACGGCGAGTGGAGTAGATACCAAAAAGTTCTATTTTGGTCCCATCATCCCATGTGGCCTTTGGATCATCCAAATTGTTTATGGGCATACTTCAAATGACCTGGACATGTGCTGATATGATTAGGAGGACCTTGCGTGCCCTGCAGGATTTTAATCTATGAATATCATTTTTGTGGGGAAAAAATGTTTTTTTATTTTCACGGCTCTGCGTTATAAACGTTAGTGAAACACTTGGGGATTCAAAGTTCTCACAACACATCTAGATAAGTTCCTTGGGGGGTCTAGTTTCCAATATAGAGTCACTTGTGGGGGGTTTCTACTGTTTAGGTACATCGGGGCTTTGGTCATAGCACTCCTCAGGTTATTGACCAGGTCCTACAGTGTAGTTTTGGACTGATTTGTCCCTGGTGTCCTTAGACGGCGCTTTAGTCTTGGCCATGGTGGGGAGGTTGGAGTATGATTGAGTGTGTGGACAGATGTCTTTTATACAGGTAAGGAGTTACTACAGGTAATGAGGAGGGCTTCTTAAAGAAAAACTGACAGGTCTGTGAGGATCAGCATTCTTGCTGGTTTGTAGGTGATCAAATACTTTCCGGTTTTTATTTTTAGATTCTGTCTTTCACAGTTGCAGTGTACTTACGATAAAAATTACAGACCTCTCCATTCTTTGTAGGTGGGAAACTTGCAAAATCAGCAGTGTGTCAAATACCATACTTATCTTTCCCACTGTATGAACTTGATTTCTATCTTGCAATTTCATCAAAAAGAGGGGGTCACCTCCTTGGGATTACTGCTAAGAGGTGGAGTTGAGAGACGCTAAACAGGATGAATTAATTCAACATTTGGATATGACTGGTGGGACCATTGCCAGAAACACTGGGGTTTCCATGAGTCAGACTGGACTCTACTGTCTTTAAGCTGAGATTCTTTGCTATTTAATCTGAAAGCAACTTAATGTAGGAGCTAAGAATCAGATTTCCGTGATGTGTCACTTATTAGGCTGTGTGCTGTAGTTTCAATAGAATCAGTTTTTTATCAGCAGGAGTTTATTACTGTAGGACTAGGTCTCACATGCAGACCAGTCAGGATAATCTGTGTAACCTAGCCCCCACCACTGATTAGACAGCTTGCTGACAATTCACATTGTACACAGGAAGTTGCCAGTCAGGGGTGTGCTACATCTACATCAGACAAAACTACACCAAGCAGCTCGGTAAGTGATACATCCCTGGAATCAGGTACTCTGTCTCTGCATTATGCTGCTATCAGATTCCATCGCAAAAACTGCTGACGGATTCATTTTAAAGATACAGTAGTCTTCATGGGTTTTTTTGTACTTCATTCATAAATGTTACATCATCTGATAACTAAATGTCTCTTTTCAGAATTACATGCTGCCTTTTTGGAGTTTGATGCTGATCAAGATGGATTCATTGGGTACAAGGAATTGGGCGAGTGCATGAGGACAATGGGATACATGCCAACCGAAATGGAATTGATTGAGATCTCTCAGCATATAAAAATGAGGAGTAAGTGGTCTTATTTTCCCTTTTTACAGTTCTGCTACTTTTATGGCTGACATTGGGGTAGTCTCTGGCCCACATTCACCTGTTGGCCCCAATTTTCCCTCTCCTGAAGCACTGAGTAAAACTGGTACGCTGTATTATGGCCAGTACTGGAACTGAGGGGACACTAGTGTGCTCATTTGTAAAGTACCGCTTCTAGAGTACAATCAGTACAGTACAGGGATCCGGTCAAGAACATGGCCTCTTATTTAGCAGCATGTGATCAGACCCATTCATACGCAGCCACCATTAATAACCATGCACGCAGCATTAAAAACCAGTGTTATTCCACGAAGGCCACTGAAAACCAGATTTTCCTTAGGGCTAGATCAGATTTGTTGTCATGTACAAAATGGACCAGCGTCATTGAATGAACTACTGCGTTTTTGCCGCACAGACCGGGTGTCCATATGAAAAAGAAAATGCAGAATGCTCTAGTCTGTTCAATACTGGATTAGAAGATAGTAGACGTCTATATAACCAGATCAACACCGGATTAGAAAATTATACATATACACCAATATACTCCATAACACCAGACCAATACTGGATGAGAAATGTGTGTATATATATATATATATATATATATATATATATATATATATATATATATATATTTATATATATTTTTATATATATATGTATATATATGGATGATATTAATAATTTATAGGTATATATAAAGTGGATCAACTGGAAAGCCAGATCAATACTGGACTAAAGAAATACAAATGTACAGACAGTATTAGATTATAATATACTAGATGGTGGCCCAATTCTAACGCATCGGGTATTCTAGAATATGTATTTATGTATGTATATAACAGCCACATAGTATATAGCACAGGCCACGTAGTATATAGGAGCCATGTAGTATATAGCAGACAAATACTACGAGCCTGTGCTATATACTATGTGGCTGCTATATACATACATATTGTAGAATACCCGATGCGTTAATACAGGCCACGCAATATATAACAGTGGCCACGCAGTATATAACACAGCCACGTACTATATAACACAGCCCACACAGTATACAGCAGCCACACAGTATATAACACAGGCGACGTAGTATATAACACAGGCCACGCAGTATATAACACTGGCCACGTAATATATAGCACAGCCCACGCAGTATATAGCAGCCACGTAGTATATAACACTGCCCACACAGTATATAGCAGCCACGTAGTATATAACACTGCCCACGCAGTATATAGCAGCCACGTAGTATATAACACTGCCCACGCAGTATTTAACAGTGGCCACGTAATATATAGCACAGTCCACGCAGTACATAACACAGCCCACATAGTATATAACACTGCTTATGTAGTATATAGCAGCCACGCGGTATCTAACACAGCGCATGTGGTATATAGCAGTGTGGGCACCATATCCCTGTTAAAAAAATAATTAAAATAAAAAATAGTCATATACTCACCCCTGGGATCCAGCGAAGCTCAGGCGATAAAAAAACCCAAAAAGCCTGCTATTCTCTCCCTCCGTTGTCCGACGATGCGCTCGTGCCTGCCGCCATCTTCCGTTCCCAGGATGCATTGCGAAATTACCCAGATGACTTAGTGGTCTCGCGCGACCGCTAAGTCTTCTGGGTAATTTCGCAATGCATCGTCGGGAACAGAAGATGGCGGCAGGCGCGAGCGCATCGTCGGACAATGGAGGGTGAGAATAGCAGGTTTTTTATTTTTTTTATTATTTTTAACATTAGACTTTTTACTATCTATGCCGAATAGGCAGCATCAATAGTAAAAAGTTGGGGACACACAGGGTTAATAACAGCGGTTACGGAGTGCGTTACCCGCGGCATAACGCGGTCTGTTACCGCCAGCATTAAACCTATGTGAGCGGTGACTGGAGGGGAGTATGCGGGCGCCGGGCACTGACTGCGGGGAGTAAAGAGCAGCCATTTTCTTCCAGACTGTGCCTGTTGCTGATTGGTCGTGGCTGTTTTGCCGCAACCAATCAGCGACTTGGATTTCCATGACAGACAGAGGCCGCAACCAATGAATATCCGCAACAGAAAGAAGGACAGACAGAAAGACAAAAAGATGGAACTGACCCTTAGACAATTATATAGTAGATGCACACAATAACTCTCCTGCAGAACCAGATCCACATGGATCTATGTCTATCTGTACCTCATACGATCCGGGCCTCCTGATGAACCACATTGGGGAAATGCGTTGAGGCAGAGGCATGAAGTCTATCTATTTCCAATGAATATCACATTGATAAGTATCATTTTCTACTTTGCTCTCCCATTTGTTTCCCTACTAAATAGCTGGACTATGTCTAGTTTCGAATGTCCTATAAAGATGTATTTTAATAGGGACACATAGGGATATCTAGGGAAAGCCGCCGTGGAGCGGGGATACCAAAACCTCGTAATTAGGGTGCCAACCTCCGTTCCCAGGCAGAGTGATTATAGGGCATCTCAGAGATACATGGCCATGTGGTATCACCTGGGAACAGTATATAACAGTCTATATCTTTTTTTTCTGTATTTCCACTTGGTACAGTATTTATGATATTTCTGCAATTGGGATGAACAATGTATGAAATAGAGATATATTATTTTGCGTGTATGTACAACACTCTGTACCAGTATTGATCTGGCTCCGCGGACCAATCATTGTGTGTATATGTGCAGCCCTTTATACTGTTGTACACTGCTTTATATATTTAATGCTTTCTGATCCAGCATTGATCTGACCTGTTTTGATCACTGTGCATAGTTATAGTATATACTGTACATATACTATAAACTGTCTGTACATTTGTATTTCTCTAATCCAGTACTGATCTGGCTTTCCAGTTGATCCAATGTATATATACGTATAAATTATTAATATCACCCATATATATTTTTACAATCTTCTAATCCAGTATTGATCTGGTTTTATGGAGTATGTTGGTGTATACCAATATATAATTTTCTAATCCGGTATTTATCTGGCTGTATTTTAGTCTACAACCGGGTTCTGCCCATAATAGTAGCAATCGATGCTAGCACTAACCGAGATCGCTGCTGTTTAACTATTTAAATGACCCCCACCGCACCACGCGCGACGCGATCATGGGAGACCGATAGATTACCATGGCAACCAGGGGCCCACTAAAGCTCAGATATAGGTCACGTTCAGTATTTGCTCAGTATTTTACCTCAGTATATGTAATTATGTAATCCAAAACCAGGAGTGGGTGATAAATACTGTACAGAAGTGGTGCATATGTTTCTGTTATACTTTTCCTCTGATTGTTCCACTCCTGGTTTTGGATTACAAATACTGAGGTAAAATACTGACCAAATACTGATAGTGTGAACATGGCCGAAGGCTGCGCTTCACAGGATACTGCGATTTATATTTTAGGCTGTGGTATCGTAGTGTATAGTATAATAGTGATCAAAGGATCGCATGTTAAAGTCCAATAAAGAGACTAAAAATAAAGTAAGGATTAGAAAAAAAAAACAATATTTAAAATAAAAAAATAAAAGTTTAAATCACAGCCTTTTCCCAGTTTTAAAATAAGAAAATAAAAACAAATAATACTAAACATATTTGGTATCATCAAGTACACAAGTCTAATCTATCAAAACATAAAATAATTTAAAAGCTCTGTCACTTTACAGGAAAACTGTGTCCCAGTCCCAGTGTCCTGTTATGTGTGCGGTGCATCACACTCACTTGTAGGCCTCAAGCCTCTGCTGTCTCCAGACCTTCATCATCAGGAGCTGCCGCACGCACCTCAGGGGACACCAAGTTAATTTCAACAAACAAAATTTTACTGGACAGGGTGTAGCATGTAGGCTATGGAACAACACATCTTGATCCCTACCATCTGTTCCTCCTGGACTATCCCTAAGCCCACTGACCCTGTCAGCCCCAAGGATTTCCTGTCCAGTCTCGCAGGGGACCTGGGTTCCGCTACCTTCCATTCACACAGTTTACCGTTCATCTTCCCCTATGTGCCAGAGGACATGATGCACGCTTTAGCCCCTATACTGGGCCTTTTCCAGAATGTCGGTACGGGACTCTAGTACATCCCTGCCTTGAATGGTAGGCACATGCTGTCCCTAGCAGCCCACTTTACTTGAACTTGACCTTGTTACTGTACTTCCTATCTGAGTCACTACCAGTAAATGCCTGCGTTTCACTAACATTAGCCCCCTTCAACTGTGGGCTAGCCCCCAAACATTAACTGTACCTTATTGTATTCCTTCAGCTAACTATAGTTACTTTCCTATAACAGTCTATATTACCGTAAGTCTATTGTCTTTATCCTTAAACTATATCTACACTATGCATAGTATACTTTACATTGTTATATTGACAGTACTTATATTACCCTTATCCCATTACACACTAGATACACAAGAACGCATGACACTATTCACATTACACAATATTGATGTGATTGGTATTTTCAGGGGTAGGAACACAGCAACACAGTCCACCACTGGTGGCCAAAATTTTGCAATTTTTCAAAAAATGTTATGCCCGAATACTGGCGTAAAAAGCTTTGTTGAATCAGTCCCATAGTTTTTTCCATGATTGCTCTTCATAATGATCATGTGTTTTCCCCCTATAACATCCCACATTTTTTCCCACCAAGAGCAGTAAGGACTTTGCTAAACCTAGATATAATTTTGACAAAAATACTTTTAATTTTCCGGAAACATGTTCACCTTTGCCTTTTGGGGTGTGTGGTGTTGTAGCTCAGCCCCATGAACGTAAATAGGGCCGTGCTGTCAAAGATGATGCCAATTTTGCAAAGAGAAGTGTATCTTTTTGTGTTTCTGAACAATCCCTTTAATTATGTTTGACAAGTCACATGTACAGCAACCTGCGAGAGAGAAAATAAAATACCAGATTAATTAGCAATTACTGTAGATTAAAAGCTTTAGCAGAAAGCTTACTGAAATCATCAGACTTAGCTTTTCACTGGGGACAAGAACAAATAAGCCAATATTATTTACAGAGGTAGACCTCTGGGAAATGTGGGCCCTGTGGCTTGTGACACTTCAGCTTCCCTTTAATGAGGCGCGCCAGTGCAAAAATGTATTTTGTTATACTAAACAGGAGTGGACATACCATTGGTGGAATTTGGGCAGCCACACTAAGTGTCGGACCAAAATTGGCAATGCGAGTCTATGGGTCCGTGAAAAAAATCACACCCACTCGGATGATATCCAAGGGCAGTCTGAGTTTCACAGACGCTGGAGAATTTTTTTTTTATCCCACCTCTGAGAAAAAGCGATGACACTGATCAGAATAACCTGTCCGTTTTTCCCAGATGTGGAGAAAACGGTCATGTGACCCCAATTTTGGCTGTGATTTTCACCAATTTTTCCTTGAAAAACTGCTGCAGGTTTCTCTGAGGCTTGGACTAAGATTTGGACTTTGACTTGTTCATACACATTTTGTGGCTCATCCTGTTTTGCTTTGACCTTGTTCTTGGAATCATTGTCCTGCTGAAAATTTATGCCAAGTTTTATTTTTATTTTTTTCAGATTATAGTGTGACCAAAGCTACCTGAATTATGATCCAGACTGGCAGGGCGGCGTCAGCACCGGGCACACAGGACAAATGCCGGGGCCCTGGGGAGAGAGGGGGGCCCACTCATGCTGTCATAGATACAGCTGGGAGAGCAGAGCAGGGGATAACATGCTCTCTTCCCCCACAAAGTCACTGCTGGCTGCATTCTCTTAACCCCTATGTGCCAGCTCTGACACAAGCATCTTCTCACTCAGTCAGTGCAGCCAGGCAGGCACACATAGGGGTTAACAGAAGGCTGCCAGTGTGACATTGTGGGCGGAGAGAGCACTTTCTCTGCTCTCCCCCCTGGCTGGCTGCAGACAGTGCTGAAGTTTATCAGGCAGATTCCGGAGCTCCTACCAGTGCCTGAGTGAGTGCTATGGTATCCAGCAGTGGTTGCAGTTGTGGCTCAGTCTGCTGCTGTCTGTCTCCGCTGCCTAAAAATGTGGGTGATGTCTGGAGGAGCAGCTGGTGGGGTGCAGCCTGTAGCCGCCCAGCTCACCCAGAATACATGCATGCTGCACCAAACCTGCACCAGTGGGGTAGGAAGAAGCTTAACCCCTTCCCATCTGTATGAAGGTTATTGCTGAACCTTAAAGATAACAATCCGACCCGCATAAATGGGGTTAACCAGATGCCAGGAGGAAGGGGAGCTGCTGCCATGTGGGCTGTAGGTTGGGGCCCCGTGGCCCCAGGCTGGTGACTGGAGGGACTCTGCCCAGTGCTGGCATGTGGGTGATTTCTGCTCCGGAGTCTCAGCTTCTCTCCTCCAGGTCACACTGTGCAGTCACAGCAACATTGGTTGTCTCTTTCCAGGTCCCAGCAGCTGCCACTGCTCCCACCAAGGACATGGCATCACTTAACCCTTCCCCTGCAGCCACCGGCAACAAATCCACATTATTTCTTGATTAAATCAGGTTCCAACCCAATAGAGGAGCAGACATTTCCTGCTGCCATTAGAGTCCGGGAGGGGGTGACATTGGCTGCCCTGCTACTCTGTAGTGGGGGGTGACAAGTGTAACATGGGGTAACGATGACGGAGAAATGCACAGGATAATAGTGAGCGCGACAGAGGGCAGTGTATGGTATGGAGCAGTCACGGGTGGGCTGCAGGATCCCCCCATACTGTACATGACTGCTCGGGACAGGGAGGCGTTTAATGAGCTTCTAATGACGGGGCACTAATTGGGTCATTAGGGTTTGTGGAAAGGATTCAGCATCAGGCCCCTCATTAATGCCCGAGCCGCCTGTTACTTTGCAGCACAGATCTGTTAGGGCCGCAAAACCAAACAACGTTGTTTATGTAGAAAAGTCTTTGTTTCATAGAAAAACTCAAAACAGAAAAGCACCTCTCCTGTATATATACACTGCACAGCACCTCTCCTGTATATATACACTGCACAGCACCTTTCCTCCTGTATATATACACTGCAGAATTTACAATAGCTGTCACTCATGTAAGAAGTGAAATCTGGCATTGTACTATACATTTCTCTGCCGTATCTGTGCATCATAAATCGGGGTATGTGTTAAAGGGGGGGGCCCACTGAGACTCTTTCGCCCGGGGCCCTCGAAAACCTGGAGCCGGCCCTGCAGACTGGGTTCACACTGCTTGTTTTAAATTTTTTTACCGTGTATATAAAAATGTGTGTAATTTTAAGAACCCACATAAACAATTAATTTTTGATCAAAATAATTGTTGTCACCAATTAGATACACAGGCTTGACTTATAGGGGAGCCATCAATGTCCTTCGAGTGCAGTTCAATGGTTTTCATGGACTCACTGGCCGAGTGCGATCAAATGCAAATCGTGCATGCTTTGATTTTTTCCTTGGACAGGCTCCATAGTATAACAGTGGTTGGATCAGTCAGACCAAAATTATGTTCATCTGCACGAGTCCTAAGGCTATGTGCACATGATGCGGATTTAGCGCGGATCCACCGTGGATTTTTCCGTGCAGAAACGCTGCAGTTCCGCACTGTGATTTACAGTACAATATAAATCAATTGGAAAAAAAAGCCAGTGCTAATGGTGCGGAAAAATCCGCATGAAATCCGCTGTGGATCAAAAGAATTAGCATGCTACTTCTTTTGTGTGGAACTGCAGCGTTTCTGACCCCTTCCATAATAGAAATCCGCAGGGGTAAAAACCGCAGAAAATCCGCAGAAAATCCGCATCAAAAAAGCACAAAATCCGAGACAAATCCGCACCTGCGTTTTCTGCCAGGAGATGCGGATTTTGTGTGGAAAATTCTGCACCCCAATCCACAACGTGTGCACATAGCCTAAGCCTCCATAATTAAGGAGCACCAGTACGACAACTAGGCAACTAGGCAGTTACACAAGAAAGAAAACACAAAGGGGATCTTTAATTGAAACTGGTGTGGCACATACTAGTCTTAAGGCTATGTGCACACGTTGTGGATTTTGATGCGTTACCGCAGCATTTTTGGACACGCGGAATTGCATCAAATCCACAGTGTAGTCCACAACCAATGTTAGTCAATGGGAAATTGAGAATTGTTGTGCGCATGCTGCGGAAAAATACACGCGTATTCGCAACATTTTATTTTCCGAAGCATGGCAATTCTTTTGGCGGATCTGCTGCATTTCTGCACCCATTGAGACAGTCAAATCTGCAGCAAAACCGCCTGTTTTAAAAGATCTGTGGTTTTGCTGCGGAGTTGCCTGCGAGAAACGCTGCAGACCGGGAGGGGGAAGAGTGTGTGGGTGAAGACTGTGTGTGAGCAGAGTAGATGTGCATGCCTGTGAGTATCTGTATGTATCTATGTGTGTGCGGGCGTCGGCATCGTCCGATAGGACTACTAGTCCCATCCGGCTATGCCTGCTACAGTGGCAGCATTAGCCGATGATGGGAAAGTAGTAGTCCCATCATCCGGCTACTGTGTTCAAGTGTAAGAAAAAAAATACATACAGTACACATACTCACCATACAGCTAATACCAGACACCCTCGATCACAAATAATAAACCAACAGAATACTACTCTAATCTACTATATAATTGCCTAAGGGTCACTTCCGTCTTTCTTTCTGTCTGCCTGTCTTTCTGTCATGGAAATCCCAAGTCGCTGATTGGTCGTGGCCGTTTGACCGCGACCAATCAGCGACGGGCACAGTGCGACCACGAAATGGCCGCTCCCTACTCCCCTCCAGTCAACACTCACACAAGGTTAATGGCAGCACTATTGGACCGCGTTATGCCGCGGTGTAACGCAGTCGTTAACGCTGCTATTAGCCCTGTGCATATGCAGCATGAATAGTAAAAAGATCTAATGTTAAAAATAATAAAAAAAAGAAAAAATCATTATATACTCACCTTCCGACGCCTTTTCCGCTCCTCGTGTCGTTCCGGTCCATGCATTGCGGTCTCGCAAGATGATAACGTAGCGGTCTCGATAGACCGCTACATCATCATCTCGCGAGACCGCAATGCACTCTTGTGACCGGAGCATCGCGAGAAGCATCGGTAAACACCTGGGCTGGATCCAGGGGCCGACGGAAGGTGAGTATATAACTATTTTTTTATTTTAATTCTTTTTTTTAACAGGGATATGGTGCCCACATTGCTATAAACTACGTGGGCTATGTTATAAACTACATCTCTGTGCTATATACTATGTGGGCAGTGCTATATACTATGTGGCTGTGGTATATATTACGTGGCTGGGCAATATACTACATTGCTGTGCTCTATACTACGTGGCCTGGGTTATATACTGCATGGGCAGTGTTATATACTATGTCTCTGTGCTATATACTATGTGGCTGTGCTATATACTACATGGCTGTGCAATATACTACATGTCTGTGCTATACACTACGTGTCTGTGCTATATACTACGTGGCTGCACAATATAGTACGTGGCTGGGCAATACAGTATGTGGCTGGGCAATATACTATGTGGCTGTGCTATATACTATGTGTCTGTGCTATGTACTACGTGGCTGGGCAATATACTACGTGGCTGTGCTATATACTATGTGGCTGTGTTATATACTAAATGGGCTGTGTTATATGCTACTTGGCTGTGCTATATACTACGGTGCTGCATTATATATTACGTGGGCTGTTATATGCTACTTGGCTGTGCTATATACTACGTGGCTGTGCTATATACTACGTGATTGTGCTATATACTACGTGGCTGGGCAATATACTACGTGTCTGTGCTATTTACTATGTGGGCTGTGCTATGTACTACGTGGCTGGGCAATATACTACGTGGCTGTGCTATATACTATGTGGCTGTGTTATATACTAAGTGGGCTGTGTTATATGCTTCTTGGCTGTGCTATATACTACGTGGCTGCATTATATATTACGTGGGCTGTTATATGCTACTTGGCTGTGCTCTATACCACGTGACTGTGCTATATACTACGTGGCTGTGCTATATACTACGTGGCTGTGCTATATACTACGTGGCTGTGCTATATATTACGTGGCTGTGCTATATACTACGTGGCTGTGCTATATATTACATGGGCTGTGTTATATACTACGTGGACTGTGTTATACGCTACTTGGCTGTGGTATATTTCTCTGCTGTATCTGTGCATCATGAATTGTGGTATGGGTTAAAGAGGTGGGCCCACTGAGACTCTTTCGCACGGGGCCCTCAAAAACCTGGAGCTGGTCCTGGCTTCACTGATTGGTGACGCCCGCCCGCGAACAATCAGCGACAGTCGCAGTCCGCCTGCGAATTGGGGCAGAATTTGAACCACGCTTCACTAATTGGTCGCGGCCGGCCGACTCCTGTGTATAAATTGCATTATTCTGAAAACTTCATAAATAAACTACATATATATCCAAGAATACCCGATGCGTTAGAATCGGGCCACCATCTAGTCCATTTAATAACGAGTGTCCCACGATAATCTCCCGTGGAGAGCTGTCACATCGGGAGATGTGACCACTCTCCAGGGGCCTCCGGTGATACAATGAAGGCAGGTATCCTCCTGCAGTGGATCACTCTGCCATCAGAGGTCACTGGCATTCTAGCTGTCACTTATGACACTGCTGCATGGAAAAATTCTCAAACAGCTGTGCCGTAAAGTGAGAGCATGAACTCCAGTGAACCCTCAGTGATAACACTGCAGGAACCATTATCTCCTGTCAGTGTGTCACTGGAGGCCCTGTAGAGCGGTCACATTTCCTGATGTGACTGCTCTATAGGGGAGATCATCGTGGGACACTCGTTATTAAATAGATTACGTCGGAACAGGGAGTATTTGTGTTAGTTTATTATTTTATTTTTTACAGGAGATCGAGGGTGTCACATGGATTAGAAGTAACAATAAAGATGTCAAACTGTGTTTAGTGTTTTATTTCATTAAAATACTTTATTCCGGCTGTGTGTTTATTTAACCCATTAACCCCTTTACCCCCCAAGGGTGGTTTGCACGTTAATGACCAGGCCAATTTTTACAATTCTGACCACTGTCCCTTTATGAGGTTATAACTCTGGAACGCTTCAACGGATCCCAGTGATTCTGACATTATTTTCTCGGGACATATTGTACTTCATTTTGAGGGTAAAAATTCTTTGATATTACCTGCGTTTGTTTGTGAAAAAAACGGGAATTTTGCGAAAATTTTGAAAATTTCGCAATTTTCCAAATTTGAATTTTTATGCAATTAAATCACAGAGATATGTCACACAAAATACTTAATAAATAACATTTCCCACGTTTACTTTACATCAGCACAATTTTGGAACCAAAATTTTTTTTTGTTAGGGAGTTATAAGGGTTAAAAGTTGACCAGCAATTTCTCATTTTTACAACACCATTTTTTTTAGGGACCACATCTCATTTGAAGTCATTTTGAGGGGTCTATATGATAGAAAATACCAAAGTGTGACACCATTCTAAAATCTGCACCCCTCAAGGTGCTCAAAACCACATTCAAGAAGTTTATTAACCCTTCTGGTGCTTCACAGGAATTTTTGGAATGTTTAAATAAAAATGAACATTTAATTTTTTTTTTCACAAAAAATTTACTTCAGCTCCAATTTGTTTTATTTTACCAAGGGTAACAGGAGAAAATGGACCCCAAACATTATTGTACAATTTGTCCTGAGTACACCGATACCCCATATGTGGGGGTAAACCACTGTTTGGGCGCATGACAGAGCTCGGAAGGGAAGGAGCGCCGTTTGACTTTTCAATGCAAAATTGACAGGAATTGAGATGGGACGCCATGTTGCGTTTGGAGAGCCACTGATGTGCCTAAACATTGAAACCCCCCAAAAGTGACACCATTTTGGAAAGTAGACCCCCTTAGGAACTTATCTAGACGTGTGGTGAGCACTTTGACCCACAAAGTGCTTCACAGAAGTTTATAAAGCAGAACGGTAAAAATAAAAAATCATATTTTTTCACAAAAATTATCTTTTCGCCCCCAATTTTTTATTTTCCCAAGGGTAAGAGAAGAAATTGGACCCCAAAAGTTGTTGAACAATTTGTCCTGAGTACGCTGATACTTCATATGTGGGGGTAAACCACTGTTTGGGCGCATGGGAGAGCTCGGAAGGGAAGGAGCGTCGTTTGACTTTTCAATGCAAAATTGACAGGAATTGAGATGGGACGCCATGTTGCGTTTGGAGAGCCACTGATGTGCCTAAACATTGAAACCCCCCAAAAGTGACACCATTTTGGAAAGTAGACCCCCTAAGGAATTTATCTAGATGTGTTTTGAGCGTTTGACCCACCAAGGGCTTCACAGAAGTTTATAATGCAGAGCCGTAAAAATAAAACAAAATTTTTTTCCCACAAATTCTTTTTTAGCCCCCAGTTTTGTATTTTCCCGAGGGTAACAGGAGAAATTGGACCCCAAAATTTGTTGTACAATTTATCCTGAGTGCGCTGATACCCCATATGTGGGGGGGGAACCACTGTTTGGCCGCATGGGAGGGCTCGGAAGGGAAGGAGCGCCATTTGGAAGGCAGACTTAGATGGAATGGTCTGCAGGTGTCACATTGCGTTTGCAGAGCCCCTAATGTACCTAAACAGTAGAAACCCCCCACAAGTGACACCATTTTGGAAAGTAGACCCCCTAAGGAACTTATCTAGATGTGTGGTGAGCGCTTTGACCTACCAAGGGCTTCACAGAAGTTTATAATGCAGAGCCGTAAAAATAAAACAAAAATTTTTTCCCACAAAAATTATTTTTTAGCCCCCAGTTTTGTATTTTCCCGAGGGTAACAGGAAAAATTGGACCCCAAAATTTGTTGCTCAATTTGTCTTGAGTACGCTGATACCCCATATGTGGGGGGGAACCACTGTTTGGCCGCATGGGAGGGCTCGGAAGGGAAGGAGCGCCATTTGGAATGCAGACTTAGATGGAATGGTCTGCAGGTGTCACATTGCGTTTGCAGAGCCCCTAATGTACCTAAACAGTAGAATCCCCCCACAAGTGACCCCATATTGGAAACTAGACCCCCCAGGGAACTCATCTAGATGTGTTGTGAGAACTTTGAACCCCTAAGTGTTCCACTACAGTTTATAACGCAGAGCCGTGAAAATAAAAAATCTTTTTTTTCCCACAAAAATTATTTTTTAGCCCCCAGTTTTGTATTTTCCCAAGGGTAACAGGAGAAATTGGACCCCAAAAGTTGTTGTCCTATTTGTCCTGAGTACGCTGATACCCCATATGTTGGGGTAAACCCCTGTTTGGGCACACGGGAGAGCTCGGAAGGGAAGGAGCACTGTTTTACTTTTTCAACGCAGAATTGGCTGGAATTGAGATCGGACGCCATGTCGCGTTTGGAGAGCCCCTGATGTGCCTAAACAGTGGAAACCCCTCAATTATAACTGAAACCCTAATCCAAACACACCCCTAACCCTAATCCCAACAGTAACCCTAACCACACCTCTAACCCTGACACACCCCTAACCCTAATCCCAACCCTATTCCCAACTGTAAATGTAATCTAAACCCTAACCGTAACTTTAGCCCCAACCCTAACTGTAGCCCCAACCCTAGCCCTAACCCTAACCCTAGCCCTAACCCTAGCCCTAACCCTAACCCTAATGGGAAAATGGAAATAAATACATTTTTTTAATTTTTCCCTAACTAAGGGGGTGATGAAGGGGGGTTTGATTTACTTTTATAGCGGGTTTTTTAGCGGATTTTTATGATTGGCAGCCGTCACACACTGAAAGACGCTTTTTATTGCAAAAAATATTTTTTGCGTTACCAGATTTTGAGAGCTATAATTTTTCCATATTTTGGTCCACAGAGTCATGTGAGGTCTTGTTTTTTGCAGGACGAGTTGACGTTTTTATTAGTAACATTTTCGGGCACGTGACATGTTTTGATCGCTTTTTATTACGATTTTTGTGAGGCAGAATGACCAAAAACCAGCTATTCATGAATTTCTTTTGGGGGAGGCGTTTATACCGTTCTGCGTTTGGTAAAATTGATAAAGCAGTTTTATTCTTCGGGTCAGTACGATTACAGCGATACCTCATTTATATCTTTTTTTATGTTTTGGCGCTTTTATACGATAAAAACTATTTTATATAAAAAATAATTATTTTTGCATCGCTTTATTCTCAGGACTATAACTTTTTTATTTTTTTGCTGATGATGCTGTATCGCAGCTCATTTTTTGCGGGACAAGATGATGCTTTCAGCAGTCCCATGGTTATTTATCTCCGTCTTTTTGATCGCGTGTTATTCCACTTTTTGTTCGGCGGTATGATAATAAAGCGTTGTTTTTTGCCTCGTTTTTTTTTTTTTTTCTTACGATGTTTACTGAAGGGGTTAACTAGTGGGCCAGTTTTATAGGTCGGGTCGTTACGGACGTGGCGATACTAAATATGTGTACTTTTATTGTTTTTGTTTTTTTATTTAGATAAAGAAATGTATTTATGGGAATAATATTTTTTTTTTTCATTATTTAGGATTTTTTTTAAAAAATTTTTTTTTTACACACTTGGAAATTTCTTTTTTAACTTTTTTACTTTGTCCCGGGGGGGACAATACAGATCGGTGATCTGACAGTTTGCACAGCACTCTGTCAGATCACTGATCTGTCAAAGAGCGCTGCAGCGTTACCAAGTGCCTGCTCTGAGCAGTCTCTGTGATGCCACCTCCCTCCCTGCAGGACCCGGATGCCGCAGCCATCTTGGATCCGGGCCTTGCTGCAGGGAGGAAGGTAGGAGACCCTCGCAGCAACGCGATCACATCGCGTTGCTGTGGGGGTCTCAGGGAAGCCCGCAGGGAGCCCCCTCCCTGCGCGATGCTTCCCTGCACCGCCGGCACATCGCGATCATGTTTGATCGCGGTGTGCCGGGGGTTAATGTGCCGGGGGCGGTCCGTGACCGCTCCTGGCACATAGTGCCGGATGTCAGCTGCGATAAGCAGCTGACACCCGGCCGCGATCGGCCGCGCTCCCCCCGTGAGCACGGCCGATCGCGCTGGACGTACTATTCCGTCCTTGGGAAGTAGGGCCCACCCCACATGGACGGAATAGTACGTCTAATGGCAGAAAGGGGTTAACAACTATAGTATTAGTAATGGATAGGTGTCTTATTGACACCTCTCCATTACTAAGCCGGGCTTCATGAAACCTTCCAATACAAAGGTGACATCAACCCCACAAATATTGCCCCATATGCCACCACTACAGGGAAGTGGGAAGAGAGAGGCTAAGTGCCAAAATTGGTGCATCTTACAGATATGTCATTTCTGGGGCGGCTGTGAGCTGGTGTTTGTAGCTGGAGGGGCCATGGCCCCTTCCTAGGCTATCAATATCAGCCCGCAGCTGTCTACAAAGCCTTTTCTGGCTATCAATTATAGGGGGACCCCATGTAATTTTTTTGGGGGTCCCCTATTTTAATAGCCAGCAAAGGCTAAATATACAGCTGCGGACTGATATTCATATTCTGGGAAGATCCATGGGTATTAACCCCTTCCTAGGCTATAAACATCGTCCCCCAGTCGCTGGCTTTCCCTCTCTGGTGCCTAAAATTGCGCGGGAGCCCACACCATTTTTCTTCATATTTAAAAAAATTAAACAGATATTACGTTTAAGGCCGGGGTCACACTTGCAAGAAACTCGCACGAGTCTTGCACCTGAATACCCGACACAGCACTCAGGACCGAAGGGTGTGGCTGCATGTATTTCTATGCAGCTCAATGCTCCGGTCCGAGTGCTGGCAGCAGTGCCAGGCATTGAGGTGCAAGACTCGTGCGAGTTTCTCGCAAGTGCGACCCCGGCCTAACGCAGATTTTGTGTGTGTCTTTATTTGACTCTTTATATACCATTTTATTATGTTTATTACAAAACATTGGGCTTGGTATTATCTATCTATAGATATATCTAACTATCTATCTACTAATAACAATAGGAACAGCACAACGTTTTACTTATCTTCGGGTGCAAGGCCCCCAGGCAACCTGTTTGGTTATCCAAATTCCACACAAATTCAAAAAAGAGGGCAGCACTCCATATCCTTGGTGAAAAACGTGCAGGATTTATTCAACCCACATGTCTAGGCGGCGATGAGCCTTTCTCAAGCAGTGGGTGTTTCCAGAAATTGTATATTTATAGGTGTCTTAACAATCCTTAATTACAACCAATCTCATTATACATTTCACAGGGTGCATATTATACAGTTATTAACGTGCATTATTGCTAATTAACATTTACTATAGTTCACATAAAGTGCATCAGGTTGTCTCCGGGAACCACATAGTGTCCAAATGCTGCAATTGACCCCTCCAGTGTCCAAATGTTGCAATTGACCCCTCCGGACCAAAATGCCACAATTGCGACAACTAAATGTTGCGGGTGTTCACATGCACCACAATAGTATCATAAATGCAAATATATATATATATATATATATATATATATATATATATATTATTCCAAGATTTTAGTTTATTTATAACTTGGCCAGCAATCCATTCACTTTACTGTCAATATCTCAGTAAGATTATTCAACAAAATTTGTTTTCAAAATAAAAAAACAAAAAATGTTTTAAATTAATTTACTACAGAAAATTTTATTTGGGAAAATCCCCATCCTCCATGTTGCCATGTTCCTATAGATCTATCTATCTATCTATAGATCTATCTATCTATATATATCTATTACCACCTATAAATAGATATATCTGTCTATCTATCTGTGTGTAAACATTATTCTTCAATGGAGTATGTAAAAGAGGAGGTTGGACAAGGAAATTACATTACATTTTTTTTTGTTAAATAATATATCTATATTTAGCTTACAAAAATGCAGACAAATCCGCATGAAAAAAAAACGCAAGAAAATCCGCGCTGATTTTCAAGTGCGTTTTCTGCCAAGAGAGGAAAAATCTGCGCAGAAAATTCCACAGGCAAATCTGCAACGTGTGCACATACCCTAATGAAAGTTGTGCAGGAGTACGATGTGCTGAATTTATCAGACGCGCACGACATTGATAACATGATCCATATTCATTCTCGCGTGCACATCTTAATGAATTCAATACATTGTACTCCATCATTCCTCCATGCACCTCCACAGAAGTGCTACTCTGGTTAAACACTGGAGTAGTATTTCTGGGGTAAGAAATGCCAGAACTATTCTTGAATTTGGTGGTTGGATGCAGCTATGTCTCTGTGCAACTTCTCAAAGAATTTTACACAAGTTTTCTGGCATGAAAGCTTTGATGAATGGTCCCAAAATTGTGAACCCAGCTTTAGCTTACCTTTTTAATGATTCACAGGTAACGGCTGTTTGGCTAAGTTATCAGAAACAAGTTGAAAAAGTATGATTTTAATTTAAAAAAAGATGACTTTCCAACTGTACTCTCATCAGTATGCATTTTGGGGTTTTGTGTCTCACACCCACTTAAAGAGATAGATTGCGGGATGGATGTCGGGGTTAAGAAGTAAAGGGATCAACTGCTGGGAAGGAATTTAAAAGTACTAAATTAAAAGAGGTCCATGGGAGCGTGGACCAGGTCATAGATTAACATAAGTGGGCCTCTTTTATGGTCCAAAGTTGGGTTGGGCATCTGTGGCTACTGTATATTTGTCAGGTAAGGTCACCTATTTCATGATAGTAGGAACAGAGAAACCTCATAATTTTTAGTGGATTGTGATAGTCTAAGGTGTTTGCTTCCAAATTAACTTTAATATTTCCTTTTGTAGAGATAATATTTCAAGAACCCACCCAGGAGAAAATAGAGGAATCCTATTGCTTCAGATGCGTGATTTAATAGTTTGTTGAGTTTTCATAGGCTGCCATTGTTCTGGCAGGTCTTCTTTACCCAGTATGATGTGCTACTGAGAACAATGATGTTTCTTGCAGCATTTTGCCTGTTCGTCTGGTGATTTAGACTGCACAGTTGGCCTGTTTAGACTGCACAATGCTCGTTCATGATAACTGTACATTACAAATGGACCTTAAAGGGGTTCTCTAACAATATGATAAAATGACCATTATACAGTATTTCACACTGTAGCCTGTCATATTCCCATATCAGGATGGGTTGCAGTCTGCAGAAACACATCTTGAGACATGTCTCAACTGACTGAAAAGCAGCATCGTAAACACAGTTACCTCACTCAGCTGCCACAGCAGGGCTGTGACATGAGAAGAAATACATTTTCTAATAAACACAACAATACAATTGACATATTTAAGCTCAGTGCTGGAAAATGGCTGTGGCCAGCTCCTCACACATTAATAGGAGACATTGAGACTGCTGTATACACATCACATAGGAGACACATATACAGCTGTATATAAACCACAGGAGACGCTGGGGCATAGACATCACAGAAGACACTAGGGCTGGGGCATAGACATCAGAGGAGACATGGGGCTGGGGCATAGACATTACAGGAGATACTTTGAGACTGTGGTTTAGAAATCAAAGAAGACACTTTGGAGCTGCAGCATAGACATGACATAAGACATGGGGCTGCTGTATAGATACAGGAGATGTAAGGCTGTGGTATAGACATCACAGGAGACACTTTGGGGCTGTGGCATAGACATCAAAGGAGACATGGGGCTGCAGTAAAGACTTCACAGGATACACTTTGGTGTTGCGGCATAGACATCATGAGACATGTGGCTGTGATATATACATCACAGGAGACACTTTGGGGTTGCGTTATAGACATCACGGAGAACACTTTGGGGCTGCAGAACAGACATCACAGGAGACATGGTGCTGCGGTATAGACATCATCACAGGAGACACTTTGGGGCTGCAGAACATACATCACAGGAGACACTTTAGGGCTGCATCACAGGCATAACAGAAGACACTTTAGGATTGTGGCATAGACATCACAGGAGACATGGGTCTGCGGTAAAGACATCACAGGATATACTTTGGGGCTGCGGTACAGATATAACAGGAGATACATTGGTGCTGGGTTATAGACATCACAAGAGACACTTTGGGGCTGGGGTATAAGGGCTGACACTAGGAATTTTGAGGCCCAATACGGGCAACATTTTTTCAGCCCCCTTGAAACTCTGTCCAGGCTCCACCATAGCCTCGCCTCCATCCCTCAAACCTTCCACAGTCCCACCACCCTCTTTTGAAAAAACTTCACTTCTGCATCATGTCCTCACCAATAACGTATTAACAGCTCCCATCACCAGATTACATACAGTACATAACCAGCAGCTTTTGTTTTGGCCAAAAGAGTTTTTTTATTCCGCCACCACGAAAAGGTAGACTCTTTTGGCCGGGCTCTATTCTACTGTAACTTACTAAACATTTGTTAAAATATCCAAGACAATTTTACGTATATTTTTATTTACCTTTCAATTTTTAAAATGACCAATAATATCATATACAAGGGACAAATACCACTGCAACATGACCGAATCACATGTTGCCACCACATAGTGACCAAATAATACCACCTACAAGGAACAAACACCGCCACACCATGACCAGATCACATATTACCACCACAGTGACCAAATAATATCACATGCAAGGAACAAATACCACCACACTATGGCCGGACCACATATTACCACCACATAGTGACCGAATACTACAGTACTGATCATTAATAAAAAAAACGCAATACTAATGCAATTATACACAGGAGATCTGTACTTAGTATTCAGTGTCCGTGTACAGGTAATACAGTGATCATCAGTGACATTAAACAGGAGCTCTGTATATAGTGTCAGTGTACAGGTAATACAGTGATCACCAGTGACATTATACACAGGAGCTCTGTATATAATATATAGTGGCAGTGTACAGGTAATACAGGGATCCCCAGTGACATTATACATAGGAGCTCTGTATTTTAGTATCAGTGTACAGGTAATACAGTGATCACTGGTGACATTATACACAGGAGCTCTGTATTTTAGTGGCAGTGTACAGGTAATACAGTGATCACTGGTGACATTATACACAGGAACTCTGTATATAGTGTCAGTGTACAAGTAATACCGTGATCACTAGTGACATTATACACAGGAGCTCTGTATATAGGATACAGTATATAGTGTAGGTGTACAGGTAATTGACTCATCGGTGACGTCTCTAGTTGAAGTGCTGCATCTTCGCTTTACTTCATCCATTTCAGACCATGATCACCTCTTCTATCCAGGACTCTTCTCTGCAGAAAATAACACAGTTCTCTAGAGCACATTCCCCAATTTTCCCCCAACCTCTATATTACGCCAGATGAAGAAAAAAGCAACCGTATCGCCCTGCACAGTAACAGGACCTCTCCTCCTCACACTGAAAGCAGTATCCTCAAAAATAATATCCTATAATTTTACCCTACATTAATAATTTCCCACATTCTGGACCCCACATGTCCTCCCATTCTGAACCTCACGCGTCCACCCATTCCACCTCATGTCTCTACATATTGCCCCCATAGACATCCATAATAGTATAATGAATCCTATAGTCATATATAGTAATATAATGCAGCCCTATAGCAGTATAATGCACCCCCATAGTATAATGCAACTCAATAGTGGTATAATGCACCCCAATAGTATAATGCAGCCCCATAGTAGTATAATGCACTCCAAAATATAATGCTCCCCATGTCGGTATAATGCACCCCCATAGTATAATGCAGCCCCATAGTAACATAGTAACATAGTAACATAGTTAGTAAGGCCGAAAAAAGACATTTGTCCATCCAGTTCAGCCTATATTCCATTATAATAAATACCCAGATCTACGTCCTTCTACAGAACCTAATAATTGTATGATACAATATTGTTCTGCTCCAGGAAGACATCCAGGCCTCTCTTGAACCCCTCGACTGAGTTCGCCATCACCACCTCCTCAGGCAAGCAATTCCAGGTTCTCACTGCCCTAACAGTAAAGAATCCTCTTCTATGTTGGTGGAAAAACCTTCTCTCCTCCAGACGCAAAGAATGCCCCCTTGTGCCCGTCACCTTCCTTGGTATAAACAGATCCTCAGCGAGATATTTGTATTGTCCCCTTATATACTTATGCATGGTTATTAGATCGCCCCTCAGTCGTCTTTTTTCTAGACTAAATAATCCTAATTTCGCTAATCTATCTGGGTATTGTAGTTCTCCCATCCCCTTTATTAATTTTGTTGCCCTCCTTTGTACTCTCTCTAGTTCCATTATATCCTTCCTGAGCACCGGTGCCCAAAACTGGACACAGTACTCCATGTGCGGTCTAACTAGGGATTTGTACAGAGGCAGTATAATGCTCTCATCATGTGTATCCAGACCTCTTTTAATGCACCCCATGATCCTGTTTGCCTTGGCAGCTGCTGCCTGGCACTGGCTGCTCCAGGTAAGTTTATCATTAACTAGGATCCCCAAGTCCTTCTCCCTGTCAGATTTACCCAGTGGTTTCCCGTTCAGTGTGTAATGGTGATATTGATTCCCTCTTCCCATGTGTATAACCTTACATTTATCATTGTTAAACCTCATCTGCCACCTTTCAGCCCAAGTTTCCAACTTATCCAGATCCATCTGTAGCAGAATACTATCTTCTCTTGTATTAACTGCTTTACATAGTTTTGTATCATCTGCAAATATCGATATTTTACTGTGTAAACCTTCTACCAGATCATTAATGAATATGTTGAAGAGAACAGGTCCCAATACTGACCCCTGCGGTACCCCACTGGTCACAGCGACCCAGTTAGAGACTATACCATTTATAACCACCCTCTGCTTTCTATCACTAAGCCAGTTACTAACCCATTTACACACATTTTCCCCCAGACCAAGCATTCTCATTTTGTGTACCAACCTCTTGTGCGGCACGGTATCAAACGCTTTGGAAAAATCGAGATATACCACGTCCAATGACTCACCGTGGTCCAGCCTATAGCTTACCTCTTCATAAAAACTGATTAGATTGGTTTGACAGGAGCGATTTCTCATAAACCCATGCTGATATGGAGTTAAACAGTTATTCTCATTGAGATAATCCAGAATAACATCCCTCAGAAACCCTTCAAATATTTTACCAACAATAGAGGTTAGACTTACTGGCCTATAATTTCCAGGTTCACTTTTAGAGCCCTTTTTGAATATTGGCACCACATTTGCTATGCGCCAATCCTGCGGAACAGACCCTGTCGCTATAGAGTCACTAAAAATAAGAAATAATGGTTTATCTATTACATTACTTAGTTCTCTTAGTACTCGTGGGTGTATGCCATCCGGACCCGGAGATTTATCTATTTTAATCTTATTTAGCCGGTTTCGCACCTCTTCTTGGGTTAGATTGGTGACCCTTAATATAGGGTTTTCATTGTTTCTTGGGATTTCACCTAGCATTTCATTTTCCACCGTGAATACCGTGGAGAAGAAGGTGTTTAATATGTTAGCTTTTTCCTCGTCATCTACAACCATTCTTTCCTCACTATTTTTTAAGGGGCCTACATTTTCAGTTTTTATTCTTTTACTATTGATATAGTTGAAGAACAGTTTGGGATTAGTTTTACTCTCCTTAGCAATGTGCTTCTCTGTTTCCTTTTTGGCAGCTTTAATTAGTTTTTTAGATAAAGTATTTTTCTCCCTATAGTTTTTTAGAGCTTCAATGGTGCCATCCTGCTTTAGTAGTGCAAATGCTTTCTTTTTACTGTTAATTGCCTGTCTTACTTCTTTGTTTAGCCACATTGGGTTTTTCCTATTTCTAGTCCTTTTATTCCCACAAGGTATAAACTGCTTACACTGCCTATTTAGGATGTTCTTAAACATTTCCCATTTATTATCTGTATTCTCATTTCTGAGGATATTGTCCCAGTCTACCAGATTAAGGGCATCTCTAAGCTGTTCAAACTTTGCCTTCCTAAAGTTCAGTGTTTTTGTGACTCCCTGACAAGTCCCCCTAGTGAAAGACAGGTGAAACTGCACAATATTGTGGTCGCTATTTCCTAGATGCCCGACCACCTGCAGATTTGTTATTCTGTCAGGTCTATTAGATAGTATTAGGTCTAAAAGTGCTGCTCCTCTGGTTGGATTCTGCACCAATTGTGAAAGATAATTTTTCTTGGTTATTAGCAGAAACCTGTTGCCTTTATGGGTTTCACAGGTTTCTGTTTCCCAGTTAATATCCGGGTAGTTAAAGTCCCCCATAACCAGGACCTCATTATGGGTTGCAGCTTCATCTATCTGCTTTAGAAGTAGACTTTCCATGCTTTCTGTTATATTTGGGGGTTTGTAACAGACCCCAATGAGAATTTTGTTACCATTTTTCCCTCCATTAATTTCAACCCATATGGACTCGACATCCTCATTCCCTTCGCTAATATCCTCCCTTAAAGTGGACTTTAGACAAGACTTTACATAGAGACAAACCCCTCCTCCTCTCCGATTTTTACGATCCTTTCTAAACAGACTGTAACCCTGTAAGTTAACTGCCCAGTCATAGCTTTCATCTAACCATGTCTCGGTTATTCCCACTATGTCAAAGTTACCTGTAGATATTTCTGCTTCTAGTTCTTCCATCTTGTTTGTCAGGCTTCTGGCGTTTGCGAGCATGCAGTTCAGAGGATTTTGTTTTGTTCCAATCTCCTCACTGTGGATTGTTTTAGAAATGTTCTTACCTCCCTTCTGAGTATGTTTTCCTGGGTCGTCTTTGTTCGAGTCTAATGTTTTTCTTCCCGTCCCCTCTTCTTCTAGTTTAACGCCCTCCTGATGAGTGTAGCGAGTCTTCTGGCGAATGTGTGTTTCCCAGGTTTGTTGAGGTGTAGTCCGTCTCTGGCGAGGAGTCCATCATACCAGTAATTCACACCGTGGTCCAGGAATCCAAATCCTTGTTGTCTGCACCATCGTCTTAGCCAGTTGTTTGCATCAAGGATCCTGTTCCATCTCCTGGTGCCATGCCCGTCTACTGGAAGGATAGAAGAAAAAACTACCTGTGCATCCAGTTCCTTTACTTTCTTCCCCAACTCTTCAAAGTCCTTGCAGATTGTCGGTAGGTCCTTCCTTGCCGTGTCATTGGTGCCAACATGTATCAGAAGAAATGGGTGGACGTCCTTGGAGCTGAAGAGCTTTGGTATCCTATCGGTCACATCCTTGATCATCGCACCTGGAAGGCAGCATACTTCTCTTGCAGTTATGTCCGGTCTGCAGATGGCTGCTTCTGTGCCTCTCAGTAGTGAGTCTCCCACCACCACCACTCTTCGTTGCTTCTTGGCTGCACTTTTTGCTGTCACTTGTTGCTGTGTGCCCTTTTCTTTTTTGCTTGCTGGTATTGCTTCATTCTTAGGTGTGCCATCTTCATCCTCTACAAAGATTTGATATCGGTTCTTCAGTTGTGTGGTTGGTGATTTCTCCATGGTCTTCTTGCTTCTTTTGGTCACATGCTTCCACTCCTTTGCTTTTGGAGGTTCTCTGACACTTTTTGCACCTTCTGTGACCAGTAGAGATGCTTCTGTTCTGTCTAGAAAGTCTTCATTCTCTTTGATGAGTTTCAAAGTTGCTATTCTTTCTTCCAGACCCCGCACCTTTTCTTCTAAAAGGGCCACTAGTCTACACTTCTGACAGGTGAAATTGGATTCTTCTTCTGGTCGATCTGTGAACATGTAGCACATGCTGCAGCTCACCATGTAGGTTGTCACATCTGCCATGTTGCTCCTAGATCCTGCTGACTTGCTGTGTGTTTTCCTTCTTGTGTAATCTACTCAGCCAAGCTCTCTTGCAATAATGTCCTACAGGCAAAAATTCGCGCGCCGTAAGGCGCGCGGTTTGGTGATGCTTTCGAAGCAGCTGGTCCCGGCTGTACCCAACGATCTTCTAGCTTAGGGAGACTTCGCTTCTCCCAGAAGGCACCTGGAATATGCAAATTAGCCTCCTGAAGCTTGAATCCCTGGTTTGGTGATGCTTTCGAAGCAGCTGGTCCCGGCTGTACCCAACGATCTTCTAGCTTAGGGAGACTTCGCTTCTCCCAGAAGGCACCTGGAATATGCAAATTAGCCTCCTGAAGCTTGAATCCCTGGTTTGGTGATGCTTTCGAAGCAGCTGGTCCCGGCTGTACCCAACGATCTTCTAGCTTAGGGAGACTTCGCTTCTCCCAGAAGGCACCTGGAATATGCAAATTAGCCTCCTGAAGCTTGAATCCCTGGTTTGGTGATGCTTTCGAAGCAGCTGGTCCCGGCTGTACCCAACGATCTTCTAGCTTAGGGAGACTTCGCTTCTCCCAGAAGGCACCTGGAATATGCAAATTAGCCTCCTGAAGCTTGAATCCCTGGTTTGGTGATGCTTTCGAAGCAGCTGGTCCCGGCTGTACCCAACGATCTTCTAGCTTAGGGAGACTTCGCTTCTCCCAGAAGGCACCTGGAATATGCAAATTAGCCTCCTGAAGCTTGAATCCCTGGTTTGGTGATGCTTTCGAAGCAGCTGGTCCCGGCTGTACCCAACGATCTTCTAGCTTAGGGAGACTTCGCTTCTCCCAGAAGGCACCTGGAATATGCAAATTAGCCTCCTGAAGCTTGAATCCCTGGTTTGGTGATGCTTTCGAAGCAGCTGGTCCCGGCTGTACCCAACGATCTTCTAGCTTAGGGAGACTTCGCTTCTCCCAGAAGGCACCTGGAATATGCAAATTAGCCTCCTGAAGCTTGAATCCCTGGTTTGGTGATGCTTTCGAAGCAGCTGGTCCCGGCTGTACCCAACGATCTTCTAGCTTAGGGAGACTTCGCTTCTCCCAGAAGGCACCTGGAATATGCAAATTAGCCTCCTGAAGCTTGAATCCCTGGTTTGGTGATGCTTTCGAAGCAGCTGGTCCCGGCTGTACCCAACGATCTTCTAGCTTAGGGAGACTTCGCTTCTCCCAGAAGGCACCTGGAATATGCAAATTAGCCTCCTGAAGCTTGAATCCCTGGTTTGGTGATGCTTTCGAAGCAGCTGGTCCCGGCTGTACCCAACGATCTTCTAGCTTAGGGAGACTTCGCTTCTCCCAGAAGGCACCTGGAATATGCAAATTAGCCTCCTGAAGCTTGAATCCCTGGTTTGGTGATGCTTTCGAAGCAGCTGGTCCCGGCTGTACCCAACGATCTTCTAGCTTAGGGAGACTTCGCTTCTCCCAGAAGGCACCTGGAATATGCAAATTAGCCTCCTGAAGCTTGAATCCCTGGTTTGGTGATGCTTTCGAAGCAGCTGGTCCCGGCTGTACCCAACGATCTTCTAGCTTAGGGAGACTTCGCTTCTCCCAGAAGGCACCTGGAATATGCAAATTAGCCTCCTGAAGCTTGAATCCCTGGTTTGGTGATGCTTTCGAAGCAGCTGGTCCTGGCTGTACCCAACGATCTTCTAGCTTAGGGAGACTTCGCTTCTCCCAGAAGGCACCTGGAATATGCAAATTAGCCTCCTGAAGCTTGAATCCCTGGTTTGGTGATGCTTTCGAAGCAGCTGGTCCCGGCTGTACCCAACGATCTTCTAGCTTAGGGAGACTTCGCTTCTCCCAGAAGGCACCTGGAATATGCAAATTAGCCTCCTGAAGCTTGAATCCCTGGTTTTGCATAGTATAATGCACCCCATAATATAATGCACCCACATAGTGGTATAATGTACTCCCATAGTATAATACAGCCCCATGTTGGTATAATGCACCCCCATAGTATAATGCATCCCCATTGCAGCATAATGCACTTGCATTGTAGTATAATGCAGCCCCATAATATAACACACCCCATAGTGGTATAATGCATAATATAATGCACTTCCATAGTGGTATAATGCACCCCCATAGTATATAATGCACCCCCATAGTGTATAATGCAGCCCCAAAGTAGTGTAATGCACCTCCATAGTGTATAATGCGTCCTCATAGTATAATGCACCTCCATAGAAGTATAATGCACCCCCATAGTAGTATAATGAAGCCCCATAATATAATTCACTCCCATAGTGGTATAATGCACCCTATAATATAATGCATCTACATAGTTTATAATGCATCCTCAATGTATAATGCACCCCCATAGTGTATAATGCATCCCCATAGTGTGTAATGCAGCCCCATAGTAGTATAATGCATCCCCATAGTGTGTAATGCAGCCCCATAGTAGTATAATGCACCCCCATAGTGTATAATGCATCCCCATAGTACAGTATAATGCAGCGCCATAGTGAAATTGCACCCCCATAGTATAATGCAGCCCCATACCGCAGCTTTACAAAAAATAAAAAAGTTTCTCCTTACCTGGCCGAAATCCAGCGATGTCCTCCCCTACAATTCAGCTGAGGCGCGGACCTTTGTTCCAGCCTTGCAGAGCTGGAGTCCTGGGTTCAAATCCCACTAAGGACAACATCTGCAAGGAGTTTGTATGTTCTCCCCATGTTTGCGTGGGTTTCCTCCAGGTATAGAGTTAAACTACTAAATGGCAAGATTTCCATCACATCCAGGGGTACAGCTCACGCAGGTCAACATCTCCTATGCTTTCCCTGCCGTTTCTACGGACCAGTCGGGTCCCAACTGTGCATCAGCTCCAATCCTGGTCTCGGGTCCCGGGCGATCAAAATAACGTATCTGCACCAAAATGGTATCAATAAAAACGTCAGCTCGGCACGCAAAAAATAAGCCCTCACGCGATCACGAAAAATGGAGACGCTACAGGTCTCGGTAAATGGACACTTTTTTTCGTTTTCAAACTTTTACATTTTTTTTCACCACTTAGACAGAAAAGAACCGAGACATGTTCGGTGTCTATGAACTCGTAATGACCTGGAGAATCATAATGGCAGGTCAGTTTTAGCATTTAGTGAACCTAGCAAAAAAGCCAAACAAAAAACAAGTGTGGGATTGCACTTTTTTCTGCAATTTCACCTCACTTGGATTTTTTTTTCCCGTTTTCTGTTACACGACATGGTAAAACCAATGGTGTCGTTCAAAAGGACAAGTCGTTTTGCAAAAGATAAGCCCTCACACAGCCATAGTGACCAAAAAATAAAAAAGTTATGGCTCTGGGAAGAAGAGGAGCAAAAAATAAAAATGCAAAACCAAAAATACCCCAGGTCGTTAAGGGGTTAATACTGTATATTATTATATTCTCTAAGTGATTTGCTTTACCTGAGAGTTCTCCTGGAATCATATATTCAGCGAGACATTTAACATCACAGTTTGATGCCTGGGAGAGTTATTTATATCTGTTGGATTTTCCCTACACAAACGTATGACATATTAATGTTCATCTTTTTCCACATCATGTATATAGAATAAAAGTGCACGGGCTCTGCATACCGATAACTGTATATAGTGCATTTCCATCTGGATGCCTACTAACTTTCTATCATTTTTTATTGCTCTTCATGATTGTTTATAGTGGGTGGTCGTGTGGACTTTGAAGATTTTGTGGAATTGATTGGACCAAAGATGCTGGCAGAAACAGAAAATATGGTGGGAGTACGAGAGCTGAAGATTGCATTTAGAGAAGTGAGAAAAAACTATTACAGGATTTGCTTACAAAAATGTAACGAAAATGTTAGCTGCACCAAAACTCTAATGAAAATGCTTCATCTGATCGATGCTAGGTTCTTAAATACAGTGGCATGTAAAAGTTTGGGCACCCCTGGTCAAAGTTACTGTTATTGTGAACCGTTAAGCAAGTCGAAGATGAAATATGACATATTTTGTTTGTATTTTAGGCACAAAACATATATAGATTTTCATCTTTTACATTTTAAAAATTACTAAGAGGAAAATGGGCCAATGCAAAAATGTGGGCTCCCTGCATGGTTAGTACATGGTAGCACCACTTTTTGAAAGCATCCCAGCTTGTAAACGCTTTTTGTAGCCAGCCAAGAGTCTTTCAATCCTTGTTTGAGGGATTTTCATCGATTTTTCTTTGGAAAACTCTTCCAGTTCTGTGAGATTCCTGGGCTGTCTTGCATGCACTGCTATTTTGAAGTCTAGCTACAGATTGTCAATGATGTTTAGATCAGGGGATGGTGAGGGCGGTTATAAAACCTTCAGCTTGCCCCTTTTGAGGTTATTGTTTATTTTGACGTGTTTAGGATAATTTTCCATTTTTAGAAGTCATCCTCTTTTCAACTTCAGCTTTTTTAACAGATGCTTGCATCAAGAATTTGTTTAAAATTTCATTGAATCCATTCTTCCGGCGACCTGTCAGATTTTCCCCATGCCATTGGCAGTAACACAACCCCTAATCATGATTGATCCACCCCCATGCTCAATGGTTTGCGAGTTGCTCTTTTCCTGAAATTCTGTACCTTTTTTTTTTCCACACATACCTTTGATCATTGTGGCCAAAAAGTTCTATTTTAACCTCATCGGTCCACAGAGCCTGTTTAAAAACGCATGACGTTTGATTAGATGTTCTTTTGCATATTTTTGACACTGAATTTTATGGTGATGATGCAGGAGTTTTTTTCTGATAAATCTATGAAGGCCATGTTTGTTCTAGTGTTCAGAGACACCTGCACAATATACCACAACTCCAGACAATAGAGCAGGCATCCCTGCATGTTCTTTCTTCATTCGACAGGGATAACGACTCACTTACCATCACAGCCCCCTGTGCCGCACTTCCTCCTCCCACTGCTGCCCAGCTTGCAGATCCCCAGGCACTGTACTTAAGGTGCACGCATGCTCTCTCTCCTTAAAGGAACAGCGCGCACCGTTCTAAAGTGTCCCCAGCCTAATGGGAGGTGCCTGAGCAACATGTGCACTGTCTTGTTTGCCAGTCCCTGCTTATCTGTCAGTACCTGCCTTCCCGTACCTGCTGCATGTTCCTGGATTCCAGCCGTAAATGCCAACACCTGCACATCAGCCATGCCCACCAAAACCTGTCTGTACTTGTCATGCCTGCCTGTATACCAGCCGTACCTGCTTTCACCTGCTGTGCCAGCCTGAATGCTAGCCATACCTGCCTGGTACGCTTGCTTGGCTTCTTCCTTCAAAAGGCCAATCATGCTGCGGATCTCAGCTTTGACCTTCTCTGAATCCATGCTAATTGACCGGGTGAAGCTGGCCAAGCATCATTAGGAGATCCGTTGTGCTGAGGGAAGGTGTTTCTGTGGCCGCAGTCCAGAACAGTTAATCTGCTCCTGTCCTGAAAAAATGGGAAACTCCGGAGCCTAGTATCTATTGGAAAGGTGACCTTGGGTGAGGAATACTCCTCTCCTCCACTGACTGTCAGTATTCATTTCCTATGGCAACAATGGTTTAGTTGAATCCTATCTGGACATTATTTCCATGGGAAATTTTATTCAAATGGAAGTTGTGGACTGCGATCATATGCCCATCCAATATAGAGCAAATCAATCAGATTCTGAACAACTTCCTGTGGCACTTCATAAATGCTCATCACAGTGATTGGGGCAAAATCCTGCTATGGGCGAAATTCTCATATAACAACCATGTGAGTAAATCTTCAGCTAAATCTCAATTTTTTGTCGTGAACCGTCAACATCCCAATATTCCATTCAACTGTGTCTACTACCACCGGCATTCCTGTTGCTGAAAGTCTCATCAGGGGCTTCACTAAAATCTGGGAGGACACCAAGACCACATTAATGAAATCTTCAGAATGGATAAAGAGACATGTGGACAAGATACATATGGACCCGCCTCTGTTTTGCCCTGGGGATAAGGTTTAACTTTCTTTGAAGTTCATCTCAAGCTATCCTTGTATAAGTTGGGTCCTCGTTTCATTGGTCCATTCGGGGTTCTCAAACAGATTAATACCGTATCTTACAAGATTGAACTTCTGGCCTCTTTACAAGTCCCCAATTTATTTAATGTATCTCTCCTCAAGCATGTCATCCTCAGTCCCTTCTTCAAAGACCCAGGTATCACTCCTGCTCCAGACAGCTCTGAGGACATTTTTGAGGTGGAGAATATTTTAGCCACAAAAAGGGTAACAGGAAAAACTTTTTTTGGTGTATTGGAAGGGGTTTGGTTCTGAGGAAACGTCGTGCGAGCCCAGGGAGAATAGCCATGCCCCTCTCCTCCTGGAGAAATTTATTGTGGGCTTGAAAAAGAGGGGATGTAAAGAGGGGGTACTGTAGCGCCAGTGTCCCTGCACGATTCCTTCCTCACCAGACAGGGACGCTGACTTACCACCGCAGCTCCCATCCTAAACTTCCTCCTCTTGCTGCTGCCTGGGGATCTGCGCATGGCTTGCAGATCCACAGGCTCTATGCTTAGCGCTCGAGCTCCTGCTTTCTTAAAGGGATAGCGCACCATCATAAAGTGTTCCGAGCGAATGGCAGGGAGACACTTATTTAAGGCACCTCCGCCTGATGGGAGGTGCCTGAGCAACATGTTCACTCTGCCTTGCTTGCATGCTTGCTACTTCTCAAGTCCCCCACTCAAGTCCCTGTCTTCCCATTTCCCTGCTGTGTTCCTGTATTTCAGCCATGCCCACCAGCACCTTTCTGCACATACCGTGCCTGTACCAGCTGTACCTGACTGCATATCAGCCATTCTTGCCTTTATACCAGCCATACCTGCCATGTCAGTCTGTATACCAGATGTTCCTGCCTGCACCTACCGTGTCAGTCTGTATACCAGTCATACCTGACTGCACCTGCCATGCCAGTTTGTATACCAGGCGTACCTGCCTGCATCTTCCATTCCAGTCTGCATAGCAGCTGTACCTGCCATGCCGTCTGTACCAGCCAAGTCTACCCATTCCTGGCCGCTCCAACTACCTGCCCCTTTGGGGTTCAGCAGCCATGCGTCCAAGGACTGTCCTGGAGTAGCACCTAGTGTCAATCCACATCCAAGTCTAACACCCCACCATCAGGAGCTCTAGCGAAGTCAGGTGTTTGCCTATTTGTGTCCCTCCAGGCTTTCCTTGGTCCACAGGACAGTGGTTTTACCACTTCCGTTACACAAAGTCTGCTAAATCTTTCTGAAGGTCTTTTGCAGTCAAGCGGGCGTTCTGATTTGCCTCTCTAGCAATCCTACCAGCAGCTCTCATTGAAATTTTGCCTAGACTTCCAGACCTTCATTGTTCCCGATAACTGCAATTTCTTAATTACATTTCAAACTGAGGAAAGGGCAAAACACTTTGCCATCTTATACTGTTCACCTGCTTGGTGGCTCAACACCATTTTCATCTTCAGAGTGCTAGGCAGCTGCTTAGAAAAACCCATGGCTGCTGTTTTTTGGGCACAAGGTTAGAGGAGGCTGGGTTTTTATAAAGCTGGGAAATTTGTATCACCTGGCCTTTCCTAATGATGATAGTGAACAAGCTATAACCCTCACAGGCTAATTAAGGTCTGAAATCTTGGTCAACGTTATCTCAGCACACAACTCTTCAAGGGTGCCCAAACTTTTGCATTGGCCCATATTCCTTTTTTGCAATTTTTAAAATGTAAAAAATGACTATTTGGCCTTTTAGAGATCATTTCATCTTCAACTTGCTTAACTGTTCACAATAACAGTAATTTTGACCAGTGGTGCCCAAAATTTAAATGCAACTGTATGTATTGAATCTCACCCGCTCACACCTTTGACACATTTGAAATGCAATTCACAGAGGCACTCGCTCAGCTGCACCTGTTCCTGGATGGATATTTTTAGGTTTACAGAACATACACGAGTACAGAACACTAGGGTTGAGCGAAACGGATCGTTCATTTTCGGTCGATCCCCGACTTTTCGCCATAATCGGCCGATTTCACAGGACTCGACTTTAGAGATAGTCGAGTTTCGCGAAACCTGACTCGACCCTAACAAAGTAAAAGTCGCTCAACCCTACAGAACACCACTGATCAGACGCCATTCCAGACAACACAATAATTACATATAGTAACTTATACTTGAAGTATTATCTGAATTTAGATAGTTTTTGTCCTCATCTTCTTCATTCAGCCTAGACTGTCAAGAATACTCCTTTCAGTCATGTCTTATCTCTGTAGCTTGTTGGTAAGACGTTTTATGTTCCTTACCTTTCCTTCTTCCTCCACAAATTCTTAAAGGGGTTATTCATAGCAGATATCACCTATCCACAAGATAGGTGGTAACTTGTAAATTGGTGAGGACCCATGTTTCGACATGCAGAATTGGATAATTTGTTCTCTATTATCCCCATTTGGAATGGAGCGGCAATACACGTGTCTGACTGCCACTACATTCATTCTCTATGGGGTTGCTTTTAAAAAGCAGCCCCGTAGCGAATGAATAGAGCGGCAGTCGGTTACGTGCAATCCTGCTCCATTCAAAATGGGTTATAAAATGGTATAAAAATGCCCAGTTCTGAAAATCAGTGCGGATTCCACCAGTCAGACCACCACTTATCTACAAGCTCCCACCTATAATGCGGGTAAGTAATTAACTTCTCTTCACTGTACAAAAGGGTGCTTTCACATTGTGTTCCGATACCTGTTCGGTGGCCGTATCAGGGTTTACCTCAGAACTTCCAGAAAAAGGGGATTTTGACGTATGCGCCAACAGGGCCATAAACTATAATGGTGCCAGCAGAGTGAAAGTGCTCTATATCGTGCATCAATTTTGAGCATGTACGCATACTGGTGAACACCCAGCTGTAGAAGACTGTGCCAGAGCGGACGTTCGCTCTGCCAGCATCTTTTTAGTCTATGGTCCCGTTGGTGCATATGTACAAATCCCGTTTTGCAGGGGGGGAGGGATTTGTACATAAACCCCGACAAGGGCCACTGAACAGTTGCTGGAACGCAATGTGAAGGTACTCTAAGGCCTGGGTCACAAATGCAAAGTTCAATGCGAGAAACTCGTGCGAGTCTCTCGCATCAAGTCCCGGCATTGCCGCTGGCACTCGGGAACGGAATGTTCAGCTGCATAGAAATACATGAAACCGCACGCTCTGCTCCCGAGTGCCGGGACTTGATGCGAGTTTCTCGCATTGAACTCGCAGGTGTAACCCCGGCCTAACACAACTTCCCATACAGATGTCCTGACATTGTTATTATGTTTACTGCTATGCAGATAGTCTCTATACAATACTCAGTACCCTGAGAAATCATTTTGTCCAGCAAATAACGCCCCCTCACAGTAAGGCTACATTCCTACACTGAACTTTTGATGCGCTGATCCATAGGCTGCGTTCCCATGTTCAGTATTTCACATCAGTATTTGTAAGCCAAAACCAGGAGTGGATGATAAATGTAGAAGTGGTGACGTGTTTCTATTATACTTTTCCTCTGATTGTTCCACTCATGGTTTTGGCTTACAAATACTGATGTAAAATGCTGAGCAAATACTGAACATGGCCATAAAATAACATTGGTCTGAGTGATATCCAACAAAACATCGGATAGCACTTGTCCTGTGAATACGCTCGAGTGAGAGAGCCCTAACAGTGAAAATGTCCACTAATTGTCCTGAAAATTGATGATTCAAAATGCCATCAATAATATTAATTCTTCCTAAAAGTCCTCCAATCTATTAAGTGCGCCCACATAATGGTTTCAATAGTGCCTATGGTTTGTAGAATACCATTATTATCAAATGTCCCACTATAATACCCCCAAATTTAAGTGTACCATGACTGCAGACTTCTGAATCCCCCCAGCGCACACACTGTGCACAGCGGGGATTTACGAGTTTCAGACTCAGAAACGGAGGCTATGTATGAGTTATACATACTCCCTGCCAATGGGCACGGCCTCGCACCATACACCTGAATAGAGCCGAGGCCGCATCCCAACCAGTGACGTGGACAGCCAATAGGCGTGTCTGACTAGAGGGTGCAGCCTCGTATCATATCCAAACACAGGAACTCCTGAGATTCCATGGAGGCTATGACTGAACGAAGGAATTTCATTCCGAAATGACAAAGACGGACCCTTTTGTTCAGGAGCTTGAGATCCAGTATCGGTCGAACAGTCCTGTCCTTCTTTGGAACTACAAGGAGGTTTGAATAGCAACCTGTAAAAAGTTCCTGAGGTGGTAAAGGAACGATGACGCCTGATTAGAGCAAGGAAACGGCTGTGAAGAACCCCGGAACCAGGGAGGGGTACCTTGGAGGTCAGGATTAAAAAAAAAAGGTCTCTGCCCCGTAAAGTGAACTCTATCTTGTATCCTGACGACTCTTCTCTGACCCAGGCATCCTTGACTGAGGAGAGTCAAGCGTCCCTGAAAAACAGGAGATGACCGCCCACCCTGAGGGACTCCCTGAGCGGAAGAGAAACATCATGTGGAATAGAATCTGCTAAGTCTGCTCCTTGTTTATTGCGGGAGCACAGGAAGGAGTCGACTTGAAGGAAGGCCTTCTCCTTTCCTGCTGTGCCTGCGCCCTCTCTTAATGAGAGGAATCCTCTGTGCATTTTGGGGAGGGCGCCAAAATTTAGCCCGAGGGAGAAGAGCACTCATCCCACCGGTAGCCTCCATTATGATCTGGTCCAGCTTGGATCCAAACAGTCGTGATTCCTGAAAGGACAAACTGGTCAGGGACTCCTTGGAGGACAAGTCTGCCTGCCATGCCTTTAGCCATATGGTTCTGCGCATGGCTACTATGTTACTGGAAGCTTGAGCTGCACAAAAGGCAGCGTCCAGGGAGGCGCCCACTACATATTTTCCCACTTGTGGGATGTGGTCCACACAGAGTCTGCTAACTCATCAGGTGCGGCTCCCGCAAGGATGCCCTGGTGGAGTTGCTTAGCTCATGCAGAAATAGGTGTAAGGCTATGTGCACACATTGCAGATTAGGCTTAGGAATTTCTGGTGCGGATTCTGCCTCTCCTGGCAGAAAACGCACCTGCAGATTTGTCGCGTTTTTGTGCGGTTAGGAGGATGTAGGGAATGGCTATGGAATCCTCTCGCATGGGAGGAGGGAGGGATAGGCAATCTGTCAAGCACTGATACAAGGGTCTGGGACACCTTGGTTAGATCCACAACAGATTGAGAAAGAGAAGACGCCCTATCCGGCACTCTTTTCGGGAGCAGTGGATAACTCATGGGCAGCAAGGGCAGAGGAATTGCTATTGCTGCACTCTTGACAAAGGGGAGAAGACTGACCAGAAGGAAGTCTGCATTTACAGGAAGAACAAAGTGTTGACAAGATTAAAAGAGGCCGGAGGACAAAAACGCTCTCCTTTTGGGCTAGACGTGATAGAAGAGAGGCAGGCTCACTAACAAATGCCAGGTAAAGGGACAGAAGAACACTCATGGCTGAGGAGAGTGCCAGTCTGCAAAGCAGAGATTACCCCACAGTAAAGCAGAGGTCCCACAAGCTGATCCCAGGGTTCTGCAGAGATGAGGGGTCAGAATTGCTGGCTGGAGAGGCTACTATGCTGTGAAGCCAGAAAACGGCGACCGCGGCAAGGAAGATACAGGTTCCCTGAGAGAAAAGGGTGTCCAGCTTCCCGAACCACAGAAGAGGGGTTGTGTTCAGGGCAGGAGGGGAAAAAGCCTGCGCAATAAGGACAAAGAGAGGGGGGAGGCGAATGCCATGGTTAGGTCGCATTGAACCCAGGGCCTCAAGTGAGCGGAGAGGCCAGCGCAGGAGGGAGGTACAGCGCGGAGGCCTTACACTGTGAAAAAAAGAGGCCTTAGTTGCCATGTTCAGTAGAAAAAAAAAACAATACAGCACACACATAATAACCCCAATAAAAACAACTACACCACACAAGTACAACCCCAGTCTATGAGATACATCAGAAGTTCCTCCCCGATCCTTGTTATGAGCTCAAATAAATCTCTTCCGGAAGGGAGTAGGCCACACACTCCTGACGCCAACAAGCTCTGATAGGCAAGCAGACAGAAGTGGGGGGACAGGATCAATGTTCGGATCACCGGAACACTCTTGATGAGTTAGGCTATGTGCACACGTAGGAAATGTGGTGCAGAATTTTCTGCACAAAATCCACATCTCTTGGCAGAATCTGCAGCTGCGGATTTGCCACGGATTTTATGCAGTTTTTGCCACTGTGGATTTCTATCATGGAGGGGTGCAGAAACGCTGCAGATCCGCACAAAAGAAGTGACACGAATTTCTTTTAAATCCGCAGCAATTCCGCACTGATTTTTCTGCACCACTATTTTTTTGTTTACATTGATTTACATTGTACTGTAAATCACAGTGCGGATCTGCAGCGTTTCTGCGCGGAAAAAAATCAGCTGCGGATCCGCAGCAAATCCGCATCGTGTGCACATAGCCTTAGGGGCTCTGAATGCTGTATAACCCCACCCACACTACTGATTGGCAGCTTTCTGCCTATACACATACAGGTCCTTCTCACAAAATTAGCATATAGTGTTAAATTTCATTATTTACCATAATGTAATGATTACAATTAAACTTTCATATATTATAGATTCATTATCCACCAACTGAAATTTGTCAGGTCTTTTATTGTTTTAATACTGATGATTTTGGCATACAACTCCTGATAACCCAAAAAACCTGTCTCAATAAATTAGCATATTTCACCCATCCAATCAAATAAAAGTGTTTTTTAATAACAAACAAAAAAACCATCAAATAATAATGTTCAGTTATGCACTCAATACTTGGTCGGGAATCCTTTGGCAGAAATGACTGCTTCAATGCGGCGTGGCATGGAGGCAATCAGCCTGTGACACTGCTGAGATGTTATGGAGGCCCAGGATGCTTCAATAGCGGCCTTCAGCTCATCCAGAGTGTTGGGTCTTGCGTCTCTCAACTTTCTCTTCACAATATCCCACAGATTCTCTATGGGGTTCAGGTCAGGAGAGTTGGCAGGCCAATTGAGCACAGTAATACCATGGTCAGTAAACCATTTACCAGTGGTTTTGGCACTGTGAGCAGGTGCCAGGTCGTGCTGAAAAATGAAATCTTCATCTCCATAAAGCATTTCAGCCGATGGAAGCATGAAGTGCTCCAAAATCTCCTGATAGCTAGCTGCATTGACCCTGCCCTTGATGAAACACAGTGGACCAACACCAGCAGCTGACATGGCACCCCACACCATCACTGACTGTGGGTACTTGACACTGGACTTCAGGCATTTTGGCATTTCCTTCTCCCCAGTCTTCCTCCAGACTCTGGCACCTTGATTTCCGAATGACATGCAAAATTTGCTTTCATCAGAAAAAAGTACTTGGGACCACTTAGCAACAGTCCAGTGCTGCTTCTCTGTAGCCCAGGTCAGGCGCCTCTGCCGCTGTTTATGGTTCAAAAGTGGCTTTACCTGGGGAATGCGGCACCTGTAGCCCATTTCCTGCACACGCCTGTGCACGGTGGCTCTGGATGTTTCCACACCAGACTCAGTCCACTGCTTCCTCAGGTTCCCCAAGGTCTGGAATCGGTCCTTCTCCACAATCTTCCTCAGGGTCCGGTCTCCTCTTCTCGTTGTACAGCGTTTTCTGCCACATTGTTTCCTTCCAACAGACTTACCATTGAGGTGCCTTGATACAGCACTCTGGGAACAGCCTAGTTGTTGAGAAATTTCTTTCTGGGTCTTACCCTCTTGCTTGAGGGTGTCAATGATGGCCTTCTTGACATCTGTCAGGTCGCTAGTCTTACCCATGATGGGGGTTTTGAGTAATGAACCAGGCAGGGAGTTTATAAAAGCCTCAGGTATCTTTTGCATGTGTTTAGAGTTAATTAGTTGATTCAGAAGATTAGGGTAATAGGTCGTTTAGAGAACCTTTTCTTGATATGCTAATTTATTGAGACAGGTTTTTTGGGTTATCAGGAGTTGTATGCCAAAATCATCAGTATTAAAACAATAAAAGACCTGACAAATTTCAGTTGGTGGATAATGAATCTATAATATATGAAAGTTTAATTGTAATCATTACATTATGGTAAATGATGAAATTTAACACTATATGCTAATTTTTTGAGAAGGACCTGTATTGTGGGACAGCACTGAAGGTATACCTATCATCACACCACCATCATCCTCACCTTAGGGTTGGGGGACAAAGACATTGGTTTTGTGGTAACAAGAGCTGCTCCGTAGCACAAGCATAACCAATATTACACTTCACGTTCTATTGCATCCATGACATAAAATAAAAATGTATTCAATTTAAATATAGACTCAGAGATAAATTGAAAACAAACCACAACTGCTTCCATTACATTGCAGATTTTGGCTGTTAAGTCTCAAACAAGTGACTGATGAAATACCAGATACAGTTTATAGGCAAAAGTGGGCAGTTTCTAGAAGTCACATTTTTCTGCTCTGCGTGACCTGGAAGTGGCTTTTACAATGTAAGTCTACGGAGCATCAGATTGAGGCTCAATAGGCTGACATTGCAAGGCCATTTGTACACGTTGAGTATTTGGTCAGTATTTTACCTCAGTATTTGTAAGCCAAAACCAGGAGAGGAACAATTAGAGGAAAAGTACAATAAATAGAAACACGTCACTTCTTCTGTATTATCACCCACTCCTGGTTTTGGCTTACAAATCCTGATGGAAAATACTGACCAAACAATAAACATGGCCTAATCAACTTCTGGCTCACACATACAGTGATCCGGAGAGTCTGAAGAGTGGTGAGGTCTGTGAGAAAATGAGCGGAACAGTGCTGGATTCTGGAAATGGAGGAAATAGGTGAGTATATTAACACACATACTACATTAAATGCACATATACACAGGTTTATATATATATATATATATATATATATATATATATATAAACATTTCTTCAAGGAAGATCCACCATTTGATTCACCAGCAGATGAACAGTTAACCTCTTTCTTGTTGTCTGCCAGTTTGATATGAATGGAGATGGTCACATCAGTGGTCTGGAGCTTCAAGATGCTGCGCAGAGTTTCTTAGGACAACCGCTGAATCCAAGTGAAGTCCAAGAAATTATTCATGATGTAGACTTGAATGGGGATGGAAGAGTTGACTTTGATGGTAAGGATACAGTATCTTACAGACTCCATGACAGCAGTGTACATGAGAGATGACAGTCATCATATCTTTTTAGTAGAACAACCTAAGGCTTTGACTTTGAAACTTCAAGTTAAAAGTTCTCATCATAAAATATATTAAAATATTGCTTATTGAGAGATTTGCAAATAGTGTACTTCTAACTTATTTCATGGGCAGGGAGTTCATATGTAAAGTTGTGTACAGTGCCTTGAAAGTATTCATACCCGTGAACTTTTCTACATTACACCTTCAAACTTAAATGTATTATAAATGGGATTTTTATTTGATATACCAACACAAATTAGCAAATATTGGTGAAGTGTATAGGAAACAAAACATGGTTTACTAATTATTTTAAAAATATAAAACTGAAAATGGTGATGTGCCTTTGTATTTCACCCCCCAAAGTGAAGGCCTCATAGGTTTGTTTGAGAACATTAGGAATTGAACTGCATCATGAAAACCAAAAGGAACACACCAGGCAGGTCAGGGATAAAGTTGTAGAGAATCGTAAAGCAGTTAAAACCCTCGAGCTTTTAATGGCTTGGAGAGCACTGTTCAATCCATCATCCAAAAATGGAAGGAGTAGGACTCAACTGCAAACCTGCCAAGACATTGCGGTCCACCTACACAGACATCCCAAGCAATGAGAGCAGTAATTATAGTCAAGCAGCCAAAAGGCCCATGGTCGCTCTGGAGGAGGACATCTATTGTTTACTTAACAAATTTGTCCAGCCTTTATGGAAGAGCAGCAAGAAGAAAGCCATTTTTTAACCCCTTCATGACCGGAGCTTTTTTAAGTTTTTACGTTCTTCATTCCCCTTCTTTCCAGAAAGAAATTTTTTTTAATTTTTCTGTCAATATGGCCATGTGAGGGCTTATTTTTTACGGGACGAGTTGTACTTTTGAATGATGCCATTGGCTTTACCATGTTAGGTAACAGAAAAGGAGACAAAAAAATCCAAGTGTGGTGAAATTGCAAAAAAAAAGTGCAATACCACTTGTTTTTTGTTTGGCTTTTTTGCTAGGTTCATTAAATGCTAAAACTGACCCGTCATTATGATTCTCCAGGTCATTACGAGTTCACAAACATGTCTAGGTTCTTTTTTTTTTTTTTATCTAAGTGGTCAAAAAAATTCCAAAATTTGCGTAAAAACATTTGCGCCGTTTTCCGAGACCCGTAGCGTCTCCATTTTTTGTGATCTGGGGTCAGGTGAGGGCTTATTTTTTGCATGCCGAGCTGACTTTTCTAATGAAAATTTTTTTGTGCAGATACGATTTTTTGATCGCCCGTTATTTCATTTTAATGCAATGTAGCGGCGACCCAAAAAAAGTAATTCTGGCGTTTTAATTTTTCTCTCGCTACGCCATTTAGCGATCAGGTTAATCCTTTATTTACTGATAGATCGGGCGATTCTGAATGTGGCGATACCAAATATGTGTATGTTTGATTTTATTTTTATTGTTTTATTTTACACGGGGAGAAAGGGGGGCCACCACCGGAGCCCACCTCAAAGTAGGGGATACCGACATCGGATGGGTTAAAGTAAGCCCGTTTGCAGTTTGTAAAAAGCCTGGTTGGGGACACAGCTACTATGTGGAACAAAATGCTCTGATGAAATAAGACCAAAGTAGAACTTTTTTGGGTAAATGCAAAACGTGTGGCAGAAAACGAACAATGCATATAACCCTGAAAACACCATCCACACAGTCAAACAGGGTGGCAGCATCATGCTGTGGTGATGTTTTCTTCAGCAGGGAGATGGAAGCTGGTCAGATGATAGAGCTAAATACATGGAAGCCTTGGAGTAAAACCTGTTAGATGCTGCAAAAGACTTGAGACTGGGGTATAAGTTCACCTTCCAGCAGGACAGTGACCCTAAACATATTGACAAAGCTACAATGGAATTGTTTAGATCAAAGCATATTCATGTGTTTGAATGACCCAGTGAAAGTCCAGGCCTAAATCCCATTGAGAATCTGTGGAAAGACTTGAAAATTGCTGCTCACAGATGCCTCCATCCAAAAACACCAAAAGACTTCCAGCAGTAATTATAGTGAAAGGTGGTTGTACAAAGTATGAAACTCAGGGGGGCGATGAATACAAATGCGCGTCACAATTTTCAGATTTATATTTTTAAAATAATTAGAAAATCACGTATCATTTCCTTTACACTTCAAATACCTGCTTAGGATACCACATAAAATCCGAATAAAAAAATAAATAAAATTAAGTTTGTGGGTGGAAGGTGAAAAAAATATGGAAAAGTTCACTGGATATGAATACTTTTTCAGGGCACTACAGGTCCAAGTCACCAAACATAATAGACCAGGCATAAATCTCAGCAAGCTTATGTTTAGATGAGCATTCACATCAGCCCTGTGTACCTGACGGCCTACCAGATGGGTACAGTAGTTGCCTATTTCCAGCACTATGAACCAAACTGGTGCAGGCTGCAATTTTTGGCATGCTGACAAAAACCAAAAGTACTTGTGTTCATCCATATCTTAGTGCTGATTTACTGCTTGGCTTCTCTCCCCATTAAATATTTCTCCCATATGTAAAGTATACCAAGGACCGGACTGACTCCTTGGTATACTTTACATATCAGTCAGTCACGACTGACTTTGTGGTATTTACATTTTTTTTTAATTTCATAGTCTCGAAAATAGCATATGCAGTTTGATGAATTTTGCGTAAAAGTAAAACAGGCTGTCCATTACTCAGACAGCCCTGCTCAATCACTACCGCCTGTACTTGCCTCCTGTGCCAGGGCTCCCGTGACATTATGTCATGTGAGCCCTGCAGTCAATCAGCGGTCACCTCAGTCTCACTTCCTTTAGACGTAACTTCCGGAGGAAGACAGAGTAGCAGCAGTTATCACACTTTCCAGAAATCAGTTCTGTTCGAAGGAAGTGAGACTGGTTGTAGGGCTCACGTGACATAACGCCAGGCGAACCCCAGCACAGACGTCGCTGGAACTGTGCCACTAACAAAGCAGAATATAAGCAGTTTTACAGGGTGGGTAATATAGTGATTGAGAAGAAGTTATCCAAGGAGTGCACAAGCCCTTAAAAATAATTAATATATTTTTTTAAATCATCAAAAAGTCGCTTGATAAGTAAAATTGAGCACAATTTTGAAAAGTTGCAAATGATAAATTAGGCTAAACATCTGAATAACCAAAACTACATTGTGTGAAAAAAAAATAAAAAAAATCATCTGTATAATTAGGCTGCCGTCACACTATCAGTATTTGGTCAGTATTTGACATCAGTATTTGTAAGCCAAAACCAGGAGTGGAACAAATAGAGGAAAAGTATAATAGAAACATATTCACCACTTCTGTATTTATCACCCACTCCTGGTTTTGGCTTACAAATACTGATGTAAAATACTGACCAAATACTGATAGTGTGACGGCAGCCTTAAGGCAAGGGCTACACAGGAACATGCCTTGAGCTATATTGAGATCGTAGACATATCTCAGAACATTTTCTCATTGTGACTAAAGGTACCGTCACATTTAGCGACGCTGCAGCGTCCCTGTGTGGTCGCTGGAGAGCTGTCACACAGACCGCTCTCCAGCGACCAACTATGCGAAGTCCCCTGGTAACCAGGGTAAACATCGGGTTACTAAGCGCAGGGCCGCGCTTAGTAACCCGATGTTTACCCTGGTTACCAGTGTAAACGTAAAAAAAAACCAAAAAAAACAAACACTACATACTTACATTCCGGTGTCTGTCCCCCGGCGTTCTGCTTCTCTGCACTGACTGTGAGTGCCGGCCAGCCGGAAAGCACAGCGGTGACGTCACCACTGTGCTCTGCTTTCCGGCTGGCCGGCGCTCACAGTGCAGAGAAGCAGAACGCCGGGGGACAGACACCGGAATGTAAGTATGTAGTGTTTGTTTTTTTTACGTTTACGCTGGTAACGAGGGTAAACATCGAGTTACTAAGCGCAGCCCTGCGCTTAGTAACCCGATGTTTACCCTTGTTACCAGTGAAGACATCGCTGAATCGGCGTCACACACGCCGATTCAGCGATGTCAGCGGGTGATCCAGCGACGAAATAAAGTTCTGGCCTTTCTGCTACGACCAACGATGGCACAGCAGGATCCTGATCGCTGCTGCCTGTCAAACTGAACGATATCGCTAGCGATATCGTTCAGTGTGACGATACCTTTACTGCAATTGCAACAGTAGCAAATGTTTTCAAATAAGTTGGATTTTCGGTCTCTGGTCGTAAGTGATTCACTGGTCATAGGTGTTAGTGCAAGTCAAATAGATTAGCCCTTTTAAAAAAAAAATAATTTTCAAAATGGCAACACTAAAATCATGAAACAGAAAGTTGCATGGGTATTTTTTTTTTTTTTTTGGTGCATGAGGCTTCTTTCACACTAGCGTCGGAATCTCCCTGTCGCAATGCGTCGGGGAGAGATTCCAACGCTAGTGTTTAACGCATTGCACAATGGAGGCAGCGGATGCATTTCTCCGGCGCATCCGCTGCCCCATTGTAAGGTGCGGGGAGGTGGGGGCGGAGTTCCGGCCGCGCATGCGCGGTCGGAAAAAGCGGTCCGTCAGGAGCAAAAAACATTACATGTAGCGTTTTTTTGCTCCCGACGGTCCGCCAAAGCACGACGCATACGTCGCTCGACGGATGCGACGTGTGGCAATCCGTCGCAAATGCGTCGTCAATACAAGTCTATGGGGAAAAAACGCATCCTGCAAGCACTTTTGCAGGATGCGTTTTTTCTGCAAAACGACGCATTGTGACGGATTGCAGAAAACGCTAGTGTGAAAGTAGCCTGACTTGTCTGAGAAATGTTATTGTGTGACTAGGGTCGCCGTGTAGCCCCAGAAGAGGCAATATTTTTGCTTGGATTTTGACAGTGTGATCTTTAGGAAGTTACTTGGCGGTGATCATTATTGTGGTTTCAGATGTATCACAAACAGAGTGCGGCTTCAGCCACCACTTCTACTTCACATACTATGAGCAGCAGCTGTAAAAGCGCTCCGGGACTGTCTGACAGCTCACTTTGCGCAGATACATACCCTATGATGGAAGGTGGCAGCTCCCAGGAGGAACACCGTTGATTTTCTCCTAACCACCATGCCAGCCAGTGGCTTCAGGGAGGAATAAAAGTTCATTATTATTTTTTTTTTTACGGTAGCTGTACTTTCAGTAAGCGTCACAGCATTGGAACGCCATTTACCTACAGATTAATAGCATTTGGGGAATGACAGGATCCCTTTACGTTATATCCTACAGATTTGCCCTAAAATATTTTGGGAGGAAAATCTCTTAAACTAATTTCTTTGACACCTTTATCGGTCCATTAAAGGCAAGAATACTTTATTCTGTGGACCCATTTGTGCCCTTAAATATACCAGAACCCAGCTGACCCTATTTTCATCTTAAAAGTCCATTAAGAATTGCTGGGATGTATACACAAAACCTAAGGCAACCTCCTGGTGGAAAGGGATGTATTACCTTAGCACACCAGTGTATCGATGACCTGGGGAAGAAAACAGTATACATATAGAAACAAGTATCTTTATTTTCTTTATTAAAAACACTTTAAAGAAGTTGAACGTAAGACACTTCGTAATCCGGACTCCCGCGACCCATAAAGGTACAGTAGTGTAGGTGACGTGTATGCACCAGTGCAGTCTTCTGCCCAGGGCAAACTAGAAGTGGATAGTTCCCATGCCTTTACCAGACATGAAGGCCTGTCTAGGATTAGAGAAAAAGAAATCGTGCCCATTTTCTTTCCTTCAAAAATAGTGTCATTCCCGTCTATGGTTTGCAACAAGAGACACAGACCGGAGTGGAGAGGTTTCGCTGAGGGGCCAAGTGTGCCCCCTTAAAAGAAACATGTTATGATGAAAATGGCATCTGATCTGCAGGCTGGATGTTATAGAGCAGAATGATCTACAGTAATTGGATAACTTTCATTACTTGCATTTTATTCATTAAGATCCTGGGTTTGTTTGAATGAGTCCAGTGGGCAGTCCTATTCAGTGATTGGTAGTCTTTCCTAGTAGAACCGCCCACTGGACTCTTTCATACAAATTCCAGGGGTTTCTAAGTATATTCAAGTTATACTGAATGTTTTCCACAAAACTATATATTATCCTGCACATCATGATGGCCACAGATCACAGTGCCTGTACAACCTGACAGGTTCCCGTTAATGTAACCGACACCCTGAGCAATGTAACCTCCCGCAATACTCATGAGAAGGACTCTTCACGCTGTCCATCCATTTTTCCTGTTTTTCAGAGTTTGTCATGATGCTGTCATCCAGATAAGTTATGAAGTTCATATGAGAAATGAAATGCTCCGGACAGTCATCCTGCTGCAGCGACACCACTATTAAAGTGCATACAATTTTTGTAGTAAAATCTTTTCATGTCTTTATAAACCCATTAAACACTTACAAACAATGTAAAAATATGCATTTCATTAAATAAAAAAAAAAAAAAAAAGCTGAAATCTCCACCTGTATCACAGAAATATTGGCTTCAGAGGATAAAGATGCCCTCATTCCTTCCATGGTGGCAAGATAGAGAGGCAGCACCCACGGGCTCGGGCACTGCCCTCTAGTGGTCCATACCTGTTGCCCTAAGAGTTTTTAGTGGTTTCCATAGTGTTTCTTTTTTTCATTCAGTGTATTGAAGGTCAGAAGTTTTTGGTTAAATCACTTGTCAAAATACGGGAGGTAGAAAAACTGGAAACCATGTCGGCCCCTCACAGCACAATATATAAATATTACATGGTATACTGCAAAGAAAGAGGAGAATGGTCCACATTACCAGCTTGTCCAATATAGGTTTATCTGATTACATCATGACATATACATACGGGATGCGATGGGTTGCCACTGCTTTTATATTGATGGCCTATCCTCAAGGCCACTATGCAGGTGACAGAGCTGTGCAGCTCCGCAACTGATCATATCAGGTCAGCACCAAGAACAGCTGATTGGCGGAGGTGCTTCGTGTCGTACCCCCATCAATCTGATACTCATGGCCTAGATTAAGGGAAGCCATCAATATAAAAATACCAGACAACCCCTTTAAAGGAATAGAACACCTCCCTGTAACATTGCATCAGTATAAGAGAAGTAATGTGATATATTTACAGAGTTTGTAATATACTCCAGAGCTGCACTCACTATTCTGCTGTTGGAGTCAATAGGTACACATATCTTGTATTAATTCTAAATTACATCCTGTGATATACTCATTGTTTGTAGAGTCACAGGGTACATACATCATTTATACTGTACTAGTCCTGAGTTGCATGCTGTGTTATACTCCAGAGCTGCAATCATAACTGCACAAACTGCAATCACTCAGGATTCCCTGAAATCTTGGCAATTGCACAGAGCTGGCTTTGGTATTTGTGTTCTGGTATGTGTCGGTTCACACCAAGTACTGTACTATGATCTTAAGTAGGAAAGACTAATGCATTTTAAGGGTACAGCTCAGTCATTGGAAGCATTTAACAAGCTTGTTCTGGATGTGTCCGTCAACAACCAGCAACATTGTGAGTGCAGCTCTTGAGCTGTAAAGGAAAGAATAAAAAGCACAATGCCTCACCTCCTGGAATCAACAGTAGTAAACCCGGCACGAAGAAGATGGCACTGGACACGGCTGTAGAAATAAGAGGAACACTGGACTAGTCATTGGTCACATGGAAACAGTACTTATGGTGCACAAAACACTGCAGTAAAGTGTGCTGCGAACCTGGTGATGGGCTGACTTGTAGTCCCACACCGACAAACACAAACACTGGAGAGAAAAGAAAACAAATTATTAGCAGATCAGCCACATAAAAAAAAGGTAGGGGATACACATGACAATGCTCACCCAAGCCTAGAAGAAGGAGCAGAAAAGACGACAGGACAACCTTCTTATTCTTCTGTACAAGAGGGTGTCTGGTCCAGCTGGAGGAGACACAGGAATGGTGAATTCATTACAAGGCAACAAAAATGATCAGCCAGCCTGTGTCAACATAGGAGAAGTGAAATAACAGGGTACTCCTTGAGAGAGATGTGCCAGAGACCAGCTGACCTCCGGGGGTCTCACCGAGGATGAGTGGAGTGGTAGAGCGCAAGACCTACTGCAGCTCCATTCACATGGGATCAGTGGGATCCCAGCAACATATCACATATATAAAGCAGTGAGCACGGAAAGGGGATGATACTATAGAATACTGTATTGTGGCCATCAGAGAAGCAATAAATGGAGCTATGATGATGCGGGCATATCACACAAGTTCTACAGCCGCTGCAAATACACATAGATAAAATGGAATGTATAGAAGGAGAACTTCTGAAGCAGCATTGCAGCTGGCATGTCCATACAGATGTGAGGCTTTTGGAAGTGGTTTTCTTGCAATCAGCCACAAAATTTTATTATATAAAATTGCCACAAGTTTAGATAAGAATCCTATGTTAACCCGTGAAATTACATGGAAGGGCCAAGTTCACCAGAGTGATACCAACTCTTGTTAGTGGTTCAGCGACATGTTTAATAGGGTTTTACAAAGAAAAGGGCCAACACTTACCTGAAGCATTCTTGTGTGGATAACTGGGTGGTGTTACTAATGGTACTGAAGGAACACTGAGAGCTGCGAGAGGACAGTGTCGGGAGACCTCTATAGGTGAGAAGGTAAGTGTCAGTGTACAACGTCCCCTTACAGCAACCCGCAAACAATCTACAAATAAAAGGGTGCCAGTGTCCGGATGTCTCTCATTGATGTACAGGCCCCGGAGCCCCTCCCGAGATGTACAGGCCCCGGAGCCCCTCCCGAGATGTACAGGCCCCGGCCATCACATTAGTGGTGAGTTAGTTAAATCTTTGACCAAATATAGCAGATAAATTTCAAGTTAGTCATTTTATACGGCCCCCGACTGATAGTCTTAGGCTAAGTGCACACGTTGCAGAATTGCCGCGGAAATTTCCGCGGCAATTCTGCGCCTCCTGCCGCGGGTATATCGTATGCGGAATTGGCATGTATATTCCCGCAGAAAACTAGCGTTTTGCAAGAATAATTAGCTTGCAGAATGCTAGCGTTTTCCAAGCGATCTGTAGCATCACTTGGAAAACTGATTGGACAGGTCGGTCACACTTGTCAAACAGTGTTTGACAAGTGTGACCAACTTTTTACTATTGATGCAGCCTATGCCGCATCAATAGTAAAAGATAGAATGTTAAAAATAATAAAAAAAAATGGTTATACTCACCTACCGCAAACAGCCGATCTCCTCAGCAGCTTCCGTTCCTGTAGATGGTGTGTGTGCAGGACCTTCGATGACGTTGCGGTCACGTGACCGCGACGTCATCGCAGGTCCTTCACACACCATCTACAGGAACGGAAGTGGCCGCGTGCAGCGCTGAGAGGCAGGAAGACTACGGGGGCCATCGAAGGTGAGTATATCACGATTTTTTTTATTTTAATTCTTTTTTTTTTTTTTTTTTTTAACAATTATATGGTGCCCAGTCCGTGGAGGAGAGTCTCCTCCACCCTGGGTACCAACCGCACATGATCTGCTTACTTCCCGCATGGTGGGCATAGCCCCATGCGGGAATTAAGCAGATCAATGCATTCCTATGTGTGCGGAATCCCCGCAATTCCGCAAATTTAATGAACATGCTGCGTTTTTTTCTGGAATGCGAATCCGCTCAGGAAAAAAATGCAGCATGTGCACAAAAAATGCGGATTGCATTCTATTAAATAGGATGCTTAATGTGAGCGTTTTTTTTCACGGTTTTATAGCGTTTTTATAGTGAAAAACCGTGAAATAAAAAAACGCGAAAAATCTGCTATGTGTGTACACAGCCTTAATATCCAAATGGCACTAGCCAAATGGCACCTTTTACACTGAGCAATGCAGTCTGTATATGGACCATACAGTTTGCACGGTTATTTTATGGTCTACATACACAATCCAAACAGCCGACAAAGAAATATTTTGCACGTACGTCTGCTGATAAGGTTACATGGACCACTGGTCAGGAACTAGTGTTTTTCTTTCAGACAATTACTGGCCAGTGTATCGGGGTCTTAATACAGTCTGTCAAATCAAACAGGCCAATTTTGATCTTAACCCTTGCCAGACATATGATGCACATTATAAAAAAAAAAAAAAAACAACAAAAAAAAAAAAACAAAGGATAATTATTGCAACCTACTGTAAGTTTTTTTTAAACAGAAAATCATTTATTCCATACGGTGAAGAAATAATAATAAAAAAAAAAAACGTTATAAAATGTGAAAAGTAATTGTGCCCAATAATGATACTATTAGAAACTATGGCTAGTTGCACTAAAAACAAGCAATTTTCCAAATGTACTACAGGCACACTCATGGTATCAGACAGTGAGAACATACAAGTACACCAGACCTGGGCAAACTGCAGCTTGCGCACAGAGACAGATGAAGGGCTGAAATAGTTGACGGCCCTGGTTCCGATAGATGCTACTGCGCAGGCGCCGCCATCTTGATGAAGCATAATTTTTTTTCCTCTGCAAAAATGGCGGCGGGCTTGCACAGCAGCATCTCCTGCCTCCGCTAGCTTCCTGCAGCAGCGATCCTGCCACCTGGGACCCTGCTCCACTCCCACCGCCTCTCCGGTATGCTACTGTAAAAACCGATTATAAGAGACACAATTTTATTAAAAAAAAGTGTTTTCTTATTTTCCACCCTAAAATTTGGGGTGTGCCTTATAATCCGCAGAATGCGGTAATTATAATTAATATTGAGAAGAATTAATTTCAGCCTATTGGTTAGGCCTCCGCAACAGTATCTCATGTGGACCCTCCAGAAAATTAATTGCCCACCCCAGAAGTAGACCATCCTGTGGGAACCACATCCTGTCAGTGGCGTACAAGAACATCAGGGTTAGGGGTTACACGTTCATTCAGCATCAATACACATGTAGTAAAGGTTTCATACCTTTCCATCTCTTTAATTTTCACATGCTCTGTTTCTTCGTCATTCTCTAAATTCTAGGAAGAAACAGGTCAGAATAGTCAAAGGGTAAAGGAATGTATGAAATGTAAGAACGTGATAGTGATGGGGGAAGGGATCCACAACTGACACAGTCACAGATTTCATTCTCAAAACATTCATTGCCGTAGTGAAAAGTGAATATACATTCCACTAGAGCAATACTGCACAATTGTACGCTGGTGAATAACGACCCATAGGAGGAAGTAACCTCAAAGGGAATCTGTCCCCGAGTTTCTGCTACCTGCAGCATGACATAGGGGCAGAGGTCCTGATTCCAGTGATTATAACTCACTGAGCTGCTTGTTGAAGTTTTGATAAAATAGGGATTTTTGTGTACTCACCGTAAAATCCTTTTCTCCAAGCCACTCATTGGGGGACACAGGACCGTGGGTGTATGCTGCTGCCACTAGGAGGCTGACACTAAGTAAAAACACAAAGGGTTAGCTCCTCCTCTGCAGTATACATCGCCCAATGGCTCCGGATAATACCAGTTCGTAGCAAAGCAGTAGGAGATTAACAAGTTTTAACCGTAACAACATGTCAGAGACTAAAAACACTGATCATAGGCAACAAGCTAAAACAATGAATGGCTTGGAGAAAAGGATTTTACGGTGAGTACACAAAAATCCCTATTTCTCCATCGCCACATTGGGGGACACTGGACCGTGGGATGTCCAAAAGTAGTCCCTGGGTGGGAAATAACCCAACAGTGTCAACTTATGGCACCTGTTGACTACAGGTGCGCTACCGCTGCCTGCAGAATACACCTACCCAAGCTTGCATCTGAAGATGCCCGAGTATAGACATTGTAATGCTTTGAAAAGGTGCCCAGGCTAGACCAGGTCGCAGCTTTGCAAACCTGCTCTACAGACGCTTGATTCCGAATGGCCCAGGAAGCACCCACCGACCGAGTGGAGTATGCCCTGAGGCCCGCAGGGATAGGCTTGCCTCTGAGGCGGTAAGCTTATTGAATAGTTGACCGAATCCATCTGACGATTGTCGATTTAGAAGCGGCCAGTCTCTTACGGTGTCCCGCCGGGAGCACGAACAGAGCATCCATCTGTCGAAAAGATGCTGTCCTGGACACGTACTTCCTGAGAGCTCTAACAAGGTCCAAGGAATGAAGAACCTTCTCCACGCAGTGCGTTGGAGTAGGGTAAAGAGACGGAAGCACGATATCCTCATTGAGGTGGAAGGAAGACACCCCCTTTGGGAGGAAAGTAGGGGACGGTCTAAGGACCACCTTGTCCCGGTGGAACGTAAGGAACAGCGTCCGACAGGAAAGAGCACCCAACTCTGAGACTCGTCTGATCGAGGTAATAGCGACGAGAAAAGCCACCTTCCATGAAAAGAGAGGTAGAGAGATGTCCTGCAACGGCTCAAAGGGAGATTCCTGCAGGACACCAAGGACCAGATTAAGGTCCCAATCTCTAGAGGCGCTTTGTAGGGAGGCACAACGTGAGAGACTCCCTGAAAGAATGTTCTGGCCTGAGGTTTGGAAGAAATTTTTCATAGAAAAAGGACTGACAAGGCCAAGACCTGCCCTTTAAGGGAACTTGGCGAAAGCCCCAAGTCCAGACCGAATTGGAGGAAATCCAGGATGGTAGGGATGTTGAAAACCATCAGAGGGCGACCTCTGCTTCTGCACCAAAGAAGATCTTCCAGATCTGATGGTAGATGCGCGATGACACCGGCTTTCGGGCATTGATTAAGGTGGAAACTACCTCACGAGAAAAACCCGCTTGAGTCAGAACCCAGGATTCCACGGCCATGCCGTCAGACACAGGGCCCCTGAATTCTGGTGGTAGATCGGGCCCGGAGAAAGTAGTTCTGGACGATCTGGTAGGCGCTAAGGAATGTCGGCGATGAGCTGGACCAGCTCTGCATACCACGCCCGATGAGGCCAATATGGGGCGATGAGAATTACCGGGACACCCTCTGCCTTGATCTTCCTGATGACTGTGGGAAGCAGGAAGCAGGGGCAGGGGGGAAACCGGTAAGGGAGGCGAAACTGACCCCAAGGAAGGACTAGCGCATCCGCCCCGATTGCTCTGGGATCCCGGGACCGGGCCACAAACTGAGGTACCTTGGCATTGAACCAGGAAGCCATCAAGTCTACGTCCGGAGTACCCCAACGAAGGCAGATTTGTTGGAATATGTCCTAATGGAGAGACCACTCTCCTGAAGCAAGACCTTGCCGGCTGAGGAAATCCGCGGCCCAATTTTCCACTCCTGGAATGTGAACGGCTGATATGACCGAGTGGTTGTGTTCAGCCCAGCGAAGGATGTGCCCTACCTCGCACATTGCAGCTCTGCTGCGGGTGCCCCTCTGATGATCTATATAAGCCACAGCCGTGGCATTGTCCGACTGGATACAGATGGGGCAGCCTGCTAAGAGATGATTGAATTGGTTTAGGGACAGCCAAATTGCACGAATCTCCAGGACATTGATTGGAAGACGAGACTCGTGAGGAGTCCAGGTTCCCTGCGCAGTGTGATGGTGAAAGACCGCTCTCCAGCCTAGGAGGCTGGCGTCAGTAGTGACTATCAGCCAGTGGACTGGGAGGAAAGACCTCCCTTGGAGAAGAGAGGATCAGAGCATCCACCATTGGAGTGTCTGCTTGACCCGTGGAGAGAGAGGACACAGTCGGTCAAGGGAAAAATCGATTTTGTCTCTACCGGCATGGTGCCCTGAACCAGGGGAACTGGCTGAGGAATGCCATGCGTAAGTTCCATGAAAGGGACGAAAATGAGCCTGCGGCTGTCGTCGGAACGGTTGCCTGAATCTCTGCTGGGGAAGGGAAGTACTTTTTCCCCCAAGTAGCATCTGAAATCAGTTTATCTAGCTTTTCACAAAAGATGGCCACTGAGGTATGGCAGAGACGTGAGGGACTTTTTAGATACGGAGTCCGCTCGCCGTAAGTGCAGAGCGGTTCGACGCGTCCAGGGAAGCGTTTACTAAGTAATCGCCAGCCAAGGAAATTTGATTTGCTAGCTCCGCTATCTCAGAAGGAAGGTCACTGTTCTGTAATGCCTTATGCAGAGAGTCTGCCCAATAAGTAATGGATTTGGCTACCCAGGTAGCAGCGAATGAGGTAAAGAGTGCCAAGCCTGAAGCCTCAAAAGCTGAACGGGCGAGACTGTCAACTAGGCGGTCTGTAGGATCTTTGATAGAAGATCCGTCCGGCACAGATAGGATAGTTTTAGAGGACAAACGTGAGACAGGAGGATCCACAGGAGGTGATTCTGTCCATTGTTTACCGAGATCAGGAGAAAAGGGATATTTGGACTCCAGAGCTCTCTGGACCTGAAAGCGTTTGTCTTGACACTCCCTGTGTCGCTGGACTATGTCCTGGAACTCCGGGTGATTGGCAAACACCCTGTGAGTACGCTTGGTCCTTTTGAAGGACACCGAATTATCCGTACTGGAGGTCGCCGGTTCCTCATCAACCAGAAGGGACTGGTTGACGGCCTCAAGGAGACTATCTATAGTGCTCCGATAACCTGTCGACTCCAGATCTAGAGGCCCATCAGACTCAGGATCAGTGTCCTGGTCTGAAGAGGTGCCTGGGGAGCGAGAGCGGGAAGCGGAGCTAACGGACGCCGAGGCACCAGAAGGCCTGGGGGACGAGCTACGGACACGCTTCTAGATGACCGCTTGTGCTTAGAATGAGAGCGGTCCCTGCAGACTTAAGATTCCGCAGCCATAGGGTAAGCTTCCTGATCAGGCGTAGTCACCGTGGGTTCGTTTGCAGCGGGGGGCTCCTGAGCGCATTTAGGGTCACAAGCATTACAGAGTGGAGCAGTATGCCCGCTTGGTAGCGCAGCCTGACAGGAGGTTCAAGAAGTGAAGAACACTGTTTTTTCGGACTTTTTGTGCTTAGGCAGACACATGTTGTCAGTTAACCTCCGTGCAGGGCTGTGGGGCACCTGTGCAGCTAGGAGTGCGGAGCACTGTGTGCAGGAGTATGAGGGCCTGTGTCAGCGTGCAGCGCACCTACCCAGGTCCTGTCACAGCGCTGTGACAGAGAAGAGCCCGCGTCCAGAAAGTTTCCACACATCAAAGATGGCAGCCAAGAGTTTGTGGGGCGCTTCTCGCAGTGTGCGAGAAGCGCTGAACCGGTGGGCGGGCCCTCGCGCGTTACACATGCTGTGGGCGGAACGTGGCCTAGCTGAGGCCAAAGCCGGGGACTAAATTAGCGGCGCCCGGCCGCAAAATACAGCCTAGCCCACGGTGCGCTCGGGAGCCCCCCATCCCTGCCAAACTCACCGCTGATGTTCCTCTTCAGGCGAGGTATGAGGGGGGGTTGCAGTCAACCTCGATCCGCCGCCCTCTTGATGAGGGGGTGGAGAGGGACTGGGAAGCTCCTTCAGTGGTGAGCAGAGGGAGGGCGGCCGGACTGTGTTCATGGGAAGTGCCTCTGTGTATCCTAAGGGTTCGCTCCCTTAGGATTTCACAGGGCTAGTCCACGGCCGAACATCCCACGTCGCAGGAAAGGGCACGGGGAGTAAACTCGCCTGTTGATGTTTCGGGGGAGATCGGCCCCCTTAAAAGGGTCCGTCGCCCCCTTCATCCTCTTGCGCAAAGATAAAAAAAAAATAAAATAATAAAAACGTCTGGGAAAAAAAAAAAAAAAAGACGCAGTGTGCCTCCTACGGACACTAAGCAAGAACTGGTATTATCCGGAGCCAGTGGGTGGTGTATACTGCAGAGGAGGAGCTAACCCTTTTTGTGTTCACTTAGTGTCAGCCTCCTAGTGACAGCAGCATACACCCACGGTCCTGTGTCCCCCAATGTGGCGATGGAGAAATTACTGTTTGCTCACCAGTAAAGTATCAAAACTATAGCAAGCTGCCCAGTAAGTCACATCGCTAGAATCAGGGTCTCTGTCTCTACATTGTTGCGCTCAGATCAAATACCAAAAATTGAATTGTCAGATTACTTTTAATAGAAAAAACATGTTCACAAAAGAGGGAAGTGAATGCTATAGAAGAAGGGCCTCCTCTTTCCTTGCTTTAGTGGCCACAGTCCATCCAGAAGAGATATACTACTACATTACCCCTGCAGCTCATTGCTGGGCCAGCTCCAATATAAAAAAGGTATTATGACATAGGAGCCATTAATATGTGTGAAGGCATTGAAGTAAAACCCACCTTGTACTTGTGTCGATTCTGCTGAGTCTCATTATCCCCACCAAAATGTAAAGCCCCAAACCTGGGACCTGCATCTTCAATGGACATCTCAAACGCATCATCAATAGTGAAGTTACCCATCAAATCCTCGGATCAGCGTAGTTTTATCTGAAAATTATATGTATATCTTGTCATAGGAGTTTCTAAGTACACACTGACCTCTGCTTACATTACATTCTTATCCAAGAACAACATATAAAAGGGGTTAAAGAGACACCACAGGCATCAGAAACATTACCTAATACTGTACTACCATGGTGTAACCAATGGATATGAAACACTGACCACAAATCCTATGTGAAGCGTCTCCAAGTGCCTTTAAGTTGTACGGTTCCTTTGTGGTCTATGGGAGGTCAGTAGTTGGCTCCAGAGGACCTAGCACCTATGTTTAACCCCTGATTATACGTGGCGCACCCCAAGGTTTAGTGCTTGGTTTGCTATTATTTAAATGACTTCATCTCATCTTCCATATTATAAGGAAGTTGTCCACTAGAGTTGAGCGAATATACTCGGATTTAGTCACTGAATATGAATTTGCCATCTTGGTACCTTATTTGTACCAGATTTATGTTTGATGATTGGTTCTGAACATTATTATAGCGCCATTTATTCCATGGTGCTTTACATGTGAACATATTCGCTCATTTCTACTCCCATTGACTCCAATGATGTTCAACTGTGTTTGGTGAATAAAGCAAAAACAATATTGGTCGCCAATCACAATTGGGACTGAATTTTGAAAAATGTGCTTAATTCTATTGTCCACTACTTTGATGACTTATTGTAACAGTAGGTGGGGGGCCGAACACGTGGTAACCTTGGACAGGTGTTTTCAGCTCCAGACGGGTTGTAGTGCACAAAGTGAAGCACCGCCGCTGTAAATTGTTTAGTGCCTTCCTAAGATCTGCAGTTTTGGATGTAAATCATTAACACAACACTCCAGAGGTTTTGTTTTAATTATACCAATGGAGAGGTGCTACTAATCTATGCTCCCTGCCCCATGTCTTATACCTACCAGCTGCTGTTTTTATCTCATCAGTCCCGCTCCAGTCATCTTCTGCAACCGATGACCCGTTAGATCAGAGATTTGGAGCCCAGCTGCAGAGGAGATGGAGAAAGTAAATTCTCCATCTCCTCCATTGCCGCAGGTAATTACACTGCACTTAGGTGATATCTGACTTCAATGGGTTGTTTCACCCCCACCCATAGACTTATATGGGTACGTGCGATCCGAATTCAGCATGCAATTGCAGAATGCTGTGGTTTTTTTCCTGTTTGAACACAATCTGATTGGAGCAAGTAAAAAAAAATGCCATTGAGCACAAAAGCATAGGATTAGAATGGAACAAATGCGATCTGATTTTTAATCTGATAGCATTAGTCCGATTTAATCGCCAGTGGGAGTGAGCCCTTAGTCTATGAGAGCCAGAACGAGGGTCTCAGACTTACAATGAGAGCCTGTGACCATTACACCGACTTACGGTCAGTCAGAAGTTGTGGTCACAAGATGGAGGCGCAGGACCGGAGCAGCACTGGGAAGAGATGAAGATGGCGCCTTGTGAGTATAATACTAAGGTATAGGGACTTAGATTAGTGCAGAACTCCAGTGCTGGAGTAGTGCTCTAAACACAATCGTACTGGACGGCCCCTTTATTAGCACAGCTCTATTTGTACAGATGACACCAGGTTATGTGGTATAGAGAAGGCTAAAAGAGGTTTACAAGTTAGGCTACTTTCACACTTGCGTCGGTACGGGGCTGCCGCTATGCGTCGGCCCCACGTACGTTGTGAAAATTCGCCACAACGTGGGCAGCGGATGCAGTTTTTCCAACGCATCTGCTGCCCATTCTAGGTCCCGGGGAGGAGTTCCGGCCGCGCATGCGCGGTCGGAAATGGTGGACGCGACGTACGAAAAAACGTTACATTGAACGTTTTTTCGTGCCGACGGTCCGCCAAAGCACGATGCATCCAGTGCACGACCGGCGCGACGTATGGCCATACGTCGCGATCTGTCGGCAATACAAGTCTATGGGCAAAAAAAACGCATCCTGTGGGCACATTTGCAGGATCCGTTTTTTCCCCAAAACGACACATTGCGACGGATTCCAAACGACGCAAGTGTGAAAGTAGCCTTACAAGTTGATGTGGACATCTAGATGGCAGAGGTGGTGCAACTAACAGAAAAAAATCAGAAAAAATACATACCATGAGATACAGCCTTCCCAAAACCCTGTCTGATGACAAATGCACATTTAGCATTTGTCAGACAGGGAGGAGGTTCAACATAGATACATGTCAAGTCATACATCTGACACATTGTGGGGAAAATAGTATTGGGAAATGCAATTCAGGTTGCCATTCAGTCCCATTAGCACAGATATAGAAAATCCAGCCCCTCACCTTGCAGTCTGTCTTTACTGATGTGTAAGAGACTGGTTTGTTCTAAAGCCACGTTCAACATTTTCAGTATTTGGTCAGTATTTTACCTCAGTATGTGTAAGTCAAAGCCATTAGTGGGTGATGAATTCAGAAGTGGTGACGTGTTTCTATTATACTTGTTCTTTGATTGTTCCTCTCCTGGTTTTGGCTTACACATACTGAGAAAATACTGAACTTGTGAACGAGGTCTAATAGCTCACTGGTATCAGCGTGGTCCTGCATTAGGTTACTACTGAGGTAACAAGTCAGTTCATAAAGTTTCTTCCCTCCATATTCCATAATCAACCGTGAGGGATATTATTGAAAAGATAAAGCATCATAGCAACTTAACCACAAAGTGGAGAACATATAAAGGCATAGAGCAGAAATGCCACATGCATAAAAGTCACCGACACTCTGCCAACTCCATAACTCCAAACCTTGTCTGACATCAACGCTTTCCGACGTAAATAGTAAGCACGTCAGAATCCCCCGTCTTGGTGCAGGCTCCAGCGCTGAGCCCACACCTTTCCAGGCACATGACAGCTGATCTGACATGTGCACACAACAGCCTCAGGTGAATTAATGATTTACCGGCGCCTGGTAACTAGTTAAATGCATCCCATCATTTAACTTGCGCTTACAGGAAGGGCATGACTGGCTGCCCCCATCACATGACCACGGGTCAACAATAGGTCGGCATGTCAAATATACACATTTGGTATCCCAGCGTTCAGAATCACCCCATCTATCAATATAATAAAGAATTAACCCAATTGTTAAACGGTGTAACAAGAAAAAGAAAAAAATCAAAAAGCCAGAATTACATTTTTTTTTTGATCGCCGCTACATTGCAATAAAATGCAATAATAGGAGATCAAAACATCGTATCTACACCTTAAATTGTATCAATAAACATATCAGCTAGGCGTGCAAAAAATAAGCCCTCACCCAACCCCAGATCACGAAAAATGGCGCTCATATGGCCATATTGCCCGAAACCAGGGGTTAATATATCAGCATAAAACCTGTGCACTGGGAGTGTTATAGCATGGGTTTCCTTCAACAAATAGCTGCATGCAAACCTTACATCACCAAGCACAATGCCAGTTGTCAGATGGAGTAGTGGTGAAGTCGCCACCAATAAACTCTGGAACGATGGAAAAGTCTGCTGTGGAGTGAAGAATCATGCTTCTCGATGTTACCTGCCTGACTGCATTGTGCTAATTGAAAAGTTTTGTGGCACATGGATAATGCTACGGGCATGTTTTACTGGCGTTAACCTAGGGCCTTAAGTGCCAGTAAAAGGAAATAGTAAGAGGGTTTTCCTGCTACTGGCCACACAAATATTAATGGCCTCAGGGTGTAGCATATATTTGAAAGCCAAACCTTCACTCTCCTCATGGGCAGGTGCAGCTAATCAGGGTTCGCTTTCTAATTGGCTGCAATGGTCAGACGACATTGCTTTGGAAACCAATGGGGCACAAAGGGCTGGAAGCGGTGAAGCAGCGCTTGTCGTGAAAACCCCTTTAATTGTTCATCGTGTCAAGACATTTTGTTTTTAAAAGTGAATCTGTCACCACATTTGACCTATCTAAACTAATAATATGGGCATACAGGCTACAGACAGCTGAGGAGATTCCTACCTGTATGTCTCATATCAGATGTGTTGGTGCTGAGAAGTCATCTTTTATCACTTTATATAAGTGACCTCTTCCAGGCTCCGAGAGCAGATGGTGCTCGGAGATAACTCTGCCTCCAGAGCTTTTTTTTACATGAAAGGGGAGTTATCAGTGTGAGAGAAGTAATTAACAGAACAGGAAATATTAAATTTGTCTTCTTGCAAACACATTTTTTGCTTCTCTCTCCGCTCTGCTGTACAATATTGCAGCCCTGTCTGCCTGTGAGATGGAAGCTGAACCTGAGCGGAACCTGCAGATGTCAGATGTAATCACACTCAGCTCTGCAGTGAGATCAGGAGAGCGGCTATCACAGTGGTAACTCCACATCACAGTACCAATGCTTTCTGGCTGATGTTTTGGTCACTTTTGAATGTTGGTTGTGCTTTCACACTCGTGGTAGCATGAGACGGACTCTACAACCCACACAAGTGGCTCAGGTAGTGCAGCTTATCCAGGATAGCACAATGTGAGCTGTGGCAAGAAGTTTTGCTGTGTCTGTCAGCGTAGTGTCCAGAGGCTGGAGACGCTACCAGGAGACAGGTCAGTACACCAGGAGATGTGTAGGAGGGCAACAACCCAGCAGCAGGACCGCTACCTCAGGTTTTGTGCAAGGAGGAACAGCAGGAGCACTGCCAGAGCCCTGCAAAATGACCTCCAGCAGGCCACAAATGTGCATGTGTCTGCAAAAACAATTAGAAACAGACTTCATGAGGATGGTCTGAGTGCCCGACGTCCACAGATGAGGGTTGTGCTCACAGCCTACCACCATGCAGGATGCTTGGCATTTGCCACAGAACACCAGGATTGGCAAATTCGCCACTGGCGCCCTGTGCTCTTCACAGATGAAAGCAGGTTCACACTGAGCACATGTGACAGAGTCTGGAGACGCCGTGGAGAGTGATCTGCTGCCTGCAACATCCTTCAGCATGACCGGTTTGGCAGTGTGTCAGTAATGTTGTGGGGTGGCATTTCTTTGGAGGGCCGCACAGCCCTCCATGTGCTCACCAGAGGTAGCCTGACTGCCATTAGGTACCGAGATGAGATCTTCAGACCCCTTGTGAGACCATATGCTGGTGCGGTTGGCCCTGTGTTCCTCCTAATGTAGGACAATGCCAGACCTCATGTGGCTGGAGTGTGTCAGCAGCTCCTGCAAGAAGAAGGCATTGAAGCTATGGACTGGTCTGCCCGTTCCCCAGACCTGAGTCCGATTGAACACATCTGGGACATCATGTCTCGCACCATCCACCAACGTCACGTTGCACCACAGACTGTCCAGGAGGTCTGGGAGGAGATTCCCTCAGTAGACCATCCACCGTCTCATCAGGAGCATACCCAGGCGTTGTAGGGAGGTCATACAGGCACGTGGAGGCTGTTGTGACCTGCTGGATTGCTCCAGTGTATGCTGGGTAAGCCGGAAGTCACTGCTCCATGGAAATTTATGAGAGCCAGAATGAGGGTCTCAGGCTTACACCGAGAACTTGTGACCGTTACCTCTGACTTCCAGTTAGTCAGGAGCTTTGGTCACAAGATGGCGCCTAGAATAGAAGAATACAGCTGCTGGTTGGTATAACACTAGGGGAAAGGAACTTCTATTACTGCCACCACTCCAGCACTGAAATGAGAAAAAGCCCATCGAAGCGGTGCTTTAAGCTGTCGGTGTCTTCCTTGCCGTTCTGCTCGGACGGCTCTCACACAATAGCTCTGCACTGGTTGCTGCATGTTCTGGAGTCTCTATGCAGTCTTTAGTGTGAAAATACCAGGAGCTCAATCAATTTTGGGTTGGTCACATAGATGACATTTCCTCTCCATCATGTCCTGCTTTTAAATCCTGAATTGGTGCCACATGACTTGACTGGTTAGATATTTGCTTTAACCCCTTGGCACCATAGCCAGATTTCATCAGAAATTCTTGTCCCCCCCCCCCCCCCCCCCCAACTTCACCTTCCTTTTCAGGAGGAATTTATTCATTCTTATTATCTAGAAGGGTGAGGATTTGTTTGCTTTTTATCCTTTGACCTCACTTTATTGGCAGTCATGCAGTACAGAAGCCAGAATACTGTGTTCTCATGGCTAAGGGTGCAATGGCCTTAAAATGAGAGTACTCCAGCAAATCATGTCAGTGGGCTCTGCTTTAAGTTTTAAAGTTCATCAGTCATTAGATTTTGCAATACCAGGTGAATACATTATTAACTAGCTCTCAGACCTGATGTGGCTGATGTACTTATTTTAATAATCCCTATCAGAATGGCTATACAATCCTGGAAATGAAATCAGCATTTTATGAGCCCAGTTAGAGCTATTTTGACTGAATTACAAAATAAGTCCACCAGCCCCGTCAAGTCTAGGAGATCTATTTAATTAAACCTGGTTACACACGAATAATCCTTTAAGCTTTTTATTTATTTTTTTTACAATTTTTGTCACGTGCCCTATGACAGCCACAGTTTGGAAAAGATGAAGATTTTTTTCCTCTTCACTGTGTGCACAATTATTAGGCAAGTGAATATTTTGACCGTATCACTATTCAGATGCAGATGCTCCAACTCCACGCTGTATAAACTTCAAATGCTCACCGGGTAATGGGGGAGGGCGATTTTCCTCTGAAAAAATGGGCCAAAAAAAAAGTCAAATATAAATTCTCTCATATTTCAAATTTTTCTTTTGCATATTTGGAGTTATTCGGCTAATATTCACCTTAACAGATCAGAATATACAACTGAGATGGGAAAATTCAAGTCGTCACCGCCCGCACGACTGAATACCGAATGCTGGCGGGGAGATTAGAGATCATTTTCTCACTGCTACGTGGAGGCGCCGGACGGCATCATAACGCTGTTCACCGGCAGATTAACAGTGTTATTTCTGGTGACAGGGGTTGTCGATGCTGGGCTTAAAATTCTGCAGTCACTCTGTCTGCAGACTTGCGAATCCTCACAGTGTGCACAGCGTACCGTCAAGATTCTCTAATGCCGGGTGGTCATGTGACCACACGTATGATATATGTATACACCAGGACACATTCCGACTAGACATGCGCAGCCTTACTCAATACACACGAATTTAGTGAGGCTGCGCTTGTGTAGCCGGAATGTGGCTAAAAGTAGGCATGTCGCATACTTGTGGTCACATGCCCACCCACAAAATACAGACTACACGCGCTGTGAGGATTCACAAGCCTATAGACACAGAGAGTGTTTGCAAACTTTCACGCCAAACCTAGACAACCGTTTTAAAGGTGTGTGTTAAACCTTATCTTTTATTTATAGGACCCCCACCGATCCAGACCTCCATATGAATGGAGCGGTGATCAATCCCCACCTCCACACCATTCATTTTTAAAGGCAATGCAGAAGAACAGCCGAATTCTGTGCTCAGCTATGCCCCGAAGTCCCAAAGAAAATGAATAGAATGGAGGGGAAAATTATCAACCACCTCTCCATTCATATTGGCTTGAAGGGAGGGGGGTCTCAGTAATCGGACTCTCCGTCAATCTGCATGTTATTCCCTGAGGATAGGGGATCTCTTCCAGACTTGGTAAACTGCTTAGGTCTAGAAAACTGGAGGTGTTCAGAGATGACACTAACAATAACTTTTGCAAATGAATACAAAAGGAAAACCATAGTTTCAAATTTAATGTTTCCATTGAGGTCTGAGGAGTAGGGTTTCTCCTTGTGGAGAGTGACATACTGACTCTGGGATGCCAAGGTAAGGAGGCTTATTCGCCATGCAATGCTCCTCTGGGAAATTTCAATATGCAAATTGCCTCTTCAGAGGAAGAGGACTTGAACTCTATATCGCCACCTGTTGGAAGCAGCAATCCTACAAGTCACTACCGACCCTTTGACGAGTCTTCCAATATTACTTAGTCTTAGAATTTATGACTTAGGAATCTGATTTGGCTTTTATCCCAAGTCATATTGCAAGACTTGTTAAAAAGTCAATAGTGAGTTGTAGGATAGCTACTTCCAACAGGTGGCGCTATAGAATTCAAGTCCTCTCCCTCGCTGAAGAGACAATTTGGATAATGTTTCAATTAGCATTACAGCTCTATTTTTCTTCTAAAACTGAATCAGTTAGAAATGGATATCAAACAGAGATTCTACTGGCTGTCCGATATGCTCTGCGATTGGCCAGTGTCACTTTTTTGTGACACTCTGCTCTGACAGCTACAGTGATTTCCTAACTGGCAGCTACAGTTGTCAGCCAGAGCAGGCGAGATAGGTCAGGAAATGTTCTATGCAGAAAGTCCAGGACAATACATATAAAGAGGCTGCTCACTGGGCACTTGTTATCATAGTGCACGGGTTCCTCAATGACCCATCTTGCTCCCTCACAGCCTGAACTCAGATGAACTCTTAAGTGTGGGAAAATGCCAGCTGATTTTCCCACGCCCAAGAGTTCATTGCGGATCAAGCTGTGAGGGAGCGCAGCATCCGTGACATAAGTTAATAGAGGTGATGTCACTGATGCTGCGCTCCCTCACAGCTTGATCCGCAATGAACTCTTGGGCGTGGGAAAATCAGCTGGCTTTTTCCCACGCTCAAGGGTATGTTTCCACGTGCAGGAAACGCTGCGTGTGACGCTGCATAGAGCCGCAGCGTCAGACACACAGCGTCCAGATGTTACAGCATAGTGGAGGGGATTTAATGAAATCCCGTCTCCACTATGCGTGGTAACACACACACGGCGGCCCTGCGACTCCGGACATGCTGCGCGTCTTTTCAGATCGCAGCATGTCCGTATATCTTGCGGCGACGCAGCATCGCCGCAAGATATAGCACAGGGCCCTATGGTGGGGAGCGATGATGCCGGATGTGTGCTGTGAACACATCCGGCATCATCGCATCCCAGAAATGGATACCACCGGCCATCCTGAAGGTGGACACGCAGCCCAAGAGTTCATCTGTGTTCAGGCTGTGAGGGAGCGTTCAGTGACGTCAGCGCTAGTCACTGAAGCTGTGCCGGCAGCATTTCACTCATTGCCCAGTAGTTTACAGCTGGGCCGGTCGCATTAGCACCGCTCCCGGTTCTAAGCTGTATATATCCCAGATATGGATTATGGCATGGGACTGACTGAACGCCGGACACGTATGGTATATTGTTTTTTTGTTTTACAGGAGATCGAGGGCGTTGCATGGATTAGCAGTAACAATAAAATGGTCAAACTGTGTTTAGTGTTTCATTTCCTTAAAATAGTTTTTTCTGGCTGTGTCTTTTTTTAACCCATTAACAACTATAGGATTAGTAATGGATAGGTGTCTTATTGACACCTCTCCATTAATAAGCCGGCTTGATGTCACCTTACAATATAAAGGGAAATAACCATGGTCTCTTCCTAGGCTATGAATATCAGCTCGCAGTTGTCTGCACAGCCTATTCTGGCTATTAATTTTAGGGGACCCCACGTCATTTTTTGAGGGGGGAGTCGTCCTATTTTAATAGCGAGTAAAGGCTAAATGCACAGCTGTGGGCTGAGATTCATAGCCTGGGAAGATCCATGGGTATTAACCCCTTCCTAAGCTATAAACATTGGCCCCCAGTCGCTAGCTTTCCCTCTCTGGCACAGAAAATTGCCCACGCCATTTTTTCCCCAAAAAATATTCTTTTATTAAATATATACAAGTCCCATAATTTGCACACACACTATATGAATTGATACACAGATGTGTGTGACCAATACAAACAATTCTGCATGGATTTACAAATGAATTACCGGCTAATCTTTCTATATCTCTAGGACATACAAAGATATATTTGTGATATATATATATATATATATATATATATATATATATATATATATATATATATATATATATATATATATATATGTATATGTATACACACACACACACACACCCCATGTGGGCCCAATAAAGTCCACTTATATTTTTTGCTAAAACCTGGAGTGCTGCCTTCCATTTTTTTTGGTCCCTATATATGTATTTGTGTATATATGTATTCTATTCTAACCGGTCAGTGTGATTTTACTGTGTACTGCACATGAATTGCCGGATTTTCAAAGGACACCGGTGCGTATTTCCCGCAAGTCACACTGATGGTCCGTGTGGTGTCCGTTTTTTTTCTCACACCCATAGACTTTCATTGGCAAAAGTCTATGGGTTATGTGAGCTTCCCCAATGGAGATGTGAGCTTCCCCATAGATTAACATTGGTCAGAGTGCTATGCAATTTTTTCTCGTATAGCACTTGTCCATATTATACACTAGTGACCCCAGCCTTACCCTGTAGATAGAGGGATCGAAAATCTACCTATATTTATTAGATATAGAAATATGTGAGTGAGGTATATAATGAGAGCTTTGCCTGTGTAGCTTACTGTACGTGTATTTTTAATAATAAATAATTCTCTGAAGAAAAAAAAAAAAAAAAAAGGAGTGTGGTCCCCTGAAATATTATTAACCAGCAGAGGGAAAGCTATGGGCAGATATTTATAGTCTGAGAAGTGGGTAATACATATGGAGCTTTCCAGGCTATTAACTTCAGCCTTTACTGGGGTTCGGCCTTTACAAGTCTTCTCACCCAGCACAGCAGCCTCCTGGTATGTACCCCTACGTGTACGAGTACCTCCCTATACACCAGGGGTGTCAAACTGCATTCCTCGAGGGCTGCAAACAGGTCATAATTTCAGGATTTCCTTGTACTGCACAGGTGATAATTTAATCACCAACTCATTATTTGTGTAGGTGATTAAATTATCACCTGTGCAGTACAAGGAAATCCAGAAAACATGACCTGTTTGCAGCCCTCGAGGAATGCAGTTTGACACCCCTGCTATACACTATTGAATACACCCATGGCTTTTACTACCGGATCCCCGCTGCCATGACATGGCTTCTCTAACGGATACCCTCCATAGGATCTGCATTTTTAGGTATGTTCATATAAGCCTGTCACTGTCAACTTTGTTTTCCCTTACCTTTTGGTAATACTTCAATTTACCTTATCCCCTCCTCCCCCATGTGTATGGGCTTATACTTAGCTTCTCTATACATTATACTGTCTGCAACATTTAAGTTACAAATGAGCATATACATATACCCTCGTATTATTTACATCTCTTATATTTACTTGTGCACATCTATAGTCACATATGGCTTTTTCACGTTGTACTTTATTTGTGGGTTATATCCATTTCTATATACTAACTGCTGCTGCGTTTCCAATATATTTGATTATTACTTTTTATATATACAGTAGAGACCAAAAGTTTGGACACACCTTCTCATTTAAAGATTTTTCTGTATTTTCATGACTACCTCTGGAAGCTCATCAAGAGAATGCCAAGAGTGTGCAAAGCAGTCATCAAAGCAAAAGGTGGCTACTTTGAAGAACCTAGAATATAAGACATCATTTCAGTTGTTTCACACTTTTTGGTTAAGTATATAATTCCACATGTGTTAATTCATAGTTTTGATGCCTTCAGTGTGAATGTACAATTTTCATAGTCATGAAAATACAGAAAAATCTTTAAATGAGAAAATGTGTCCAAACTTTTGGTCTGTACTGTATATTTTTTACCTAATCATGTTTGTGAGTGCCTTCTGTGCCGCCACTTACCGTACTAGTTAATAAAGGTATTTTTACTTTAGACACCTCTTTACCCCAATACTTTTTTTCCTGCAATAAGTAACCTGCGTCTCGGAGCCTCCTCCTTTTGGTCTTTCTTAGATATAAAAATGAAGGACACAAAAAAAAAAAAAAAATTATGTAGGGTGTCCCTATAATTAATAACCAGCAAAGGCAAGGCAGACAGCTGCAGGCCAATATTAATAGGCTAGGAAGGGGCCATGGATATTGGTAATGGAGAGGCGTCTAATCCTCCGATGCCCATGTGCCCTGTAAAAGAGTTAAAAAACAAACATATTCCTCACTTTCCCGACTCTAGCTGTGCTACATCTACTTGGCATGCTGAACACTGGCACGATGTAAGAATTCAGCATGTCAGGAAGCAGAGACACTGAGCTGTGCGTGCTTGAGCGTCCCAGTAACTCGCGGTGACGGGAAAAAGGTGAGAGGAATTCATATCCAATGTTCACCTCAATGACATCAGCGCGAGCGCCATAGGGGCGTTCTCACTTCCCACTGACATCATTGAGGTGAAGAGTTCATTGTCTGTCATTATTTAAAAAAAACAAAAAAAAAACTAATTTTATTCTGGGTGTTTTTTTTTTTTTACAATTTGACTATGGGGTGTGTAAAGGGGGGTTTCTTATTGATGCCACTACACTACTAAACCCTGAGCTTAATGTCACCTGACAATACAAACATTGAATATAAATTAACATTGGTCAGAGTGCAAGCCGATGTTTTAATCAGATTGCACTTGTCCATTTTTCTCGCAGATGAGCACGAGCCCTTAGACTGGTGGTGGAGTGGGCGGCCGAATATGGGGCAGTTACTATGCTCAGTCACTGAGTGACCCTCCTCTGTGTCTGCAGCTGTTCTTTAGTGCTGGATCCACCCTGCCCGTCTAGAACAGGCATGTTAGGTAGTGTAGTTTCCGACCTTCAATGGGGTACACAATGTGACAGGTGGGTACACCAATAGATGAACCGAACCATTCGTACGGAAAAAACGCACTGACGAGGGCCAACAGCCCGAAACACCGTGTCTGCGAATTGAGATACTGATTTGGCTTTTATCCTAAGTCATATTGCACGACTCGTTAAAGGGTTGATTGTGACTTGTAGGATCGCTACTTCCAACAGGTGGCGCTATAGAGTTAAGTCCTCTTTTCCTCAGAAGGGGCAATTTGCATAGTTGCTTTGTGGCACTGGGGTCCTGGGTACCAATCGGACAACGGTGACCACCTGCACGGCGTCTTTACGTTCCCGTTTTTGGGGGGTTTTCGCACACACCTTCCTAAAAAGCCGTCCCCAGCGTGTCTGAGGGAAATGAGACCTTGAGCCCCAATGCGACAGGAGCAGACGTGTGAGATTATCTTTGTACAGCAGCAATACAGAATAAGGAAGCCTAGATTTGTAGTCTATTCTATTGCTGCCGGCCGGTGGGGTTTTTTTTCACTTTGTGGCCGGTGTATAGGGATTTTTAGAGCTTTTCATTTGATTCATTAATTGCAACTTTTTATAAAGTCACAATGTGGCACCACCTGACTCCCCCCTGTGTATGCCTGAGCATGCCAACAGTTTGGGGCAATCTTTTCTTTTTAGACAAAAGACAGGAAAAAAGCCCATTTTTCCTTTGCGCCAAATTCATTAATCAGGTGATCGTTTGATCAATTTGGTGGCCAAAAATGGCAACTAATCCCACAAAACAAGGAGGTAAAGGAACTTCACCCCCTGCAAATGATGACTAGGGACCATACTCCCCAAACGTGATAGAGACAGGCAGGACAATTCACACTGTGCGTCCCTGGCCACCCACCTGCGGTCCTCAGCCCTCACACACACCGTCCACCGACGCCGCGTTACTTCCACGCTCCCATTCCGAGCAGCCTCTGTCTGTTCCTTCCTCCCAGTGTCCTGTCCTGCAAACTTCACCTAAAAAGTTCAGCCTCCCCGGCGGCGGCGGTCATGTGACTCTCCTCCCCTCCCCCAGTCACACAATGGCCGTGCCTCCCACACTCAGTCACACGGTTGTGGTGACGCACTTAAAGGAGCCCAATAAAAGAACGCCCTGCACGGCAGTAGCGTTGTCACACACTGTATACAGCATAGCCCGCCCGTCTATTATACACTCTATCATGACGTAGTTTTCTCTCTGTTTACTTTTCTACCATTTGACAAAATGGTCGCAAACAGCGGCGCGCGTGCGCAGCCGTCACACTCAGAAAGGGAACTTTGCGCATGCGTATACTCTCGTTACCTCGTTATGGAGGCCGCTCGGACGTCATAACCCGGTGAAGATGGCGACAGGGGTAGTGCCTCTCGGTGAGGGAATTAGGAAACGCATAACGACGCCGAGCAGTGCCTCACTGTCAGAGTTTCGAAATGGAACAAAGGTAAATTGAGTTTTGCATGGTCTCCTGCAGGATGCAGCAGCAAAGCGCAGTATTCTGGGAGCAGACCCGCAAGGTGTTATGGCTGACGTGATGTCACAGCTGGCTTATTATAAAGGTGTTGGTGTCTTCTGCCAGAGTGGTCTCTACTAGTGATGTTATTTCTAGCCATAAATGTGGGAGCCCTCCATAGATAAAGACACAGTCTTCTCCCTCCATAGATACAGAAACCGCTTCTCCATCCCTATGTACGGGGTCGGCTTGTCCCTCCATAGATACAGAAACCGGCTTCTACCCTAGATGCTGGAGTAAGCTTCTACCTCCATAGGTACAGAAACCGGCTTCTCCGTCCCTAGATGCGGGGTCGGCTTCTCCCTCCATAGATACAGAAACCGGCTTCTCCTTCCCTAGATACAGAGACCGGCTTCCCCCTCCATAGATACAGTAACCGGGTTCTCCCTCCATAGATACAGTAACCGGGTTCTCCCTCCATAGATACAGAAACCGGCTTCTTCCCTAGATGCGGGGTCGGCTTCTCCCTCCATAGATACAGAAACCAGCTTCTCCATCCCTAGATGCGGGGTCGGCTTATCCCTCTATAGATATAGAAACTGCTTCTCCATCCCTAGATGCGGGGTCGACTTCTCCCTCCATAGATACAGAAACCGGCTTCTCCCTCCATAGATACAGAAACCGACTTCTCCCTCCATAGATACAGAAATTGGCTTCTCCCTCCATAGATACAGAAACTGGCTTCTCCCTCCATAGATACAGAAACCGACTTCTCCCTCCATAGATACAGAAACTGGCTTCTCCCTCCATAGATACAGAAACTGGCTTCTCCCTCCATAGATACAGAAACCGACTTCTCCCTCCATAGATACAGAAATTGGCTTCTCCCTCCATAGATACAGAAACCGACTTCTCCCTCCATAGATACAGAAACCGACTTCTCCCTCCATAGATACAGAAACTGGCTTCTCCCTCCATAGATACAGAAATTGGCTTCTCCTTCCCTAGATACGTTTCTGTATCTAGGGAAGGAGAAGCCAATTTCTGTATCTATGGAGGGAGAAGCCACTTCTCCCTCCATAGATACAGAAATTGGCTTCTCCATAGATACAGAAATTGGCTTCTCCTTCCCTAGATACAGAAACCGGCTTCTCCCTCCATAGATACAGAAACCGGCTTCTCCCTCCATAGATACAGAAACCGGCTTCTCCCTCCATAGATACAGAAACCGGCATCTCCCTCCATAGATACAGTAACCGGCTTCTCCCTCCATAGATACAGAAACCGACTTCTCCCTCCATAGATACAGAAACCAGCTTCTCCATCCCTAGATGCGGGGTCGGCTTATCCCTCTATAGATATAGAAACTGCTTCTCCATCCCTAGATGCGGGGTCGACTTCTCCCTCCATAGATACAGAAACCGGCTTCTCCCTCCATAGATACAGAAACCGACTTCTCCCTCCATAGATACAGAAATTGGGTTCTCCCTCTATAGATACAGAAACTGGCTTCTCCCTCCATAGATACAGAAACCGACTTCTCCCTCCATAGATACAGAAACTGGCTTCTCCCTCCATAGATACAGAAACCGACTTCTCCCTCCATAGATACAGAAATTGGCTTTTCCCTCCATAGATACAGAAACCGACTTCTCCCTCCATAGATACAGAAACCGACTTCTCCCTCCATAGATACAGAAATTGGCTTTTCCCTCCATAGATACAGAAACCGACTTCTCCCTCCATAGATACAGAAACTGGCTTCTCCCTCCATAGATACAGAAACCGACTTCTCCCTCCATAGATACAGAAACCGACTTCTCCCTCCATAGATACAGAAACTGGCTTCTCCCTCCATAGATACAGAAATTGGCTTCTCCTTCCCTAGATACGTTTCTGTATCTAGGGAAGGAGAAGCCAATTTCTGTATCTATGGAGGGAGAAGCCACTTCTCCCTCCATAGATACAGAAATTGGCTTCTCCATAGATACAGAAATTGGCTTCTCCATAGATACAGAAATTGGCTTCTCCTTCCCTAGATACAGAAACCGGCTTCTCCCTCCATAGATACAGAAACCGGCATCTCCCTCCATAGATACAGTAACCGGCTTCTCCCTCCATAGATACAGAAACCGACTTCTCCCTCCATAGATACAGAAATTGGCTTCTCCTTCCCTAGATACAGAAACCGACTTCTCCCTCCATAGATACAGAAATTGGCTTCTCCTTCCCTAGATACAGAAACCGGCTTCTCCCTCCATAGATACAGTAACCGGCTTCTCCCTCCATAGATACAGTAACCGGCTTCTCCCTCCATAGATACAGTAACCGGCTTCTCCCTCCATAGATACAGAAACAGACTTCTCCCTCCATGGATACAGAAACCGGCTTCTCCCTCCATAGATACAGAAACCAGCTTCTCCATCCCTAAATGCGGGGGTCAGCTTCCTCCTCCATAGATACAGAAACCAGCTTCTCCATCCCTAAATGCTGGGTCGGCTTCTCTCTCCATAGATACAGAAACCACTTCTCCATCCCTATGTACGGGGTTGGCTTCTCCCTCAATAGATACAGAAACCGGCTTCCCTGTCCCTAGATGCTGGGTCGGCTTCTCTCTCCATAGATGCAGAAACCACTTCTCCATCCCTATGTACGGGGTCGACTTCTCCCTCCATAGATACAGAAACCGGCTTCTCCCTCCATAGATACAGTAACCGGCTTCTCCCTCCATAGATACAGAAACCGGCTTCTTCCCTAGATGCGGGGGTTGGCTTCTACCTCCATAGGTACAGAAACCAGCTTCTCCATCCCTAGATGCGGGGTCGGCTTATCCCTCCATAGATATAGAAACTGCTTCTCCATCCCTAGATGCGGGGTCGACTTCTCCCTCCATACATACAGAAACTGGCTTCTCCCTCCATAGATACAGAAACCGGCTTCTCCCTCCATAGATACAGAAACCGGCTTCTCCCTCCATAGATACAGAAACCGGCTTCTCCCTCCATAGATACTGAAACCGGCTTCTCCCTCCATAGATACTGAAACCGGCTTCTCCCTCCATAGATACAGAACCCGGCTTCTCCCTCCATAGATACAGAACCCGGCTTCTCCCTCCATAGATACAGAACCCGGCTTCTCCCTCCATAGATACAGAACCCGGCTTCTCCCTCCATAGATACAGAACCCGGCTTCTCCCTCCATAGATACAGAACCCGGCTTCTCCCTCCATAGATACAGAACCCGGCTTCTCCCTCCATAGATACAGAACCCGGCTTCTCCCTCCATAGATACAGAAACCGGCTTCTCCCTCCATAGATACAGAAACCGGCTTCTCCCTCTATAGATACAGAAACCGGCTTCTCCATCCCTAAATGCTGGGATCAGCTTCCTCCTCCATAGATACAGAAACCATCTTCTCCATCCCTAAATGCAATGTCGGCTTCTCTCTCCATAGATACAGAAACCGCTTCTCCATCCCTATGTACGGGGTCGGCTTGTCCCTCCATAGATACAGAAACCGGCTTCTCCATCCCTAGATGCGGAGGTCTACTTCTCCCTCCATAGATACAGAAACAGGCTTCTCTCTCCATAGATACAGAAACGGGCTTCTCCTTCCCTCCATAGATAAAAAACGGGCTTCCCCTCCATAGATATGGAAACGAGCTTCTCCTTCCGTAGATAAAGAAACTGGCTTCTCCTTCCATAGATACGGAAACGGGCTTCTCCTTCCATAGATACGGAAACGGGCTTCTCCTTCCATAGATACGGAAATGGGCTTCTCCCTCCATAGATACGGAAACGGGCTTCTCCTTCCATAGATACGGAAATGGGCTTCTCCCTCCATAGATACGGAAATGGGCTTCTCCCTCCATAGATACGGAAATGGGCTTCTCCCTCCATAGATACGGAAATGGGCTTCTCCCTCCATAGATACGGAAATGGGCTTCTCCCTCCATAGATACAGAAACTGGCTTCTCCCTCCATAGATACAGAAACCGACTTCTCCCTCCATAGATACAGAAACTGGCTTCTCCCTCCATAGATACAGAAACCGACTTCTCCCTCCATAGATACAGAAATTGGCTTTTCCCTCCATAGATACAGAAACCGACTTCTCCCTCCATAGATACAGAAACCGACTTCTCCCTCCATAGATACAGAAATTGGCTTTTCCCTCCATAGATACAGAAACCGACTTCTCCCTCCATAGATACAGAAACCGACTTCTCCCTCCATAGATACAGAAACTGGCTTCTCCCTCCATAGATACAGAAACCGACTTCTCCCTCCATAGATACAGAAACCGACTTCTCCCTCCATAGATACAGAAACTGGCTTCTCCCTCCATAGATACAGAAATTGGCTTCTCCATAGATACAGAAATTGGCTTCTCCATAGATACAGAAATTGGCTTCTCCTTCCCTAGATACAGAAACCGGCTTCTCCCTCCATAGATACAGAAACCGGCATCTCCCTCCATAGATACAGTAACCGGCTTCTCCCTCCATAGATACAGAAACCGACTTCTCCCTCCATAGATACAGAAATTGGCTTCTCCTTCCCTAGATACAGAAACCGACTTCTCCCTCCATAGATACAGAAATTGGCTTCTCCTTCCCTAGATACAGAAACCGGCTTCTCCCTCCATAGATACAGTAACCGGCTTCTCCCTCCATAGATACAGTAACCGGCTTCTCCCTCCATAGATACAGTAACCGGCTTCTCCCTCCATAGATACAGTAACCGGCTTCTCCCTCCATAGATACAGAAACAGACTTCTCCCTCCATAGATACAGAAACCAGCTTCTCCATCCCTAAATGCGGGGGTCAGCTTCCTCCTCCATAGATACAGAAACCAGCTTCTCCATCCCTAAATGCTGGGTCGGCTTCTCTCTCCATAGATACAGAAACCACTTCTCCATCCCTATGTACGGGGTTGGCTTCTCCCTCAATAGATACAGAAACCGGCTTCCCTGTCCCTAGATGCTGGGTCGGCTTCTCTCTCCATAGATGCAGAAACCACTTCTCCATCCCTATGTACGGGGTCGACTTCTCCCTCCATAGATACAGAAACCGGCTTCTCCCTCCATAGATACAGTAACCGGCTTCTCCCTCCATAGATACAGAAACCGGCTTCTTCCCTAGATGCGGGGGTTGGCTTCTACCTCCATAGGTACAGAAACCAGCTTCTCCATCCCTAGATGCGGGGTCGGCTTATCCCTCCATAGATATAGAAACTGCTTCTCCATCCCTAGATGCGGGGTCGACTTCTCCCTCCATACATACAGAAACTGGCTTCTCCCTCCATAGATACAGAAACCGGCTTCTCCCTCCATAGATACAGAAACTGGCTTCTCCCTCCATAGATACAGAAACCGGCTTCTCCCCCCATAGATACAGAAACCGGCTTCTCCCTCCATAGATACAGAAACCGACTTCTCCCTCCATAGATACAGAAATTGGGTTCTCCCTCTATAGATACAGAAACTGGCTTCTCCCTCCATAGATACAGAAACCGACTTCTCCCTCCATAGATACAGAAACTGGCTTCTCCCTCCATAGATACAGAAACCGACTTCTCCCTCCATAGATACAGAAATTGGCTTTTCCCTCCATAGATACAGAAACCGACTTCTCCCTCCATAGATACAGAAACCGACTTCTCCCTCCATAGATACAGAAATTGGCTTTTCCCTCCATAGATACAGAAACCGACTTCTCCCTCCATAGATACAGAAACCGACTTCTCCCTCCATAGATACAGAAACTGGCTTCTCCCTCCATAGATACAGAAACCGGCTTCTCCCTCCATAGATACAGAAACCGACTTCTCCCTCCATAGATACAGAAACTGGCTTCTCCCTCCATAGATACAGAAATTGGCTTCTCCTTCCCTAGATACGTTTCTGTATCTAGGGAAGGAGAAGCCAATTTCTGTATCTATGGAGGGAGAAGCCACTTCTCCCTCCATAGATACAGAAATTGGCTTCTCCATAGATACAGAAATTGGCTTCTCCATAGATACAGAAATTGGCTTCTCCTTCCCTAGATACAGAAACCGGCTTCTCCCTCCATAGATACAGAAACCGGCATCTCCCTCCATAGATACAGTAACCGGCTTCTCCCTCCATAGATACAGAAACCGACTTCTCCCTCCATAGATACAGAAATTGGCTTCTCCTTCCCTAGATACAGAAACCGACTTCTCCCTCCATAGATACAGAAATTGGCTTCTCCTTCCCTAGATACAGAAACCGGCTTCTCCCTCCATAGATACAGTAACCGGCTTCTCCCTCCATAGATACAGTAACCGGCTTCTCCCTCCATAGATACAGTAACCGGCTTCTCCCTCCATAGATACAGTAACCGGCTTCTCCCTCCATAGATACAGAAACAGACTTCTCCCTCCATGGATACAGAAACCGGCTTCTCCCTCCATAGATACAGAAACCAGCTTCTCCATCCCTAAATGCGGGGGTCAGCTTCCTCCTCCATAGATACAGAAACCAGCTTCTCCATCCCTAAATGCTGGGTCGGCTTCTCTCTCCATAGATACAGAAACCACTTCTCCATCCCTATGTACGGGGTTGGCTTCTCCCTCAATAGATACAGAAACCGGCTTCCCTGTCCCTAGATGCTGGGTCGGCTTCTCTCTCCATAGATGCAGAAACCACTTCTCCATCCCTATGTACGGGGTCGACTTCTCCCTCCATAGATACAGAAACCGGCTTCTCCCTCCATAGATACAGTAACCGGCTTCTCCCTCCATAGATACAGAAACCGGCTTCTTCCCTAGATGCGGGGGTTGGCTTCTACCTCCATAGGTACAGAAACCAGCTTCTCCATCCCTAGATGCGGGGTCGGCTTATCCCTCCATAGATATAGAAACTGCTTCTCCATCCCTAGATGCGGGGTCGACTTCTCCCTCCATACATACAGAAACTGGCTTCTCCCTCCATAGATACAGAAACCGGCTTCTCCCTCCATAGATACAGAAACTGGCTTCTCCCTCCATAGATACAGAAACCGGCTTCTCCCCCCATAGATACAGAAACCGGCTTCTCCCTCCATAGATACAGAAAACCGGCTTCTCCCTCCATAGATACTGAAACCGGCTTCTCCCTCCATAGATACAGAACCCGGCTTCTCCCTCCATAGATACAGAACCCGGCTTCTCCCTCCATAGATACAGAACCCGGCTTCTCCCTCCATAGATACAGAACCCGGCTTCTCCCTCCATAGATACAGAACCCGGCTTCTCCCTCCATAGATACAGAACCCGGCTTCTCCCTCCATAGATACAGAACCCGGCTTCTCCCTCCATAGATACAGAACCCGGCTTCTCCCTCCATAGATACAGAACCCGGCTTCTCCCTCCATAGATACAGAACCCGGCTTCTCCCTCCATAGATACAGAACCCGGCTTCTCCCTCCATAGATACAGAACCCGGCTTCTCCCTCCATAGATACAGAAACCGGCTTCTCCCTCCATAGATACAGAAACCGGCTTCTCCCTCTATAGATACAGAAACCGGCTTCTCCATCCCTAAATGCTGGGATCAGCTTCCTCCTCCATAGATACAGAAACCATCTTCTCCATCCCTAAATGCAATGTCGGCTTCTCTCTCCATAGATACAGAAACCGCTTCTCCATCCCTATGTACGGGGTCGGCTTGTCCCTCCATAGATACAGAAACCGGCTTCTCCATCCCTAGATGCGGAGGTCTACTTCTCCCTCCATAGATACAGAAACAGGCTTCTCTCTCCATAGATACAGAAACGGGCTTCTCCTTCCCTCCATAGATAAAAAACGGGCTTCCCCTCCATAGATATGGAAACGAGCTTCTCCTTCCGTAGATAAAGAAACTGGCTTCTCCTTCCATAGATACGGAAACGGGCTTCTCCTTCCATAGATACGGAAACGGGCTTCTCCTTCCATAGATACGGAAATGGGCTTCTCCCTCCATAGATACGGAAATGGGCTTCTCCCTCCATAGATACAGTAACCGGCTTTTCCCTCCATAGATACAGAAACCGGCTTCTTCCCTAGATGCGGGGGTTGGCTTCTACCTCCATAGGTACAGAAACCAGCTTCTCCATCCCTAGATGCGGGGTCGGCTTATCCCTCCATAGATATAGAAACTGCTTCTCCATCCCTAGATGCGGGGTCGACTTCTCCCTCCATACATACAGAAACTGGCTTCTCCCTCCATAGATACAGAAACCGGCTTCTCCCTCCATAGATACAGAAACCGGCTTCTCCCCCCATAGATACAGAAACCGGCTTCTCCCTCCATAGATACAGAAACCGGCTTCTCCCTCCATAGATACTGAAACCGGCTTCTCCCTCCATAGATACTGAAACCGGCTTCTCCCTCCATAGATACAGAAATTGGCTTCTCCCTCCATAGATACAGAACCCGGCTTCTCCCTCCATAGATACAGAACCCGGCTTCTCCCTCCATAGATACAGAACCCGGCTTCTCCCTCCATAGATACAGAACCCGGCTTCTCCCTCCATAGATACAGAACCCGGCTTCTCCCTCCATAGATACAGAACCCGGCTTCTCCCTCCATAGATACAGAAACCGGCTTCTCCCTCCATAGATACAGAAACCGGCTTCTCCCTCTATAGATACAGAAACCGGCTTCTCCATCCCTAAATGCAATGTCGGCTTCTCTCTCCATAGATACAGAAACCGCTTCTCCATCCCTATGTACGGGGTCGGCTTGTCCCTCCATAGATACAGAAACCGGCTTCTCCATCCCTAGATGCGGAGGTCTACTTCTCCCTCCATAGATACAGAAACAGGCTTCTCTCTCCATAGATACAGAAACGGGCTTCTCCTTCCCTCCATAGATAAAAAACGGGCTTCCCCTCCATAGATATGGAAACGAGCTTCTCCTTCCGTTGATAAAGAAACTGGCTTCTCCTTCCATAGATACGGAAACGGGCTTCTCCTTCCATAGATACGGAAACGGGCTTCTCCTTCCATAGATACGGAAATGGGCTTCTCCCTCCATAGATACGGAAACGGGCTTCTCCTTCCATAGATACGGAAATGGGCTTCTCCCTCCATAGATACGGAAATGGGCTTCTCCCTCCATAGATACAGTAACCGGCTTCTCCCTCCATAGATACAGAAACCGGCTTCTTCCCTAGATGCGGGGGTTGGCTTCTACCTCCATAGGTACAGAAACCAGCTTCTCCATCCCTAGATGCGGGGTCGGCTTATCCCTCCATAGATATAGAAACTGCTTCTCCATCCCTAGATGCGGGGTCGACTTCTCCCTCCATAGATACAGAAACCGGCTTCTCCCCCCATAGATACAGAAACCGGCTTCTCCCTCCATAGATACAGAAACCGGCTTCTCCCTCCATAGATACTGAAACCGGCTTCTCCCTCCATAGATACTGAAACCGGCTTCTCCCTCCATAGATACAGAAATTGGCTTCTCCCTCCATAGATACAGAAATTGGCTTCTCCCTCCATAGATACAGAACCCGGCTTCTCCCTCCATAGATACAGAACCCGGCTTCTCCCTCCATAGATACAGAACCCGGCTTCTCCCTCCATAGATACAGAAACCGGCTTCTCCCTCCATAGATACAGAAACCGGCTTCTCCCTCTATAGATACAGAAACCGGCTTCTCCATCCCTAAATGCTGGGATCAGCTTCCTCCTCCATAGATACAGAAACCATCTTCTCCATCCCTAAATGCAATGTCGGCTTCTCTCTCCATAGATACAGAAACCGCTTCTCCATCCCTATGTACGGGGTCGGCTTGTCCCTCCATAGATACAGAAACCGGCTTCTCCATCCCTAGATGCGGAGGTCTACTTCTCCCTCCATAGATACAGAAACAGGCTTCTCTCTCCATAGATACAGAAACGGGCTTCTCCTTCCCTCCATAGATAAAAAACGGGCTTCCCCTCCATAGATATGGAAACGAGCTTCTCCTTCCGTAGATAAAGAAACTGGCTTCTCCTTCCATAGATACGGAAACGGGCTTCTCCTTCCATAGATACGGAAACGGGCTTCTCCTTCCATAGATACAGAAATGGGCTTCTCCCTCCATAGATACGGAAACGGGCTTCTCCTTCCATAGATACGGAAATGGGCTTCTCCCTCCATAGATACGGAAATGGGCTTCTCCCTCCATAGATACGGAAATGGGCTTCTCCCTCCATAGATACGGAAATGGGCTTCTCCCTCCATAGATACGGAAATGGGCTTCTCCTTCCATAGATACGGAAACGGGCTTCTCCTTCCATAGATACGGAAACGGGCTTCTTCCTCCATCTACTATATAACTGTCTAAGGGTCACTTCCGTTTTTCTGTCTGTCTGTCTGTCCTTCTGTCTGTCACGTATATTCATTGGTCGCGGCCTCTGTCTGTCATGGAATCCAAGTCGCTGATTGGTCGCGGCAAAACAGCCACGACCAATCAGCGACGGGCACAGTCCGGAAGAAAATGGCCGCTCCTTACTCCCCGCAGTCACTGCCCGACGCCCGCATACTCCCCTCCGGTCACCGCTCACACAGGGTTAATGCCGGCGGTAACGGACCGCGTTATGCCACGGGTAACGCACTCCGTTACCGCCGCTATTAACCCTGTGTGTCCCCAACTTTTTACTATTGATGCTGCCTATGCGGCATCAATAGTAAAAAAATGTAATGTTAAAAATAATTTAAAAAAAACAAAAGCCTGCTATACTCACCCTCCGTAGTCCGCTGAGCCGCTCACCCCTGCCGCCATCTTCCGTTCCCAGCGATGCATTGTGAAATTACCCAGAAGACTTAGCGGTCTCGCGAGACCGCTAAGTCTTCTGGGTAATTTCGCAATGCATCCTGGGAACGGAAGATGGCGGCAGCCGCGCGCGCATCGGGACAGCTTCGCTGGATTGGATCCCGGCGGGTGAGTATAGAACTTTTTTAAAAAAATTTTAAACAGGGATATGGTGCCCACACTGCTATATACTACGTGGGCTGTATTATATACCGCGTGGCTCTGTGCTGTATACTACCTGGCCAGTGTTACATACTATGTGGGCTGTGTTATATATTACGTGGCCAGTGTTATATACTGCGTGAGCTGTGCTAGATATTACGTGGCCAGTGTTATATACTGTGTGGGCAGTGTTATATACTACGTGACTGGGCAATATACTACGTGGCTCTGCGCTGTATACTACGTGGCTGGGCAATATACTACGTGGCTGGGCAATATACTACGTGGCTCTGCGCTGTATACTACGTGGCTCTGTGCTGTATACTACGTGACTGGGCAATATACTACGTGGCTCTGCGCTGTATACTACGTGACTGGGCAATATACTACGTGGCTCTGCGCTGTATACTACGTGGCTCTGTGCTGTATACTAAGTGACTGGGCAATATACTACGTGGCTCTGCGCTGTATACTACGTGACTGGGCAATATACTACGTGGCTCTGCGCTGTATACTACGTGGCTCTGTGCTGTATACTACGTGACTGGGCAATATACTACGTGGCTCTGCGCTGTATACTACGTGACTGGGCAATATACTACGTGGCTCTGCGCTGTATACTACGTGACTGGGCAATATACTACGTGGCTCTGCGCTGTATACTACGTGACTGGGCAATATACTACGTGGCTCTGCGCTGTATACTACGTGGCTCTGTGCTGTATACTACGTGACTGGGCAATATACTATGTGGCTCTGCGCGGCTCTGCGCTGTATACTACGTGGCTCTGTGCTGTATACTACGTGACTGGGCAATATACTACGTGACAGGGCAATATACTACGTGGCTCTGCGCTGTATACTACGTGGCTCTGTGCTGTATACTACGTCGCTGGGCAATATACTATGTGACTGGGCAATATACTATGTGACTGGGCAATATACTATGTGACTGGGCAATATACTATGTGACTGGGCAATATACTACGTGGCTGGGCAATATACTACGTGGCTGGGCAATATACTACGTGGCTGGGCAATATACTACGTGGCTGGGCAATATACTACGTGGCTGGGCAATATACTATGTGGCTGGGCAATATACTATGTGGCTGGGCAATATACTACGTGACTGGCCAATATACTATGTGACTGGCCAATATACTACGTCGCTGGGCAATATACTTTGTGACTGGCCAATATACTATGTGACTGGGCAATATACTACGTGACTGGGCAATACAGGTCCTTCTCAAAAAATTAGCATATAGTGTTAATTTTCATTATTTACCATAATGTAATGATTACAATTAAACTTTCATATATTATAGATTCATTATCCACCAACTGAAATTTGTCAGGTCTTTTATTGTTTTAATACTGATGATTTTGGCATACAACTCCTGATAACCCAAAAAACCTGTCTCAATAAATTAGCATATCAAGAAAAGGTTCTCTAAACGACCTATTACCCTAATCTTCTGAATCAACTAATTAACTCTAAACACATGCAAAAGATACCTGAGGCTTTTATAAACTCCCTGCCTGGTTCATTACTCAAAACCCCCATCATGGGTAAAGGTACCGTCACACATAGCGACGCTGCAGCGATACCGACAACGATCCGGATCGCTGCAGCGTCGCTGTTTGGTCGCTGGAGAGCTGTCACACAGACAGCTCTCCAGCGACCAACGATCCCGAGGTCCCCGGTAACCAGGGTAAACATCGGGTAACTAAGCGCAGGGCCGCGCTTAGTAACCCGATGTTTACCCTGGTTACCATCCTAAAAAGTAAAAAAACAAACACTACATACTTACCTTCCGCTGTCTGTCCCCGGCGCTGTGCTTCTCTGGTCTGGCTGTGAGCGCCGGGCAGCCAGAAAGCAGAGCGGTGACGTCACCGCTCTGCTTTCCGGCTGACCGACGCTCACAGCCAGAGCAGGAGGAGAGCAGAGCAGAGCGTCGGGGACAGACAGCGGTAGGTAAGTATGTAGTGTTTGTTTTTTTACTTTTACGCTGGTAACCAGGGTAAACATCGGGTTACTAAGCGCGGCCCTGCGCTTAGTTACCCGATGTTTACCCTGGTTACCAGCGAAGACATCGCTGAATCGGTGTCACACACGCCGATTTCAGCGATGTCTACGGGGAGTCCAGCGACGAAATAAAGTTCTGGACTTTCTTCCCCGACCAGCGACATCACAGCAGGGGCCTGATCGCTGCTGCCTGTCACACTGGACGATATCGCTAGCGAGGACGCTGCAACGTCACGGATCGCTAGCGATATCGTCTAGTGTGACAGTACCTTAAGACTAGCGACCTGACAGATGTCAAGAAGGCCATCATTGACACCCTCAAGCAAGAGGGTAAGACCCAGAAAGAAATTTCTCAACAAATAGGCTGTTCCCAGAGTGCTGTATCAAGGCACCTCAATGGTAAGTCTGTTGGAAGGAAACAATGTGGCAGAAAACGCTGTACAACGAGAAGAGGAGACCGGACCCTGAGGAAGATTGTGGAGAAGGACCGATTCCAGACCTTGGGGAACCTGAGGAAGCAGTGGACTGAGTCTGGTGTGGAAACATCCAGAGCCACCGTGCACAGGCGTGTGCAGGAAATGGGCTACAGGTGCCGCATTCCCCAGGTAAAGCCGCTTTTGAACCATAAACAGCGGCAGAGGCGCCTGACCTGGGCTACAGAGAAGCAGCACTGGACTGTTGCTAAGTGGTCCCAAGTACTTTTTTCTGATGAAAGCAAATTTTGCATGTCATTCGGAAATCACGGTGCCAGAGTCTGGAGGAAGACTGGGGAGAAGGAAATGCCAAAATGCCTGAAGTCCAGTGTCAAGTACCCACAGTCAGTGATGGTGTGGGGTGCCATGTCAGCTGCTGGTGTTGGTCCACTGTGTTTCATCAAGGGCAGGGTCAATGCAGCTAGCTATCAGGAGATTTTGGAGCACTTCATGCTTCCATCGGCTGAAATGCTTTATGGAGATGAAGATTTCATTTTTCAGCACGACCTGGCACCTGCTCACAGTGCCAAAACCACTGGTAAATGGTTTACTGACCATGGTATTACTGTGCTCAATTGGCCTGCCAACTCTCCTGACCTGAACCCCATAGAGAATCTGTGGGATATTGTGAAGAGAAAGTTGAGAGACGCAAGACCCAACACTCTGGATGAGCTTAAGGCCGCTATTGAAGCATCCTGGGCCTCCATAACATCTCAGCAGTGTCACAGGCTGATTGCCTCCATGCCACGCCGCATTGAAGCAGTCATTTCTGCCAAAGGATTCCCGACCAAGTATTGAGTGCATAACTGAACATTATTATTTGATGGTTTTTTTGTTTGTTATTAAAAAACACTTTTATTTGATTGGATGGGTGAAATATGCTAATTTATTGAGACAGGTTTTTTGGGTTATCAGGAGTTGTATGCCAAAATCATCAGTATTAAAACAATAAAAGACCTGACACATTTCAGTTGGTGGATAATGAATCTATAATATATGAAAGTTTAATTGTAATCATTACATTATGGTAAATAATGAAATTTAACACTATATGCTAATTTTTTGAGAAGGACCTGTATACTACGTGGCTGGGCAATATACTACGTGGCTGGGCAATATACTACGTGGCTGGGCAATATACTACGTGGCTGGGCAATATACTACGTGGCTGGGCAATATACTACGTGGCTTTGCGCTGTATACTACGTGACTGGGCAATATACTACGTGGCTCTGCGCTGTATACTACGTGGCTCTGTGCTGTATACTACGTCGCTGGGCAATATACTACGTGACTGGGCAATATACTACGTGGCTGGGCAATATACTACGTGACTGGGCAATATACTATGTGACTGGGCAATATACTATGTGACTGGGCAATATACTATGTGACTGGGCAATATACTACGTGACTGGGCAATATACTACGTGGCTGGGCAATATACTACGTGGCTGGGCAATATACTACGTGGCTGGGCAATATACTACGTGGCTGGGCAATATACTATGTGGGCATACATATTCTAGAATACCCGATGCGTTAGAATCGGGCCACCATCTAGTAGATACAGAAAGAGGCTTCTCCCTCAGTCATTCCAAAACTGTGAAAAGAATAATTCCAGTGGGGTGAAATGGTGACGCTAACCCCACCATTGTTCCTCTGGTTTTATTTGTAGTGTGCACTTTATTCTGCAGTCTGGATGATTCTGCCAATAGCCATCTTTAGTTTTGTTTTTGTTTTTCTTACTGCTCTTGAAAAGAAAAAAAAATTTTTTCCCCCCACTGAGCTGTATGAGTCTTGGTTGTTATGAGCACAATATTGGGGTGCATCTGTCATTTTGATAGCTTTCTGATTCATTTTTTTGCTGAAAGAGTCTGAAAAGCTGCAGTTTTGGTGTTTTTGTGAATGTTTATTTTTTATGCCACTTGCAGCATGGGACAGATAACTTTGTATTTCAGAAGGACGTTTATGAAGACATCTGTACCGTATTGGCTTTTTGTTTAATTGTATGTGGAATAGAGTAGCTGACAGCTGCTACCTTCCGTGGTTCGGGTAGCATGTTCCAGACGCAGCCTCGATCTTTTCAGCCAGGTATGATTCACTCTGGTACGCTGCAGGGCTTCAGAGAGAAACATACATTTAGAAGAGTTGTCCACTGTTGGACAACCCAAGGTTAAACACTTCAGGGCCCCACAGAAAATAAATCCACTGTATACCCCCTTCCCACAGAGGTGCCACTCCTGAAATGTTGGCTACTGTTCCTGGTGAGTGACGTGACATTGATTGGCTGCAGTGGTGGTATGCCAAATCAGGTACCGCGGTCTAGCTGCGACCTCTGCTATTGTGTCAGAGCGGACATCCATTCTGATGGAATATTGATGAGCTGCAGCCGATCGGCGGTCACACAATGTCCCATCACCTGCTAGGACCAGCAGTGCCGCTATCGGAGGAACAGTGCCGCCGCGAGATGTGACTATACTGTACATTGATTTTCTTTTCTCTCTGGCCCAGAAATGTTTAAGCAGGGGTTGTCCAGATAAGCACTGTCCCGCATGTTTTTCTGAAATGCCGCAGCGTACCTTCCTGTGAGTCGGACAGCATACGTCAGCTGTCAGGTTCCTTTTTAAAGGGTGGTGATTTTAACATTTAGGGTCGTTTAAATATTGTTTGTTAAATATGAACTTTTTACATATTTTTTTTTTTATTAATGTGGAGTGAGGCACCAACCAAGCCACGCAGTGGTGGTGTGGGAGAAACCTTGTGTCAAATTATATAAGAGCGGTGTACCTAATGTGTTCTCTGCAGGCCACCTTCCACTATCGTACATTACTGTGTGATGATAAACGCACGCAGCTGGACGACAGCTCTACCAGGGAAAAGCCCATGGAACTGATTATAGGGAAGAAGTTCAAACTGCCCGTCTGGGAGACCATCATCTGCAGCATGAAGGAAGGCGAAGTGGCGGAGTTCTTGTGTGACACGCCGGTAAGGCTGGGTGCAGTAAACTTCTACAACCTGATGGGCCTGTCTAATTTATGGGATAGATCTAAGTATGTAATGTGGGGAAAAGTGGTGCTCCTGGGGTCTTCCTTTGATTTATCGCCTTATGTCCATGGAAGAACTGTTAATTCAGGCTGATTTCTCTAAAATATGTTTCCAGCATGTCATCGAGTACCCTCAAGTTTCACGTAGTTTGCGCCGGATTGCAGCAGGAGAAGACCCTCGTGATGGCCAAAGACACTGCTGTGGAGGCATTGCCCAGCTTCATGACCATTCCCTTGGTTACTCAGACCTTGATGTACTGCAGAAAGACCCACAACCCCTCATATTTGTCATCACACTTTTAAAGGTAATAACTTCACTGAAGTATTTTATGAAATTACATCATAATAGTATTTGTGAATTGTTGGGACACCCCACACACATCATGCTGTGCTGAAGATAGAACTTACGTGTACTGCTGATTTGATATTTTGTTGTGTAGCCCCCCCCTTACCTTATACAGCTCTGTCAAAAATTAAGAGACCACTGCAAAATGTTCATTTTGTCTGACTTTTCTCTTTATAGGTATATTTTTGAATAAAATGTAAATTTTTCTTTTAGCTATAAACTTCTGGCAACATCTCTCCGAAGTTCCAAGCAATAAATTTTGTATTTATTTTCTGAAAATGAGAAATGGTCAAAATAAGAAAAATGCATTGCTTGCAGACTTAAAAAAAACAAGTTCATAATCATTTAGAAACAACAATACGAATGTTTTAACTCAGGAAGAGTTCAGAAATCAATATTTTGTGGAATAACCATGATTTTTAGTCACAGCTTTCATGTGTTTTGGCATGCTTTCCACCGGTCTTTCAAACTGCTTTTGGGTGACCCTATGCCACTCCTGGTATAAAAATGTAAGCAGTTCTTCTTTGTTTGATGGCTTGTGACTTTCCATCTTCCTCTTGATTACATTCCAGAGGTTTTCAATGGTGTTCAGGTCTGGAGATTGGGCTTGGCCATGACAGGGATTTGATGTGGTGGTCCTTCATCCACACCTTGATTGACCTAGCTGTGTGACATTGCGCATTGTCCTGCTGGAAAAACCAGTCCTCAGAGTTGGGGAACATTGCCTGAGCAGAAGGAATCAACTGCTTTTCCAGGATAACCTTGTATGTGAAAGCAAAAAAAGAAGGGGGAGAAGCCAGCACTGCTTATGGTCAGAACGCAATAATTAAAGTGCACATGCACATAATAAATTCTAACTGTATTTCAAATATGAGACATTTAGCAAACAATTGATCAATTCTTTGAGCTACCCCGCCACTTCACAGCATTCTCATAATGGGGCAGTCCTATTCTACGTATTTTATTTACGTTGTGCCATTATGGCCTCCTGAATGTAAAAAGAGTATAAAAAGAAAGACCACATTACATGTGAACTGTACCTGGAGCATTTTCAGAATTACTCCCTTGGTGCCAGGAAAGGCAAGCGCAGGTAAAGGCCGATCAGGTCCAGTGCGGACATTTCAGATCACAGTACATTGGTATGTGGCTGACCACCACTGTTGCCGCGCACGCTGGGTTATATGCGCCATTCTTTCTGTGTTCACTATGATTGATAGGCTGCTGTGCACACACACAGCAGCCCTGCCTCAAGCTCCAGTTAATTGTGCACCTGTGTCTCAGCCTGTCTCACCCTTCAACTTTGGTGCTGGTTTGGCAGTGTGGAAGCCAGATCTGAAATGTCCGCACTGGACCTGATCGGCCTTTACCTGCGCTTGCCTTTCCTGGCACCAAGGGAGTGATTCTGAAAATGCTCCAGGTACAGTTCGCATGTAATGTGGTCTTTCTTTTTATATTCTTTATACATTCAGGAGGCCATAATGGCACAACGTAAATAAAATACGTAGAAAAGGACTGCCCCATTATGAGAATGCCGTGAAGTGGCGGGGTAGCTCAAAGAATTGATCAATTGTTTGCTAAATGTCTCATATTTGAAATACAGTTAGAATTTATTATGTGCATGTGCACTTTAATTATTGCGTTCTGACCATAAGCAGTGCTGGCTTCTCCCCTTTTTTTTTAACCTTGTATGCGGCTTGATTTATACGTCCTTCACAAAGATTAACCTACCCAATTCCAGCCTTGCTGAAGCTTTCCCAGATCATCACCAATCCTCCACCACATTTCACAGTGGGTGCAAGACACTGTGGCTTGTACGACTCTCCAGTTGTACAGTGCAACTCTTCTCCCCCTCCCCCAACACACAGTACAGTGCAACTCCCCCCTCTGAGCTCAACATCATCAAGTCTGTGTGTAATTACATGGAGAGACAGAAGGATTAGCTCAGAAGATATGTGGTTAGTTCTCTAAAATATCTGGAATCTTCCTTCCAAAAGTGTACAAGTGTACCTAGAAGAATTGATGCTGTTTTGAAGGCAAAGGGCGGTCACACCAAGTACTGATCTGATTTAGATATCTCTTATGTTCATTCACTTTGCATTTTGTTAAGTGATAAACTAAGTATTCTTACACTAGCATTTTTTCACACTTGCCTAAAACTTTTGCACAGTACTGTATGTACAATACAGACCAAAGTTTGGACACCTTCTCATTTAAAGATTTTTCTGTATTTTCATGACTATGAAAATTGTACATTCACACTGAAGGCATCAAAACTATGAATTAACACATGTGGAATTATATACTTGGCAAAAAAGTGTGAAACAACTGAAATTATGTCTTATATTCTAGGTTCTTTAAAGTAGCCACCTTTTGCTTTGATGACTGCTTTGCACACTCTTGGCATTCTCTTGATGAGCTTCAAGAGATAGTCACTGTGGATGGTTTTCCAACGCTCTTGAAGGAGTTCCCAGAGATGCTTAGCACTTGTTGGCCCTTTTGCCTTAACTCTGCGGTCCAGCTCACCCCAAACCACCTTGATTGGGTTCAGGTCTGGTGCCTGTGGAGGCCAGGTCATCTGGCGTAGCACCCCATCACTCTCCTACTTAGTCAAATAGCCCTTACACAGCCTGGAGGTGTGTTTGGGGTCATTGTCCTGTTGAAAATAAATGCAAACCGGATGGAATAGCATGCCGCTGCAAGATGCTGTGGTAGCCATGCTGGTTCAGTATGCCTTCAATTTTGAATAAATCCCCAACAGTCATCTTGGGGACCAGTCATCTTTCCCTACATATGTGAACGTAGGGAACCTCTTGAGCACCGTATCTAATTCTAAAAAAAGATGCTCCCTCATTGTTACTTTACACTACTGTACCAGACAAGTTAGAAAAATGGCAAATATAGACTATATCAGTCTTTTCCTTCATGAACACAGAACAACATTAGTGTAACGCAGGGGTGGGGAACCAAGGGCCAATTGGAATTTTATAATAGCGTTTGGGGGCCGTATAAAATTATTAACTTAAACATTAGCCAACTATACTTATTCATACATTTTAAATAACTTGCAGTTTCCCCACACACAGTATAGTGCAGCCCCCCAACACACAGTACAGTGCAACTCCCCCAATACACAGTGGAGTGCAGGCACAGCTCCCCCAACACACAGTATAGTGCAGATTCCCAATAGACAGTACAGTGCATCCCCCCCCAACAGTATTCATACATTTTAAATAACTTGCAGTTTCCCCACACACAGTATAGTGCAGCCCCCCAACACATAGTATAGTGCAGCTCTCCCCAATACACAGTATAGTCCAGGCACAGCTCCCCCAACACACAGTACAGTGCAGCTCCCCAATACACAGTACACTGTGGCTCCCCCCAACACACAGTATAGTGCAGCTTCCCTCAATACACAGTACAGTGCAGGCACAGCTCCCCCAACACACAGTATAGTGCAGCTCCCCCAACACACAGTACAGTGCAGCTCCCTTCCCAACACACAGTATGGCTCCCCCAACACACAGTACAGTGCAACTCTTTCCCCCAACACACAGTACAGTGCAGCTCCCCCCTCTACACATAGTACAGTGCAACTCCCCCCTCTACACACAGTATAGTGCAGCTTCCCCCAATACACTGTATAGTGCAGGCACAGCTCCCCCAATACACAGTATAGTGCAGACACACACACAATACTCACCTCTCCTCCTCCCCACGCTGCTCCAGGCTCTGCTCTGGTCTCATCGGCTCCATTTCTGGTACAGTGTGGCGCACGTGACGTCATTGCGTGCCTGCTGAGTAACCAGCAGAGGGGGGGGGGTAGATGGGAGAGGGAGCGTCACATGATTCTCTCTCTCCTCCATTACTGCTTTTAACTGTATCGGTGTCTATGATGCCAATAAGTTGAATGAGCGATGGGGGCGGCTCCGGACCACATAGCGGCCATCCGCAACCTCTGAAGGATTAAACGGCCTGCAGCAAAAAAACGGGCAAAGTGGCTGTGGGCAGCACTAGATGATATTGCGGGCCGTATGGCCCGCAGGCCGGACGTTCCCCACGCCTGGTGTAACGGAAGCTATGGACATTTAGTTAGGTCCAGAAATATTTGGACTGTGACTGAGTCTTGGTGATTTGGCCTCTTTGTGACACTATTTTGGATTGAAAATGAAACAACTGAATTGTAGCCATTTTCTACAAAGCGTCCTCATGTCAGGGGCTCAAAAGTCATTGGACACATTAAATTTACCATAAATAAAATGTTCATTTTTAATACTGTGTAGAGAATCATTTGCAGGCAATGACTGCCTGAAGTGTGGAGGCCATGGATGTCAGAAAATGCTGGGTTTTCTCCTTTTTGATTCTTTGCCAGGCCGTTACTGCAGCTGACTTCAGTTGTTGCTTGTTTGTGGGTCTTTCTGCCTTAAGTTTTGTCTTAAGCATGTGAAATGCATCTTCAATGGGGTTCAGATCTGTTGATTGACTAGGCCATTGCAGAATATTCTACTTCTTTGCCTTTGTCTATTTGGGTTATTGTCCATCTTTACTATGAAGCGCCGTCCAATCAAACCTCATCTGGTTAACTCTGCACAGAAAGTATCGCCCTGTACACTTCATAATTTTTCCGGCTGCTTCTGTCTTCAGTCACATCATCAATAATCACTAGTGACCCAGTGCTGTTGGAGGCCATACATGCCCATGCCATCACACTGCCTCAACCTTGGTGTACAGAAGATGTGGTGTTCTTTGGATCATGAGTAGTAATGAGTGATCGTGCTTGGATAAGGTGTCATCTGAGCACGCTCGTGTGCTAATAGAATATCTTCAGCATGCATGCATTTCTCCCGCCTGGTCGACAGCCGCAGCACATGCAGGGTTGCCAGTTCCTTAAGCAATCCATCCCTGCATGTGTTGTAGTTATTGAACAGCTGCGAGACATGCAGACACGGCGACTCGATCATAGTATTCAAGCACGCCGCAGATACTCTATTAGCCCATGAGCGTGCTCAGACAACACCTTATCTGAGCACGATCGCTCATCGTTAATCGTGAGCTGTTCCACGTTTTCTCCATAATTTCTTCTTTCCATCATTCTAGTACAGGTTGATGTTAGTTTCATCTGTGCAAAGAATGTTTTTCCAGAGCTGGGATGGCTTTTTTATAGCTTTTTTGGCAAAGTCTAATCTGGCCTTTCTATTTAAGGATGTGACTACCCTCAAATTTAAAGCTGAGTCTACTCTTTAAGCCCATATTGATTATACAACTATATCGTCTAATGTGTCCAAATATTTCTGCACCCAACAGAAATGGGTGGACAATGCTGTCCAAATGCTTAAAATGATACTTTCCTGTTTCCATTTTGCTGCATGACATTCAAAAAATTTTGACAATATCAAATTGTCAAATCAATAGGAGGCAGGTATGAAGTACCCTGCGGCAGCCACTACAAGTAAATGGAGCCGCTCCATAAGTAAGTACTTCCAGCAGATTCCAGAGGTGTACGTATCAAAGTATTTGGCACCTAGTGAGTTCACTTTTATGTCCAAGTGGATACTTTTCAGTGGTGGTGGTATTTCTTGTCTTTGTATGAGCTGCTATCTGATAATACCCCCTTGGATGTAACGCATTCGGTGTTATACTTTGCTGATAACTCTACAGCGGGGTGAAATGAAAGTTAAGCAAAAACATTTTCTTCTATTCTGCAGCCATTATTACATCCTGTGTCCAGCTCAACATGATCTGGTGAAAGGTCTTCTTTAAAAATATAGTGAAGGGGAACCTTTTGAAGTCAGGTGTCAGCTGTATATGGAGTATGCTCAGGTCCTGAGCAAGCTCCATAGTTCCTTAATAGCAACAAACTCCACATTTTCCATGACCATCATCATCTTCTCTTCTAGATAGAGGAGCCAGGATCATACAGACAAGACGCGTGGGCTATGTCAGATGAAGAGAAGCTAGGTGCGGTGCCATTGCTCCACCAGGAAGGAAATCAGATGTACAAGGAGGGGAACATCCCAGAAGCAGCTGCCAAATACTATGAAGCAATTGCTTGCTTAAAGTCATTACAAATGAAGGTATGTTATAGTGGAACACCTCATTTTCTGTTTTGTTGATACGTTTACTTAGTTTCAGAGTCATCATTTGTATTTTTTCAAGTCACTTTTCTTCTGTGGCATTTATTTTTTTTATTAATATTATTTATTATTATAGCGCCATTTATTCCATGGCACTTTACATGTGAGGAGGGGTATACATAATAAAAACAGGTACAATAATCTTGAACAATATAAGTCATAACTGGTACAGGAGGAGAGAGGACCCTGCCCGCGAGGGCTCACAATCTACAAGGGATGGGTGAGAATACAGTAGGCGAGGGTAGAGCTGGTCGTGCAGGGGATTGGTCGATCGGTGGTTACTGCAGGCTGTAGGCTTGTCGGAAGAGGTAGGTCTTCAGGTTCTTTTTGAAGGTTTCGATGGTAGGTAAGAGTCTGATATGTTATAGTAGAGAGTTCCAGAGTAGGGGTGATGCGCGAGAGAAATCTTGTATGTGATTGTGGGAAGAGGAGATAAGAGGGGAGTAGAGAAGGAGATCTTGTGAGGATCGGAGGTTGCGTGCAGGAAAGTACCGGGAGATGAGGTCACAGATGTATGGAGGAGACAGGTTGTGGATGGCTTTGTACGTCATGGTTAGGCTTTTGTACTGGAGTATCTGGGTAATGGGGATCCAGTGAAGGGATTGACAGAGGGGAGAGGCAGGGGAATAGCGGGGGGACAGGTGGATTAGTCGGGCAGCAGAGTTTAGAATAGATTGGAGAGGTGTGAGAGTGTTAGACGGGAGGCCACAGAGCAGGAGGTTACAGTAGTCGACGCCGGAGATGATGAGGGCATTTACTAGGTTTTTGCAGATTCTTGGTTTAGGAATGTACGGATCCATGAAATATTTTTGAGTTGAAGGCGGCAGGAAGTGGAAAGGGCTTGGATATGCGGTTTGAAGGAGAGATCAGCGTCAAGGATTACCCTGAAGTAGCGAGCTTGTGGGACTGAGGAGAGTGGGCAGCCATTTACTGTAATGGATAGGTTCGTTGGGGGGGTCGCGTGAGATGGGGGAAAGACAATAAATTCTGTTTTGTCCATGTTAAGTTTTAGAAATCTAGCGGAGAAGAAGGATGAAATAGTGGACAGACATTGAGGGATTCTGGTTAGTAGGGTGGTGATATCTGGTCCAGAGATGTAGATCTGTGTGTCATCAGCATAGAGATGATACTGAAAACCATGAGATTCTATGAGCTGTCCCAGGCCAAAAGTGTAAATGGAGAAGAGCAGGGGCCCTAGGACTGAACCTCGTGGGACTCAGACAGACAGGGGGTGAGATGAGGAGGTGGTGTGTGAGTGGGAGACGCTGAATGTCCGGTCTGTTAGGTATGATGAGATCCAGGATAGGGCCAAGTCTGTGATGCCAAGGGAAGAGAGGGTCTATAATAATAGGGAATGGTCCACTGTGTCAAAGGCAGAGGACAGGTCCAGGAGGAGGAGGATAGTGTAGTGTCGCTTGCTCTTGGCGGTTAAGAGGTCATTGGTGACCTTAGTTAGGGCAGTTTCAGTGGAGTGGTGTGACCGGAAGCCAGATTGTAAGCGGTCGAAGAGAGAGCAAGAAGAGAGATGGGAGGACAGTTCAAGATGGACGTGTTGTTTCAGTAGATTTGAGGCATAGGGGAGAAGTGATATAGGGCAATAGCTGGATACAGAGCATGGGTCAAGAGAGGGCTTTTTGAGGATAGGTGTGATTGAGGCATGTTTAAAGCTTGAGGGGAATACACTAGTTGTTAGTGATAGGTTGAAGAGATGGGTTAGGGTTGGGATGAAGACTGTGGCAGTTTTTACATCAAATTCTTCAAAATGGCACAAGCTACTTTGAAGAATTTTGTGCAAAATCAACGATGCCCTTTATTTTATTGTGCCTTTTTTTTTAAAGAACAAAACTGTTCAGGCTGTGTGGACACGTTGTGTTTTTTTTCTCTATAAAAACCGCATACATATGCATCCCATCAATTATAATGCATTCTGCAATTTTTGTGCACATGATGAGTTTTTTTCCGCAAAAAAAACGCATCGCAGTAAAAAACGCATCATGCTCATTAATTTTGCGGATTTTTTGTGTTTTTCCCGCTATTTAATGCATTGGGAAGCTCCGAAAAAAAATGCGAAAAAAAACGCACAAAAAAAACACATGCGGATTTCTTGCAGAAAATGTCCAGTTTTCTTCAGGAATTTTCTGCAAGAAATCCTGACGTGTGCACATACCCTAACGATCCTTTAACCCCTTTCTGCCATTAGACGTACTATTGCATCCATGTGGGGTGGGCTTTACTTCCCAAGGACGCAATAGTACGTCATATGCGATCGGCAGCGCTCACGGGGGGAGCGCCGCCGATCGCGGCCGGGTGTCAGCTGTTTATCGCAGCTGACATCCGGCACTATGTGCCAGGAGCGGTCACGGACCGCCCCCGGCACATTAACCCCCGGCACACCGCGATCAAAGATGATCGCGATGTGCCGGCGGTACAGGGAAGCACCGCGCAGGGAGGGGGCTCCCTGCGGGCTTCCCTGAGCCCCCCGCAGCAACGCGATGTGATCGCGTTGCTGCGAGGGTCTCACCTCCCTCCCTGCTCCCTCCAGCCCCGGATCCAAGATGGCAGCGGATCCGGGTCCTGCAGGGAGGGAGGTGGCTTCACAGAGCCTGCTCAGAGCAGGCACTGTGAAGGCTGCAGCGCTGCATGTCAGATCAGTGATCTGACAGAGTGCTGTGCAAACTGTCAGATCACTGATCTGTGATGTCCCCCCCTGGGACAAAGTAAAAAAAAAAAAATTTCAAATGTGTAAAAAAAAATATTCCAAAATAATGAAAAAAAAAATAATATTCCCATAAATACATTTCTTTATCTAAATAAAAAACAAAACAATAAAAGTACACATATTTAGTATCGCCGCGTCCGTAACGGCCCGACCTATAAAACTGGCCCACTAGTTAACCCCTTCAGTAAACACCGTAAGAAAAAAAAAAAAAACGAGGCAAAAAACAACGCTTTATTATCATACCGCCGAACAAAAAGTGGAATAACACGCGATCAAAAAGACAGATATAACTAACCATGGTACCGCTGAAAACGTCATCTTGTCCCGCAAAAAACGAGCCGCCATACAGCATCATCAGCAAAAAAATAAAAAAAGTTATAGTCCTGAGAATAAAGCGATGCAAAAATAATTTTTTTCTATGAAAGTTTTTATCGTATAAAAGCGCCAAAACATAAAAAAATGATATAAATGAGGTGTCGCTGTAATCGTACTGACCCGAAGAATAAAACTGCTTCATCAATTTTACCAAACGCGGAACGGTATAAACGCCTCCCCCAAAAGAAATTCATGAATAGCTGGTTTTTGGTCATTCTGCCTCACAAAAATCGGAATAAAAAGCGATCAAAAAATGTCACGTGCCCGAAAATGTTACCAATAAAAACATCAACTCGTCCCGCAAAAAACAAGACTTCACATGACTCTGTGGACCAAAATATAGAAAAATTATAGCTCTCAAAATGTGGTAACGCAAAAAATATTTTTTGCAATAAAAAGCGTCTTTCAGTGTGTGACGGCTGCCAATCATAAAAATCCGCTAAAAAACCCGCTATAAAAGTAAATCAAATGTATTTATTTCCATTTTCCCATTAGGGCTAGGGTTAGAGCTAGGGTTAGGGCTAGGGTTAGGGTTAGGGCTAGGGCTACAGTTTGGGTTGGGGCTAAAGTTACAGTTAGGGTTTAGATTACATTTACGGTTGGGAATAGGGTTGGGATTAGGGTTAGGGGTGTGTCAGGGTTAGAGGTGTGGTTAGGGTTACTGTTGGGATTAGGGTTAGGGATGTGTTTGGATTAGGGTTTCAGTTATAATTGGGGGGTTTCCACTGTTTAGGCACATCAGGGGCTCTCCAAACGCGACATGGCGTCCGATCTCAATTCCAGCCAATTCTGCGTTGAAAAAGTAAAACAGTGCTTCTTCCCTTCCGAGCTCTCCCGTGTGCCCAAACAGGGGTTTACCCCAACATATGGGGTATCAGCGTACTCAGGACAAATTGTAAAAACAACTTTTGTGGACCAATTTCTCCTGCTACCCTTGGGAAAATACAAAACTCGGGGCTAAAACATATTTTTTGTGGGAAAAAAAAATATTTTTTATTTTCACGGCTCTGCGTTATAAACTGTAGTGAAATACTTGGGGGTTCAAAGTTCTCACAACACATCTAGATTAGTTCCCTGGGGGGTCTAGTTTCCAATATGGGGTCACTTGTGGGGGGTTTCTACTGTTTAGGTACATTAGGGGTTCTGCAAACGCAATGTGACGTCTGCAGACCATTCCATCTAAGTCTGCATTCCAAATGGCGCTCCTTCCCTTCCGAGCTCTGCCATGCGCTCAAACGTTGGTTTCCCCCAACATACGGGGTATCAGCGTACTCAGGACAAATTGGACAACAACTTTTGGGGTCGAATTTCTCCTCTTACCCTCGGGAAAATACAAAACTGGGGGCTAAAAAATAATTTTGGGGGGAAAGATTTTTTTTTTTAATTTTCACGGCTCTGCGTTACAAACTGTAGTGAAACACTTGGGGGTTCAAAGCTATCACAACACATCTAGATGAGTTCCTTAGGGGGTCTAGTTTCCAAAATGGTGTCACTTGTGGGAGGTTTCTACTGTTTAGGTACATTAGGGGCTCTGCAAATGCAATGTGACGCCTGCAGACCATTCCATCTAAGTCTGCATTCAAATGGCACTCCTTCCCTTCTGAGCCCTCCCATGTGCCCAAACAGTGGTTCCCCCCCACATATGGTGTATCATCGCACTCAGGACAAATTGGGCAACAAATTTTGGGGTCCAATTTCTCCTGTTACCCTCAGGAAAATACAAAACTGGGGGCTAAAAAAATAATTTTTGTGGGAAAAAAATTTTGTTTTATTTTTACGGCTCTGCATTATAAACTTCTGTGAAGCACTTGGTGGGTCAAAGTGCTCACCACACCTCTAGATAAGTTCCTTAGGGGGTCTACTTTCCAAAATGGTGTCACTTGTGGGGGGTTTCAATGTTTAGGCACATCAGTGGCTCTCCAAACGCAACATGACGTCCCATCTCAATTCCTGTCAATTTTGTATTGAAAAGTCAAACGGCGCTCCTTCCCTTCCGAGCTCTCCCATCCGCCCAAACAGTGGTTTACCCCCACATATGGGCTATCAGCGTACTCAGGACAAATTGTACAACAACTTTTGGGGTCCAATTTCTTCTCTTACCCTTGGGAAAATAAAAAATTGGGGGCTAAAAGATAATTGTGAAAAAATATGATTTTTTATTTTTACGGTTCTACATTATAAACTTCTGTGAAACACTTGTTGGGTCAAAGTGCTCACCACACCTCTAGATAAGTTCCTTAGGGGGTCTACTTTCCAAAATGGTGTCACTTGTGGGGGGTTTCAATGTTTAGCCACATCAGGGGCTCTCCAAACGAAACATGGCGTCCCATCTCAATTCCAGTCAATTTTGCATTGAAAAGTCAAATGGCACTCCTTCGCTTCCGAGCTCTGCCATGCGCCCAAACAGTGGTTTACCCCCACATGTGGGGTATTGGCATACTCAGGACAAATTGTACAACAATGTTTGGGGTCCATTTTAATCTGTTACCCTTGGTAAAATAAAACAAATTGGAGCTGAATTAAATTTTTTGTGAAAAAAAGTTAAATGTTCATTTTTATTTAAACATTCAAAAAATTCCTGTGAAGCACCAGAAGGGTTAATAAACTTCTTGAATATGGTTTTGAGCACCTTGAGGGGTGTAGTTTTTAGAATGGTGTCACACTTGGGTATTTTCTATCATATAGACCCCTCAAAATGACTTCAAATGAGATGTGGTCCCTAAAATAAAATGGTGTTGTAGAAATGAGAAATTGCTGGTCAACTTTTAACCCTTATAACTCCCTAACAAAAAAAAATTTTGGTTCCAAAATTGTGCTGATGTAAAGTAGACATGTGGGAAATGTTTCTTATTAAGTATTTTGTGTGACATATCTCTGTGATTTAATTGCATAAAAATTCAAAGTTGGAAAATTGCGAAATTTTCATAATTTTCGCCAAATTTCCGTTTTTTTCACAAATAAACGCAGGTACTATCAAATAATTTTACCATTGTCATGAAGTACAATATGTCACGAGAAAACAATGTCAGAATCACCAGGATCCATTGAAGCGTTCCAGAGTTATAACCTCATAAAGGGACAGTGGTCAGAATTGTAAAAATTGGCCCGGTCATTAACGTGCAAACCACCCTTGGGGGTAAAGGGGTTAAAATGTTTTGTTTTTGCGCAGTTAAAGTCTAAAGTAAAATGTTATTTTGTACTCTACTAGGGTACTGGAGTACAATTGCACAAGATTTGCAACATTTCAAAAATGTGCGAGTGATAAATTAGGCTATATGCACACATTGAGTAAATAGATGCAGAAATTTCTGCACCATTTCTGCATCTCTTGGCAGGAAAAATGCAGCTGCAAAACGCACTTTTTTATGCTCTGCATTTTTGACTGACTTGAGTGAGGTCAATGGTGAAAACCGCTGGCAAAAAGGCACAGAGAAATGACATGCTGCAGATTATTTTCTGCACCAAATCTGCAAGTCACAAATACTTAACATGTGCATGACACTTCAGGTTTCTCATTCACTTTGCTGGCATCAGGATTAATTCCGGATTTGCTAGCAAATCTGCATGGCAAAAACGCAGGAAATCTGCAATGTGTGCACAAGCCCTAAACCATCTAGATAAAGCCACATTCACACATCCGTGTGTCACTGTCTCAGCACGGACAGACTCACTGACCTGTCCCCCACAATTTTTTTTTTTGGGGTGGGGTGGGTTTGTCTTAACAGAATGTAGCTTACCTGAGTGGGGGGCAGGAGGCAGGGGACACTGCTACGGCCCCATGCTGGGAAGAGGGGGTGTTCGGTGGTGCGAGCCTGCATGGGCTCTGGACGTTTAGAAAATGATGGTAGTCCCCACACTTCCCATCCTTTTCACTGGGATGGACTTCAGGAAAATGGAGGCCAGAGTCGGTGCATGCATAGATGGAGATGGGAAATGCGGGGGCTCCAGACATTTTCTGAAAGTACGGAGCTGTGCAGCCTCGCATCGGCAAACACCCCCTCTACCAGCCCGGGGCCCACAGCGTCACCCCACTTCTTCCTCCATCAGATTTCTGCAGCAGTGCCCTTGCCTTCTGGGACTCCGCCCCACCACAACGACCGTAGCCGCCCCCCCCCCCCCCCCCCCCCCCCCCCCCGTTATGCTACCGTGAAAGCTGACTAGAAGATGCGCCATCATTTTATTAAAGTTTTTTTCCTATTTACCTTCCAAAAATTTGGGGTGCATCATATAATCTGCAAAATACAGTAACTTAAAAGAAGGCGCAACTTAAATATGGACTAAAGAGCAAACTTAGATCACTATCAGAACCATAATTACGCCAAAAAATTAAAAAGATTGCTGAATCAGGGTCTTTGAGGGAACCTGTCGGCAGATTTTGCTGCTATAAGATGTGGCCACCTCATTTCAGGGCTTATATACAGTATTCTATAATGCTGTAGATAAGCCCCCGGTCCGACCTGCAAGTGAAGAAAAATAAGTTATATTATACTCACCTTCAGCATTCTGGTCCGATGGGTGTCGCAGGTCAGGGTTCAGCGCCTCCCATTTTCTTGCGATGCCACATTCTGCTTCTTCATGGCTCCCTGGCATCGCGCTCCTGCGCATGCGTACTTATCTGTCCTGTTGAGGACAGAGAAAAGTGCTGCACTGCGTAGGCGCTGGGCCTCTCTGACCTTCCTAGCACCTGCGCACTGCAGTATTTTCCTCTGCCCTCAACAGGACAGATAAGTACGCATGCGCAGGAGCGCAATGCCAAGGAGCCATGAAGCAACCAGGAGGGCGGCATCGCAAGAAGATGGGAGGACCGGGACCTGTGACAACAATCGGACCAGACCACCCCCCTGGTGAGTATAATAAAATGTATTTTTCGTCACTTGCAGGTCGGATCGGGGGCTTATCTACAGCATTATAGAATGCTGTAGATAATCCCCGAAAGGCAGTGGCCGCATCTTAGGCTGCAGTCACATTATTAGTATTTGCTCAGTATTTTCCATCAGTATTTGTAAGCCAAAATCAGGAGTGGAAGAATTAGAGGAAAAGTATAATAGAAACATATGCACCACTTCTGTATTTATCACCCACTCCTGGTTTTGGCTTACAAATACTGATGGAAAATACTGCGCAAATACTGGATGTGTGACTGAGGCCTTATAGCTGCAAAATCTGCTGACAGGTTCCCTTTAATATCAAGATATTTGTGGAAAAATACTTCTATTTAAGCTCAAGCATGAAATAAAATATTTTCAATTTTTTTTTTCTTATACCCCCTCCTCCCTCTACTGGTTTGATTTAAAAAAAAAAAACACTAACACAATGATCTAAAGAATGGTCCTGCTAATTTAAGAAAACAACTTGCTTTTCATATATTCAGGCTTTCAAATGTCTTGTAAACAGTTTCAGATTCCAGTTCATAATTTCATTTCAGACAGTTTTTTACGTGAACACCTCGCAATTAGTGACTTTTTTGATTTGCAACAAATTCGACCTTGCGCCTTTTTTCACGTTGTCTTTTGTGGTTTAGCGTTCTGATTCTTACATAAATGTGGCTTTTCGAGGTGTTATAAACAGATTCATAAAATGCAACTTTTTTTTAGGAAAATATATACATGTCTCTGCATAGTTTAGTGTAAGTCCTCACTCAGTGATTTTATGTACGCCAGTCATTTTTGCAATTTTTCTCTCTGAAGTGTTGGGAAACCAGTTACAGCAAGAAAAAAAAAGACATATGTTCTTCTGGCATTTTCCACCAAGATGCTTAGACAGAATCTGTCAGCAGGTTTTTGCTATTTAATCTGAGAGCAACATGTATCTGTTACTGGGCTGTGTTTTTTTTTTTAAGTGTTTTATCCAGGGCTGTGGAGTCAGTGTCCATTATGGTGAAACTTGGAATCTGTATAAAATGGACCGACTCCTAAAACATATAATAAATTGTGTACAGTAGTTCAGTGCAGGATGGGCCGTAAGTGTTTTCATAAGAATTTGGGAAAGTTATGAAATGCTTCGTTATACCAAGAAACAGAAAGATGATCGGCACAGAGCTTCACTATAGCGCAATTGGAGATTCGCTTAAACAATCTGTTTCAGAAGGACAGATGAGGTCTCCCTTGCTGTGAGCTGCGGGTGGTGCTATGCAATCGTCAGAGTTTTGTACAAGACCATATAATGAGAAGAAAAATGATGCAGCACTCACCCTTGCGCGTCTTCCAAGTGTGCTCTTTATTCAGCAAAACATACGATGCATAGTATGAACCGGCATACGCAGTGATCTGTGAGGGAGCGGGAGTGAGGAGAGACCGGACGACGGCCGTTTCGCTCTACGGCGCTTCTACGGGTCCATAGCATGGATATAAAGACACACAAGGCAATTTTTTAAACACTTTTTACAACGTCAGCTGTTTCGCGTAAAAGGGAAAACACCAATAAAACTGTACAAAGAGAATGGAAAAATCAAACACAACTCGGAAGGAAAAAAAAAATTTAGAAAAAACTCGGGAAACGCCCCAAAATAAGGCTTCAGATACACAACACTATTGGAAAGAAGTGAATCCTGAAACTTCTTTTGCTTGAAAAACTGACATTTTTGATCTACGGCAAAAGATGCAATGTGAATACACCCTTAAAGTAGTGGTGGGGAGTACTGTTAGTTACAATGTTCTTTCTACATGATTTCACCCAATGGGCACCGACAAAGGGAAACGGTCATGTCACAAAATGCTGCTAATCTGCAGGTTAGTGTGCTAAAGCTCTGCGGCCTGTGCACTAAAAGCCCGGCTACTGGTAGGAAACCACCTTTATTCCTCCTGGCAGCCTACGGCTTTGTCATGTGGGGCAGGACTCCCATTACCACTCAGTACATGTGAGCAGCGGCTGTAAGCATGCCTCGGCACTGACTGCCGCCTCTGCAGTACCGCAGTGCTGTTCCGGCTGTTAGTGCTGGTGGCGTTGTTACAGTTGCCACTCAGTATGTATTGAGGGGTGACAGAAGCTACGCCTCTGACTGAAAGCAGAAGACGGCCTCCCTGTATTTGGGATTTCAGTTTGGCGGCCATCACAGCTTCATAATGCTATTAACATGCAGCTTAGTAGCATTTTTTAACATAACAGGTTCCCTTTAAGGCTATGATTACACTATCCGTATTTCTAAGCCAAAACCAGGAGTGGGTCAAATGTACAGAAGAGGTGACGTGTTGCTATTATACTTTTATCTGATTGTTCCTCACCTGGTTTTGACTTGCAAATACTGAACACATACTAATAATGTGACCGTAGCCTAAGAGTATATTTATATTTCAATAACTTTTTTACTTGGGGGAAATGTTACGTTTTTGCAGTGGGTATATTTATAGGAGGTTTCTTGATGCTTGCAGCATGATGAGTTTTTCTGTAATATTGGGTGCCCCTCCCAACACAAGGCAAAGTTCTCAGCAGTCCAATACTGACTGTCGCACCATAAAGCTTTTTGACTGGACATAAATGACTCGTGTAGTGTTATACTGAATGCATATTGCTTTGTTGTCTCAGGAGCAGCCTGGATCTCCAGATTGGATCTCTCTTGACACTAAGATCACGCCATTGCTTTTAAATTACTGTCAATGCAAATTGTTGGAGGGTGAATACTACCAAGTGCTGGAGCACTGCTCCTCAATATTAAACAAGTACTCAGGTATGTATTGCAGTGCATATACGCTACTTCTCAGCATCTGAGGAGGACCTCGCTCTTCTAAAGAAGCTTACATGGGTTTCCCAGTTTTCAAAAACCACTACCACTGTCCTTCAGTTTGTGTAAAGAAAACCAGAACTGTGCTTTACTCACCCTCCATGGGTCTAGAGCAGAGCCGCCACTCCAGTGTCAGATGGTGTCTGTAGCGCTGCCGTCATGTCAACAGCACTGCAGCCAATAGGGAGCTCAGCTTGTGTTTACTGGCTGGAGCGCTGTACGTGAGGTCACCGGGGAAGGCTGAGTAAAGCAAACCAGAGTCTTTAGAAATTGGAACACATTAGTGGAGGAACTTTTTCAAATAGTGACTTTTTCTTATTAAAAATATTCCTATTTGTGGCAAATAATGGTCCTTCAGTCAGAGATGGAGTGCAGCTTGTGTAGAGTGAAGATCTCGGCTTGGTCTGCTCTTCACTGGCTGCAGAATAAGATGACTTGAGGAGGCAGCTGCTTATATTGAACTGTTCCCCAATCTTCAGATGACGTGTGAAGAGATGCGACTGCCCCATAACATTGTCAAGGCAGCTGTGCGAGTATTGTGGATGGACCCATGCATGATGCCTGCTGGGTCTTGGGCACTTCTACCACCCATCTGCAGTAGTACTGGAAGTGTAATTCTGTAACCGCTTCTCTCACTTTCTGCTGTGCGTATTCTAGCCTTGGGAACAATCTGTCTCACTTGCCAAGCAGTAGTCTCCTCCCTGGTGTACAGGTGAAAGGACCCCGTTTACATGTGCTGGTGTAATGCCTAATGCATGGCCCTAGGGCCTGGTTTGCAAGTCCCTATTGTGCCGCCATGGATGAGGCACAGCGCAGAGTTTGCTGAAGTGTTCATTTAATAGCAGCCTTTCTCTACAGTCATCTTTGTGTCCTATTTCAGATAACGTGAAAGCTCTGTTTAAGCGAGGACGAGCGCACGCTGCTGTTTGGAACGCATCAGAAGCGGAGCAAGACTTTTCACGGGCTGTTGAACTGGACCCATCCCTTGCCCCGCTAGTTGCTAAAGAGTTGAAGAAGCTCGAGGTGCGTTTAAGTGAAAAAGCTGAAGAGGACAAAGCCAGATTTCGAGGCATCTTCAAATGACTGCTCCAGCCGGCTCCATCATATCTAGGTCAAGGCTCCATTCTCAACATGTGACTTGCACAATATACCTGTGGCCTTCAAGCCATTCTGTCTGCTAAACCACATCCTCTGCTGCGTGGCAGGTCGACGCATGACTTATGGTTTGATTGTATAACGGCAGAGTTCAGCAATGGCTGCTACTTCAGACGAAAGGAAAATTGGAAGTATTTGTTCCAATGACAGCTGGACACCAACCTAGTCCCTCCTAGTAGAAACGCACAATTCTGTCACCAAGAGTAACTTTATTTGCTTACATATATAATATATATAAAAAGTGGAAAGTGTTAACAAAGTGCTAAGTCGGGAGATGGTCACGTACGTGCGTTGCGCTCTGTTTCGGCGAGGCATTCTCTCACTAGAGCCCTGGCATGAATGATACCTGCGGTGATACAACATACAGATTAGTGACCAGGGCACATGCTTCCACTCCTTTTAGTTTCTACCTTAGTTTTTATACGCACCTCTTTTTAACCTCTCCATTGCACTTTTGCTCCCAGCGTAAGTCGGTCTGATCTCTCTCCCCATCTCTTCAATAACCGACAGCAGATCGCTATAAGTCCCCTGGGACACGGCCTGTGATACGGCGGGCTTCACTCCCTGGTAATAGAGATTGCATTTTTACATCCCTCCCATGCTAATGTCACCTCACCCTGCTCACACATTAATATTTTGTATTGTTTGTATATTTATATCACTGCATGCAAACCTGTGTACTCAATAAATGAAATGTTACATCTCCCCGCAGTACCTACAATTCTTTGCCTGCAAATATCGCTACAAATGCACACAAGGCAAATGTGTGAAACATGACAGTCTATGGGCACATAGTTTGGCACTGAGGCCATGTTCCCACAATGAGCATTTGGCCAGTTTTTAATGTTTCTGCACCCATTAGGTTAATTGTATTTACAGTGCTGTGGGTTTTTCATTTTGGTATGTCATTTTAAATAAAGCAGCTTTGTTTTGATACTTCTTAAGATTTGGTAGTCGGGTGTTTTTACCTGTGGTTTCTCCACATCTCATGCAATTCAATGAGGGAAGCCGACACATAACTCAATGACATGTCGCAGATTTCAAAACTGCAGCGCAGGTTGGATTATGCAGCACGAGACACGCACACAGGGGGCATGGGAGCCATTGCTACCAAGGAATCCGCCACACACTTGTCCCTGCTGGGATCTTCAGATGTCAGCTGGACTCTATACAGAGTGACTGTGTGACCAATGCCTGGGAGCAGGTTGAAACGGAAGTCACTTCTATCATATATACTTTTGCCTTGTCCGCCACTTGAAATTGTCTTAAGCAACAATTAAAAGTATTTGCAGTAAAAATGTATCTGCCTAGTAATCCTGGAGTTTTCCACTCCTTTCCACCAGCACGGCATGCTGCAGAGGTGTGCACGCCAATCTCTCTCAGCACAGTGGGCACGAGATATCTATTAATCCCATCCACGTTGCTGGAACTAGAAAATGATGTTTAAAAAAAAATATTGTGGGAACATAACCTTTAAAAAAAAAAATTCAATGGGGTGTACATCTCTGGTTTATGAACATACTAACTTTTGTGCAGATTTTAATTTCCTACTGAAGCTATACAAATTGTAACCCTTTAACATCCACCGTTATGCTGCAACAATCATTAAGGCAACTTGTTCTAGAGTGTTGTGTGGCAGAGGTTGTCCTGTGCTGCCCTGGAGTGTTTGGCTATCTAATGGGCGAGATCGGATGAACCCTTTAATCACACCGTGCGCACTCGAGACTGCAGCAATGAAAGATGGCTGCACCCCTTATTTTATCATCAGGAAACCTAGTGGTGTGATTAAATGGGGACTAAAGGATCCCAATGCATTAAGCCTTGACTACCACCTAGAAAGGACCCCAAGGCAATCAGTATAATTAGCCTGCGGTCAACTGAGGAGTCAGGTTTGGCTTACCGACTTCACAGCCCTGGGACTTCACAGCCCTGGTCAGAGAATTAAAGGCTCGTGCCCTAGTAGACCTACTGTAAAGGTGGTACATTTCAGGCTAGAAATGAAGCTGGTGACTTTTACGAAAGAAGCATAGTCCGATTATGTCACAGACTACCATAAGGAGTTCTGCAGATAAACTACATTGCCAAACAGAAAACTCTGCCCCTCTTACATGCAAGCACCACAGGTCTGATTCTGCAGCTATGTCTCTGGTCGGAGTACTGTAATGCTTGATCTACATTCTGTAGCATTCAGCTGCTTTTGGTTGGGTCCTGCTCCTCGTCCACTTTCCTTGCTCCAGGCCTATGCACTGCATACATGACACATTCTCTCACCTGAATAAAGCCCATAGAAGGGGGTCCAAAGTCACTGAAGATGGGTCGGAAAGAAGAGATTGAAACGGCTCCTGATGGAGAAGAAACTGCGGCTCCTGGCACTGCAAACCACATCAGATGAGGGGATGAGATGTTTATGGCTGCACACAACTAGCAATCCACAGTATAAAGCAAGTTACAGGGGGACACAAACAGTGACAATGTCGGCATTCATAGATGTAGATGGAAAAAGATTTGTGACAGAAAGGTAAAAGGATTACTCCAACAGCAACAAATAGAGACATACATAACAGCGTACTCAATGTCTGCGGTGAGCCTTATATAAAGGAATGGTCGAAACCAAATCATAAGTGCAATCCAGCACACAGAGAAAATTGCCCATGGCGCTCATCTCGGTCCCAATGTAATGGGAAGAGAGAAAATCGACAATACAAGCACCATAAGGGTTAACAATTGCTGGAAATGCACGATTAAGAATCACAAAGTTGCCTTTACAAACAGGCAGCAGCCCTGGTGCTCTCAGAATGTTTGTGTATTACATGGACAGCCATTCATCTGCAGGAACACCTGATCACCAAAGGGTTAAAGAGGCTGGGCCCATGTGATGGATGGGAACAATAGCCAACCATCTAGTGTTGATGGCTTATGTCCCAGGAGCACAGTACATGTAGTGCCAAGTAAGGGCTCGGATCCCTTCACAGAAGATCATGATGGCTCTCCATTAATCACGTGACTGACACATGACTCAATGTAAGGGCACAGTGTGATCTACCATGAAGGAACATCCTTTTATTTACAAGGGAACCTTTACATTTATAGCGAGCAAGAAGGGTCTGTCAGCACAGAATGACTGTTCAGACATTAATACACCTTCCCACCTGCTTGCTTCCCCTCTATCTCCACCCTCCTGTGATTGACAGCTCTGGCCTCAGAGCCAGAAGTAGGTGGGAACATGCACTTCATTACTTGCACCAGCCACAGTGCACCGAGTGTGTGTACATTGTGTACCGCCATTCTGTGCTGACAGAGTCCCTTTAATAAGAACCTGTCACTTGAGTCATGATGCCCACACCACAGGTGGCACGATTGTAGCCAGGTATGGTTTTCTCCCAAACACTCAGGCATTTCATAAGATGTGTAGTCTATTGATCCGGCTGGGTACCATAGGGGACAAGGCTAGCCCAACATAGACCGTGGCCGGCTACCTGTCAGAGTGATGCAGGGAGAATCCAGCTGGGGACCACACTGGGCTAGTCTCTCCCTATTGTCCCCACATTCAATCTCAGCTTCCCCTGCAGTCAGACCATTACAGGCTCCTGGGGTTCAGGCAGTAAGAACTGACCGGTCCCATCTATTAGGTGAGGGTCTCGGAGAGGGTCTGGGGGGCAGAAGTCCATAGATTCCCATTCCCTAGCAGTGTACAGTAAGGTGGTCTCTATGATGTCAGCAGCCCCCATTCTGCCAGCAGGAGAGCCCAGGATAAGCTTTCCCATTCTCTAGCAGTGTATAGTAAGGTGGTCTCTATGATGTCAGCAGCCCCCATTCTGCCAGCAGGAGAGCCCAGGATAAGCTTTCCCATTCTCTAGCAGTGTATAGTAAGGTGGTCTCTATGATGTCAGCAGCCCCCATTCTGCCAGCAGGAGAGCACAGGAGAAGCTTTCCCATTCCCCAGCAGTGTACGGTAAGGTGGTCTCTATGATGTCAGCAGCCCCCATTCTGCCAGCAGGAGAGCCCAGGATAAGCTTTCCCATTCTCTAGCAGTGTATAGTAAGGTGGTCTCTATGATGTCAGCAGCCCCCATTCTGCCAGCAGGAGAGCCCAGGATAAGCTTTTCCATTCTCTAGCAGTGTATAGTAAGGTGGTCTCCATGATGTCAGCAGCCCCCATTCTGCCAGCAGGAGAGCACAGGAGAAGCTTTCCCATTCTCTAGCAGTGTATAGTAAGGTGGTCTCTATGATGTCAGCAGCCCCCATTCTGCCAGCAGGAGAGCCCAGGATAAGCTTTCCCATTCTCTAGCAGTGTATAGTAAGGTGGTCTCCATGATGTCAGCAGCCCCCATTCTGCCAGCAGGAGAGCACAGGAGAAGCTTTCCCATTCTCTAGCAGTGTATAGTAAGGTGGTCTCTATGATGTCAGCAGCCCCCATTCTGCCAGCAGGAGAGCCCAGGATAAGCTTTCCCATTCTCTAGCAGTGTATAGTAAGGTGGTCTCCATGATGTCAGCAGCCCCCATTCTGCCAGCAGGAGAGCACAGGAGAAGCTTTCCCATTCTCTAGCAGTGTATAGTAAGGTGGTCTCTATGATGTCAGCAGCCCCCATTCTGCCAGCAGGAGAGCACAGGATAAGCTTTCCCATTCCCCAGCAGTGTACGGTAAGGTGGTCTCCATGATGTCAGCAGCCCCCATTCTGCCAGCAGGAGAGCACAGGAGAAGCTTTCCCATTCACTAGCAGTGTATGGTAAGGTGGTCTCCATGATGTCAGCAGCCCCCATTCTGCCAGCAGGAGAGCACAGGAGAAGCTTTCCCATTCTCTAGCAGTGTACAGTAAGGTGGTCTCCATGATGTCAGCAGCCCCCATTCTGCCAGCAGGAGAGCCCAGGATAAGCTTTCCCATTCCCCAGCAGTATACGGTAAGGTGGGATGTCAGCAGCCCTCATTCTGCCAGCAGGAGAGCCCAGGATAAGCTTTCCCATTCTCTAGCAGTGTATAGTAAGGTGGTCTCCATGATGTCAGCAGCCCCCATTCTGCCAGCAGGAGAGCCCAGGATAAGCTTTCCCATTCTCTAGCAGTGTATAGTAAGGTGGTCTCCATGATGCCAGCAGCCCCCATTCTGCCAGCAGGAGAGCACAGGAGAAGCTTTCCCATTCTCTAGCAGTGTATAGTAAGGTGGTCTCCATGATGCCAGCAGCCCCCATTCTGCCAGCAGGAGAGCCCAGGAGAAGCTTTCCCATTCTCTAGCAGTGTATAGTAAGGTGGTCTCCATGATGTCAGCAGCCCCCATTCTGCCAGCAGGAGAGCCCAGGAGAAGCTTTCCCATTCTCTAGCAGTGTATAGTAAGGTGGTCTCTATGATGTCAGCAGCCCCCATTCTGCCAGCAGGAGAGCACAGGAGAAGCTTTTCCATTCCCCAGCAGTGTACGGTAAGGTGGGATGTCAGCAGCCCCCATTCTGCCAGCAGGAGAGCCCAGGATAAGCTTTTCCATTCTCTAGCAGTGTATAGTAAGGTGGTCTCCATGATGCCAGCAGCCCCCATTCTGCCAGCAGGAGAGCCCAGGATAAGCTTTCCCATTCCCCAGCAGTATACGGTAAGGTGGGGATGTCAGCAGCCCCCATTAGAGAAGCATGGAGCCCTACAGCCAGGAATAACCCTGCACAGGGGATGTGAAGCACAGTGGGCGCCCCTTCTCCACAGAGGTGGGTGGTCTGCGAGCACGGGACATACAGATGCAGGCGGTTACCGGGGGTGACGGGGGTGCCCGGGGCGCTGCTGCTTCCAGGCGGTGCCGGGGCGATGGGTTTATACGACATGCTTCCCGGTGACTGGCAGCGGCTGCGGATTGGCTGCTCACAGGAAATGAAGTCTCCTCCCGGCTGCTCCTCCCCCGGGCGCTGCACGGTGCGGTCTCCCGGAATAGCCCGGCTCCGGTTCAGTCCCTCACGGCTTATTAGCTGGCCAGTTACTGGCGGTGACAGCCGCCGACTCGTCGTACAAGTCCGCTCAGCCCTCCCGCGCTCCCGGCCACGTCCCGCCAGACAGCTTCCCTCCCGACGTGCACTGCTTCCCGGTCCAGAAGATAATGGCGCCGGACCGCTCTCAACCCCCTCACCTCAACTCACCCGGCTTCAGCAGCCCCTACGCGTCCTGACGTCATGACGCAGCATGCCGGCCGACAAGCCACGCCCCTTAGGGTCGCCACTGCTGCCACTATTCCTCTGACTCAGTGACCCGGGCGGGCGGGAAAGTGTCCTGGGCTATTGTGTGGCCGCCGTGCCGGTGTATGAGCGCGTCCCTGGCTGTCAGTGGCGGGAATATTGCGGTTTCTATGGTAACAGATACCTGTACAGGCTGTATACTACACGGAGTTTATTTACAGTCTGTTGCCATGGAGACACATCGGTCTGCATAGGTGCTGTGAATACAGATAATTTTTAATGCACGCTCTTGGCTTTTTTCATGTTCTTTATTGTTTCTTCGCACACCGGCTAATAGAAAGCGTCTCTCTGGGTGACATGTAGCTGCCATTTTTTCTTTCGTCTCTGTGGCTTATAAGAGCGCCTTGGCCAATGTATCGGAGTGGCTACGGCTAGTGCCCAGCAGGAAGCCACGGGCCGGGCACTAATATATGGCATCTTTGCCACAAGGCTGATAGTCAGATCTGTATGACTAGGGGAATCATTTAGTTGTTTTGGAAAAATATTTAGAATTGAGAGTCCTCAGTGGTTGATACCTTTTAATGGCTAAGGCCGGAGTCACACATGCGAGAAACACGTCTGTGTCTCGCATGTGAACAGCAAGCTCTGGCACCGGCACTTCGGAGCGGAGCGTGCGGCCGCATAGGAACACATGGAGCCGCACGCTCCACTCCGAAGTGCCGGCGCCAGAGCTTGCTGTTCACATGCGAGACACGGACGTGTTTCTCGCATGTGTGACTCCGGCCTAACTCATACCTTCCAACTTTTGAAGATGGGAAAGAGGGACAAAGTTTGCAGCGCGCAACGCACGCTGCGGCAAATTGTAGGCCACGCCTCTGACCACACCCATTCATAACTAGTCACACCCATATCCACGTACCAACCACACCCATTTAGCACTGCTGATCACATGGTTTCATAAAGAATAATTATAAACAAAAAAATATGGCCACACAGTGCTCCATACTGTATAATGGCCACACATGATGCTCCATGCTGTATAATGCCACACATGATGCTCCATACTGTATAATGGTCACACATGATGCTCCATACTGTATAATGGCCACACATGATGCTCCATACTGTATAATGACCACACATGATGCTCCATACTGTATAATGGCAGCACATGATGCTCCATACTGTATAATGACCACACATGATGCTCCATACTGTATAATGGCCACACATGATGCTCCATACTGTATAATGACCACACATGATGCTCCATACCGTATAATGACCACACATGATGCTCCATACTGTATAATGACCGCACATGATGCTCCATACTGTATAATGACCACACATGATGCTCCATACTGTATAATGACCACACATGATGCTCCATACTGTATAATGGCGACACATGATGCTCAATACTGTATAATGGCCACACATGATGCTCCATACTGTATAATGACCGCACATGCTGCTCCATACTGTATAATGGCCACACATGATGCTCCATACTGTATAATGACCGCACATGATGCTCCATACTGTATAATGACCACACATGATGCTCCATACTGTATAATGACCACACATGATGCTCCATACTGTATAATGGCGACACATGATGCTCAATACTGTATAATGGCCACACATGATGCTCCATACTGTATAATGACCGCACATGCTGCTCCATACTGTATAATGGCCACACATGATGCTCCATACTGTATAATGACCGCTGTTGTGAATTCTGTGGCTGAGTTCACTTCTGTGGTCACAAGTGGTATTGCAGTCTCTGGGCTTCCTCCCTCAGGTGTTTTGGTGAGCTCGTTGGCTGCCTTGCTATTTAGCTCCACCTGAGTCTGTCTTCCTTGCTCCTTGTCAATGTTCCAGTGTTGGATCTGAGCTACTGCATCTTTCCTTGGGCCTGCTGCTCTGCTAGATAAGTGCTTCTAGTTTGTTTTCTGTTTTTTCTGTCCAGCTTGCTATTAACTTTTGCTGGAAGCTCTGAGAAGCAAAGGGGTGCACCGCCGTGCTGATAGTTCGGCACGGTGGGTCTTTTTGCCCCTTTGCGTGGTTTTCGTTTTAGGGTTTTTTGTAGACTGCATAGTTCTCTTTGCTATCCTCACTCTGTCTAGAATATCGGGCCTCACTTTGCTGAATCTATTTCATTCCTACGTTTGTCTTTTCATCTTGCTAACAGTCATTATATGTGGGGGGCTGCCTATTCCTTTGGGGTATTTCTCTGAGGTAAGTCAGGCTTGTATTTCTATCTTCAGGCTAGTCAGCTCCTCAGGCAGTGCCGAGTTGCATAGGTAGTTGTTAGGCGCAATCCACTGCTGCTTTATAGTTGTGTGAGGATAGATCAGGTACTGCAGTCTACAGAGATTCCACGTCTCAGAGCTCGTCCTATTGTTTTTGGTTATTGCCAGATCTCTGTATGTGCGCTGATTACTGCACGCTGTGTTGCCTGATTGCCAGCCATAACAGTACAAGGAGCCCAAACCAATGATTCCCAATAGAGGGAAAAAAGAAATCCTGACATCATTTTTTTTTCTTAGCTCTGTCTTCAGTCTTTTTTTTCCCCTAGACATTAGAGTGCTTCAGGACACAGCTGTGGACATGGATATTCAGGCTCTGTGCTCCTCAATGGATAATCTCGTTGTAAATGTACAAAAGATTCAATCAGAAATCGATGCTAGAACCAAGAATTCCGATTCCTGATTTGTTTTTTGGTGACAGAACTAAGTTCCTGAGCTTCAGAAATAATTGTAAGCTATTTTTGGCCTTGAAACCTCATTCTTCTGGTAATCCTATTCAACAGGTTTTGATTATTATTTCTTTTTTGCGCGGCGACCCACAGGACTGGGCGTTTTCTCTTGCACCAGGAGATTCTGCATTGAGTAATGTTGATGCATTTTTCCAGGCGCTGGGATTGCTTTACGATGAGCCTAATTCAGTGGATCAGGCTGAGAAAAATCTGCTGGCTTTATGCCAGGGTCAGGATGATGTAGAAGTATATTGTCAGAAATTTAGGAAGTGGTCAGTACTCACTCTGTGGAATGAATCTGCACTAGCGGCTTTGTTCAGAAAGGGTCTCTCTGAAGCTCTTAAGGATGTAATGGTGGGATTTCCTATGCCTGCTGGTTTGAATGAGTCTATGTCCTTGGCCATTCAGATCGGTCGTCGCTTGCGCGAGCGTAAATCTGTGCACCATCTGGCGGTATTGTCTGAGAGTAAGCCTGAGCCTATGCAGTGCGACAGGACTATGACTAAAGTAGAACGGCAAGAACACAGACGTCTGAACAGACTGTGTTTCTATTGTGGTGATTCTACTCATGCTATTTCTAATTGTCCTAAACGCACTAGGCGGTTCGATAGCTCTGCCGTTATTGGTACTGTACAGTCCAAATTCCTTTTGTCCATTACCTTAATGTGCTCTTTGTCATCGTATTCTGTCATGGCGTTTGTGGATTCAGGCGCTGCCCTGAATCTGATGGATTTGGATTATGCTAAACGTTGTGGATTTTTCTTGGAGCCTTTGCGGTGTCCTATTCCGTTGAGAGGAATTGATGCTACACCTTTGGCCAAGAATAAGCCTCAGTACTGGGCCCAGCTGACCATGTGCATTGCTCCTGCACATCAGGAAGTTATTCGCTTTCTGGTACTGCATAATTTGCATGATGTGGTCGTGTTGGGGTTGCCATGGCTACAAACCCATAATCCAGTATTGGATTGGAACTCTGTCGGTAACCAGCTGGGGTTGTCAGGGAGTACATGGTGATGTTCCATTTTTGTCTATTTCGTCATCCATTCCTTCTGACATCCCAGAGTTCTTGTCGGACTTTCAGGATGTATTTGAAGAGTCCAAGTCTGATGCCCTACCTCCGCATAGGAATTGTGATTGTGCTATCGATTTGATTCCTGGTAGTAAATTCCCTAAGGGTCGTTTGTTTAATTTGTCCGTACCTGAACACACCGCTATGCGCAGTTATGTGAAGGAGTCCCTGGAGAAGGGACATATTCGCCCATCGTCGTCACCATTGGGAGCAGGGTTCTTTTTTGTAGCCAAGAAGGATGGTTCGCTAAGACCGTGTATTGATTACCGCCTTCTTAATAAGATCACTGTTAAGTTTCAGTATCCCTTGCCATTGATTTCTGACTTGTTTGCTCGGATTAAGGGGCTAGTTGGTTTACTAAGATTGATCTTCGTGGTGCGTATAATCTGGTGAGAATCAGGCAGGGAGATGAATGGAAGACGGCATTTAATACGCCCGAGGGTCATTTTGAGTATCTGGTGATGCCGTTCGGACTTGCCAATGCTCCATCTGTTTTTCAGTCTTTTATGCATGACATTTTCCGTGAGTATCTGGATAAATTCTTGATTGTTTACTTGGATGACATTTTGATCTTCTCAGATGATTGGGAGTCTCATGTGAAGCAAGTCAGAATGGTTTTCCAGGTACTGCGTGCTAATTCCTTGTTCGTGAAGGGATCAAAGTGTCTCTTCGGTGTGCAGAAAGTTTCATTTTTGGGGTTCATCTTTTCCCCTTCTACTATCGAGATGGATCCGGTTAAGGTTCAGGCCATCCAGGATTGGACTCAGCCGACATCTCTAAAAAGTCTGCAGAAATTCCTGGGCTTTGCTAATTTTTATCGTCGCTTCATCTGTAATTTTTCTAGCATTGCCAGACCATTGACCGATTTGACCAAGAAGGGTGCTGATTTGGTTAATTGGTCTTCTGCTGCCGTGGAAGCTTTTCAGGAGTTGAAGCGTCGTTTTTGCTGTGCCCCTGTGTTGTGTCAACCTGATGTTTCTCTTCCGTTCCAGGTCGAGGTTGATGCTTCTGAGATTGGTGCAGGGGCGGTTTTGTCACAGAGAGGTTCTGGTTGCTCAGTGTTCAAACCATGTGCTTTCTTTTCCAGGAAATTTTCTGCTGCTGAGCGTAATTATGATGTGGGCAACCGAGAGTTGCTGGCCATGAAGTGGGCATTCGAGGAGTGGCGTCATTGGCTTGAGGGTGCTAAGCATCGCGTAGTGGTTTTGACTGATCATAAGAACCTTACTTATCTTGAGTCTGCCAAGCGCTTGAATCCTAGACAGGCCCGTTGGTCGTTATTTTTTGCTCGTTTTGATTTTGTGATTTCATACCTTCCGGGCTCTAAAAATGTGAAGGCGGATGCTCTGTCTAGGAGTTTTGTGCCCGACTCTCCGGGGTTATCTGAGCCGGCGAGTATCCTCAAGGAAGGAGTCATTGTGTCTGCCATCTCCCCTGATTTGCGGAGAGTGTTGCAGAAATTTCAGGCTAATAAACCTGATCGTTGTCCGGCCGAGAAACTGTTCGTCCCTGATAGGTGGACTAGTAAAGTTATCTCTGAACTTCATTGTTCGGTGCTGGCCGGTCATCCAGGAATCTTTGGTACCAGGGAGTTGGTTGCTGGATCCTTCTGGTGGCCATCTCTGTCGCGGGATGTGCGTGCTTTTGTGCAGTCCTGTGGAATTTGTGCTAGGGCTAAGCCCTGCTGTTCACGTGCCAGTGGGTTGCTTTTGCCCTTGCCGGTCCCGAAGAGGCCTTGGACACATATTTCGATGGATTTCATTTCTGACCTTCCCGTTTCTCAAAAAATGTCGGTCATTTGGGTGGTCTGTGATCGCTTTTCTAAAATGGTCCATCTGGTGCCCTTGGTTAAATTGCCTTCCTCCTCTGATTTGGTGCCTTTGTTCTTCCAGCATGTGGTTCGTTTACATGGCATTCCTGAGAATATTGTTTCTGACAGAGGTTCCCAGTTTGTCTCGAGGTTCTGGCGAGCCTTTTGTGGTAGGATGGGCATTGACCTATCTTTCTCCTCGGCCTTCCATCCTCAGACTAATGGCCAGACCGAACGAACCAATCAGACCTTGGAAACATATCTGAGATGTTTTGTTTCCGCTGACCAGGATGATTGGGTGTCATTTTTGCCGTTGGCTGAGTTCGCCCTTAATAATCGGGCCAGCTCGGCTACCTTGGTCTCTCCATTTTTCTGCAATTCTGGGTTCCATCCTCGTTTCTCTTCAGGACAGGTTGAGTCTTCGGACTGTCCTGGTGTGGATTCTGTGGTGGACAGGTTGCAGCAGATCTGGACTCAGGTAGTGGACAATTTGACCTTGTCCCAGGAGAAGGCTCAGCTTTTCGCTAATCGCAGACGCCGTGTGGGACCCCGACTTCGTGTTGGGGATCTGGTTTGGTTATCTTCTCGTTATATTCCTATGAAGGTTTCCTCTCCTAAATTTAAACCTCGTTTTATTGGTCCGTATAGGATTTCTGAGATTCTCAATCCGGTGTCTTTTCGTCTGATCCTCCCAGACTCCTTTTCCATACATAATGTATTCCATAGGTCGTTGTTGAGGAGATACGTGGCACCTATGGTTCCATCTGTGGAGCCTCCTGCCCCTGTTTTGGTGGAGGGGGAATTGGAGTATATTGTGGAGAAGATTTTGGATTCTCGTGTCTCTAGACGGAAACTCCAGTATCTGGTCAAATGGAAGGGTTATGCTCAGGAAGATAATTCCTGGGTTTTTGCCTCTGATGTCCATGCCCCAGATCTTGTTCGTGCCTTTCATGTGGCTCATCCTGGTCGGCCTGGGGGTTCTGGTGAGGGTTCGGTGACCCCTCCTCAAGGGGGGGGGTACTGTTGTGAATTCTGTGGCTGAATTCACTTCTGTGGTCACAAGTGGTATTGCAGTCTCTGGGCTTCCTCCCTCAGGTGTTTTGGTGAGCTCGTTGGCTGCCTTGCTATTTAGCTCCACCTGAGTCTGTCTTCCTTGCTCCTTGTCAATGTTCCAGTGTTGGATCTGAGCTACTGCATCTTTCCTTGGGCCTGCTGCTCTGCTAGATAAGTGCTTCTAGTTTGTTTTCTGTTTTTTCTGTCCAGCTTGCTATTAACTTTTGCTGGAAGCTCTGAGAAGCAAAGGAGTGCACCGCCGTGCTGTTAGTTCGGCACGGTGGGTCTTTTTGCCCCTTTGCGTGGTTTTCGTTTTAGGGTTTTTTGTAGACTGCATAGTTCTCTTTGCTATCCTCGCTCTGTCTAGAATATCGGGCCTCACTTTGCTGAATCTATTTCATTCCTACGTTTGTCTTTTCATCTTGCTAACAGTCATTATATGTGGGGGGCTGCCTATTCCTTTGGGGTATTTCTCTGAGGTAAGTCAGGCTTGTATTTCTATCTTCAGGCTAGTCAGCTCCTCAGGCAGTGTCGAGTTGCATAGGTAGTGATAGGCGCAATCCACTGCTGCTTATAGTTGTGTGAGGATAGATCAGGTACTGCAGTCTACAGAGATTCCACGTCTCAGAGCTCGTCCTATTGTTTTTGGTTATTGCCAGATCTCTGTATGTGCGCTGATTACTGCACGCTGTGTTGCCTGATTGCCAGCCATAACAGACCGCACATGATGCTCCATACTGTATAATGGCCGCACATGATGCTCCATACTGTATAATGGCCCCACATGATGCTCCATACTGTATAATGGCCCCACATGATGCTCCATACTGTATAATGACCACACATGATGCTCCATACTGTATAATGGCCCCACATGATGCTCCATACTGTATAATGACCACACAGTGCTCCATACTGTATAATGACCACACATGATGCTCCATACTGTATAATGACCGCACATGATGCTCCATACTGTATAATGACCGCACATGATGCTCCATACTGTATAATGGCCACACATGATGCTCCATACTGTATAATGGCCGCACATGATGCTCCATACTGTATAATGGTCACACATGATGCTCCATACTGTATAATGACCGCACATGATGCTCCATACTGTATAATGGCCCCACATGATGCTCCATACTGTATAATGGCCACACAGTGCTCCATACTGTATAATGGCCACTCATGATGCTCCATATTGTATAATAGCCGCACATGATGCTCCATACTGTATAATGGCCACACATGATGCTCCATACTGTATAATGGCCGCACATGATGCTCCATACTGTATAATGACCGCACATGATACTCAATACTGTATAATGACCGCACATGATACTCAATACTGTATAATGGCCACACGATGCTCCATACTGTATAATGACCGCACATGATGCTCAATACTGTATAATGACCGCACATGATACTCAATACTGTATAATGGCCACACGATGCTCCATACTGTATAATGGCGACACATGATGCTCCATACTGTATAATGGCCACACATGATGCTCCATACTGTATAATGGCCACACATGATGCTCAATACTGTATAATGGCCACACATAGTGCTCCATACTGTATAATGACCGCACATGATGCTCCATACTGTATAATGGCCGCACATGATGCTCCATACTGTGTAATGACCACACATGATGCTCCATACTGTATAATGGCCGCACATGATGCTCCATACTGTATAATGGCCACACATGACGCTCCATACTGTATAATGGCCACACATGACGCTCAATACTGTGTAATGGCCACACATGATGCTCAATACTGTATAATGGCCACACATAGTGCTCCATACTGTATAATGACCGCACATGATGCTCCATACTGTATAACGGCCACACATGATGCTCCATACTGTATAATGGCCACACATGATGCTCCATACTGTATAATGACCGCACATGATTCTCAATACTGTATAATGGCCACACATGATGCTCCATACTGTATAATGACCGCACATGATACTCCATACTGTATAATGGCCACACATGATGCTCAATACTGTATAATGGGCCACATATGATGCTCCATACTGTATAATGGCCACACATGATGCTCCATACTGTATAATGGCCACACATGATGCTCAGTACTGTATAATGGCCACACATGATGCTCAATACTGTATAATGGGCCACACATGATGCTCCATACTGTATAACAGGGGTGTCAAACTGCATTCCTCGAGGGCTGCAAATAGGTCATGTTTTCAGGATTTCCTTGTACTGAACAGGTGATAATTTAATCACCAACTCATTATTTGTGTAGGTGATTAAATTATCATCTGTGCAGTACAAGGAAATAATGAAAACATGACCTGTTTGCAGCCCTCGAGGAAGGCAGTTTGACACCCCTGCTGTATAATGACCGCACATGATGCTCAATACTGTATAATGGCCACACATGATGTTCCATACTGTATAATGACCGCACATGATGCTCCATACTGTATAACAGCCACACATGGTGCTCCATACTGTATAAAGACCGCACATGATGCTCCATACTGTATAATGGCCACACATGATGCTCCATACTGTATATTGGCCACACATGATGCTCCATACTGTATAATGGCCACACATGATGCTCCATACTGTATATTGGCCACACATGATGCTCCATACTGTATAATGGTCACACATGATGCTCCATACTGTATAATGACCGCACATGATGCTCCATACTGTATAATGGCCCCACATGATGCTCCATACTGTATAATGGCCACACAGTGCTCCATACTGTATAATGGCCACTCATGATGCTCCATATTGTATAATAGCCGCACATGATGCTCCATACTGTATAATGGCCACACATGATGCTCCATACTGTATAATGGCCGCACATGATGCTCCATACTGTATAATGACCGCACATGATACTCAATACTGTATAATGACCGCACATGATACTCAATACTGTATAATGGCCACACGATGCTCCATACTGTATAATGACCGCACATGATGCTCAATACTGTATAATGACCGCACATGATACTCAATACTGTATAATGGCCGCACATGATGCTCCATACTGTATAATGGCCACACATGACGCTCCATACTGTATAATGGCCACACATGACGCTCAATACTGTGTAATGGCCACACATGATGCTCAATACTGTATAATGGCCACACATAGTGCTCCATACTGTATAATGACCGCACATGATGCTCCATACTGTATAACGGCCACACATGATGCTCCATACTGTATAATGGCCACACATGATGCTCCATACTGTATAATGACCGCACATGATTCTCAATACTGTATAATGGCCACACATGATGCTCCATACTGTATAATGACCGCACATGATACTCCATACTGTATAATGGCCACACATGATGCTCAATACTGTATAATGGGCCACATATGATGCTCCATACTGTATAATGGCCACACATGATGCTCCATACTGTATAATGGCCACACATGATGCTCAGTACTGTATAATGGCCACACATGATGCTCAATACTGTATAATGGGCCACACATGATGCTCCATACTGTATAACAGGGGTGTCAAACTGCATTCCTCGAGGGCTGCAAATAGGTCATGTTTTCAGGATTTCCTTGTACTGAACAGGTGATAATTTAATCACCAACTCATTATTTGTGTAGGTGATTAAATTATCATCTGTGCAGTACAAGGAAATAATGAAAACATGACCTGTTTGCAGCCCTCGAGGAAGGCAGTTTGACACCCCTGCTGTATAATGACCGCACATGATGCTCAATACTGTATAATGGCCACACATGATGTTCCATACTGTATAATGACCGCACATGATGCTCCATACTGTATAACAGCCACACATGGTGCTCCATACTGTATAAAGACCGCACATGATGCTCCATACTGTATAATGGCCACACATGATGCTCCATACTGTATATTGGCCACACATGATGCTCCATACTGTATAATGGCCACACATGATGCTCAATACTGTATATTGGCCACACATGATTCTCAATGCTGTATAATGGGCCCACATGATGCTCCATACTGTATAATGGCCGCACATGATGCTCCATACTGTATAATGGCCGCACATGATGCTCCATACTGTATAACGGCCCCACATGATGCTCCATACTGTATAATGGCCGCACATGATGCTCCATACTGTATGATGGCCGCACATGATGCTCCATACTGTATAATGGCCACACATGATGCTCCATACTGTATAATGGCCGCACATGATGCTCCATACTGTATAATGGCCACACATGATGCTCCATACTGTATAATGGCCGCACATGATGCTCCATACTGTATAATGACCGCACATGATGCTCAACACTGTATAATGGCCACACATGATGCTCCATACTGTATAATGGCCGCACATGATGCTCCATACTGTATAATGGCCACACATAGTGCTCCATACTGTATAATGGCCACACATGATGCTCCATACTGTATAATGGCCAAACATAGTGCTCCATACTGTGTAATGGACGCACATGATGCTCCATACTGTATAATGGCCCCACATGATCCTCCATACTGTATTATGGCCGCACATGATGCTCGATACTGTATAATGGCCGCACATGATGCTCCATACTGTATAACGGCCACACATGATGCTCCATACTGTATAATGGCCGCACATGATGCTCCATACTGTATAATGGCCGCACATAGTGCTCCATACTGTATAATGGCCACACATGATGCTCCATACTGTATAATGGCCACACATGATGCTCCATACTGTATAATAGCCGCACATGATGCTCCATACTGTATAATGGCCACACATGATGCTCCATACTGTATAATGGCCGCACATGATGCTCCATACTGTATAATGACCGCACATGATGCTCAACACTGTATAATGGCCACACATGATTCTCCATACTGTATAATGGCCACACATGATACTCCATACTGTATAATGGCCACAGATGATGCTCCATACTGTATAATGACCGCGCATAATGCTCCATACTGTATAATGACCGCACATGATGCTCCATACTGTATAATGGCCGCACATGATGCTCCATACTGTATAATGACCGCACATATTGCTCAACACTGTATAATGGCCACACATGATGCTCCATACTGTATAATGGCCACACATGATGCTCCATACTGTATAATGGCCGCACATGATGCTCCATACTGTATAATGACCGCACATGCTGCTCCATACTGTATAATGGCCACAGATGCTCCATACTCTATAATGACCGGACATAATGCTCCATACTGTATAATGACCGCACATGATGCTCCATACTGTATAATGGCCACAGATGATGCTCCATACTGTATAATGACCGCACATGATGCTCCATACTGTATAACGGCCACACATGATGCTCCATACTGTATAATGGCCACACATGATGCTCCATACTGTATAATGACAGCACATGATGCTCAATACTGTATAATGGCCACACATGATGCTCAATACTGTATAATGGCCACACATAGTGTTCCATACTGTATAATGACCGCACATGATGCTCCATACTGTATAACGGCCACACATGATGCTCCATACTGTATAATGGCCACACATGATGCTCCATAATGTATAATGGCCACACATGATGCTCAATACTGTATAATGGCCACACATGATGCTCCATACTGTATAATGGCCACACATGATGCTCAATACTGTATAATGGCCACACATGATGCTCCATACTGTATAATGGCCACACATGATGCTCCATACTGTATAATGACAGCACATGATGCTCAATACTGTATAATGGCCACACATGATGCTCCATACTGTATAATGGCCACACTTAGCTACTCCTATACACGCGGCTGCGCTCCGTACACTTTGCATACATGGCTCTGCTCTGTACACACGCGCTCCGCTCCATACACCTCGTACACACGCTGCTCCGCTCCGTACACCTCGTACACATTTAGCTCCGCTCCATACACCTCATACACACACGGCTCCACTACATACACCTCATACACACACGGCTCCGCTCCATATACCTCGTACACATTGAGCTCCGCTCCATACTCCTCATACACACACGGCTCTGCTCCATACACCTGACCTCGTACACACATGGCTCTGCTACACTGCTCACTGTAAACACCTCCTGACCCCACACATAACTAAGACAGCTTACTTACCTCATCCAGCAGTACCATGGCAAGTTGGGTATGCAGTATTCAGTGTCAGAACACACACTCCATGGCGGGACATGCAGACGCACCACGCACTGAACTTTATGCTCCGTAAGCACCTCCATGAGAAGGTATGCAATGTAACACTTGCCTTATGAAACTCCACCGACTCTTCTTCCCGCTCCATCCTTCCTATCTGCCGCTCAGCCCTTCTCTAATTTGTCCACGGAGCTCGGCGAGCAGCTGATTGGTGGATGGGCCTGTCAGTCAAAGAAGTCTTCAGCAATCAATCTCCGGCAGTGCATTCCCAAATAGAATTCTATACACAAGAGCGCGCACTGTAATACACAGGTTTGTCTCCAGATGTTCTAGTGACATCACTGAGGGCGGCCATTTTTCCAAAGATGAAAACTTACTTAGTTTTTATGCGGCGTTTATAAAATGGCATCGGTAATGGAGTCATAAATTCTCCACACCTCCCAACCAGTGCGGGACATACTTGTCCCGGCCGTGACAGCGGGGCAGACTGTCAAAATCGTGACAGTCCCGCTGGATCCGGGATGGTTGGGAGGTATGGGCTAACTGAAAAGATGGTAACAAATTGCAAGCTTTCGAGACCACATAGGTCCCTTCATCAGGCAAAGACTAAAATAAATTCTGAAGAATTACATATTTATGCACAAAACATCACTGAAAAAAACATGGATAAGACAGGTGACATGAGGCAGAATTACCATGAGTGATAAACAGTTATGTCCATAAATATTGGGCCAGCTCTTAGATAAGGAATGTTTTATTGTCCTCTGATTAGGGTCTCTGTTGTGTTTCTTCTGTGATGTTTTGTGCATAAATATGTGATTCTTCAGAATTTATTTTAGTCTTTGCCTGATGAAGGGACCTATGTGGTCTCGAAAGCTTGCAATTTGTTACCATCTTTTCAGTTAGCCCATACCTCTCAACCATCCCAGATCCAGCTGTCTTATCCATGTTTTTTTCAGGGTTTTTTTCTATGCCATGTTGTGCATAAATATGTGATTCTTCAGAATTTCTTTTAGTCTTTGCCTGATGAAGAGACCTGTGTAGTCTCGAAAGCTTGCAATTTGTTACCATCTTTTCAGTTAGCCATTAAAAGGTATCAACCACTGAGGATTCTCAATTCTAAATATTTTTCTGTCCACTGGCTAACACGGTACCAAGATATATTAGTTTTTTTGGTTCAGTTTTTCTTCCTCTTCTTCAAAAATCCATCAAGTTTTTCTTTTCTGGTTGACGGATATGTGAGGTGTTATTTGTGGGCGCGTCATAGTCAGGAGTGACACCCTATAACACCGCAATTCTGCAACGTTCACATGCAGTAAGAATAACGGTACCTGCTCGGCACGTCGCTGTGTTCCGCTGATACCTAATGTTTGCAGCTTTTATATTTTACCACTTTAACAATAAAGAAAGGTATCATGTCACCTAAATCTTAAGGCTACGTTCCCACATGGGCTTTTGGTGTTGCAAGTTTTCTGCACCCAAGAGATGTGTGCATGAGATTTCTGACATAGCTGCTGCTCTAAAATGCAGCTAAAAGCTAAAGAAAATGCATAAAAAAACATACGTGTGAACACACCCTAAGGCTGGTTTCACACGTCAGTGGCTCTGGTACGTCAGGTGACAGTTTCCTCACGTATCGGAGACACTGACTCACGTAGACACATTAAAATCAATGTGTCTCTGCACATGTCAGCGTGTTTTCACGGACCGTGTGTCCGTTTGAAAAACACGGAGACATGTCAGTGTTTGTGGGAGCGCACGTATTACACGGACCCATTAAAGTCAATGGGTTCGCGTAAAACACGCATCGCACACAGATGCTGTCCGTGTGCAGTCCGTGTGCCGTGCAGGAGACAGTGCTACAGTAAGCGCTGTCCCCTCAGCGTGGTGCTGAAGCCGCCATTCATTTCTTCTCTCCAGCAGCGTTCACTGGAGAGAAGATGTGAAAAATCTTTTTTTTTTTTTGGTGTTTAAAAAAAAGATCCCTGTCCCCAACCCCCTCCCGCCCCCTGTGCGCCCCCCCCCCCCCCCCCGCTGTTAATAAAATACTTACCCGGCTCCCTCGCTGCTTCCTCTCCTCGCCGCAGCTTCTCCTGTATGAGCGGTCACGTAGTGCCGCCTGTTGTGAATTCTGTTGTCAAGCTCCCTCCTGTGGTCATGAATGGTACTTCAGCTGGTTCTGTCCATGGGCTTCCTCTGGTGGTTGTGAGTGGGGCTGCGGCTTCTGAGTTTCCTTCCACAGGTGACGAGGTTAATTCGTTAGCTGGCTGCTCTATTTAACTCCACTTAGATCATTGCTCCATGCCACCTGTCAATGTTCCAGTATTGGTCTAGTTCGCTCCTGGATCATTCTTGTGACCTGTCTTCCCAGCAGAAGCTAAGTTCCTGCTTGTTTTTCTCTTGTTTGCTATTTTTCTGTCCAGCTTGCTATTTTGATTTTTTTGTCTTGCTTGCTGGAAGCTCTGGGATGCAGAGGGGCGCCTCCGCACCGTGAGTCGGTGCGGAGGGTTTTTTTGCGCCCTCTGCGTGGTCTTTTTGTAGTTTTTGTGCTGACCGCAAAGTTACCTTTCCTCTCCTCTGTCTGTTCAGTAAGTCGGGCCTCTCTTTGCTAAATCTGTTTCATCTCTGTGTTTGTAATTTTCATCTTAACTCACAGTCATTATATGTGGGGGGCTGCCTTTTCCTTTGGGGAATTTCTCTGAGGCAAGGTAGGCTTTATTTTTCTATCTTTAGGGCTAGCTAGTTCCTTAGGCTGTGACGAGTTGCATAGGGAGCGTTAGGAGCAATCCACGGCTATTTCTAGTGTGTGTGATAGGATTAGGGATTGCGGTCAGCAGAGTTCCCACGTCCCAGAGCTTGTCCTGTATTATTAGTAACTATCAGGTCATTCCGTGTGCTCTTAACCACCAGGTCCATTATTGTCCTAACCACCAGGTCATAACAGTACAGGTGACCGAAAGTATTAATGCATCTCAATAGAGGGATAAGAGAAGTTCTGAGACCATTTTTTTTTCTTTGCAGTGTGTTTTGTCTCTCTTTTCCCCTTTACCTCTGGGTGGTTCAGGATACAGGTGTAGATATGGACATTCAAGGTCTGTCCTCTTGTATGGATAATCTCACTGCAAGGGTACAAAACATTCAAGATTTTGTGGTTCAGAATCCGATGTTAGAGCCTAGGATTCCAATTCCTGATTTGTTTTTTGGGGATAGATCTAAGTTTCTGAATTTCAAAAATAATTGTAAATTGTTTCTTGCTTTGAAACCTCGCTCCTCAGGTGACCCTGTTCAACAAGTGAAAATCATTATTTCTTTGTTACGTGGCGACCCTCAAGACTGGGCATTTTCCCTTGCGCCAGGAGATCCGGCATTGCGTGATGTTGATGCGTTTTTTCTGGCGCTTGGATTGCTTTATGATGAACCAAATTCAGTGGATCAGGCAGAGAAAATCTTGCTGGCTCTGTGTCAGGGTCAGGATGAGGTAGAGATATATTGTCAGAAGTTTAGGAAGTGGTCTGTACTCACTCAGTGGAATGAATGTGCCCTGGCAGCAATTTTCAGAAAGGGTCTTTCTGAAGCCCTTAAGGATGTCATGGTGGGATTTCCCATGCCTGCTGGTCTGAATGAGTCTATGTCTTTGGCCATTCAGATCGATCGACACTTGCGTGAGCGTAAAGCTGTGCACCATTTGGCGGTATTATCTGAGCATAGACCTGAGCCTATGCAATGTGATAGGACTTTGACCAGAGCTGAACGGCAAGAACACAGACGTCGGAATGGGCTGTGTTTTTACTGTGGTGATTCCACTCATGCTATCTCCGATTGTCCTAAGCGCACTAAGCGGTTCGCTAGATCTGCCACCATTGGTACGGTGCAGTCGAAATTTCTTTTGTCCGTTACTCTGATTTGCTCTTTGTCATCCTATTCTGTTATGGCATTTGTGGATTCAGGCGCTGCCCTGAATTTGATGGACTTGGAGTTTGCTAGGCGCTGTGGTTTTTTCTTGGAGCCCTTGCAGTATCCTATTCCATTGAGAGGAATTGATGCTACGCCTTTGGCCAAGAATAAGCCTCAGTACTGGACCCAATTGACCATGTGCATGGCTCCTGCACATCAGGAGGATATTCGCTTTTTGGTGTTGCATAATCTGCATGATGTGGTTGTTTTGGGGTTGCCATGGCTACAGGTCCATAATCCAGTATTGGATTGGAAATCTATGTCTGTGTCCGGCTGGGGTTGTCAGGGGGTACATGGTGATGTTCCATTTTTGTCTATTTCGTCATCCACCCCTTCTGAAGTCCCGGAGTTTTTGTTGGATTACCGGGATGTATTTGATGAGCCCAAATCCAGTGCCCTACCTCCTCATAGGGATTGCGATTGTGCAATTAATTTGATTCCTGGTAGTAAGTTTCCTAAGGGCCGACTGTTCAATTTATCTGTGCCAGAACACGCCGCTATGCGGAGTTATATAAAGGAATCCTTGGAGAAAGGTCATATTCGCCCGTCGTCATCACCGTTAGGAGCAGGGTTCTTTTTTGTGGCCAAGAAGGATGGTTCTTTGAGACCTTCTATTGATTACCGCCTTCTTTTTTTTTTTTATTCAAATAAATTTTTATTAAGAATAACAAGATAAATGACATGTTACATTCTAATTTTCAATACAAAGCTTTTTTCTCCCCCTTCAAACATTCCCCTTCAATCCCACCACCACCCAACCCCACCCAACAAAGCAGCTCACCTTGGTTAGCACTTCCATCATTAGACCAATATACTATCTAATCCCTCGGCCAATAATATAAGCCACATTTAACATTACCATTAATTAGGAACCTTAATTAACACTCCCTCTATAATACCCCTATCCCATAGCAATCCACGGAGACCACATTTTATTGAACATTTCGATTTTCCCTCTTTTTTTTATAAAACCCCTTTTCTAGTGTCAGGCCCTGTTTCACATACTGGAGGAACTCTCCTCTTGACGGCGGTTCTTCCCTAATCCAATTTCGAGCTATTACCTTCCTAGCCATGTATAACAATCTGGCAATAGCTATCTTTAGGTTGTTATCCACTCCAATCTCATCCACACATCCCAACAAGCACACCACCGGGTCCCTTGGCACCTTACATCCATACGCACCTTCCATACGACTCAAAACTACCACCCAAAAAGCAGCCAGTCTTGGACACGTCCACATCATATGGAGTATATAAGCATCTGCAGTTTTACACCTCGGGCATTCAGAATCATCACGCAAACCAGCCTTATATAGCACCATCGGTGACTTATAAACCCTGTGTATCACATAGAGCTGTGACAGTCTATACGGTTCGCTCAGTGACAATCGTGGGACCCATTCTAGTACCGACTCCCAAGTCTCATTCTCCATTGGACCCAGATCCCTCTCCCACTTAGCTCTCGCCATTATTGGAAACCCCAATAGGAAAGTGTGCAACAGATCTTTATACAAAGTAGATATGACTCCCCCAGTAGTCCCTTCATTACACACATACTCCAGTACTATATCCCTCTGAATTCCAATACCTCCGTTTCTACTCTGAGCTCCAAAAGCATGCCTCATCCGCAAATACTGAAATTCCCCCACAGTCCCAAGACCAAATTCCGCCTGTAATTGGGAAAATGATTTCAATTCACCTCGCTCAATTATTTGATACACGTATTGAATCCCTTTGACTTGCCATTCTGTCAGTACCCCCAGTGCCTCAAACTCCTGTAAGTTGCTGTTATGCCATAGCGGTGAGAATCTAGTCAAATCCGTGACCCCCCGTATACCCCACAGCCTGCGTATCAACAGCACAGTCGGGTATAATTTCCCCAGAGCCCCCAGGGATCCATCCTCCAAACATTGTACTACTGGCCTTCTTTTTGTCACCACTTCCATCAGCCGCTGTACCGCCCCAGATGACCCTTCATGCGCCCAGCCTTTTAGATGCTGACTCTGGGCTGCAAGAAAATATATTTCAGGGTTAGGCAATGCCAATCCCCCATCTTCCTTGGGTCGCTGAAGTGTCTCCAGTTTGATACGCGGATGCTGTCTCCCCCATATCAAATTCCTGAACAGAGAGTTAATCTGTCTAAATCTCCCGCGTGGTATCCAAACTGGCGCATTATGAAGAATATACAGTATTTTTGGCATCAAAATCATTTTAATAAGATTCACCCTACCTACCACAGATAAATGCAGTTTAAGCCAAGCATCCGCTTTCGCTTTAAGAACACCTAAGATTGGAGTCAGATTTCTATGTATATAGTCAGTAACAGGCATAGATACCCATATTCCAAGGTACTTAAATTGGCTAGTCACCTCCAGTCGCCCATCCTCCAGTGGCTCCCCACCATCGTCATCCACCTTAAACAAGACAGACTTACTCCAGTTTATCCTAAGTCCCGACACCGATCCGAAACGCTCAATAATCCCAATGGCTCCCTCCGAGGACGTACCCGGGTCAGCCAGAAATAGCAGAATGTCATCCGCATACAACGCCACCCTTTCTTCAATCATCCCATATTTAAACCCAGTCACCTCATCAGACCGTCGAAGCTTAGCAGCCAGTGGTTCCACAGCCAGAGCAAACAAAAGAGGAGAGAGCGGACACCCCTGTCTCGTCCCTCTAGCCAATTGTATGGTCCGTGATAACTCCCCATTTACCCTAACCCTAGCCATCGGCATCGAGTACATCAGTCGAATCCAGGATATGAACTGCGGTCCAAACCCCATACTCCGGAGCACCTGCCAGAGATACCCCCACTCCACACTATCGAATGCCTTATGGGCGTCTAAAGATGCAATAACTCTCTGGCCACAGTTGTCGGATCTGAGTTGCAAATTCATATACAGCCTTCTTAAGTTGATCGCAGTGGACCTATCAGGCATAAAGCCGGACTGGTCTGAATGCACCAGGCCGGAAATAACACTTGTCAACCTCATCGCCAACACCTTAGCCAGGAGTTTAACGTCTGTAGTAAGCAAGGAGATTGGCCGATATGAATCCGGCTGTGTCGGGTCCTTCCCCTCCTTAGGAATCACCACTATTATGGCCTCCCGCATAGATGCCGGTAGACGACCGCCACTCCTAGCCTCCTCCAAAAGTACCCTTAATTTAGGGATCAGCACTTCCCCAAAGTTTTTATATATTTCAGCAGGAAATCCATCTACGCCAGGTGCCTTCCCATTAGCCATAGACTGCAGTGCCCGACCCAACTCCTCCTCCGTGATGGGAGCTTCCAAATCTTCTCTATCTATGTCACTCAGCCTTGGGAGCTCCAATTCCTCAAGGAACGCCACCGTGTCCTCCACCGACCCATCTACCTGAGAGGAATATAGGTCCGCATAAAAATCCGCAAAAATGTCCAAAATCTCTGAAGTCTCAGAGACAGCCACACCGCTCCCCGATACCAAAGAATGAACAAAGGAAGTGTCTCTCTGGGCAGAAGCCACCATCGATAGCAAATGACCCACAGATTCGCCCTCCTGGTAGAAAGCCAGATTCATGAATTCCCTCTTCCTTTCAGCCTTACCGAGCAATACCTCCTCCAACTGACTCTGAGCTGCCTTTAGCCTCCTCCCAGCTTCCGGAGTACCCGCTATTACCATCTCATCCTCGGCTATCCTCAGCCCATCAACCGCCAACCTCTCTGTCTCTCTTGATTTTCTCTTACACCTGCTAATATCCCTGAACAGCAGTCCCCTCAAGTACGCCTTCATGGCTTCCCACACAGTAAGAACATCTACACTTCCCTCGTTGATCTCAAAAAATTCCACCAACTCCTTCTTTATCTTTTCCAAGTCCATACTGTGTAGCCAATTAGGGTGAATCTTCCACTCCTTCCTGCTCCCGATCCGTGTCCCCACCGGCCGAAATTCCACCTCAACTGGACTATGGTCTGAAAGAGCCCTAGGTAAATATCTCATGTCCCTTACCATCGTGTCCAGTAAACAGTTACCCAGCGCCAAGTCAATCCTAGACAAAGTACCATGAGCTGGCGAGTAGCATGAGTACGTCCTTTCCCCAATATGTCTAACTCTCCATAAATCAATCATACCTACTTCCCGGACATAGGTCCCAAACGTAGTGATATGTCCCCCTGTTCTATTCTGGGGATTTTTGTTTTTATCCCAAAAGTCATCACAGATATTATTAAGATCACCAATAATTAGAGATGGTAATGGTCCCCAACGCTCTACCCTCTCCAGCACCTCTCTTATCTTCTTACTTGAGTATGGGGGCGGAATATATATTGCCGCTATACACATCAGCACTCCATTTATTTTACATTTCACCACCACATACTGACCATCCACATCCTCTTTTACCATTACCTCCTCCTACTGCACCCCCGCAGGTATTAACACAGACACACCCCTAGAGTACGTCGAGAAAGTAGAATGATACGCCCTCTGTATCCAGCGCCTATTCAATACATTCACCCTCTCCCGCACTAAATGTGTCTCCAGCAGACATATCATTGAGACCTTCTGTTCTCGGACATACTGCAGACTTGCCGCTCGCCGTGTTTTATCCGCCAGACCTCTCACATTCCAACTCAATATTTTAATACAATCTCCCATCATGTGGCTCATCATTTCTTAAAGTATCCAATTTCCCAAGTATGAGCTGCCCCAACCCTCCCACCCCCCCTGCCTCCTCCCAACTTACCCCCCTAACCCCCCCATTGTAACGCATTCTTCCTCTCAGCAAGAGTGGGGCTCCACTGCCCACTGCGAACACTCTCCCTTACTTAACCCTCTCCATTCGCGTCCCGCTGCCATGGCAATCACAATTTCCCCCCCAACTTTCACTTTATTGTATCTTAACATTTCAACTTATATTAACATATAGAAAAAGTACCAAACCAGTTCACAGTACCCAGCATAACCCTCCTCCCCCGTACTTAGTAGTTGGTACTGTCCCCTCCGGCCATTCCTTCAATATGGCCCAGCAAAACCCCCAACAGTTGCTCAACTCTTTAACCATTGCTAACGAGCGCAGAACTCTCCTCTATCGACAGAGAAAACAAATCCCAACTGGATCTCGCCGAAATGTCAGTCGCCCATTCCCTTAAGTTTTTTCTCATGAGTATCAAGCCACTGGGTAGCGTCCTCTGGTGTCAGGAAAAAGTGGGTCTTATTAAAAGCCACCAGTCTCAGCTTGGCGGGAAACATCACTGAGTACTGCACTCCCAGCTCCCTCAGTCGCCGCTTGACTCCAGTAAACTTCATCCGCTGTTTCTGAACCGCAGCGGAATAATCTGGATAAATGGCGATTTTTTTGACCTCCAGCCGTCAGATCCTCCATCTCTCTAGCCTTTCTGAGGATAATGTCTCTGTCCCTGTAGTTCAGTATTTTAGCAAGCATGGTACGGGGATTCGCTCCTGGGGCAGGGGGCTGCGGCGGGACCCTATGAGCACGTTCAACAGCAAAAACTTTTGTCAACACTGTGTTCCCAATCTTCTCCAACAGCCAGTTCTCCACAAACTCAGTGGGATTTCTCCCCTCAGTCTTTTCAGGCAGCCCCACTATACGTATATTATTTCTTCTGGATCTATTTTCCAGATCCTCATTTTTGGCAGCGAGCTCGGCTATTGCTTGGGCGAACTTCTTTTCAGCTTTTTGTAATTTCACTATGTGATCTTCTGCCGTGCTCACCCTCTCCTCCACCACTCCTATACGTTTGTCCATTTTCTGCAGAGCCGCATTAATCTGTGCCGTGTCCCCTTTAACTTCCTGCATCTGCTGAGCCAAGGAGTTCAGGGATTGCTGACATGAAGAGATCAGTGTGATAACATCTCTAAGAGTTGGCTCCTCTCCCTGTGATATGGCTTCAGGTCCCCCACTAGCCCCAGCCATGCTGTCTCTCTCCTTCCCCCTCTGTACCTCATGCTGCTCAGCCATGCTTGCTTCCTCCTCCTCCTGGTCAGCTCCAGCTCCAGATCCTGGTTCTGCCTCCTCAGCAGCCTCCACTCTGGCATACTGCTGCAGCTTTGCGGCCACCTCCATGCACCGCTGACATGCGGCGTTCTCCTTCTCGGCGTCCTTCCTAGCATCGGAGCCATCTTGGCCGGCTCCTGCATCGCTGGTGCCAGCGTCTTTCTGCCGCCTCCTGGTCATCGCTGCCGACTCCGGACCTGCTGCTCCGCACCGCTGCACTCTCCGGACCTTCAGCCAGCCGGATTTAGGTGAGTTTACCCGAAAATCGGGGTTAAAGCAGGATTTTTGTCCTTCTGGCAGCGGGAGCACTCTTCCCTGCTTCCACTCACATGGCCAGCTAGGACACGCCCCCCTGATTACCGCCTTCTTAATAAAATTACAGTCAGGTTTCAGTATCCTTTGCTGTCTGATTTGTTTGCTCGTATTAAAGGGGCTAGTTGGTTCACCAAGATAGATCTTCGAGGGGCGTATAATCTTGTGCGTATTAAACAGGGCGATGAATGGAATACAGCATTTAATACGCCCGAGGGCCATTTTGAGTACCTGGTTATGCCATTCGGGCTTTCCAATGCTCCATCAGTATTTCAGTCCTTTATGCATGACATCTTCCGAGAGTACCTGGATAAATTCCTGATTGTATATTTGGATGATATTTTGGTCTTCTCGGATGATTGGGAGTCTCACATGAAGCAGGTCAGAATGGTGTTCCAGGTCCTTCGTGCGAATTCTTTGTTTGTGAAGGGGTCAAAGTGTCTCTTTGGAGTTCAGAAGGTTTCATTTTTGGGTTTCATTTTTTCCCCTTCTACTATCGAGATGGACCCTGTTAAAGTCCAGGCCATTTATGATTGGACTCAGCCGACATCTGTGAAGAGTCTGCAAAAGTTCCTGGGCTTTGCTAATTTTTATCGTCGCTTCATCAGTAATTTTTCTAGTGTTGCTAAACCGTTGACTGATTTGACCAAGAAGGGTGCTGATGTGGTCAATTGGTCTTTTGCGGCTGTGGAAGCTTTTCAGGAGTTGAAGCGTCGTTTTTCTTCTGCCCCTGTGTTGTGCCAGCCAGATGTTTCGCTCCCGTTTCAGGTCGAGGTTGATGCTTCTGAGATTGGAGCAGGGGCTGTTTTGTCGCAAAGAAGTTCTGATGGCTCGCTGATGAAACCATGTGCCTTCTTTTCTAGAAAGTTTTCGCCTGCTGAGCGCAATTATGATGTTAGCAATCGAGAGTTGTTGGCCATGAAGTGGGCATTCGAGGAGTGGCGTCATTGGCTTGAAGGAGCCAAGCATCGCGTGGTGGTCTTGACGGATCACAAGAATTTGACTTATCTCGAGTCTGCCAAACGTTTGAATCCTAGACAGGCTCGTTGGTCGCTATTTTTCTCCCGTTTTGATTTTGTGGTTTCATACCTTCCGGGCTCTAAGAATGTGAAGGCTGATGCCCTGTCAAGGAGTTTTGTGCCCGACTCTCCGGGTGTTCCTGAGCCGGCGGGTATTCTCAGAGAGGGGGTAATTTTGTCTGCCATCTCCCCTGACTTGCGGCGGGTGCTGCAAAAATTTCAGGCTGATAGACCTGACCGTTGCCCAGCGGAGAAACTGTTTGTCCCTGATAAATGGACTAGTAGAGTTATCTCTGAGGTTCATTGTTCGGTGTTGGCTGGTCATCCTGGAATCTTTGGTACCAGAGATTTGGTGGCTAGATCCTTTTGGTGGCCGTCTTTGTCTCGGGATGTGCGTTCTTTTGTGCAGTCCTGTGGGACTTGTGCTCGGGCTAAGCCCTGCTGTTCTCGTGCCAGTGGGTTGCTTTTGCCCTTGCCGGTCCCGAAGAGGCCCTGGACGCATATTTCTATGGATTTTATTTCGGATCTCCCTGTCTCTCAAAAGATGTCGGTCATTTGGGTGGTTTGTGATCGCTTCTCTAAGATGGTCCATTTGGTACCCTTGTCTAAATTGCCTTCCTCCTCTGATTTGGTGCCATTGTTTTTCCAGCATGTGGTTCGTTTACATGGCATTCCGGAGAACATCGTTTCGGACAGAGGTTCCCAGTTTGTTTCGAGGTTTTGGCGATCCTTTTGTGCTAGGATGGGCATTGATTTGTCTTTTTCCTCGGCTTTCCATCCTCAGACAAATGGCCAAACCGAACGAACTAATCAGACTTTGGAAACATATCTGAGATGTTTTGTTTCTGCTGATCAGGATGATTGGGTGACCTTTTTGCCTTTGGCTGAGTTCGCCCTTTATAATCGGGCCAGCTCGGCTACTTTGGTTTCGCCGTTTTTCTGCAATTCTGGTTTCCATCCTCGTTTCTCTTCAGGGCAGGTTGAGTCTTCGGACTGTCCTGGTGTAGATACTGTGGTGGATAGGTTGCAGCAGATTTGGACTCATGTGGTGGACAATTTGACATTGTCCCAGGAGAAGGCTCAACGTTTCGCTAACCGCCGGCGCTGTGTGGGTCCCCGACTTCGTGTTGGGGATTTGGTTTGGTTGTCGTCTCATTATGTTCCTATGAAGGTTTCCTCTCCTAAGTTTAAGCCTCGTTTCATTGGTCCGTATAAGATTTCTGAGGTTCTCAATCCTGTGTCATTTCATTTGACCCTTCCAGCTTCTTTTGCCATCCATAATGTATTCCATACGTCGTTGTTGTGGAGATACGTGGCGCCTGTGGTTCCATCCGTTGATCCTCCTGCCCCGGTGTTGGTTGAGGGGGAGTTGGAGTATGTGGTGGAGAAGATTTTGGATTCTCGTATTTCGAGACGGAAACTCCAGTACCTGGTCAAGTGGAAGGGTTATGGTCAGGAAGATAATTCCTGGGTCTTTGCCTCTGATGTTCATGCTGCCGATCTGGTTCGTGCCTTTCATTTGGCTCGTCCTGGTCGGCCTGGGGGCTCTGGTGAGGGTTCGGTGACCCCTCCTCAAGGGGGGGTACTGTTGTGAATTCTGTTGTCAAGCTCCCTCCTGTGGTCATGAATGGTACTTCAGCTGGTTCTGTCCATGGGCTTCCTCTGGTGGTTGTGAGTGGGGCTGCGGCTTCTGAGTTTCCTTCCACAGGTGACGAGGTTAATTCGTTAGCTGGCTGCTCTATTTAACTCCACTTAGATCATTGCTCCATGCCACCTGTCAATGTTCCAGTATTGGTCTAGTTCGCTCCTGGATCGTTCTTGTGACCTGTCTTCCCAGAAGCTAAGTTCCTGCTTGTTTTTCTCTTGTTTGCTATTTTTCTGTCCAGCTTGCTATTTTGATTTTTTGTCTTGCTTGCTGGAAGCTCTGGGATGCAGAGGGGCGCCTCCGCACCGTGAGTCGGTGCGGAGAGTCTTTTTGTGCCCTCTGCGTGGTCTTTTTGTAGTTTTTGTGCTGACCGCAAAGTTACCTTTCCTCTCCTCTGTCTGTTCAGTAAGTCGGGCCTCTCTTTGCTAAACCTGTTTCATCTCTGTGTTTGTAATTTTCATCTTAACTCACAGTCATTGTATGTGGGGGCTGCCTTTTCCTTTGGGGAATTTCTCTGAGGCAAGGTAGGCTTTATTTTTCTATCTTTAGGGCTAGCTAGTTCCTTAGGCTGTGACGAGTTGCATAGGGAGCGTTAGGAGCAATCCACGGCTATTTCTAGTGTGTGTGATAGGATTAGGGATTGCGGTCAGCAGAGTTCCCACGTCCCAGAGCTTGTCCTATATTATTAGTAACTATCAGGTCATTCCGTGTGCTCTTCACCACCAGGTTCATTATTGTCCTAACCACCAGGTCATAACAGCTGCCCATTACAGTGATGAATATGTGACTCCATCTCCCATAGGGCGGATGCCGCACGTGTGCCACACTGATGTGCCACGTGAGCACACGGACACATGGACACGGATAATTCCGGTACCGGAATTATCTGGACGTGTGGGACAGGCCTAAGGCTATGCTCTCACAATGAGTTTTTGCCGAGTTTTTTTATTCTGCGTATTTTTAAAAAAATGCAAGTAACCGACTTTTAGAAAATCTGCAACATCAAAAGCTCATGGTGGGAACGTGACCTTAGGTAAATTGAGTGACTTGCGTTTTTTTCATTGCATTTTTATCTCGTTTTTGACCCTGCAGTTTTTGATGATATGTCATGTTTTACATAAAGCTGCATTGTTTTTGATAAAACTTCATGTGCGGATTACAGATATTTTTAGTAGATCTCCCTAGCAGAAACGCAATAAAGACGTGTGTTTTTTTACATGCAGATTTTCTGCATCTAATGGAAGTCTATGGGGAAAATCTGCACATAAAACAGCGTAACAACAAGAGAAATTATCATGTTGTAGATCTGAAACACGCACTGCAGGTCAGTTTACACAGAGTGAAAAAAAAACAAGGTGAGTGTGAGGTTTTTAGAAATCCCAGACACTTTGCTGGAACTGCAAGACCCTGCATTTCTGAAGCAGAGAAAATACACAGCGGTAAAAACGTCATAGTGGGCGCACAGCCTAAACGGATGTTCTCAAGTTAAGAAGTTACCCCCTACCTATGTAATAGGTGATAAGATCCTAATCGCTGGGTGATCGGCTGCTAGCACCCCACCTGCCTGTGAATGTAGTGGTTGACAATAATGCACATTGTCGCTCCATTCATTCTTATGGGAGTTCTGAAGACCAGCTGAGCGTAGCACTCCGCTACCTCTGACGGTCTCATCAAAATGCGGTTGCAGAATTTTGCAACTTTGAGCTGTGAAACTGAAAAAATATATATTTTTCCCACAAAAATGCTTTAGCCTCAATTTTTTTTATTTTCACAAGGTTAACGGGAAATCGCACAACAAATTTTGGGGTCCATTTTCTCCTGAGTACACCAATACCCCATATGTGATCGAAAACTACGGTACTTTTGAGGCACAGTGCAAAGCTCAGAAGGGAAGATATTGGAGTTCAGATTTTACTGTTATGGTTGCGAGTGCCATGACCCACAGGGAGAGCCCATGAGGTGCCAGAACAGCAGAATTCCCCATTAGTGACCCCATTTTACAAACTACACCTCCCAATGAATTAATTTAGGGGCACAGTGATCATATTGACACCACAGGTGTCTCACATAATTTTATACCATTGGGCAGTGAAGAAAAAAAAACTTCCATTTTTACCATCAAAAATTTGTTTTAGCCCCAGATTTTAATTTTTACACAAGAAAAATGGCACCAAAATTTGTCCCACAAATTCTGCTGAATGTAGAAATACCCTATCTGTGACAGTACACTGCGCAGATTGTCTGTGAATAGGCTGTGGACTCCATCTGTATAATTTATCTACAGGTGTAGTAACGATTTAGACTCCATGGGCGTTTTCCAGAAGCAAGCAGCAACGGATGTTGCTGATTGAAAATTGCAAACTGCCCTTGTAGTACCCAATACATTGTAGTGTCCAGTACATTATGCCCAGCTCATTCTTCTGGAGACACACACCTGTAAATTAGGCGGGCTCTCATCACTACAGAAATGCCAAACATGTGGGCCCTAAATGTGGTTTAGGCACACTGGGGCTCAGAAGGGAGGGGGCATTTGGATTTGGAAGACCATAACTTGGAGTCATTTCGCTTTTCCAGAGCCTTTGTGCCACCAGTAAGGTGGAAGCCCCTACCTTACAGAAGCATTCTTATGCAGGGGTATCTGGGAGATTAAGGTGGCGCCTCATAGGTTTGCCAACTATTCCATGAGCATCCCAGCGATTGTGGGAATGTTGGTAAGAAAAGTAAGAAGGCATATACAGTTCATTACAATAATATACATTTATTTGGTATATTGAAGTTCAAACACACAGTGGCTTCTACAGGACGTCTCCAGATTTCACTTCAGGTCATCAGCGAGACATCATATGTACAAACTCTGTAAGAGAAGCAAAAGAAGAAGATCGGATGAAAGACCTGGAAATAACATTGGATTTAAGGCTACTTTCACACTAGCGTTTTTTGACGTACGTCGCAATGCGTCATTTTGGAGTAAAAACGCATCCTGCAAAGTTGCCCGCAGGATGCGTTTTTCTCCATACACTTGTATTACCGACGCATTGCGACGTATGGCCACATGTCGCATCCATCGTGCGACGGATGTGTCGTGTTTTGGCGCACCGTTGGCACTAAAAAGTTACATGTAACGTTTCTTTGTGCGTCGAGTCTGCCATTTCCGACCACGCATGAGCGGCCGGAACTCCGCCCCCTCCCCCCCCCCCCCGGACCTTACAATGGGGCAGCGGATACGTTGTAAAACTGCATCCGCTGCCCCCGTTGTTCATTTTTTTTCGCAGTTTGCGTTGGTACGTCGGGTCGAGGCATGGCAACGGCCCCGTACCGACGCTAGTGTGACAGTAGCCTAAAGCTAAAGACAAAGCATCACACTGGCAACAGCTTTATTAAATAGGTTCTTAAAGGCACCCTGTCAGTAAATAATGATATTTACCTGCAGCCATTATGGTAATCTGCTAGTAAACACCAATCTGAACATTTAGAGGTGCTCTTCCCACAGCATCTCGTTTGGAGTCTATGAGGCCGTGAACAGTCATTCAGTATACCGTGAGTGCGCGGTAAACACTTCCCCCTGCACTTTGAATGACAGGCTGCCACATATACCCGCTACAGAGCAGGATGTCAATCAATGGGCAGGAGTAGTGACTATAGCCCACTCACTATACACTGAGCGCTGACTGTTTCTTGCCCCGACGACTAGGAATGAGTGGCTGTTGGGAGAATATGACTTCATTTTCTCCCTGTAGCCTCACTTCCAAATAGGCTGGTACACATGTTTAAAATTGTATTTCCATGCAGATTACCATTATGGTGAATACTATTTTTGGGCTGACAGTTTCCTTTTAAAGAAGCTTCAAAGATCTCATTGACTTATATTCAGACTGCTCTCATTCTTGCCATGAAAAATAACAGACGCCACTGAACATGTATTAGATATTTATCCAGATTTATCTGTCTCCATGCTAAGAAAATTTTGGGAACCTGAAATCAATTTCCCATTCCCATGTATCATAGAAGCCAGCTACTGCATGACATCTTAAGAGAAGCAGGCACTCAGAGCTGTATGGGGTGTTATGATCTGGTGGTTTAGGAACAACATGAGACAAGCTCTGAAGGAGGTGGTATCTGTACTGACCGCAGACCCTGAACCTAGCAGCGCAACTAGAAATAGCCGTGGGGGGTACCTGACGCTCCCTAGACCCCTCGGCACAGCCTAAGATCTAACTTCCCCTAAAGAATGAAACAGGAAACCTATCTTGCCTCAGAGAAAATCCCCAAAGGAAAGACAGCCCCCCACAAATATTGACGGTGAGAGGAGGGGAAAATAACATACGCAGAGATGAAATCAGATTTTAGCATAGGAGGCCAGTCTAGCTTGATAGATAGGACAGGAAAGGATACTGTGCGGTCAGTATAAAAACTACAAAAATCCACGCAGAGTTTACAAAATCTCCACACCTGACTAAAGGTGTGGAGGGTAAATCTGCTTCCCAGAGCTTCCAGCTAACAGAAAAAATCCATAATGACAAGCTGGACAAAAATAGAATGCACAGAACAATAAGTCCACAACATGTGGACTGAAATGAGCAAAGCCAGAACTTATCTTTGCAGAACTGGTCAGGAAACCAGGAGAATCCAAGCAGAGATGTGAATCCAGCCAGAGAACATTGACAAGTGGCATAGGCTGAAGACTAGAGCCAGGTTAAATAGCAGAGCCAGGAGAGACGATTAGTGAAAGCAGCTGCTAAAGCTAAACCCAAGGAGCGGCAGTTCCACTCAATACCACCAGAGGGAGCCCAAGGGCAGAATTCACAAAAGTGCCATTTACAACCACCGGAGGGAGCCCAAGAACGGAATTCACAACAATGGGGCCGACGTATCAGTATTTATCCCAGTTATCTGCGAGTTGAAGCAGTGTTGAGACTAAGCATTTACTTATGAAACTGTACCACTTTTTGTGACATAGAAATCAGGAAAGAAAGGGGCAATTATTTAATTAAAGTAAAAAAAAATCCAATTTCTAATTACAAAATTAAACTGTAAATAGACTGTAAATTATTAAAAGCTGCTGATGCAAAAAAATGGATTGCAGAGTGATGACAAGTAAGAAACAAATCGTCTACGTTTTCTGGATGAAACGTGAACCTGGCGGCAGGGTGATAATGGAGAGCAGATTTTTAGGCATGCCCCCCAGAAAAAGGTCCACACCCATGGAGCCGTATGACAAAGCTAGAAAAAAATAGTGGAGCAAAAACTGGGCACTTTCGACCTGGTGACTGATGCTTTTAAAATAAAGAGATTAAAAATTGTAGGGGAGTGTTGTCCTGTAGTGTTGTCTAATCTACAAAATTATTATATGTTATACGTAAATGTTATATGCCTCATTAGGAGAGTGAAGGTGGGGCAGGGTTCTTTTTAAGCATCCTAATATCTTAGCCACAGTTGAGTGAATCTGATAGCACACACCTGCAATACTAGTTATTATGGATGGTGTTGGATCACTTGACTTTGGCAGTTCTGATCCCCCACTTGTGTTATGTGGATCGGGTGTATTCTCTGCTCAACAGCAGTATGGAGACTCTGAGAAGGCCAGGTGATGCCAGGTTGACTTTAAAACTTATTACATTTATCACTTCCTGTTGATATAATGACTACTCAAATTTGATGATCTTGAAATTCCAAAGATTGTACTACAAGTGTCAAAAATGACCTTTAATATTAGAAACTATCTTCAGATTAAGTAGATAGATACCGTAGATCATCCTACCTTCAAAGTCTACAAGTCCATCCCCATTCACATCCACATCTCTCAGGATTTCATCAACTTCACGGGGGCCCAGTTGTTGACCGAGGAGTTTCTTCATAGCCTCGCGTAGTTCCCGAGTGCTGATTCTGCCATCACCATTTGAGTCAAACTGGTTTTAATAAAAATGTGCTATTAGCTGTGTCTTAAATGAAAATAGTACAAAAAAACATAATGATATGCCTGCCAAAGGATTGCAGAATCAAACAGAATACATACAGTTGTGTGAAGAAGTGTTTTTCCCTTCCTGATTTCCTGTTCTTTTGCATGTTTGTCACACTTAAATGTTTCAGATCACCAAAAAATGTAAATATTAGACAAAGATAAAACAGGTAAATGCAAAAGGCAGTTTTTAAATGAAGGTCTTTATTATTATTAAGGGAAAAAGAAATCCAAACCTATAAGGCCCTGTGTGAAAAAGTGTTTGCCCCCTAAACCTAATAACTGGTTGGGCCACCCTTAGCAGCCACAACTGCAATCAAGAGTTTGCGATAGCTGGCAATGAGTCTTTTACAAAGGTCTGGAGGAATTTTGGCCCAGTCATCTTTGCAGAATTGTTGTAATTCAGCCACATTGGAGGGTTTCTGAGCATGAACCTTTTTAAGGTCATGCCATAGCATCTCAATTGGATTAAGGTGAGGACTTTAACTAGACCACTGCAAGGTCTTAATTTTGTTTTTCTTAAGCCATTCAGTGGCAGACTTGCTTGTGTGTTTTGAATCATTGTCTTGCTGCATAACCCAAGTGCGCTTCAGCTTGAGGTCATGAACAAATGGCCGGATATTCTCCTTCATGGTTTTTTGGAAGACAGCAGACCTCATGGTTCCATTTACCACAACAAGTCTTCCAGGACCTGAAGCAGCGGACCATTACACTACCACCACTATATTTTACAATTGGTATGATGTTCCTTTTCGGAAATACTGTGTTACTTCTATGCCAGATGTAATGGGACACACAATTTCCAAAAAGTTCAACTTTTGTCTCTTCAGTCCACAGAGTATTCTCCCAAAAGTCTTGGGGATCATTATGTTTTCTGGCAAAGCTGAGATGAGACTTTATGTTCTTATTGCTCAGCAGTGGTTTTCGTCTTGGAACTCTGCAATGCAGGCCATTTTTGCCCAGCCTCTTTCTTATGGTGGAGTCATAAACACTGACCTTAACTGAAGCAAGTGAGGCCTTCACTTTTTTGGATGTTGTGGGGTCTGTTGTGACCTCTTAGATGAGTTGTCACTGCTCTCTTGAGGTAATTTTGGTAAGCTGGCCACTCCTTAGAAGGTTCTCCACTGTTCCATGTTTTTGCCATTTGTGGATAATGGCTCTCACTGTGGTTTGCTGGAGTCCCAAAGCTTGAGAAATGGCTTTATAATCTTTTCCAGACAGATAGATCTCAATTAATTGTTTTTCATTTGTTCCAGAATTTCTTTGGGTGGCGGCATGATGTCTAGCTTTTGAGGAGTTTTCGTCTACTACACTTTGTCAGGCAGTTCCTATTTAAGTGATTTCTTGATTAAGAACAGGTGTGGCAGTAATCAGGCCTGTGTGTGGCTAGGGAATTTGAGATCAGCTTCCTAAACGTGATAAACCACAGTTAATTTATGTTTTTATTATGCACCGAGCTGGAATTTGGTATTGGTACTATTATGAACTAAATATGACTTTTTGACAAAATTTTATTTTCCTTTCTCGGGAGGCAAAAAAACGGAAACAAAAATTACTGTTTATTTCTTTGTTATTCTTTTGAAATGTATTGTGTTGAAATAGCAGGCATTTACAGACTCAACAATACCAAATATGTTTATTTTCTCATTTAATTTCTTAATTTATAGATTGGGAAAAGGTGGGTGTGTAGAATGTTTAGTTTTTATATTTTTTAAAAACTCTAGGAGACTTGAATCTGAAATTGTTTGATCACTAATACAATACATTGCAATACTTTATTACACTGCCATGGTAGCCCATTGACATCTTATGATTTAATCGCAGGTAGCGATGGGAAAGAAAATGCAGGTCTGCCGGGGTGCTTTTATGTCTACAACACATGACTACTGCACCCAATTAGTGGCCTCTGTGTTCATGCCAAGGTAGACAGCATGAGAATACTGAGGCCAGCATCTAAAGGTTGATGCTTTTTTGTTATTTTTCAGCAATTCCTATCATTGCACCATTTTTTAATGGACAAAACCTTTAAGGAGAAAGTGTATGACTACCTTACCTTTACCTATCCATCCTCTCTCACCTATGTAGTCTGAATAATTTGATATAGTGATTCTCATACAATACCTCTTTAGTGATTTTCATGACCAATCTGGGAGCGCATATAGAAGGTGATATACTTTGTACACACCCACAAAGTTTGCCGAAAATAACGTACATATACAATACAATGCATGTAGCGTTCATGAAGACGGGTTTTCAAAACCTCATCCGGATATAGCAGTCCTTATATCATACCTCTTTAAACGCATCTCTCAGCTCCTTCACTCCAATCATGTCAGCTGTCTCTGCAAGAAGTTTAGGTCCCATCAGCTCTACAAAGTCTTCAAAGTCAACTTTACCCCCAGCTAAGGGCAAAAGAACAATTTATTTTAAATAGAATTGTATACTGACAGAGTAGTAGGAAATCTCAGCTAAACTGCAACACTGATCTTACACGGAACTCCAAAATCCCTATTGCCATATATACAGAAGTGTAGCCCTACAGACAGGACATTTAAACATAGAATAGTAAAAATCTATAAAAGATCATAATGTTTAAATATATACAATACTGTGCAAAAGTTAGAAAGCTTTCATATATAAAGGGTATCTATTTGTAATCTAGCCTGAAGAAGGAGCCACTGTGCTCTGAAAGTTTGCAAACATATTATTTTCTGGTTAGCCAATAAAGGTATCACTCCTAGAATACTTCTGTCATCATTGGGCAGAATAATATTCACATCGATATATAAAGGGTTAATAGTTTATTTTTATCTAGCTATATATAATCGTTTAAGGTCCACTTCCGTCTGTTTGTCTGTCTGTCATGGAAATCCCACGTCGCTGATTGGTCACGACCGGAGCAGCATTTAAACACCGCTTTGCTGATTGGTCGCGGCGCCCATCGGACCAGAACCGGACCGGCACCGCCCCTGGGTGAGTATAATCTAACCTCTTTTTCTCATCTTTTAGGATACATCGGGGGCTTATCTACAGCATTACAGAATGCTGTAGATAAGCCCCTGATGCCGGTGGGCTTAGCTCACCTTCCATTTTGGGGGTGACAGGTTCCCTTTAAGTCCTGTTTTTCCCACATCTCCATTCAACACCACCCTGATGTTGACAGGCCATTCTTCCTTGATGTGGATGTCTCTGCTATTAGTATTGTAGCAGTACTTTCTCAAAATTCTTCTGAATCTAGAAAGTATCCCTGTGCTTTTTTTCCTCCAAGAAACTATCTCCGGCTGAATGGAATGTATTGGTGATTGAGAACTCTTATCTATAAATGTAACTCGTTTTACATCACATATATACAAATCATAAACATCTGCAGTTTCTTCGGTCAGTCCGTAAGCTGAATCACTGTTAAGCTGACGGTCACTCTTCTTGTGGTTTTACTACATCCTTGCCTACCACTAAGATAAAAAGCATGGCTTTCCATTTCCAGGTCTTTTGACTCTTGTGGTACTTCTGCTGATTCTGATGTAATTGAACCCGAACATATTCTTGCCTCTAGTTTTAGCTTTTACCAATTCTCCACTTAAAGGATGTTCTCCAACATCAAAAACCTTTTTCTGGAAGGTCTTAACTTTGGCCCATTTTTCCCCTTTTCTTCTGGTCACCCAAGAGCTAAATGAACTGTGGAACTCCTTTCTTATTTCTATTGGTGGCCTACATAGAAACAATATGCAAATTGCCCCTTCAGAGAAAAAGAGGACTTAAACTCTATAGCGCCACCTGTTGGAAGTAGCGATCCTACAAGTCACAATCAACCCTTTAACGAGTTGTGCGATATGACTTAGGATAAAAGCCAAATCAGTATCTCAATTCGCAGACATGGTGTTTCGGGCTGTTGGCCCTTGTCAGTGCGAAGCAGGAGAACTGATTTGGCTAGGTGAGAGGCTCTGGACTGGGGACTAAGGGGTATCGTTTCTCCTTATGGAGAGTAGCATACCATCTCTGGCTTGTCAAGGTAAGGAGGCTTATTCGCCGTGCAATGCTCCTCTGGGAAATATAATATGCAAATTGCCTCTTCTGAGAAAAAGAGGACTTAAACTCTATAGTGCCACCTGTTGGAAGTAGCGATCCTACGAGTCACAATCAACCCTTTAACGAGTCGTGCAATATGACTTAGGATAAAAGCCAAATCAGTATCTCAATTCGCAGACACGGTGTTTCGGGCTGTTGGCCCTCATCAGTGCGAAGCATGAGAACTGATTTGGCTAGGTGAGAGGCTCTGGACTGGAGTCTAAGGGGTAACATTTCTCCTTGTGGAGAGTGACATACCAGCTTTGGCTTGTCAAGGTAAGGAGGCTTATTCGCCGTGCATTTGGTCCTCTGGGAAATAAAAAATGCAAGTTGCCTCTTCAGAGAAAAAGAGGACTTAAAGGGAACCTGTCACCCCGTTTTTTGAGATTGAGCTATAAATACTGTTAAATAGGGCCTGCGCTGTGTGTTCCTATAGTGTATGTAGTGTACCCCGATTCCCCATGTATGCTGAGAAATAACTTACCAAAGTCGCCGTTTTCGCCTGTCAATCAGGCTGGTCAGGTCGGGAGGGCGTGGTGACATCGGTGGTTCTTCCTCAGCTTTACGTTGGTGGCGTAGTGGCGTAGTGGTGAACAAGCAGCGCGCGATCTGCGCTGTAATCCCTTGCATCGGTGGGGGCGGCCATCTTCCTGGGGCCGCGCGTGCGCAGATCGAGTGCTCTGCTGCACGGGGCTTCAGGAAAATGGCCGCGGGATGCCGCGCGTGCGCATTAGAGATCGCGGCGGCCATTTTCCCAAAGCCGAGATGCAAACTCGGCTTTGGGAAAATGGCCGCCGCGATCTCTAATGCGCACGCGCGGCATCCCGCGGCCATTTTCCTGAAGCCCCGTGCAGCAGAGCACTCGATCTGCGCACGCGCGGCCCCAGGAAGATGGCCGCCCCCACCGATGCAAGGGATTACAGCGCAGATCGCGCGCTGCTTGTTCACCACTACGCCACTACGCCACCAACGTAAAGCTGAGGAAGAACCACCGATGTCACCACGCCCTCCCGACCTGACCAGCCTGATTGACAGGCGAAAACGGCGACTTTGGTAAGTTATTTCTCAGCATACATGGGGAATCGGGGTACACTACATACACTATAGGAACACACAGCGCAGGCCCTATTTAACAGTATTTATAGCTCAATCTCAAAAAACGGGGTGACAGGTTCCCTTTAAACTCTATAGCGCCACCTGTTGAAACAAGACAAGGAGTTTTTTTGGAATCTTGTCCTCAGAATGCACAGTTCAAATCTTCATGTTAAGTGCCTCTCGATCCTCTGGAGCGTCTACCTATTTCACAAGAACTTTGAGCTGAAATTTCAATGGATTTGGTTCCAGATCTTATTGAGGCACAAGGTTTCACTACTATCAGGGTCTTGGTGGATCGTTTCTCTAGGATGTCTCGTTTTGTTCAATTTACGTGGTCTTCCATCTGCTCCACAGATGGCACAAGTATTTTTCAAATTAATTTCTAGTTCCAAAGTCTTACAATTCATGTAGGGTATGGTATGCAATTTGTTTTCAAGTTCTGGAATGTAGTCTGCAAGAATCTAAAAAATTTTCAGACATCTCTCCACTGCATATCACCCCCAAAGTAATGGTCAAACTAAGCAAATCAATAAGTTTATGGCACAACAGTTAACATCTTTCTCTAATTGTCAAAAAGAAAATTGGCCGTATTTGCTTCCTCGGACTGAGTTTGACCACAACAATTCAGTTTCTGAGTCTTCTAGGAAATCTCACGTTGTCACAGCGTATGGCCGAGAGCCTCATCTTGCACATACAGTGTCTGTCAGGACATTCATGACATCTAGAACTGAGATGCAATCCAATTTAGCAACTAAAGCAAAGTCTCGATAAACACCATTGATTACTTCCCAACATCGTTCCTTGAGATAATGTCTGGCTTTTCATCAAAAATATCAGTTTAACCCCTTGACCCCCAGAGCTTTTTTCAGTTTTCCGTTTTAGTTTTTCGCTCCCCTCCTTCCCAGAGCCATAACTTTTATATCTTTCCGCCGATGGCCATGTGAGGGCTTATTTTTGCGGGACGAGTTGTACTTTTGAACTACATCATTGGTTTTAGCATGTCGTGTACTAGAAAACAGGAAAAAAATTCCAAGTGCGGTGAAATTGCAAAAAAAGTGCAATCCCACACTTGTTTTTTGTTTGGCTTTTTTGATAGGTTCACTAAATGCTAAAACTGACCTGTCATTATGATTCTCCAGTTCATTATGAGTAGACATAGACACCAAACATGTCTAGGTTATTATGTATCTAAGTGGTGAAAAAAAATTCCAAACTTTGCTAAAAAAAATAAATAAAAAAATTGCGCAATTTTCCAAGACCCGTAGCGTCTCCATTTTTTAGGACCTCTGGTCTGGTGAGGGCTTATTTTTTGCATGCCGGGCTGATCTTTTTAAGTATACCATTTTGGTGCAGATACGTTATTTTGATTGCCCAATGTGGTGACCAAAAAAAACGTAATTCTGGTGTTTTGAATTTTTTTCTCGCTACGCCGTTTAGCAATCAGGTGAATCCTTTTTTTTTCTATTCATTGGGCGATTCTGAACATGGCATTACGAAATGTGTAGGTTTGATTTTTTTTTAATTTATTTTGAATGGGACGAAAGAAGGGTGGTTTGAACTTTTATATATATTTTTTTTTTTCATATTTTTTAAAACTTTTTTTTTTCTTTTTCCATGCTTAAATGGTTTCCATGGGAGGTTAGAAGCTGGCATAGCCTGATCGGCCCTGCTACATAGGAGCGATGCTCAGATTGCTCCTATGTAGCTGAATTACTCCATTGCTATGAGCGCTGACCACAGGGTGGTGCTCACAGCAATCTGGTATCAACAACCATAGAGGTCTTCACGAGACCTCTGGTCATTATGCCAACGCACCGCTGACCCCCGATCACGTGACGGATGTCAGCGGTGCGAGCTTTTCCGGCCTGATGGCCAGAAGCCCTTGTTAAATGCCGTTGTCAGCACTTGGCAGCGGCATTTAACTAGATAATAGCGGCGTGTGGATCGCGATTCCACCCGCCGCTATTGCGGGCACATGTCAGCTGTTCAAAACAGCTGATATGTCCCGACTTTGACGCGGACTCACCGCTGGAGCCCACATCAAAGCAGGGGATCTGCCGTCAGACGTAGTATTCCGTCCGATAGCAGAAAGGGGTTAAAGACTTGTTGCAGGATGCTGGCTTCTAAGTTCATCAGTCCATTCTAGATTGTTCAGTATAGGAATCCAGTCAATTTCTGTCTTCCACGTTAAAAACTTCAAATGCTTTTCATCGTCTTAGTAGGTACTGTGGTCCTCAACACATTTTCTACAGGTAAAGAAAATGAAGACAGCTCCTGTTTCTTTTTGTCACACAGTATGAGAGAAACCAAATTCCATAAGAATCTTTTCTGGAAGGGATACAGTTGCAAAGAAAGATGCTAGGTTCCTAAGCAGAATATTAATACTCAAATCTTATTAAAGAGATCTCATGCTATTCATTCTCTGTGTTGTAGACATGAGAGGAGCTTTAAAAAGGGATCCGGTTACTCACCTGTCATGGCTCCTGGGCTGTGATATGCTACGTTCTACTATGGCCGGTTCCATCTGCACTAGTCCGTGACATGTTACTCTGGTAACCCAGCAAGCATCTCCCTGGTGCAAGTTCCTGGTTTCATATAAATCTCGCTACACCCCATGCCCCTGTTTCAAGTGCCTGGTTTCATACACATCTCACTATGACCCATGTCCCTGCTTCAAGTTCCTGGTTTCATACACATCTCACTATGACCCATGTCCCTGTTTCAAGTTCCTGATTGCATATATGTCTCTGTTATTTGCCATATCCTTGGTGCTGTACCTGTCTTTGACTGCTCTTCATGACTGCGTATTCCAAAATGGGACCTCCGAGCTACCAGGCCTCACTTACCACGTTGATCCTTATACCCCCCCTGCCAGGACTAATTAAAGCCCCTTTAAATAAAACTCAACAATTAATTTCTTTTGGATAATTTTGGCCACAGCGGCCATTTTATTAAATAACAAACATAACAACCATTTATACATTTGTATAAAACTTGAGGGGAGGGTTCTTGGAGCTAATAAATCTGGCACCTAATAGGCAAAGCCCAAAACCAACCTGGAAAAACCCCTTCTTTACCCTCAGCCGTAACCACCAGCTCGAGGGCACCATGTAACCCGTTTACCGGGCAAACCAACCCCAAAGCTCCCGAGGTCAAATCCCCGTCCAGAGCCAGTAAACCAAAGCCAGATCAGCCCCATGGAACCAACTCCAAGAACCCCGCCCCCCGCCAACCAGCCACTGTGACAATAATGCAATAACGACCTTTACAAAAACAAATTTAGCACCTAAAATCCCCAACTATTCCCTCATTACACCAAAAAACAAGGGAGGGAGGGTGGGCTTCTCAGGTCAGATGCTCTAACAGTAATGGCCCCTTTCCCGCACTTTTCCATGACCCGCCCCCACCCCCACTAGGCCACCCCTCTACTCCTCCCCCTCCCCTGAACCAATCCCTTTTCCCTGCCTTAGTATTTTAAAAATTGCTCCCCTGCGTTCCCTTGGCAACGCAGTCATGGGGGGCTTTCCTTAACTTCGTTCCTCCAGCCCCCCCTCTTGACTGCGTATTCCAAAATGGGACCTCTGAGCTACCAGGCCTCACTTACCACGTTGATCCTTATACCCCCCCTGCCAGGACTAATTAAAGCCCCTTTAAATAAAACTCAACAATTAATTTCTTTTGGATAATTTTGGCCACAGCGGCCATTTTATTAAATAACAAACATAACAACCATTTATACATTTGTATAAAACTTGAGGGGAGGGTTCTTGGGGCTAATAAATCTGGCACCTAATAGGCAAAGCCCAAAACCAACCTGGAAAAACCCCTTCTTTACCCTCAGCCGTAACCACCAGCTCGAGGGCACCATGTAACCCGTTTACCGGGCAAACCAACCCCAAAGCTCCCTAGGTCAAATCCCCGTCCAGAGCCAGTAAACCAAAGCCAGATCAGCCCCATGAAACCAACTCCAAGAACCCCGCCCCCCGCCAACCACGAGCAGCACTGAACACCTCAGGCTCGCGAGTGCCCCACCACCGCCATGGCCCTCTCCACCCCTTCTTGTATTGCCAACATCCACAAATCCAAACCGATATCGTTCAAATGAACGCCATCACTCCTCCAGTAATTTCCCACACCAGCTTCCAACTCAAAATGGCGAACCGCCATCCCCCCGTTACGAGAAACAAAACTCGCCACAGCCCTATTTAGCTTCACCCAGGCCCTATTGATACCCCTCATAGAGCGTGCTGCCCTCCACGTTTTTCTGGGCACAATGTCGGACCACACCGTAACCATCCCTGGAAAGGATACCCACAATCGCAAAAGATCATACCGTATATCTTGAATTAATTCTCTCACCGGCTTAGACCCCAAATCATTACCACCCAAATGTACAATAACGATATCCGGAGAACGATCCAAACTAACCGATCGGGAAAATTCGGTCAAAAACCCGCGCCACGACATGCCCTGAAAACCCAGCCAACGGACCACCACCGCCTCCCTCTGAAATCCCAATTGCCTACCATCGTGTCTAACATCGGCACGAATCGCCCCCCAATGCACGAAAGAATGTCCGAAAATCCACGCCAGAAGTGGGGTCCATCCTGCAAAATACAATAATGATTAATACCCCCACTAAACAAATAACAAATCAATTACGCACATAAGATAAATAACGATTCGACGACCACCTACCAATACGCCGAATAACCTCCGGACCCAGCCCCAAACCAGCAGCCTCAGATGCTGCCCCAATTCGAAAGGAATGCGTTCCAAATAACGACGGATCCAGGCCCAAAATTGTCAACGCTTGTCTCAGAACAGCCGTAAACTGAAACCGCGATAAAAATTCGCCCTGACGGTGCCGCAAAAGAGGGCCCGACCTATCCGGATCCAAACCCCAATAATCTTCCAAACACCTATGAGGGCACATCGCCCCCCCAATCACTTTTCCTAAAACCACACGCCTTCCTTTCCCCAACTGATCAGTCTTCGACCGCCGAATCCAAAAAGCAACCTCACCTGACCAAAATTCAGTATCCTCCGCCAACAAACCCCCAGCTGTGAACCTGCTAGGGGAAACCAGCTCCCCTATTCTCAAAGCCCCGAAAAAGGCTAGCGAAAAGGCCAGTCGAAACAGAACAGCCTCGTAAACAGAACTACAAACCTCCCCCAAAGCCACCCCCAAACGCTCCAACATCCCGAAAGATATGGGCCGCCGAGTATCGCACGTTGAAAAACCCCTTCTAAAACCTTTTAATGCCTGCCGAATCAGAAAATCCTTAGTAACATCAACGGAACCCTGAAGCTTAAAACCAAAAGCAACACCAGCTATAAATTTATTCAATTTTGATACGGACCAACCGCATTCCTCCACCGAACCAATTAAAAGCAACAACGCCATCACCCTATCACCATCGGATTCGACTGAACCCAACTGTTCCAACCACCCTTCCCACAAATGCCATGACGCCTCATAACCTGACCACGTCCTTCCCGACACTGACAACTGTATCAGCCGACCTCCTCGTCCGCAACGATCTGCCACAAATGAAAAGGGCATGTCGTTCCTGCATCTTCCGCTTCTGGAGCCAACTCCTGGAAACGCTCCCACTGCAAACGAGACAGAGCATCGGCTATAGAGTTTTGCACGCCGGGAACATGTACAGCTGAAATCCATGTATTCAACTCCAAGCACCGCAAAACTAACTCCTGAACCAATTTGATTATCGGAGGGGATGAAGAAGACAGACTATTGATCACCGACACCACACTCGAATTGTCGCAATGAAAACGTATCCGCCTATCCTGAAACGTACTGCCCCAAATGAACACCGAAACCACAATTGGAAACAGCTCCAACAGCGCCAAATTTTTCGTAAACCCCGCTTCACGCCACCAATCCGGCCATCCCCCAACGCTCCACTTTCCAGCACAATAAGCCCCGTATCCAACACTACCAGCCGCGTCCGTAAAAATTTCACAATCAAAATCGTTCAAATCCTCCTGTTGGATCAGGGCCCTGCCATTATAATTGTCCAAAAAACGCCTCCAAACCACCAAATCCTCCCTGTGCTCTTTTTTCAAGCGTACAAAATGATGCGCAGACCGCACTCCGGCCGTAGCTCTCGACAATCTCCTACAAAATATCCTGCCCATCGGCATAATCCGGCACGCAAAGTTTAACCGCCCCAACAGTGACTGAAGCTCTTTCAACGTAACCTTGCGCAGCTTCTCGCATCTCATTACCTCTTGCCTTAAGTCCAACAACTTCTCCTCAGGCAAGCGACACTCCATCTTCTGTGAATCTATGAGAATTCCTAAAAAACTCAACACCGTAACAGGTCCCTCCGTTTTATCACGCGCTAAGGGCACCCCAAACTGACCTGCTACCCACTCCATCGTAGCCAACAAATTGCCACACAACAAACAAACAAAAAATCGTCTAAGTAATGAATAACCGACGGAACCTGAGAAACATCCCGAACGACCCACTCCAGAAAAGTACTAAAGGCTTCAAACAGCGAGCAGGAAATTGAACAACCCATCGGCAAACACCTATCCAAGTAGAACCCCCATTCCAAAAACATCCCAACAGCGGGATACTATCGGGGTGAACCGGAAGCAGCCGAAAAAGCCGATTCAACATCTGTCTTAGCCATTAACGCGCCTGTGCCATACCTACGCACCCATTGCACGGCAGTATCAAAAGAGGTATAAACCACAGAGCAGAGATCATCCGCTATCCTGTCATTAACTGACTGGCCCTTCGGATAAGACAGATGCTGAATAAGGCGAAACTTGTTGGACTCTTTTTTAGGGACCACCCCAAGCGGCGAAACAACCACCCCCTCTACGGGTAAATCACTAAACGGCCCCGCCATGCGCCCCAGCTCAACCTCCTTTGCCAATTTTGCCGTAACCACATCCGGCTGCAAGTTAGCCGACCTCAGGTTCTTTTTAGAAAAGGGGATAGCATGAGCCGGATGAGGAATTCTAAACCCCTCAGAAAACCCATCACACAGCAACCTAGCCTTTTCCCTATCCGGATACCTACTTAGATAAGGGGCCATCCTTAGAACCTTCACCGGTGTCACCCCCATGACCGCCTCCCACTCCTGGTTTACCCCTCGCTTTCTTAAAACACTTGGCCGCTCCATGTGAGGCCCCTCCGCAGTGGGAACAGACATGCTTGAACTTGCATGTGCTGCCATATTTGCATTGGCCATCATTGAACTGCCAACACGTCCCTGTTTTGTCCTTAACCCCTTGTGACCCCTGTCCTCCACTTCCTTGTCCCGACTGCTGACCGCTACTCCATCCACCCCCATGAAAGGACTGCCCAAACCTCGTCGGGGCCATTACCTTCAACCACAAACCTATGTCTTTTTGTTCCCACTTTATCTCGGGTCTAATCGCCTTCTTTGCCGAAACTGCTCGTCGTAGCGTAACCACGCCTGGCCCCCATACGCCCTGTATGCTTCCCCTATCGCATCGACATAGCAGAACAAACCTGTACAGTTCTCCGGAAACTTCTCGCCTATAACTCCAGCCAAAATAAAAAACGCCTGTTGCCAGTTCGCAAACGTCTGCGGTATCAATCGCCAACGCCTCTTCTCCTCCTCCTCCTTTTTGCTATCCTCTTTCTTACCCTTATCCAGATTAAACTTCTCCAGGGGCAACAGGGAAAAAATTTCTACACATTCGTCCTTCCAAATTTTTTCCTTAACCTCTTTCTTTAAATGAGCCCCCAACGGCCCCTCAAAACACACGTAAACCTCCCCCTTAGCTCTATCATCCAACTTGATTCTATCCCCTTTTTCCTTATCCGTCTGTACCGACACCGACACCCCCGCCGATGACGCCTGTTCCACACCACTCGCCCTATCGGATCCGACTCCCCCTCCCGAACCCGTACCAGAAACCGGCAACAAAGCCCCTAACGGAGACGACCGCACACTATCCCGGCCCTCCCCATCCAATCTCCTCAAAATTTGGGACATACCCGCCAAAAGCTCCCTGACCCCCGGGACCACCCCAGTGCTGGGCCCCCCACTCCCCGCCAAATTGACCCCACCATACCAACTATCCCCCACCCGAGCATCACTATCCCACCCCGCAACAGATTCATTTTCATACTCACCAAGCTGCGCGGGTGCTGTGTCCCCGCCAGCCGTGCGATCACCAAACTCCCGCGGGTCGCTCCTGGAACTGGAATCCTCAGCGCCGCTGTGCTGCTCCAGGCCCGCGCCCCTGGCCTCCACGTCACCAGGGGGAACCAGAGCAGGTGAGCTGGAACTTTCCCTGGATCTTCTGGGTGACCTGGACCTGGCCGCCGCCAGCCCGACTCCGGACCTGTCTTCTTGCCGGGCTCTCCCACGAGCCCCGGCAGCTGCCGACATTCTTCCACGCCGTGCTGGGCCAGACTGCGGGGTTGAGGTGCACCTGCCCGTCGCTCTGCCTCTTGCCGCGCCGCCTCTGCCAGGCACCCGGGGTGATACAAACCCCGAGGTACCCGCCGCCACTCCGCTGCTGCTGGCTTGTCCCACCGCTCCCTGCGTCCTGCTCCTCATCGCCGGTGACGTCGCCGGCGCCGCAGACACCGCCGCTGCTCGCCGGGTACCGCTCCTGCTGGGCGCCGCCATATTGGTGCCGCGAACCGGAAGTCCTCCGGGCACTTCCGGTGCGGCCTGCTCTCCTCCCTGGGCCTGCGCCGCCGCTGCTCCCGGCCGCCGTCCAGCGCCCGCAACGCCGGCCGGTGGATTCCTGCCGGAGGACGGGCCGGGGGGAGTAGGTGACCGCCGGCCCGCACGCTCCGCAGGGTCCCGAGAGGGGCTCCGTGGCCGGCGGTTGCCGCGCCCTCCGATCTCCGGCGACAGTCGCTCTGGGGGACGGGTCCTCCTGGATCTGGTCCCCTGGGCTCCCGGGCTGCCCAGCAACGACGCCAGCTGGTCCTCCAGCCAGCCTCCCCGCCGCGATCTCGCCATCTCCCGTAGCTGCCCCAGGATCACGTCTACAGAGGCCATCCTGCACTTCTTCTCCGGTCAGATGTCACGTCTTCTCAGGTCAGATGCTCTAACAGTAATGGCCCCTTTCCCGCACTTTTCCATGACCCGCCCCCACCCCCACCAGGCCACCCCTCTACTCCTCCCCCTCCCCTGAACCAATCCCTTTTCCCTGCCTTAGTATTTTAAAAATTGCTCCCCTGCGTTCCCTTGGCAACGCAGTCATGGGGGGCTTTCCTTAACTTCGTTCCTCCAGCCCCCCCTCTGGAGCATCTAGTGCTTTTGTCTTTGCTTGCCCACCCTGCTGTCCTGTTTTTCACTTATGTCTTGCGGTCCTTTTCGGCTGCATCAACACCTTTAGTCCGTGCTGCTCATCTTAAGTTATGGCTCACAAAATCCACTTCACCAGGTGAGGCCATAACATTTATATTTTTGGAATAACATTTTAAGGTGATTTAACAAAAGAAGTGAGCCAGAATATACAGTTATGTCCATAAACCCTTCATCCAATTTTAATGTGGATACCCTCAAATGAAAGCTGAAAGTCTGAACTTCAACTGCATCTGAATTGTTTTGTTTAAAATTCATTGTGGTAATGTCTATAACCAAAATTAGAAAAATGTTGTCTCTGTCCAAATATATATGGACTTAACTGTATGTAGGTATAATTGCATAGCTTAGGTACACCTACCAGATAAAGCCTAAGATAAAAACCAAATGAGAAAATACCCTGCAAATAAGTAAATAAATAAAAAGTAGTGGTACCTCTAATTGCCATAGGTTTATTAGTTGACACTGTTTTGATTTAAAAAAAAAAAGCGTAAAAGCCATCCCAACATGACAAGGTGTACCCAATCGGGACGCTTCTATCTCTAATATTAAACCACATCAAGTGTCATCAAACCTCATGTAGATGGGGCAGAGCAGGAGAACAAAATATCAAGCCCAAAAAGGAAGAGGGGGCCTCGCACCTGTTTGTACACCCCTCAGTTAACAATGTTTTAATCAAAAGAGTGTCAACTAAGTACCTGTTGTTTTTTTACATTTACTATTAATTTTTAGCTATTTACTGCAGTGTATTTGCTCATTTAGATTAGGTTTTGCCTCTAAGGTGATTATAGACTGGAGATGGCTGTTAAATCAGCGATCATTAAACTATGAGCTATTTTGTCTGATTCCCATTTATATGTACACTCAATGGAGAGAAGCAGAGTCTGGAAGCGTCTTTTCGCTGGAGAGAACCAAAGGTCCGAACATTTGAATTCACACAGCCCGATCCTGATTCATTTGTTGTGGGGAGAGGCAAGTCGACCCTGCCTTTGCGAATTTCCACCTTTATGCAGAGACTTCAGCTACGTTTCCTTCCTCCCCCTGGATTTAGCATTGCAATTTTTTTTTAAGAGTTAGGAGGTTTCTGGACATTTATAGAGGGTTGGCAGTCATAGAAAGCGTAAAATAAAAAATGGTACCACTAACTGATTTTCTGGGAGAGTTCAATGAGCTCCATTTCCGTAGGCATATATCCCATGGTTCTCATGCACTCGCCCAACTCCTTGTATCCAATGAAACCATCTTTATCACGATCAAATTCCTTAAACGCTTCTCTCAGCTCTGAGGAGAAATCACACTATGATTATGAAATTTAAGCATAAAAGGGAAGTACATTTTCTCAGAACTTCAGTAATGGAATGGTACCTAAAGGAGATGTGTAAAGAAGACCATCCTGGAATGCATCTACTACATTTGGAAATAATATGTAGTTGTGTGAAAGTATCTAATGTTTTCAGTTCTGAACAGTCACTTTAATACGAATGAAAGCCCTGAAAATACAGGTCCCAATATGTCACAGGTCTCTGTTGATTGAGCACATCGCACATCTAGAGAGTGTAAAGCTGTCCAGGCACATTAGATGGCTGTCGTCCCAACGATGGTTCACAGTCATCTTAACGAGTCTCCAATACACAGGAGCACTAATTCATCTAAGCACTCGTGTTCTCTATGAGAAGGCCAATGGATTATACCGGTGGCTTATCTCCAGAAGAACAATGCGACTGGTAGTCCGAAATCAGACATGAGAAATTGACATCTCTCCTATCAGTCAGCCGGCGCCCCAATAAACATTAGACTACAACATTTGCGGGTTCAGCCGATATTAGTCTGATATGAATGGGGGCCTTTAGGGAGAGTACGTATAAATTAGATTCCAGCAGTAGTGTGTAGAATCATCAGTATACCTATGTTAGCCTGTCTGGTAAATGCACAAGAAGGACCTTAGCCCATAATTTTGATGTTCTTCAGAAGTTATGTGTTTGTAGTAGAAGATGTTCATTGCAAAATTATGTATTACAATGTGAATGTAGATTGTAGGAATGGAGAGCAAGTCTTCCCAAAGAATTTATAATATTAGTCTGGACACAAAGTATATATGGTAGTTGATACAGATATTTACAGAAAAGTATTAGACCTCCTACCTTCGATCTCCTCTGGTCTCAGCTCTCGGTCCTGAAATAAAAGGAAACATATACATCTGAAATACTGAAATGTTGTTGTGTACAATATATTTATTTTGCAGTGAGCCCCTGCCTGTGATCTGAGAGCATAGACAGTCTGTAGATGCCAGGAGACACTTGTGGATCTCCTTGCCAACAAAATCAGTATTTTCAGGTTACTGCAGATCCATTCCTATTTAAATTAATAGCAGGTGAATGTGCAGTGCCTAGCCGTGGCCATTATACATTTAACGGAGCTGTGTAGTTCTGCTCTGCATCTGATCACATCTAGCTGCCACCGGAAAGAAGAACAGCTGATCGTCGAGGGGTGCTGACTGTTGTACCCCCAGCAAGCTGATATTGAAGACCTAGCCTTAGGATAGGCCATCAATATAAAATACCAGTAACCCTTTTAATGTTTGTGAGATGAAACCTAGTTAGACCTTCATGATCTGCACTCTTAGCCTGAGTGCCAGTGACTCATATGATGACCTTAAAGAAGCACTCCTCCTATCAAAGTTTTTATTCTCTTAATATATTGCCATTGGAGCACCCCGTCAGGGCAGTGGAGTACTCGGTACCGGGTCCAGTCGGCTCAAAGGGGAATGTCATGGTGACTGACCCCGTCCGTGGCCCTGGGACGTCCGTGTAAAAGCGAAAGGTCTTTAAGGGGAAAAAGTTTATGTTCGTGACGCCACCTGTGGTATTCGGTCAGGGTGACCGACGCTGCTTTAAGGGGTCCGCTGAGGTGACGTTATGGCAGCGAGATGGTATACCTTCCCACAGGTGAAGTATATCCCCAGGGCTTCCCAGTGTGTAGATGGTGGATGGTGAGAGGCGCAGTGAAGAACGAGGACACAAGGTTGCAGTCTCTTTACCTTTACTGAAGACTTCAGCATCCACAGTCCAGGGCACCAGACCACAGGGCAGGCAGAGTCCGGCCGGTTCAGAGGCAAGTCCAGAGTCCCCTTTGTCGAGGTGTAAATCAATAGCCTTCCCTTGTGCTGTAGTGGTGTAGTCCCTTACTGCATAAGCTTCAAATAAGGTCCTCACAGATGTAGTGTCTCTTTCTGTCCCCCATATAGGATAGGACAAAACCCGTATGACTGGTGACTTGAGCCTGTTTATAGGGTCTCATAGATAACCCGGCTCTGTGGGGTGTCACCGTGCCTCCTGGGTGTAGGTGCGGACAGGTAACATGCAATTAGCTGTCCTGCCGGTCTCTGAAGTAAGGCGTAGAGGTCCTTACTACCTCGGTGTCCCAGCTACGGGTGTTCTGCGCCTCAGAAGGAGGCAGCCTGTTCGAGGCTGGTCCCCTTCTGGTATCCTCTCCTTTGCTTTGCCTTCCTTCATGCTCGCTGCAATACAATTCTGCCTTCAAAATGTCTTTTTCTGGGAGCTGCAGCTCTGAGGGCATGCACAGCTCCGTGGACCCTCTGTCCTCCTCAGACTGATGTCTGGAACTAACTAACTTTCCCTACAGATTACCAGTTATATATATAGTACAGACCAAACGTTTGGACACACCTTCTCATTTAAAGATTTTTCTGTATTTTCATGACTATGAAAATTGTACATTCACACTGAAGGCATCAAAACTATGAATTAACACATGTGGAATTATATATACTTAACGAAAAAGTGTGAAACAACTGAAAATATGTCATATTCTAGGTTCTTCAAAGTAGCCACCTTTTGCTTTGATGACTGCTTTGCACACGCTTGGCATTCTCTTGATGAGCTTTAAGAAGTAGTCACCAGGAATGGTTTTCACTTCACAGGCGTGCCCTGCTAGGTTTAATAAGTGGGATTTCTTGTCTTATAAATGAGGTTGGGACCATCAGTTCTGTTGTGCATAAGTCTGGTGGATACACAGCTGATAGTCCTACTGAATAGACTGTTAGAATTTGTACTGTATTATGGCAAGAAAAAAGCAGCTAAGTAAAGAAAAACTAGTGGCCATCATTACTTTAAGACATGAAGGTCAGTCAGTCCGAAAAATTGAGCAAACTTTGAAAGTGTCCCGAAGAGCAGTGGCAAAAACCATCAAGCGCTACAAAGAAACTGGCTCACATGAGGACCGCCCCAGGAAAGGAAGACCAAGAGTCACCTCTGCTTCTGAGGATAAGTTTATCCGAGTCACCAGCCTCAGAAATCGCAGGTTAACAGCAGCTCAGTTTAGAGACCAGGTAAATGCCATACAGAGCTCTAGCAGCAGACACATCTCTACAACAACTGTTAAGAGGAGACTTTGTACAGCAGGCCTTCATGGTAAAATAGCTGCTGGGAAGCCACTGCTAAGGACAGGCAACAAGCAGAAAAGACTTGTTTGGGCTAAAGAACACAAGGAATGGACATTAGACCAGTGGAAATCTGTGCTTTGGTCTGATGAGTCAAAATTTGGGATCTTTGGTTCCAACCACCGTGTCTTTGTGCGACGCAGAAAAGGTGAAAGGATGGACTCTACATGCCTGGTTCCCACTGTGAAACATGGAGGAGGATGTGTGATGGTGTGGGGGTCCTTTGCTGGTGACACTGTTGGGGATTTATTCAAAATTGAAGGCATACTGAACTAGCATGGCTACCAGAGCATCTTGCAGCAGAATGCTATTCCATCCGGTTTGCGTTTAGTTGGACCATCATTTATTTTTCAACAGGACAATGACCCCACACACACATCCATACTGTGTAAGGGCTATTTGACCAAGAAGGAGAATGATGGGGGGCTACGCCAGATGACCTGGCCTCCACAGTCACCAGACCTGAACCCAATCGAAATGGTTTGGGGTGAGCTGGACCGCAGAGTGAAGGCAATAGGGCCAACAACTGCAAGGCATCTCTGGGAACTCCTTCAAGATTGTTGGAAGACCATTCCTGGTGACTACCTCTTGAAGCTCATCAAAAGAATGCCAAGAGTGTGCAAAGCAGTCATCAAAGCAAAAGGTGGCTACTTTGAAGAACCTAGAATATAAGACATTAATTTCAGTAGTTTTACACTTTTTTGTTAAGTATATAATTCCACATGTGTTAATTCATATTTTTGATGCCTTCAGTGTGAATGTACAATTTTCATAGTCATGAAAATACAGAAAAATCTTTAAATGAGAAGGTGTTTCCAAACTTTTGGTCTGTACTGTATATATGGTGAGTGACCTAATAAATAGGAGGAGAAGCTCCCCCTGGTGGCCTGGAGTATGAAATGTGTTGCATGTTGTGATACCTGAATGCAGTTATCCTTCCTTGCCTCTGAACATAGCATCACTCTCCCTGGGAGGAAAGCGACACTATTGCGACGACCAGGACCCTGGGGCGCCGCACCATCATCATCATATTATACAGCACGTATACTTACATTTGGTAATTTGACCTTTCTACGCAGTATAGTTTTCTCTTTTCTCATCTCTATGTAGAAACAGGAAGTCTTTTCATTGCCAAAATAATTCCAACCCTCCAACTCCTGACCCAGCTGCTCCTCTCCCCTGCCAGGAAATTATGCAGTGACTGATGAGTCATGCAGGGAAAATTGACCTCCTGTTTCCACATAGACTTTAGAAGGATTCAGCTGGTCAGTTTTTAGGGTATGTGCCCACAAACTTTGGACAAACATGTCACTCTGGGCTAAACCTACAATTTATGACCTTGCAGGTGATGGTAATCCACTCTACTCTACCTGCCCATAAATTGTGGGTTTAGCCCAGAGTGACATGTTTGTCTAAAGTTGTAGGCTGGTGGCTCAAGAGTGGCATGTACGGTAGAGTAGGACCCATCAGAGGGAGATCACCCTGCCGTGGTTGATGGGCACACATGAATTGGCCAATTCATGCGCTAAGAATCTTCATTTTATCTATCTATAACTGTAAGTTTTATGGAAAAAAAAATTTTGAAATGTTTTTTATGAAAAAATATTTTAAGTATGATTCATATCGAACATTTGTCTGTGTTTTCACATGGCTTAGATTCATGTACATGTGCTGCTGTGTTCTTTTATATCTATAGATCTATAGATAGATAGATCTTTAGATCTATCTATCTATAGATATAGATAGATCTATAGATAAATCTATTAGAGATGAGCGAGTATACTTGTTGCTCTGGTTTTCCAGAGCACGCTCGGGTGGTCTCCGAGTATTTGTGACTGCTTGAAGATTTAGTTTTCCTTGCCGCAGCTGCATGATTTGTGGCTACTAGACGGCTTGATTACTTGTGGGGATTCCTTAGCAACCAGGTAACCCCCACATGTGCTCAGGCTGGCTAGTAGCTGTAAATCATGCAGATTTGTCAACAAAAACTAAATCTCCGAGGAGTTACAAATACTCAGAGACAACCCGAGCAACGAGTATACTCGCTCATCTAATATATAAAGCTGAATGTGTGTATGTGTGTGTGTATGTGTGTATGTCCGGGATTGGCATCTGCACCGTCGCAGCTACAGCTACAAAATTTTGCACAGTCACACGTCTGGACCCCGAGAGCGTCATAGGCTATGTTGTGAGGCGAAATTTTAACCCCGCGCTTTCCAATTCACCAAACAATTTTGCCCCTATCTACATAATGGGGAAAAAGTGAAAAGAAAAGTGTTGGAGGCGTCGCAGCTACAGCCAGGGCCGTATTTGCCACTAGGCACTCGAGGGCACGTGCCTAGGGCGGGGCAATGCAGGGGGGGCGGCACCTGAGCAGGTTTTTATATTTTTTTTTTTATTATTATTATTATTATAAAGTCCGGTTTGGCCCCGCCCCCTTATCCCCCATGCATATTCATCACCTTAATCAGGCGGCGCCATCTGACCGCGGCGCTCACAGGGCGAGTTGCAGTCGCTGAGAGCAGACCAGCCGGCACCGCTGGAGCAGGTGAGGTGAGTATGTCATAGTCAACAATACTGTCCGCATGTCTTCAAGGGGGGGGGCTGGGCCAGCAAGGAGGCATCAGCAGTGGCGCCGGGGGGGATAAGGGGGCGGGGCAAAATAGGGACATTGCTGCGCAGGGAGTGGGACAGAGCACAGAGGTGGTGGAGCCTGGATTCCGTTCTTCTGCGCGGCCGCGGTCCGCGGTGTACAGTGAGGTAACTTAATGATGACAGCGCCAGGGAGGACGGGGGAGCCGGGGAGGATGAAGGAGGACCGTGGTGGACGGGGAGCCGACGAGCCATACAAGATGGGAGCGTCGTGTCGGGGAGCCGATGATGGAGCCACCCCCACGCGGCCAGGGCAGGGGCCAGGGGGGGTGATGACGAGCCAGCCAAGCATACGGCGGGGCTCGGGGCCGGCCCGGGGGGGATGGGATGGGAGATGAGCCAGTGCACGCATAGGGGGGGGGGCGGGATGAGCCAGTGCTGAGCCACCCATGCGCCACCCATGCTACATACATACAGCAGGGAGGGGGAGATGAGCCACGCATAGGGGGGGGGAGATGAGCCACGCATAGGGGGGGATGAGCCAGTGCTGAGCCACCCATGCATACAGGGAGGGGGAGATGAGCCATGCATACATGATGGGAGGGGGGGGGGTTGGCCATTATACAGTATGCATGGAGCATCATGTGTGGCCATTATACAGTATTGAGCATCATATGTGGCCATCATACAGTATGGAGCATCATGTGTGGCCATCATACAGTATGGAGCATCATGTGTGGCCATTATACAGTATGCATGGAGCATCATATGTGGCCATTATACAGTATTGAGCATCATATGTGGCCATTATACAGTATGAAGCATCATGTATGGCCTTTATACAGTATGGAGCACTGTGTGGCCATCATACAGTATGGAGCATCATGTGTGCCCATTATACAGTATGGAGCACTGTGTGGCCATTATACAGTATTGAGCATCATGTGTGGCCATTATACAGTATGGAGCATCATGTGCGGTTATTATACAGTATGGAGCATCATGTGTGGCCATTATACAGTATGGAGCATCATATGTGGCCATTATACAGTATTGAGCATCATGTGTGGCTGGCTATTATACAGTATGGAGCATCATGTGTGCCCATTATACAGTATGGAGCATCATGTGTGGCCATTATACAGTATGGAGCATCATGTGCGGCCATTATACAGTATGGAGCATCATGTGCGGCCATTATACAGTATTGAGCATCATGTGGGGCCATTATACAGTATTCAGCATCATGTGCGGTCATTATACAGTATTGAGCATCATGTGTGGCCATTATACAGTATTGAGCATCATGTGAGGTCATTATACAGTATGGAGCATCATGTGCGGTCATTATACAGTATTGAGCATCATGTGCGGTCATTATACAGTATGGAGCATCATGTGTGGTCATTATACAGTATGGAGCGTCATGTAGGGCCATTATACAGTATTGAGCATCATGTGCGGCCATTATATAGTATGGAGCACTGTGTGGTCATTATACAGTATGGAGCATCATGTGCGGTCATTATATAGTATGGAGCATCATGTGCGGCCATTATACAGTATGGAGCATCATGTGCGGCCATTATATAGTATGGAGCACTGTGTGGTCATTATACAGTATGGAGCATCATGTGCGGTCATTATATAGTATGGAGCACTGTGTGGTCATTATACAGTATGGAGCATCATGTGCGGCCATTATACAGTATGGAGCGTCATGTAGGGCCATTATACGAGTACACTCATGCCTCTCACATAGCGGTCACGGTTCCTTGGCCATCTGCATCAGGTGTGATATTCATTGGTGACACGCTGACAAGTGGATTTCCCTGCCTAGTTCTACGTACTAGCAAACGGACATCTCTTGAGAAAGGCTTGTTAGCCAAAACGTTGGAAAAATTATATATGTCCTATTCAAGTGTACAGAACGATCTTCTTTACTTTTGGAAATCCCATTTTTGAATAATAAAAATATATGAAATAGTTAAATTCTTTTTGGACTCTTAGTGTGCCGGAGTTCTTTGTATATTGAATTGTTTCTTCTCCAGAGCACCTCCTATTAGTGAAGCACCTTCCTCATCGTGATAATATTATACAGTATTGAGCATCATGTGCGGCCATTATACAGTATTGAGCATCATGTGAGGTCATTATACAGTATGGAGCATCATGTAGGGCCATTATACAGTATTGAGCATCATGTGCGGCCATTATATAGTATGGAGCACTGTGTGGTCATTATACAGTATGGAGCATCATGTGCGGTCATTATATAGTATGGAGCACTGTGTGGTCATTATACAGTATGGAGCATCATGTGCGGCCATTATATAGTATGGAGCACTGTGTGGTCATTATACAGTATGGAGCATCATGTGCGGTCATTATATAGTATGGAGCACTGTGTGGTCATTATACAGTATGGAGCGTCATGTAGGGCCATTATACAGTATTGAGCATCATGTGCGGCCATTATACAGTATTGAGCATCATGTGAGGTCATTATACAGTATGGAGCATCATGTAGGGCCATTATACAGTATGTGGAGCACTGCGTAGCCATTATACAGTATGGAGCACTGCGTGGCCATATTTTTTTGGTTTTAATTATTGTATATGAAACAGTGTGATCAGCAGAGCTGAATGGGTGTGGTTGGGACTTGGATATGGGTGTGATTAGTTGTGAAATGGGTGTGGTCAGAGGCGTGGCCCAAAATTTGCCGTGGCGCAGCAACCTTTACACCTTTTTCCCTTCTTCAAAAGTTGGGAGGTATGGTACCGCATTTCCCAGATCACAGCAAGTACCGCAAATCCCATAGGGAATGAATGAAACCAAACATTCATAATCTACCTGTGGACCATTGTGTTCTATCGCATTAAGGGGTACGCACAGTAGATGCTATGGTTGCGATGTGTCATTTCCGGGTTATTCCCGGTCACTTCCGGTATCGATAGGTATATTACAACACACCTAGCTGTCCATCTTATTCCCCCTGAGGAAGGTGTGATATCCGAAACGTGCGTTGGGGAGGGCGCACGGACCCTGTGTACATCCTACCCGGTGCTCTACTTAGAGGTAATTGTCACATTTTATATGTAGATTAGACCCTGTGGACCATTGGTCCTTTCGTGACATGCTTACTATGCTATCTGTTATGGTTGTTCATAAGGGAGTCTCATATAGTTTATCACATTAGATAAAGGATGGTTTCCTGTGATTTATATTTATTTGTGTGATATATGAGTTGTATTTACCCCTTATTGATCAGCCTATTTACCTATATGGGTACGGATGTTCCCGGCTCCATGCGCCCCTAATATGTTTTTATGCCTATGTGGTGTCTCTGCACACCAGGCAGCACTACTCATCCATTCTGTTCTTGGCATTATATGTATATTTGTGTATTTTTTATACATGTGGTATCAATAAAGTTGTTTATTTTTATACATTTTTCTATTTGGACGTGTTGATCGTTCTTTTTGGGCCCTTGTGACCCACAATCCCTTTGCTATATTCTTCAGCGATTCGTCCTGAATTGTAGCTATGACTTCTTTATAACATGGCTACACTGTTGCCTGGTGTGGCAATTACATTAAGATTATTTGTAGCTATGTTGTATTTGGTTGTGCTTTTGTTTATTTAGCCACAAAATTTTGCACAGTCACACGTCTGGACCCCGAGAGCGTCATAGGCTATGTTGTGAGGTGAAATTATAACCCCGCACTTTCCAATTCACCAAACAATTTTGCCCCTATCTACATAATGGGGAAAAGTGAAAGGAAAATTGTTGGAGGCAAATTGACAGCTACCAGATGTGAACAAGGGGGACTTAAAGAATGAGAGCGATGGCGCCAAAGAGTATATACCGTACAGTTGCTAAGGTGGGTCCTCGACATGGGATACTCCCCACACACGGGGATATGAACACACACACAAAATGTGCTTGAACACATATCACCCTCAGCACACATTTCACTACACATACACCAACCTCGCCACATAAAAGTCGAAACACAAAAGTCGCCGCTCAAAACTCGCCACGCGCAAAACTCGCCACATGCAAAAACTAGGCTCACGCAAAACTCGCCACAAGTGCAAAACTCACCTCATGGAAAACTCGCCACACGCAAAACTTGCACACGCGGAAAAATTGCCACATGCACAAAAGTTGCAACACATGCAAAAGTTGCCTCACACAAAACTTGCACATACTCAAAAGGTACTACACATAAAACTCACCACGCACAAAACTCGCCATGTGCAAAACTTGCTGCACACAACTTGCTACACTAACCTGTCACATGCAACTCGACACACAAAAAGTTGCTACACGCATGTTGCCACACAAAACTCATCTCACAAAAGTTGCTACATGCATGTCGCCACATGCAACTCGACACACACAACTTGACAAACGAAACTCGCCCTAAAACACACACAAGTCTGGTATTATCCTTCAAAAATAAAAATCTGATTAATAAGCAGACAAACTACAAGAGCAACAAATGTTCCATATAGGAAATACTGCAGCTGTCAGTCACATGACCTGTCTATTATGTGTATGTGTGAGCTAATATATACTGCCAGGGGGAGGGCTTCCTGTTGGCTGGGGATTTATCAGGCTGCCAATTTAGCTTACAGATACTGAGGTAAAAATACTGACCAAATAACGTGTGAATGTGGTCTAATACAGGAGGAGATGACACACAGGTATATACTATATACAGGAGAGATGGCACACAGTTATATACTATATACAGGAGGAGATGACACACAGATATATACTATATACAGGAGGAGATGACACACAGATATATAGTATATACAGGAGGAGATGACATACAGGTATATACTATATACAGGGGAGATGACATACAGGTACAGTGGGGCAAAAAAGTATTTAGTCAGTCAGCAATAGTGCAAGTTCCACCACTTAAAAAGATGAGAGGCGTCTGTAATTTACATCATAGGTAGACCTGAACTATGGGAGACCAACTGAAAAAAAAAAAACCAGAAAATCACATTGTCAGTTTTTTTTAACATTTTATTTGCATATTATGGTGGAAAATAAGTATTTGGTCAGAAACAAAATTTCATCTCAATACTTTGTAATATATCCTTTGTTGGCAATGACAGAGGTCAAACGTTTTCTGTAAGTCTTCACAAGGTTGCCGCACACTGTTGTTGGTATGTTGGCCCATTCCTCCATGCAGATCTCCTCTAGAGCAGTGATGTTTTTGGCTTTTCGCTTGGCAACACGGACTTCAACTCCCTCCAAAGGTTTTCTATAGGGTTGATATCTGGAGACTGGCTAGGCCACTCCAGGACCTTGAAATGCTTCTTACGAAGCCACTCCTTCGTTGCCCTGGCGGTGTGCTTTGGATCATTGTCATGTTGAAAGACCCAGCCACGTTTCATCTTCAATGCCCTTGCTGATGGAAGGAGGTTTGCACTCAAAATCTCACGATACATGGCCCCATTCATTCTTTCATGTACCCGGATCAGTCGTCCTGGCCCCTTTGCAGAGAAACAGCCCCAAAGCATGATGTTTCCACCACCATGCTTTACAGTAGGTATGGTGTTTGATGGATGCAACTCAGTATTCTTTTTCCTCCATACATGACAAGTTGTGTTTCTACCAAACAGTTCCAGTTTGGTTTCATCAGACCATAGGACATTCTCCCAAAACTCCTCTGGATCATCCAAATGCTCTCTAGCAAACTTCAGACGGGCCCGGACATGTACTGGCTTAAGCAGTGGGACACGTCTGGCACTGCAGAATCTGAGTCCATGGTGGCATAGTGTGTTACTTATGGTAGGCCTTGTTACATTGGTCCCAGCTCTCTGCAGTTCTTTCACTAGGTCCCCCCGCGTGGTCCTGGGATTTTTGCTCACCGTTCTTGTGATCATTCTGACCCCACGGGGTGGGATTTTGCGTGGAGCCCCAGATCGAGGGAGATTATCAGTGGTCTTGTATGTCTTCCATTTTCTAATTATTGCTCCCACTGTTGATTTCTTCACTCCAAGCTGGTTGGCTATTGCAGATTCATTCTTCCCAGCCTGGTGCAGGGCTACAATTTTGTTTCTGGTGTCCTTTGACAGCTCTTTGGTCTTCACCATAGTGGAGTTTGGAGTCAGACTGTTTGAGGGTGTGCACAGGTGTCTTTTTATACTGATAACAAGTTTAAACAGGTGCCATTACTACAGGTAATGAGTGGAGGAAAGAGGAGACTCTTAAAGAAGAAGTTACAGGTCTGTGAGAGCCAGAAATCTTGATTGTTTGTTTCTGACCAAATACTTATTTTCCACCATAATATGCAAATAAATTGTTAAAAAAACAGACAATGTGATTTTCTGGATTTTTTTTTCTCAGTTTGTCTCCCATAGTTGAGGTCTACCTATGATGTAAATTACAGATGCCTCTCATCTTTTTAAGTGGTGGAACTTGCACTATTGCTGACTGACTAAATACTTTTTTGCCCCACTGTATATACTATATACAGGAGCAGATGACCTACAGGTATATACTATATACAGGAGGAGATGACACACAGGTATATACTATATACAGGAGCAGATGACCTACAGGTATATACTATATACAGGAGGAGATGACACACAGGTATATACTATAAAAAGGAGCAGATGACCTACAGGTATATACTATATACATGAGGAGATGACACACAGGTATATACTATATACAGGAGCAGATGACATACAGGTATATACTATATACAGGAGGAGATGACATACAGGTATATGCTATATAGAAGATGACATACAGGTATATACTATATACAGGAGGAGATGACACACAGATATATACTATATACAGGAGGAGATGACATACAGGTATATACTATATATAGAAGGAGAAGACATACAGGTATATACTATATATAGGAGGAGATGACATACAGGTATATACTACAGTTAGGTCCATATATATTTGGACAGAGACAACATTTTTCTAATTTTGGTTATAGACATTACCACAATGAATTTTAAGCAAAACAATTCAGATGCAGTTGAAGTTCAGACTTTCAGCTTTCATTTGAGGGTATCCACATTAAAATTGGATGAAGGGTTTAGGAGTTTCAGCTTCTTAACATGTGCCACCCTGTTTTTAAAGGGACCAAAAGTAATTGGACAATAGACTCCAAGGCTATTTCATGGACAGGTGTGGGCAATCCCTTTGTTATTTCATTCTCAATTAAGCAAATAAAAGGCCTGGAGTTGATTTGAGGTGTGGTGATTGCATTTGGAAGGTTTTACTGTGAAGTAAACATGCGGTCAAAGGAGCTTTTCATGCAGGTGAAACAAGCCATCCTTAAGCTGCGAAAACAGAAAAAAAACCATCCGAGAAATTGCTACAATATTAGGAGTGGCAAAATCTACAGTTTGGTACATCCTGAGAAAGAAAGAAAGCACTGGTGAACTCATCAATGCAAAAAGACCTGGGCGCCCACGGAAGACAACAGTGGTGGATGATTGCAGAATAATCTCCATGGTGAAGAGAAACCCCTTCACAACAACCAACCAAGTAAACAACAGTCTCCAGGAGGTAGGCGTATCAATATACAAATCTACCATAAAGAGAAGATTGCATGAAAGTAAATACAGAGGGTTCACTGCACGATGCAAGCCACTCATAAGCATCAAGAATAAAAAGGCTAGACTGGACTTTGCTAAAAAACATCTTAAAAAGCCAGCACAGTTCTGGAAGAACATTCTTTGGACAGATGAAACCAAGATCAACCTCTACCAGAGTGATGGAAAGAGAAAAGTATGGCGAAAGCATGATACAGCTCATGATCCAAAGCATACCACATCATCTGTAAAACACGGCGGAGGCAGTGTGATGGCTTGGGCGTGCATGGCTGCCAGTGGCACTGGGTCACTAGTATTTATTGATGATGTGACACAGGACAGAAGCAGCCGAATGAATTCTGAGGTATTCAGAGACATACTGTCTCTTAGCTTCTGCTGGGAAGACAGGTCACAAGAACGATCCAGGAGTGAACTAGACCAATACTGGAACATTGACAGGTGGCATGGAGCAAAGATCTAAGTGGAGTTAAATAGAGCAGCCAGCTAACGAATTAACCTCCCACCTGAGGAAGGAAACTCAGAAACACCCACCAGAGGAAGTCCATGGACAGAACCAGCCGAAGTACCATTCATGACCACAGGAGGGAGCCCGACAACAGAATTCACAACAGAAAGGGTTACATAAAGACACAGCCTGAATAAAGTATGTTAATGGAATAAAACACAACACAGTTTTGCCATCTTTATTGTTCTGCCAATTCATGTGACACCCTCGATCTCCTGCAAAAAAAGGAAAAATAATGAACTAACACAAATACTCCCTGGTCCAACATGGTCCATTTAATAACGAGTGTTCCACAACGATCTCCTGTGTAGAGCAGTCACATCAGGAGATGTGACAGCTCTATAGGCCTCCAGTGACACACTGACAGGAGATAATGGCTCCTGCAGTGTTATCACTGAGGGTTCAATGGCCTCTCACTTTACAGCACTGCTGCATGAGAATTTTCCCACACAGTGGTGCAACAAGTGACAGTATGAACTCTGCACTCACAGCTGCAGAGGGATGCAGTGCCGAGGATTACCTCCTGTCACTGTATCACCGGAGCCCCTGGAGAGCGGTAGCATCTGCTGATGTGACAGCTCTCCACGGGAGATCATTGTGGGACACTTGCTATTAAATGGATTACATCGGATCAGGGAGTATACTGTTGTTTTTTATTTTATTTTTTTTACAGGTGATCGAGGGCTTCGGGGACTAGGTGATTGGTGAGTATGCACTGTATGTTGTATGTACTGTATGTCTATATGTGTGTATGTAGTTTTTTTACACTTGAAGACAGTAGCCTGATGATGAGACTACTACTGTCCCATCACCCGGCTAGCTGTCACTGTAGCAGGCATAACCAGATGGAACTAGTAGTCCATCGGACGATGCCTGCTTACATACAGACCCGCGCACACACAGCCCCGCACACACGGACACAGCCCCACAGACCCCCGCAGACACACACAGACACACACAAACACCCACACAGACACGCACATCTTCTCTGCACACACACAGTCTCCGCTCACACACAGTCTCCATCCACACTCCGCCCACACACTCTTCCCCATCCCGATCTGCAGCATTTCTCGCAGGCACATCTGCAGCAAATCCGCAGATCTTTTTTAAACCTGCAGTTTTGCTGCGGATTGGCCTGACACAATGGAAGTCAATGGGTGCAGAAACTCAGCAGATCCGCAAAAAAAATTGACATGCTGCGGAAAATAAAACGCTGCAAATCCGCACGTTTTTTTTCCGCAGCATGTGCACAACAATTCTCAATTTCACATTGACTAACATTGCTTGTGCACTACACTGCAGATGTGATGCAATTCCGCGCGTCCGAAAACGCGGATCCACATCAAAATCTGCAACGTGTGCACATAGCCTTAATCATGTGATGTCATAGACCTAATGGAAAAGAGAAGAACTAACTGGGTAGAAAGGTAAAATGAGCAATTGTAAGTACATGTGCTATATAATACGATGACTGCAATATATTAAGAAGATACAAATTTTGATGAGAGTTCTTCTTTAAATTGATTCAGACTTATGCTTCAAACAGCTTCTTTTGATACCAAAGTTACCTCACAGCTATTCCTCACTTTTGTGCCAAGGAGAAAGTGTAGTTCAGATACTAGAGTCATCACAATAGTTTTATTGCAGAAATTCTGAACTATATAGTGTTAAGAAAGAGGAAAATCAAAATTGGGGTGTGAACGTGTATAATGCAAAACATGTACAGGACATGAGCACAAAGCTGTCAGAACGTCATCCGCATCCAGTGAAATGTTTAAATATGCATTATACAATGCAAATAATACACCCTACTGCTAAGTGTGGACTTAGGCTGGGTTCATATCTACATTACAAATGCAGGAAAAACAGCGCCTCTTGCAATAATATTTTTTTCATTTAAAATGATGGAAACTATGATGGAAACTTGATGGATTCCATTATAGACAAGTGCCATTGTTGTCCGTCATGTGATGAATCCAACAGTTCTGACATTTTCAATTCAGTGTCCCTTCCTATTCCTGAACAGAAAAATTGGAATGTGTATGCGGATTCTATAAAATCAAACAGAAGTGGTCACAGACTACATTCCAAACAGTGCCCAAACAAGTCTGACAGTGTACCTATGATCCAAAACGCTTAATTCCTACAGCTCTATTCGTGTTAACAGCAAACGAGCAGTATCAAAGAAGGAAAGGTGTCCCGCAACAGATGCATTGGTGAAAAAATATTTAAAAACAAAAATCTTTAATGTATAACATGGTGAAAATGATGGTATAAAACCATTGATTTAGAAAAAAGGCAAGTAACCCGGGAAACTCATGGCCTTACGCGTTTCAAACTGACTGGTTCTTAATCATAGTTCAGAGTGTTCCCATACTCAAATAGCCCTAAAATAAATAAGGGAGTTCAGCTCATTCAGTATGAGAGCCCATATAGCATCCTACAGTGGTGGCCGAGAGTGATGACACCTTTGAAATTGTCCTAGAAAACAAAATACTTCTCCCAGAAAATTATTGCAATTACACATTTATTAACTTTGTGTGTATTGGAACAACACAAAAAAACAGCGAAAAAGGAAATTGGACATAATTTAATTTAGATTGTGAGATGATAATGTGTGCAAACTGTAAAGCGCTGCGGAATATGTTAGCACTATATAAAAATAAAGATTATTATTATTATTTATAATTTCATACAAAACCTCCAAAATGGGCTGGACAAAATTCATGAGACCCTTAACTTAATATTTGGTTGCACGACCTTTGCAATAAATGACTGCAATCAATCACTTCCTATAACCATCAACAAGATCCTTTCTTACATCTCTCAACTGGTATTTTGAACCACTCTTCTTTTGCATACTGCTCCAGGTCTCTCTTAATTGAAGGGTGCCTTCTCCCAGCAGCAATTTTAAGATCTCTCCACAAGGGTTCAATGGGATTTAGATCTGGCCTCATTACTTCAGAACTATTTCAGCTCTTTATTTTCATCAATTTCTGGGTGTCTTGAAGTATGTTTTTGGTCTTTGTCCTGCTGAAAGACCCGTGACCAAGAACGCAAACTCAGCTTTCTGATACTGGGCACTACATTGCAACCCAAAATCCTTTGATAATCCTCAGATTTCTTGATGCCTTGCACACAGTCAAGGCACCCAGTGTCAGAGTCAGCAAAACAACCCCAAAACATATTTGAATCCCCACCATATTGGACTGTAGGTACTGTGTTCCTTTCTCATTCCATTTTCAGTAAACAGTTTAATGATGTGCTTTAACAAAAAGATCTATCTTGGTCTCATCTGTCTACAACATGCTTTCCGAGAAGGATTTTGGCTTATTTACATTCACTTTGGCAAATTGTAGTCTAGCTTTTATATGTCTTTGTGTCATCAGTGGGGTTCTCCTGGGTCTCCTGCCATAACGTTTCATTTTATTCAAATGTCGATGGATAGTTTGTGCTGACACTGATGCACCCTGAGCTTCTAGGCCAGCTTGAATTTCTTTGTAACTTGATTGGGGTTGCTTATCCACCATCCGGATTATCCTGCATTTTCCACCTTTCATCAATTTTCATTTGTCGTCCACGTCCAGGGAGATTAGCTGCAGTGCCATGAGTTGTAAACTTCTTGATTATGTTGCGCATTGTGGATAAAGGAATATCAAGATCTCTGGAAATTGACTTGTAACCTTGGGATTGTTGATATTGTTCAGCAATTTTGTTTCTCAAGTCCTCACACAGTTCTCACCTCTTTCTTTTCTCCATGCTTAGTGTGGCCCACAGAGACACATAATGCAAAGATTGAGTCAACTTCTTCCCTTTTCATCTGGTTTCAGGTGTGATTTTCATATTGTAAACACCTGTTACTTGCCACAGGTGAGTTTAACTAGCGTTATATGCTATATGCTTGAAATAAAGTTGTTCAGCCACAATTTTGGAAAGGTGCCGACCAGTTTGTCTTTCCCAGTTTGGGGGTTATGTGAAATGATGTTCAATTTGCCTTTATTTCTCATTTTTTATCTTGTTCCAATCAGGGCCGGTTTTAGACAAAATTCGAAGTGGGGCCCCCAATCCTGAAATATTCCACCAACAACACTGTTAGGCCCCCTCACATGTCCATATAAAACACGTACTTGTTACACCGATATCGGTGTCACCAGTATTTTCAATCAGTGTGTGGTCCATGTGCCATCCATGTTTTTCCAGTATGGATACTGGAAATGAAATTACAAAGCTTCCCATATACTTTTCATGTTAAACACAGACAGCACACGTGCAGCACACGTACGGCACATGGATGGCATGTTTACATGGATCCATAGACTTGTATTGGCTCTTGTCATCTGTGCTGCTGGGAAAACACAGACATGAGTGCAGCACCATAGGTTAAATAGGGCACACGTGGCATCTGTGTGTGAGAGAGTGCCAGGGCCTTTGTCATGGCTGAGAGTAGGTGCTTTAACGTGCCCTGGTCTCCCATCACATGAATATAATGTCCCCACTGCGGCATACCTTTTGCACTATCAGGGTCGCATTGGGCCGGCTGAAGTTTGGCTGCTGGCATTGTTGCACATAAAGAGACAGAGCCCATTTCAAACTTATAACGTAAAACTTTACTTTCCTATGTTCGCAGCACATCCTGTTCAGATAGAGCATCAGCATAGATTTCCATACAGTCCACATTCTTGACTGCACTTCTTTCTACGTCCTTCAGTACGTGCCCGGGTCTTACCGCCTCTTGTGGTAACGCAGGATCCTCCCTGTCCAGGCTCATTATGCTTGGGTGTTCCCTGTACGGTTTTGCAGGGGATCTGAGGGCATAAGCCCATGTGATGATCTGCCACATGATGAGCGATCTGCATCCCTGTACTGCTTAGGACCTATTCTCCAGCTTCTGTTCCACACTGCTGTCACACGCTATACTTCTGACCCCCCTGGGCCTTGGATGGCTGGGCTACTTGCTTACAACGTTACGGAGCTACTGGATAGCTCGGGCTCTAAGGCCCATACAAGCTGTTCGGGCTCCCAAGCCCATCAGACTCTAACCAGGAGACTGTTCCTGCCTTATCCCAGTAAACTCCTCCTATCATCCACTATTTATTATGTACCCATTTCGTGGCCCAACTACTACACTGTCCCTATATAATTATAGAAAAACACTATGCACAGTAGTACAACACGTTCATATAACAGCAAACATTTAGAAGACACCACATACATACCTAAACAAACTTATCCTTACACAGTGCAGCAACCGGCACGTACTTAAAGGTGTAAGGGAGTATACCAGTCTTTGTGACCCCCTTACACGTGAAAAGCATGATACACGGTTGTGTGGAGGGGCCTTACAGTCAAATAATAGAAAACATTAGCAGAATTTCCATCTTTTTCTACATCCTACCTCACAAGCAGCAGAATAAAAAGCAATAAAAAAATGTTACCCCAAACTACTCTAAGTCCCCTCTGGCTCCAAGGCCAATGGTTCGGGGTCCCTGATGGTTATTATTCACTTTGCCGCTATAATATAAGGTGCAGCCTTAGGCTGCCGTCACACTATCAGTATTTGGTCAGTATTTGACATCAGTATTTATAAGCCAAAACCAGGAGTGGGTGATAAATGCAGAAGTGGTGCATATGTTTCTATTATACTTTTCCTCTATTTGTTCCACTCCTGGTTTTGGCTTACAAATACTGATGTAAAATACTGACCAAATACTGCTAGTGTGATGGCAGCCTTACAAGACCACTGCAGCCCAGTGCCGAGACTGGCAGAGACTTCCGGAGCATCGATGCTGGAGATGCAGGGGATTTATCATTTCATGCTAATTAATTTTACACTAGACGGTGGCCCGATTCAAATGCATCGGGTATTCTAGAATATGCATGTCCACGTAGTACATTGCACAGCCCACGTAGTATATTGCCCAGCCACGTAGTATAGTGCCCAGCCATGTAGTATAGTGCCCAGCCATGTAGTATATTGCCCAGCCACGTAGTATATTGCCCAGCCACGTAGCATATTGCCCAGTCACGTGGTATATTGCCCAGCCACGTAGTATATTGCCCAGTCACGTAGTGTATTGCCCAGTCACGTATTATATTGCCCAGCCACGTAGTATATTGCCCAGCCACATAGTATATTGCACAGCGACGTAGTATACAGCAGAGCCACATAGTATGCAGCACAGAGCCACGTGGTATATTGCCCAGCCACGTAGTATATTGCCCAGTCACGTAGTGTATTGCCCAGTCACGTATTATATTGCCCAGCCACGTAGTATATTGCCCAGCCACGTAGTATATTGCCCAGCCACGTAGTATATTGCCCAGTCACGTAGTATATTGCCCAGTCACGTAGTATATTGCCCAGCCACGTAGTATATTGCCCAGCTACGTAGTATATTGCCCAGTCACGTAGTATATTGCCCAGTCACGTAGTATATTGCCCAGCCACGTAGTATATTGCCCAGTCATGTAGTATATTGCCCAGTCATGTGTTATATTGCCCAGCCACGTAGTATATTGCCCAGCCACATAGTATATTGCACAGCGATGTAGTATACAGCACAGAGCCACGTAGTATACAGCACAGACACGTAGTATACTGCCCAGTCACGTAGTATATTGGCCAGTCACGTAGTATATTGCCCAGCCACGTATGTAACAGGTTAAAAAATAAAGAAGAAACATATACTCACCTTCCTAGGGGCCCCTTGTATTCATGTCGCCTGTGTGCGGTGCACGCGGTAGCTTCCGGTCCCAGGGTTGGTATGAACGCAGGACCTGTGATGATGTCGCAGTCACATGACGTCATGGCAGGTCCTTCTCACATAGCATCCTTAGCACCGGAACCTGCCGCTTGCACTGCCGAGGACGCGACGTCGGAGGGTGAGAATAAAGGTTTTTTTTTTCATTATTATTATTTGTAACATTAGATCTTTTTACTATTCATGCTGCATACGCAGCATCAATGGTAAAAATTTGGTCACACAGGGTTAATAGCTGCGTAACCGGAGTGCGTTACACCGTGCTCCGGTAACGCTGGCATTAACCCTGTGTGAGGGCTGACTGGATGACTGGAGGGGAGTATGGAGTGGGCACTGACTGCGGGGAGGAAAGAGCGGCCATATTGCCGCCGGACTGTGGCCGTCGCTGATTGGTCGTGGCAATGGTTGTGGGCGTTTTGCCACAACCAATCAGCGACTTGGATTCCATGACAGACAGAGGCCGCGACCAATGAATATCCGTGACAGACAGACAGAAAGACAGACAGACAGACGGAAGTGACCCTTAGACAATTATATAGTAGATTCTCAGAAAACCCCTGTAGACACTGTTGACACGCACCATTTTTGCTGTGAATTGATCTACAGAATTGGCAGGAAATATTCTGCTTTTTATCAGCCTTTTCACTTGCATTTTTGTTTCCCATTCATTTGAATAGGGAAAAAACGCTGCAGAAATGCTGAAAGACGATGTGCAACACATTTATTAAAAAAAAGTATAGTAGACTGCACTATTCCATCCAATAGTATATTAAGCCCTGTTCACGCTGTGCTTCTGCAGTGCGTCGGGGGGCTCTGCCTGACTCCCCCTAAAATCGGATTCTCATGAATCCCCGATGGGGCCACAGACTGCACTGACACAAGCAGAGGTCAAATGAAATTTTTTTTTTATTGATTGATTGATTTATTTTCTTCAGTTATTTGTACTCAGTCAGGAATTGGCAGCGCTTTGGATGCAACACATGTCCGCTGCCGCCTATGGAACGCAGGTGACTCCTCTGTGATCACTGAACCGTGTGGATTCACTGTGTCCAATACAGTGTACGGGTGACATTTATCGCGTCTCTGCAAGATAAATAGATATGCTGCGATCTGGAAAGACGCTCCGCATGTCCGTCTACGCAGGTGATCCGCATGTGTATGTGGACTCATAGTGGGCATGGAGTTTCTTGAAATTCCATCCACTATTCTGTAACATCTGGACGCTGCACAAGTACGCAGCTTCCAACCCGCAGCGATTACTGGCCGTGTGCACATACCCTCAGAGTCTGTTTGTGTTTTTTTTCCTAAAAGTGTCCACTTTTCCATGGCTGTTGGAACACACAGACACGTTCAGAAAAAAACCATCACCTGTGGAATTCATGTAAACTCCATTCCTGTCATTGCAATCTATGGTTCTATAGGAAATTTAAGCAGAACCCACCGGGCTCAGTAAAGACAGTCTGAACAGGCCCTAATGTAAAGCACAGGTTTTAGACATAAACTGCTGATCCCTATTATGGCGACACTAGAGTTACAGAACTGTATATGCAACACATATACACTATACATGTACACACATTATATATACTCGATACATATAGAAACAAACACTACATATTGTATATACAGAATACAGATGCAGCGCCCCAGGGATCTGGTCGTTGCAGTATGACACTCTGCCACTAAGGGGAGTGATGGTACGTCTGATGGCACTGAAGGAATTCTCCTGACCAGGTATCACCAGCACACATTACACTTCACACTCTGGCCACTAGGGGGAGCAAAAGGCTTTATTTATTGGGCCCCTCCTCACACTGGTAAAACTAGGGGTTGGATAGAAAGTTAGTCAGAAGCTGACTGGGTTGGATTCAGGCAACATCCCGTGGCAGGGGGTGTTGCAGGGAGAAGACACAGGGGGGTCCCTGTCAGGCGTGGGAACCTGGCAGGTGCCTAGCGAACAGAACGGAACGTTACGGAACCGTGCCTGCACCTCCTTGCGGCGGTATCCTAAGAAAGAGACAAGAAAGGAAGGATATTGTGGAACAGTGTAAACGAGATCTAGCAAAAAGGAGTACCAGTAGGAGTCGTGCCGTGAGACCGAGGCAACATCCTACTGAGGCGCGTAGCCGGTGGCCGGAACACCGCGGGAGTAACTGACTTCGGGCCTTACTTCAAACTCCGCAGGACAGTTAATTATAGGTTGGCTGTCTACCTTAAATTTCCTAAGAAGACATAGGGAGCAACATTGGGAGAGGGGCGTCTCTAGGGTCCCGGAAGACCTCCAAGCCTTCCCGTCATACGGGTGCATCCTAGCCAAAACATACTGGGGGACGAGATACTAGCAACATCTGGAACTAAAGAGAGAGAGAGCTGTAGAGAACGAACGAACGAGAACAGCAGTTGTGAGGACTATTCCAAATGCTCAGCAGGGTAGGACTACAACACACAGGCGCTAGTGGTGGGCAATGATTTCCATCTGCGAGGGAAACTCTGGAAGTGCCCATCAGACCAGCCGGTCTCTGATAGCCCTGTTAAACGTGCTCTGGATTGAGGATCCTGAAGTCTTCAGTAAAGAGGTAAAGAGACTGCAACCTTGTGTCCTCGTTGTTGCCTGCACCTCACACCATCACCATCTACCCTACTGGGAAGCCGTGGGGACATACTTCACCTGTGGGAAGGTATACTGTTATGACCTGGTGGATAGGAGCACCTGGAATGACCTGATAGTTAAACCTAATACAGGACGAGCTCTGGGATGTGGGAGCTCTGCTGACCGCAAGCCCTAATCCTATCACACACACTAAAAATAGCCGTGGAGCGCTCCTGACCAGACCTAGGCGCCTCGTCACAGCCTAAGAACTATCTTGCCCTAGAGATAGAAAATAAAGCCTACCTTGCCTCAGAGAAATTCCCCAAAGGTAAAGGAAGCCCCCCACATATATTGACTGTGAGTAAAGATGGAAGTCACAAACGCAGAGATGAAACAGGTTTCAGCAAAGGGAGGCCAGACTTACTAAATAGACAGAGGATAGGAAAGGTAACTTTGCGATCAGCACAAAAACCTACAAAAGACCACGCAGAGTGTGCAAAAAAGACCTCCGCACCGACTCACGGTGCGGAGGGGCCACTCTGCATCCCAGAGCTTCCAGCTAGCAAGACAAAATCATGATAACCAGCTGGACAAGAAAATAGTGAACAAATAATGACTATCAGGAACTTAGCTTCTGCAGGAGAAGGCAGGTCACCAGAGAGATCCAGGAGCAAACTGAACCAATGCAAAAACATTGATCGCTGGCATGGAGTAACGATCTGAGAAGAGTTAAATAGAGCAGCCAACCAAAGGATAAACCACGTCACCTGTGTAAGGAACCTCAGAAGCAGCAGCTTCACTCATAGCCACCAGAGGGAGCCCATAGACAGAACTCGCCGAAGTACCATTCACGACCACAGGAGGGAGTTCGACAACAGAATTCACAACAGTACCCCCCCCATGAGGAGGGGTCACCGAACCCTCACCAGAGCCCCCAGGCCGATCAGGATGAGCCAAATGAAAGGCACGAACAAGATCGGCAGCATGAACATCAGAGGCAAAAACCCAGGAATTATCTTCCTGACCATACCCCTTCCACTTGACCAGGTACTGGAGTTTCCGTCTCGAAACACGAGAATCCAAAATCTTCTCCACCACATACTCCAACTCCCCCTCGACCAACACCGGGGCAGGAGGATCAGCGGAGGGAACCATAGGCACCACGTATCTCCGCAACAACGACCTATGGAACACATTATGGATGGCAAAAGAAGCTGGAAGGTCCAAACGAAATGACACAGGATTAAGAACTTCAGAAATCTTATATGGCCCAATGAAACGAGGCTTAAACTTAGGAGAGGAAACCTTCATAGGAACGTGACGAGATGACAACCAAACCAAATCCCTAACACGAAGTCGGGGACCAACACAACGCCGGCGGTTAGCGAAACGTTGAGCCTTCTCCTGGGACAATGTCAAATTGTCCACCACATGAGTCCAAATCTGCTGCAACCTGTCCACCACCGCATCCACACCAGGACAGTCCGAAGGCTCAACCTGCCCTGAAGAGAAACGAGGATGGAAACCAGAATTGCAGAAAAAAGGAGAAACCAAAGTAGCCGAGCTGGCCCGATTATTAAGGGCGAACTCAGCCAAAGGCAAGAAGGACACCCAATCATCCTGATCAGCAGAAACAAAGCATCTCAGATATGTCTCCAAAGTCTGATTAGTTCGTTCGGTTTGGCCATTAGTCTGAGGATGGAAAGCCGAAGAAAAAGACAAATCAATGCCCATCTTAGCGCAAAAGGACCGCCAAAACCTCGAAACAAACTGGGAACCTCTGTCCGAGACGATGTTCTCTGGAATGCCATGCAAACGAACCACATGCTGGAAAAACAATGGCACCAAATCAGAGGAGGAAGGCAATTTAGATAAGGGTACCAAATGGACCATCTTAGAGAAGTGATCACAAACCACCCAAATGACCGACATCTTTTGAGAAACAGGGAGATCAGAAATAAAATCCATGGAAATATGCGTCCAGGGCCTCTTCGGGATCGGCAAGGGCAAAAGCAACCCACTGGCACGAGAACAGCAGGGCTTAGCCCGAGCACAAGTCCCACAGGACTGCACAAAAGAACGCACATCCCGTGACAAAGAAGGCCACCAAAAGGATCTAGCCACCAAATCTCTGGTACCAAAGATTCCAGGATGACCAGCCAACACCGAACAATGAACCTCAGAGATAACTCTACTAGTCCAGCTATCAGGGACAAACAGTTTCTCCGTAGGACAACGGTCAGGTCTATCAGCCTGAAACTTCTGCAGCACCCGCCGCAAATCAGGGGAGATGGCAGACAAAATTACCCCCTCTTTAAGAATACCCGCCAGCTCCGGAACACCCGGAGAGTCAGGCACAAAACTCCTTGACAGGGCGTCAGCCTTCACATTCTTAGATCCCGGAAGGTATGAAACCACAAAATCAAAACGGGAGAAAAAGAGCGACCATCGAGCCTGTCTAGGATTCAACCGTTTGGCAGACTCGAGATAAGTCAAATTCTTGTGATCCGTCAAGACCACCACGCGATGTTTAGCTCCTTCAAGCCAATGTCGCCACTCCTCGAATGCCCACTTCATGGCCAACAACTCCCGATTGCCCACATCATAATTGCGCTCAGCAGGCGAGAATTTTCTAGAAAAGAAGGCACAGGGTTTCATCAACGAGCCATCAGAACTTCTTTGTGACAAAACAGCCCCTGCTCCAATTTCAGAAGCATCAACCTCAACCAGAAAAGGGAGCGAAACATCTGGCTGGCACAACATAGGGGCAGAAGCAAAACAACGCTTCAATTCCTGAAAAGCCTCCACAGCCGCAGAGGACCAATTGACCACATCAGCACCTTTCTTGGTCAAATCAGTCAACGGTTTAGCAATACTGGAAAAATTAGCGATGAAGCGACGATAAAAATTAGCAAAGCCCAGGAATTTCTGCAAGCTCTTCACAGATGTCGGCTGAGTCCAATCGTAAATGGCCTGAACTTTAACAGGGTCCATCTCGATAGTAGAAGGGGAAAAAATGAAACCCAAAAATGAAACCTTCTGAACTCCAAAGAGACACTTTGACCCCTTCACAAACAAGGAATTCGCACGAAGGACCTGGAACACCATTCTGACCTGCTTCACATGAGACTCCCAATCATCCGAAAAGACCAAAATGTCATCCAAGTATACAATCATGAATCTATCCAGGTACTCTCGGAAGATGTCATGCATAAAGGACTGAAACACAGATGGAGCATTAGAAAGCCCGAATGGCATAACCAGGTACTCAAAATGGCCCTCGGGCGTATTAAATGCCGTTTTCCATTCATCACCCTGTTTAATTCGCACAAGATTATACGCACCACGAAGATCTATCTTGGTGAACCAACTAGCCCCCTTAATCCGAGCAAATAAATCGGACAGCAGCGGCAAAGGATACTGAAATTTGACTGTGATCTTATTAAGAAGGCGGTAATCAATACAAGGTCTCAAAGAACCATCCTTCTCGGCCACAAAAAAGAACCCTGCTCCCAATGGTGACGAGGACGGACGAATATGACCCTTCTCCAAGGATTCCTTTATATAACTCCGCATAGCGGCGTGCTCTGGTACAGATAAATTAAACAGACGACCCTTAGGAAACTTACTACCAGGAATCAAATTAATAGCACAGTCGCAATCCCTATGAGGAGGTAGGGCACCAGATTTGGGCCCTTCAAATACATCCCAGTAAACTGATAAAACTCAGGGATTTCAGAAGGAGTGGAAGGTGAAATTGACAGCAATGGAACATCACCATGTACCCCCTGACAACCCCAGCTGGACACAGACATAGATTTCCAATCCAACACTGGATTATGGACCTGTAGCCATGGCAACCCCAAAACGACCACATCATGCAGATTATGCAACACCAGAAAGCGAATATCCTCCTGATGTGCAGGAGCCATGTGTTGTGAATTCTGTGGCAGAGCTCCCTCCTGTGGTCACAAGTGGTACTTCGGCTGATTCTCTCTGTGAGCTTCCGTTGGTGGAGGAAAGTGGTACTGCGGCTTCTGAGTTTCCTTCCTCAGGTGATGTGGTGAAGTCGTTAGGTGCTGCTCTATTTAACTCCACCTAGTGCTTTGATCCTGGCCTCCAGTCAATGTTCTAGTATTGGACCTGTTTCTTCCTGGATCGTTCCTGTGGCCTGCTGCTCTGCATAGCTAAGTTCCGCTTTGCTATTTTGTTTGCTGTTTTTTCTGTCCAGCTTTTATATTTGTTTTTTCCTGCTTGCTGGAAGCTCTGGGACGCAGAGGGTGTACCTCCGTGCCGTTAGTTCGGTACGGAGGGTCTTTTTGCCCCCTTTGCGTGGTTTTTGTAGGGTTTTGTGTTGACCGCAAAGTTACCTTTCCTATCCTCACTCTGTTCAGAAAGTCGGGCCTCACTTTGCTAAATCTATTTCATCTCTACGTTTGTCTTTTCATCTTAACTCACAGTCATTATATGTGGGGGCTGCCTTTTCCTTTGGGGTATTTCTCTGAGGCAAGGTAGGCTGATTTTCTATCTTCAGGCTAGCTAGTTTCTCAGGCTGTGCCGAGTTGCATAGGGAGCGTTAGGCGCAATCCACGGCTGCCTCTAGTGTGGTTGGAGAGGATTAGGGATTGCGGTCAGCAGAGTTCCCACGTCTCAGAGCTCATTCTATGTTTTTGGGTTATTGTCAGGTCACTGTATGTGCTCTGACCTCTATGTCCATTGTGGTACTGAATTACCTTATCATAACAGTACTGGAGGCCGAAAGTACTAATGATTCTCAATAGAGGGAAAAAAGAAGTTCTGAGACCATTTTTTTTTCTCTGCACTGTGTTTTGCCTTTTTTTCCCCTAGACATTTGGGTGGTTCAGGACACAGGTGTAGCGATGGACATTAAAGGTCTGTCTTCATGTGTGGATCAGCTCACGGCCAGAGTACAAAATATTCAAGACTTTGTGGTTCAGAATTCTATGTTAGAACCGAGAATTCCTATTCCTGATTTGTTTTTTGGAGATAGAACTAAATTTCTGAGTTTCAAAAATAATTGTAAACTATTTCTGGCTTTGAAACCTCGCTCCTCTGGTGACCCAGTTCAACAAGTTAGGATCATTATTTCTTTTTTACGTGGCGACCCTCAGGACTGGGCATTTTCTCTTGCGTCAGGAGATCCTGCATTAAGTAATATCGATGCGTTTTTCCTGGCGCTCGGATTGCTGTACGATGAACCTAATTCAGTGGATCAGGCAGAGAAAAATTTGCTGGCTCTGTGTCAGGGTCAGGATGAGATAGAGGTATATTGTCAGAAATTTAGAAAGTGGTCCTTACTCACTCAATGGAATGAAGGTGCGCTCGCAGCTATTTTCAGAAAAGGTCTCTCTGAAGCCCTTAAGGATGTCATGGTGGGATTTCCTATGCCTGCTGGTCTGAATGAGTCTATGTCTTTGGCCATTCAGATCGGTCGACGCTTGCGTGAGCGTAAATCTGTGCACCATTTGGCGGTATTACCTGAGCTTAAACCTGAGCCTATGCAGTGCGATAGGACTTTGACCAGAGTTGAACGGCAAGAACACAGACGTCTGAATGGGCTGTGTTTCTACTGTGGTGATTCCACTCATGCTATCTCTGATTGTCCTAAGCGCACTAAGCGGTTCGCTAGGTCTGCCACCATTGGTACGGTACAGTCAAAATTTCTTCTGTCCGTTACCTTGATCTGCTCTTTGTCATCATATTCTGTCATGGCATTTGTGGATTCAGGCACTGCCCTGAATTTGATGGACTTGGAATATGCTAGGCGTTGTGGGTTTTTCTTGGAGCCCTTGCAGTGTCTTATTCCATTGAGAGGAATTGATGCTACGCCTTTGGCCAAGAATAAGCCTCAGTACTGGACCCAGCTGACCATGTGCATGGCTCCTGCACATCAGGAGGTTATTCGCTTTCTGGTGTTGCATAATCTGCATGATGTGGTCGTGTTGGGGTTGCCATGGCTACAAGTCCATAATCCAGTATTAGATTGGAAATCCATGTCTGTGTCCAGCTGGGGTTGTCAGGGGGTACATGGTGATGCCCCATTTCTGACTATTTCGTCATCCACCCCTTCTGAGGTTCCAGAGTTCTTGTCTGATTACCGGGATGTTTTTGATGAGCCCAAGTCCGATACCCTACCTCCGCATAGGGATTGTGATTGTGCTATCGATTTGATTCCTGGTAGTAAATTCCCAAAAGGTCGACTGTTTAATTTATCTGTGCCTGAGCACGCCGCTATGCGGAGTTATGTGAAGGAGTCCTTGGAGAAGGGGCATATTCGCCCGTCATCGTCGCCATTAGGAGCAGGGTTCTTTTTTGTAGCCAAGAAGGATGGTTCACTGAGACCTTGTATAGATTACCGCCTTCTTAATAAGATCACGGTTAAATTTCAGTACCCCTTGCCGTTGTTATCTGATTTGTTTGCTCGGATTAAGGGGGCTAGTTGGTTCACCAAGATAGATCTTCGTGGTGCGTATAATCTTGTGCGTATTAAGCGAGGCGATGAATGGAAAACTGCATTTAATACGCCCGAGGGCCATTTTGAGTATCTAGTAATGCCATTCGGACTTGCCAATGCTCCATCAGTGTTTCAGTCCTTTATGCATGACATCTTCCGAGAATACCTGGATAAATTCCTGATTGTGTACTTGGATGACATTTTGATCTTCTCGGATGATTGGGAGTCTCATGTGAAGCAGGTCAGAACGGTGTTTCAGGTCCTGCGTGCTAATTCTTTGTTTGTGAATGGATCAAAGTGTCTCTTTGGTGTTCAGAAGGTTTCATTTTTGGGGTTCATCTTTTCCCCTTCTACTATCGAGATGGACCCTGTTAAGGTCCAAGCCATCCATGATTGGACTCAGCCGACATCTCTGAAAAGTCTGCAAAAGTTCCTGGGCTTTGCTCATTTTTATCGTCGCTTCATCTGCAATTTTTCTAGTATTGCTAAACCATTGACCGATTTGACCAAGAAGGGTGCTGATGTGGTCAATTGGTCTTCTGCTGCTGTGGAAGCTTTTCAAGAGTTGAAGCGTCGTTTTTCTTCTGCCCCTGTGTTGTGTCAACCAGATGTTTCGCTTCCGTTCCAGGTCGAGGTTGATGCTTCTGAGATTGGAGCAGGGGTTGTTTTGTAGCAGAGAAGTTCTGATTCCTCGGTGATGAAACCATGCGCCTTCTTTTCCAGGAAGTTTTTGCCTGCTGAGCGAAATTATGATGTGGGCAATCGAGAGTTGCTGGCCATGAAGTAGGCATTCGAGGAGTGGCGTCATTGGCTTGAAGGAGCTAAGCATCGCATGGTGGTCTTGACTGATCATAAGAACTTGACTTATCTCGAGTCTGCCAAGCGGTTGAATCCTAGACAGGCTCGTTGGTCGCTGTTTTTTGCCCGTTTTGACTTTGTGATTTCGTACCTTCCGGGCTCTAAAAATGTGAAGGCGGATGCTCTGTCTAGGAGTTTTGTGCCCGACTCTCCGGGTTTATCTGAGCCGGCGGGTATCCTCAAAGAGGGAGTAATTGTGTCTGCCATCTCCCCTGATTTGCGGCGGGTGCTGCAAAAATTTCAGGCTAATAAACCTGATCGTTGCCCAGCGGAGAAACTGTTTGTCCCTGATAGGTGGACGAATAAAGTTATCTCTGAGGTTCATTGTTCGGTGTTGGCTGGTCATCCTGGAATCTTTGGTACCAGAGAGTTAGTGGCTAGATCCTTTTGGTGGCCATCTCTGTCGCGGGATGTGCATACTTTTGTGCAGTCCTGTGGGATTTGTGCTCGGGCTAAGCCCTGCTGTTCTCGTGCCAGTGGGTTGCTTTTGCCCTTGCCGATCCCGAAGAGGCCTTGGACACATATCTCTATGGATTTTATTTCAGATCTTCCCGTCTCTCAAAAGATGTCAGTCATTTGGGTGGTCTGTGATCGCTTCTCTAAGATGGTCCATTTGGTACCCTTGTCTAAATTACCTTCCTCCTCTGATTTGGTGCCATTGTTCTTCCAGCATCTGGTTCGTTTACATGGCATTCCAGAGAATATCGTGTCTGACAGAGGTTCTCAGTTTGTTTCGAGGTTTTGGCGAGCCTTTTGTGGTAGGATGGGCATTGACTTGTCTTTTTCCTCGGCTTTCCATCCTCAGACTAATGGCCAGACCGAACGAACCAATCAGACCTTGGAAACATATCTGAGATGTTTTGTTTCTGCTGATCAGGATGACTGGGTGTCCTTTTTGCCTTTGGCTGAGTTCGCCCTTAATAATCGGGCCAGCTCGGCTACCTTGGTTTCGCCGTTTTTCTGCAACTCTGGGATCCATCCTCGTTTCTCTTCAGGGCAGGTTGAGTCTTCAGACTGTCCTGGTGTGGATACTGTGGTGGACAGGTTGCAGCAGATTTGGACTCATGTAGTGGACAATTTGACCTTGTCCCAGGAGAAGGCTCAACGTTTTGCTAATCGCAGACGCTGTGTGGGTCCCCGACTTCGTGTTGGTGATTTGGTTTGATTATCTTCTTGTCATATTCCTATGAAGGTTTCCTCTCCTAAGTTTAAACTTCGTTTCATTGGTCCGTATAGGATTTCTGAGGTTCTTAATCCTGTGTCTTTTCGTCTGACCCTTCCAGATTCTTTTTCCATACATAACGTATTCCATAGGTCATTGTTGCGGAGATACGTGGCACCTATGGTTCCATCTGTTGATCCTCCTGCCCCGGTTTTGGTGGAGGGGGAGTTGGAGTATATTGTGGAAAAGATTTTGGATTCTCGTGTTTCAAGACGGAAACTCCAGTATCTGGTTAAGTGGAAGGGTTATGCTCAGGAAGATAATTCCTGGGTCTTTGCCTCTGATGTCCATGCTCCCGATCTTGTTAGTGCCTTTCATATGGCTCATCCTGGTCGTCCTGGGTGCTCTGGTGAGGGTTCGGTGACTCCTCCTCAAGGGGGGGGTACTGTTGTGAATTCTGTGGCAGAGCTCCCTCCTGTGGTCACAAGTGGTACTTCGGCTGATTCTCTCTGTGAGCTTCCGTTGGTGGAGGAAAGTGGTACTGCGGCTTCTGAGTTTCCTTCCTCAGGTGATGTGGTGAAGTCGTTAGGTGCTTCTCTATTTAACTCCACCTAGTGCTTTGATCCTGGCCTCCAGTCAATGTTCTAGTATTGGACCTGTTTCCTCCTGGATCGTTCCTGTGGCCTGCTGCTCTGCATAGCTAAGTTCCGCTTTGCTATTTTGTTTGCTGTTTTTTCTGTCCAGCTTTTATATTTGTTTTTTCCTGCTTGCTGGAAGCTCTGGGACGCAGAGGGTGTACCTCCGTGCCGTTAGTTCGGTACGGAGGGTCTTTTTGCCCCCTTTGCGTGGTTTTTGTAGGGTTTTGTGTTGACCGCAAAGTTACCTTTCCTATCCTCGCTCTGTTCAGAAAGTCGGGCCTCACTTTGCTAAATCTATTTCATCTCTACGTTTGTCTTTTCATCTTAACTCACAGTCATTATATGTGGGGGCTGCCTTTTCCTTTGGGGTATTTCTCTGAGGCAAGGTAGGCTGATTTTCTATCTTCAGGCTAGCTAGTTTCTCAGGCTGTGCCGAGTTGCATAGGGAGCGTTAGGCGCAATCCACGGCTGCCTCTAGTGTGGTTGGAGAGGATTAGGGATTGCGGTCAGCAGAGTTCCCACGTTTTAGAGCTCGTTCTATGTTTTTGGGTTATTGTCAGGTCACTGTATGTGCTCTGACCTCTATGTCCATTGTGGTACTGAATTACCTTATCATAACAGCCATGCATATGGTCAATTGAGTCCAGTACTGAGGTTTATTCTTGGCCAAAGGCGTAGCATCAATTCCTCTCAATGGAATAGGATACTGCAAGGGCTCCAAGAAAAAACCACAGCGCCTGGCAAACTCCAAGTCCATCAAATTCAGGGCAGCGCCTGAATCCACAAATGCCATTACAGAATAGGACGACAGAGAGCAAATCAGAGTAACGGACAAAAGAAATTTAGACTGTACCGTACCAATGGTGGCAGACCTAGCGAACCGCTTAGTGCGCTTAGGACAATCGGAGATAGCATGAGTGGATTCACCACAGTAAAAACACAGCCCATTCCGACGTCTGTGTTCTTGCCGTTCAGCTCTAGTCAAAGTCCTATCACACTGCATAGGCTCAGGCCTATGCTCAGAGAATACCGCCAGATGGTGCACAGCTTTGCGCTCACGCATGCGCCGATCGATCTGAATGGCCAAAGACATAGACTCATTCAGACCAGCAGGCGTGGGAAATCCCACCATGACATCCTTAAGGGCTTCAGAAAGACCCTTTCTGAAAATTGCCGCCAGGGCACATTCATTCCACTGAGTAAGCACAGACCACTTTCTAAACTTCTGACAGTACACCTCCGCTTCATCCTGACCCTGACACAAAGCCAGCAAGATTTTCTCTGCCTGATCCACTGAATTTGGTTCATCATAAAGCAATCCAGGCGCCAGAAAAAACGCATCAACATCACGCAATGCAGGATCTCCTGGCGCAAGGGAAAATGCCCAGTCTTGAGGGTCACCACGCAACAAAGAAATAATGATGTTTACCTGTTGAACGGGGTCACCAGAGGAGCGGGCTTTCAAAGCTAGAAACAGTTTACAATTATTTTTGAAATTCAAGAACCCAGATCTATCCCCAGAAAATAAGTCAGGAATAGGAATTCTAGGCTCTAACATAGGATTCTGAACCACAAAATCTTGAATGTTTTGCACCCTTGCAGTGAGATGATCCACACAAGAGGACAGACCTTGAATGTCCATATCTACACCTGTGTCCTGAACCACCCAAAGGTCTAGGGGAAAAGAAAGACAGAGAAATTCCCCAAAGGTAAAGGAAGCCCCCCACATATATTGACTGTGAGTAAAGATGGAAGTCACAAACGCAGAAATGAAACAGGTTTCAGCAAAGGGAGACCAGACTTACTAAATAGACAGAGGATAGGAAAGGTAACTTTGCGATCAGCACAAAAACCTACAAAAGACCATGCAGAGTGTGCAAAAAAGACCTCCGCACCGACTAACGGTGCGGAGGGGCCACTCTGCATCCCAGAGCTTCCAGCTAGCAAGACAAAATCATGATAACCAGCTGGACAAGAAAACAGTGAACAAATAATGACTATCAGGAACTTAGCTTCTGCAGGAGAAGGCAGGTCACCAGAGAGATCCAGGAGCAAACTGAACCAATGCAAAAACATTGATCGCTGGCATGGAGTAACGATCTGAGAAGAGTTAAATAGAGCAGCCAACCAAAGGATAAACCACGTCACCTGTGTAAGGAACCTCAGAAGCAGCAGCTTCACTCATAGCCACCAGAGGGAGCCCATAGACAGAACTCGCCGAAGTACCATTCACGACCACAGGAGGGAGTTTGACAACAGAATTCACAACAGTATACCATCCAGCTGCCATTCCATCACCCCAGTGGACCCCACAGCAGCGTCGGTCACCCTGACCGAACACCACAGGTGGCGTCACGAACCCCTGACAGACTGCACCACCTTTATTGGACACCCCTTAGCAGGGTCGCGGACCAGGTCTAGCCACCATGACAGTCTCGGAACCGAACCAGAGAGGTCTGATACCGAAAACGCGTGGCCCTGTGTCTGGGGGCGATCCACAGACACATACAGTGTGTACAAGGACAAATATAAGGTATATACACACAGAAACATTCAGTTTATATACAGTATATACAGTATGCTCACATACAGTACAGACCAAAAGTTTGGACACACCTTCTCATTTAAAGATTTTTCTGTATTTTCATGACTATGAAAATTGTACATTCACACTGAAGGCATCAAAACTATGAATCAACACATGTGGAATTATATACTTAATTTCAGTTGTTTCACACTTTTTTGTTATGTCTTATATTCTAGGTTCTTCAAAGTAGCCGCCTTTTGTTTTGATGACTGCTTTGCACACTCTTGGCATTCTCTTGATGAGCTTCAAGAGGTAGTCACTGGGAATGGTTTTCACTTCACAGGTGTGCCCTGTCAGGTTTAATAAGTGGGATTTCTTGCTTTATAAATGGGGTTGGGGCCATCAGTTGTGTTGTGCAGAAGTCTGGTGGATACACAGCTGATAGTCCTACTGAATAGACTCTTAGAATTTGTATTATGGCAAGAAAAAAGCAGCTAAGTAAAGAAAAACGAGTGGCCATCATTACTTTAGGAAATGAAGGTAAGTCAGTCCGAAAAATTGGGAAAACTTTGAAAGTGTCCCCAAGAGCAGTGGCAAAAACCATCAAGCGCTACAAGGAAACTGGCTCACATGAGGAACGTCCCAGGAAAGGAAGACCAAGAGTCACCTCTGCTTCTGAGGATAAGTTTATCCGAGTCACCAGCCTCAGAAATCGCAGGTTAACAGCAGCTCAGATTAGAGACCAGGTCAATGCCACACAGAGTTCTAGCAGCAGACTCATCTCTACAACAACTGTAAGGCTGCCGTCACACTAGCAGTATTTGGTCAGTATTTTACATCAGTATTTGTAAGCCAAAACCAGGAGTGGAGCAAGTAGAGGAAAAGTATAACAGAAATATATGCACCACTTCTGCATTTATCACCCACTCCTGGTTTTGGCTTACAAATACTGATGTAAAATACTGACCAAATACTGCTAGTGTGACGGCATCCTTAAGAGGAGACTTTGTGCAGCAGGCCTTCATAGTAAAATAGCTGCTAGGAAATCACTGCTAAGGACAGGCAACAAGCAGAAAAGACTTGTTTGGGCTAAAGAACACAAGGAATGGATATTAGACCAGTGGAAATCTGTGCTTTGGTCTGATGAGTCAAAATTTGAGATCTTTGGTTCCAACCACCGTGTTCCTTAGAAGGTCTAGCATTTAGGTAAGTGTAGCCTTGGATGGCCGTCAACACATGACTAATTGTACCTTGTCCTTTATTTATTGAACATATTTTAGGCCTAAATGCAGTGATATGTAAAAAAAAAAAGTACACTCAATGAATTGTAGAACTATCTTTAGCAGCAAAAACTTGAAGTACCGTAATCATTTTCTGTATGACTTTGAGGGCAGCACGGTGGCGCAGTGGTTAGCACAGCAGCCTTGCAGCGCTGGGGCCCTGGGTTCCAATCCCACCCAGGACACCATCTGCAAAGAGTTTGTATGTTCTCTCCGTGTTTGCGTGGGTTTCCTCCTGGTACTCTGATTTCCTCCCACATTCCAAAGACATACTGATAGGGATTCTAGATTGTGAGCCCCAGCGGGGACAGCGATGATAATGTGTGCAACCTGTAAAGCGCTGCGGAATATGTTAGCGCTATATAAAAATAAAGATTATTATTTCTCACACTGTCCGGGAAAAATTTTGGCCCACTCTTTTTTATAATGTGTATGTTTATTGAGATTTGTGGACAATTTTTTATGCACAGCGCCCTTACAGTTTCATCACAGCACTTAAGTTGAGTCTGGACTATGACTGGGTTTCAACACCCTTATTATCTTTTTCAGCCATTCTGGTGTACAGTAGATTTGCAGGTGCGCTTGGGATCAATGTCCTGTTGCATGACCTTGTTTTAGCCAAGCTTTAACTCTTGGACAGGTGACCTCACATATGACTCTGGAATATTTTGGCATACAGAGAAGTTCAAGATTAAAGGGACTCTGTCACCTGAATTTGGCGGGACTGGTTTTGGGTCATATGGGCGGAGTTTTCAGGTGTTTGATTCACCCTTTCCTTACCCGCTGGCTGCATGCTGGCCGCAATATTGGATTGAAGTTCATTCTCTGTCCTCCATAGTACACGCCTGCGCAAAGCAATCTTGCCTTGTGCAGGCATGTACGATGGAGGACAGAGAATGAACTTCAATCCAATATTGCGGCCAGCATGCAGCCAGCGGGTAAGGAAAGGGTGAATCAAACACCTGAAAACTCCGCCCATATGACCCAAAACCAGTCCCGCCAAATTCAGGTGACAGGTTCCCTTTAACTCAATGACTGCAAAGTGCCCAGGTCCTGTTTCTGCAAAACAAGCTAAAATCATCATCCCTCTACCACCGTGCTTGACAGTTGGTATGAGGTATTGATGCTGATTATGCTGTGTATGGTTTTTGACAAAAGTGGTCAAACATCTATACTTTAGGCTAGTCTGTCCAATGGACAGTGTTTCGAAAGTCTTCTGGTTTGTTCAGATGCAGCTTTTCAATCTTTAGCCTTGCTGCCATGTTCTTTTTGTAAGGAAGATGGCTTCAACTAGCAGGCCATCCAAGCAAGCCATACTTGTTCAGTCTTTTTTTAATTGTACTTGTCGTGAATGTGAACATTTAACACGTTAGCTGATGACTGTAGAGTCTTAACTGTGGTTCTTAGACATGGAGCTGGGGCATAGATATCACAGGAGACATAAGGCTGCGGTACAAATGTCACAGGAAACAGAGTTGCGGTATATACATCACAGAAGACATGGGATGAGGCATAGATGTCATGGGAAACATGGGGCTGCTGCTGTTTTCTTCTGTGGGACGAATAGCATGATGATTCCACCCACAGACAACGTTCAGACTGGACATAATCTTTCAGTGCACGCGCACTCAGCATTCAGTATGGAATTAAAGGGCCAGCAGCCATCAAGCACTGGCTTGTAAACTTCTTGATTATGTTGCGTACCGTGGACAAAGGAACATCAAGATCTCTGGAGATGGACTTGTAATCTTGAGATTGTTGATACTTTTCAACAATTTTGGTTCTCAAGTCCTCAGACAGTTCTCCTCTTTTTGTTCTCCATGCTAAGTATGGCCCACGCAGACGCACAATGCAAAGACTGAGCCAACTTCTCCCATTTTATATGGTTCCAGGTGTGATTTCTTATTAGCCACACCTGTTACTTGCTACATGCTTGAAACAAAGTGGTTTACCCACAATTTTAGAAAGGTGCCAACAATTTTGTCCCGACCATTTTTGTGGTTTTATGTAAAATTATGTCCAATTTGCCTTTTTTCTTTTCTCATTTTTTTGTGTTGTTCCAATACACACAAAGAAAATAATCATGTGTATAACAAAACATGTGTAATTGCAATAATTTTCTGGGAGAAATACTTCATTTTCTGGAACAATTTCAAGGGTGCCAACACTTTCAGCCATGGCTGTATATTATAGTTGACATCCTTCAGAGATGTCCATGATCGGTGCTAGAACTCATCGCAGCAGTTTAACCCTTCAGATGCTGCTGCCAATAGTGACAGTGACATCGATCGGCATAGCAGAGGGATGGAGCTCCATCTCTGCTCCGATCGGCACAACACGATTGCGATCTTGTTGTGCCGATGGTCTCTATGATGACCTCGGGCCGAAGGATTGCCACAGGGTCACCCAGGTATGTAAGTTGCTGATGAGAGCATGAGCTGATACGACTCTTGTCTGTGTGTCAGAGGCTCATCAAATGCCCTGCAATGAAAAAGCATTGCAGAGTATTAGATCAGTGATTAATGCAAGAAAGTTGATGTCCAATCCTGGCACAAGGTTAACAAGTAAAAAAAAAAAGTAAAACCAAAAATAAACAAACAAAGTACATATTTAATATTGCTGCTTTTCGAATGACCTGTGTCACGGATCCCACCCCGTGGTGTCACTAATTTGTCACGTACCCGCTCTCAGCACGTGACTTGGGGGTTGTGCCTGCAAGGGTAAATCTATCTCCCCTCTCTTCAATCCAGCATTCAACCTCTGTCCTATGCTGTAATGGGAGCATAAATCACACACCGACCCAAGCCACACACCCGCTCATACACGCTGCCACCACTCACCGATTACACGGGCGATGCGTCCCGGAAATTACAAATACTTTCTACCACTCATAAGCTCACACAGTTTAAGGCAACAGTATGGATTCTTTAGAACATTCAAGGTTCAACTTGTTAAAGTTTTATGCTTTAATACAAAAAGGTTCAGTGCTTACAGTAAGAAAAAGGTATTCAAATATGATAATAAAAAGACATACAGGTAAGAAAAACAGTATAAAATAAACAGGAGAAAACTTACAGAAACCTCTAACTTTGTAGTCTGCCTTCTGCTCCCTGAGGGGGGTTAATATGGAGTTGGTCGAACACATCAGCTACCCAGGCTGCCCTCACATGTGAACATGATTCTATGTATACAGGCCTAATTTATAGCTTTACTCTGGAGGTCAGATTTCTAGACCAGCCCCTCAGGTTAATATTATAACTGCTTGTTGTTGATTGGACCGCGGCCGCTCCCCCAATGAATATATTATTTGCTCTGAGATTCCCCGTGTAAAAGTTCTGACAGATAGATGGTGTCGGGCTGTAATTAACATCTCTCTTCAAAGAGGTAGGAGGTGTCAAATGTTTCCCTTTTTCTTGGTTCCCAGCACGGCGAGAGTCTGGCGAGAGTGGAGATAGTAGTCTGCCTTCTCAAGATATGTACAGGTCCTTCTCAAAAAATTAGCATATAGTGTTAAATTTTATTATTTACCATAATGTAATGATTACAATTAAACTTTCATATATTATAGATTCATTATCCACCAACTGAAATTTGTCAGGTCTTTTATTGTTTTAATACTGATGATTTTGGCATACAACTCCTGATAACCCAAAAAACCTGTCTCAATAAATTAGCATATCAAGAAAAGGTTCTCTAGACGACCTATTACCCTAATCTTCTGAATCAACTAATTAACTCTAAACAGCGGCCCTGCGCTTAGTTACCCGATGTTTACCCTGGTTACCAGCGAAGACATCGCTGAATCGGTGTCACACACGCCGATTCAGCGATGTCTACGGGGAGTCCAGCGACGAAATAAAGTTCTGGACTTTCTTCCCCGACCAGCGACATCACAGCAGGGGCCTGATCGCTGCTGCCTGTCACACTGGACGATATCGCTAGCGAGGACGCTGCAACGTCACGGATCGCTAGCGATATCGTCTAGTGTGACAGTACCTTAAGACTAGCGACCTGACAGATGTCAAGAAGGCCATCATTGACACCCTCAAGCAAGAGGGTAAGACCCAGAAAGAAATTTCTCAACAACTAGGCTGTTCCCAGAGTGCTGTATCAAGGCACCTCAATGGTAAGTCTGTTGGAAGGAAACAATGTGGCAGAAAACGCTGTACAACGAGAAGAGGAGACCGGACCCTGAGGAAGATTGTGGAGAAGGACCGATTCCAGACCTTGGGGAACCTGAGGAAGCAGTGGACTGAGTCTGGTGTGGAAACATCCAGAGCCACCGTGCACAGGCGTGTGCAGGAAATGGGCTACAGGTGCCGCATTCCCCAGGTAAAGCCACTTTTGAGCTACAGAGAAGCAGCACTGGACTGTTGCTAAGTGGTCCCAAGTACTTTTTTCTGATGAAAGCAAATTTTGCATGTCATTCGGAAATCAAGGTGCCAGAGTCTGGAGATTTTGGAGCACTTCATGCTTCCATCAGCTGAAATGCTTTATGGAGATGAAGATTTCATTTTTCAGCACGACCTGGCACCTGCTCACAGTGCCAAAACCACTGGTAAATGGTTTACTGACCATGGTATTACTGTGCTCAATTGGCCTGCCAACTCTCCTGACCTGAACCCCATAGAGAATCTGTGGGATATTGTGAAGAGAAAGTTGAGAGACGCAAGACCCAACACTCTGGATGAGCTTAAGGCAGCTATTGAAGCATCCTGGGCCTCCATAACATCTCAGCAGTGTCACAGGCTGATTGCCTCCATGCCACGCCGCATTGAAGCAGTCATTTCTGCCAAAGGATTCCCGACCAAGTATTGAGTGCATAACTGAACATTATTATTTGTTGGCTTTTTTGTTTGTTATTAAAAAACACTTTTATTTGATTGGATGGGTGAAATATGCTAATTTATTGAGACAGGTTTTTTGGGTTATCAGGAGTTGTATGCCAAAATCATCAGTATTAAAACAATAAAAGACCTGACAAATTTCAGTTGGTGGATAATGAATCTATAATATATGAAAGTTTAATTGTAATCATTACATTATGGTAAATAATGAAATTTAACACTATATGCTAATTTTTTGAGAAGGACCTGTATGCTGTGACCTTTGTGAGACCTGCAGTTTCAGGACAGATGTTCATCTACTGCTAGTTACACATATAACCCTAGACATATGTCACTACACACATATATATACATATTTCACCACAAACTGAATTAAATAAAATTGACACGCTAGCTAATCCCTTCAGTGAACAATGTTGAAAAATTTTAAAAAAGTGCCAAAAAATGATGCTTTTTCATCATACTGCTGAACAAAAAGTGGAATAAAACTCAATCAAAAAGACAAATGTAAATAAAAATGGTATCTCTGAAAACGTCATTTTGGCCTGCAAAAAACAAGCTGCCATACAGTTCCAACAGTTGAGAAATGAAAAAAAGCTGTAAATCTCAGAATATAGCAATGCAAAACAATTATTTCTTCTAAAAATTGTTTTTATTGTGTAAAAGCAGCAACACACAACAAAGTAAACATGTAGTACATCACAGAAGTGAGTACACCCCTCACATTTTTGGAAATATTTTATTATATCTTTTGATTGAGAAAAAAACAGAAGAAATGACACTTTGATACAATGTAAAGTAGTCAGTCTACAGATTGTATGATTGTATAACAGTGTAATTTTGGTGTGCCCTCTAAAAAAAACTTAACACACAGCCATTAATGTCTAAACCGTTGACAACACAAGTGAGTACATCCCTAAGTGAAAATGGCCAAATTGTGCTCAATTAGCCATTTTCCCTCCCTGGTGTCGTGAAACATTAGTGTTACATGGTCTCAGGTGTGTATGTGAAGCAGGTGGGTTACATTTGGTGCTTTCGCTCTCACCCTCTCTCATACTCAGGGCTGCCATCAGGGCATTACTACCCTGACTGATGTATGGGAAATGATGACCAGAGGGGGCCTGCATTGGGCACCGTCTCTACTGGTCACCGGGCCCCGTGGCAGAATTCTGCCGAAGTAGAAGCTGAACCTGCATCCGAGACGCAGGTTCAGTTAAACTCTATTGCCGTGCGGTCCCGGCCCGCACGGCAATAGTTAAAAGCTGCCAGCCAATCGGAGGCTGGCAGCTGACATCAGCGCACACGTCGCTGGCGTATGGCATCATTGTCATTCGCCGGCGAGTGTGAGCTTGAACTGCGTGGAGGGAACTTCGCCGCAGGGGTGCGGCAAGCTAAGAAGAAAGTTTTTATTTATTTTTATTGAAAGCGGCAGTGAGGCAGGATGGGAGACATGACGGCAGGATGAGAGACACAGGGGGAAGAATGGAGACACAAGGGGTAAGAATGGAGACACGGGGGTAAGAATGGAGACACGGGGCAGGATGGGAGACACAGGGGGCAAGAATGGAGACCCAGGGGGCAAGAACAGAGACACGGGGGCAAGAATGAAGACACGGGGCAAGAATAGAGACACGGGCAAGAATGGAGACACGAGCAAGAATGGAGACACGGGCAAGAATGGAGACACGGGGCAAGAATGGAGACACAGGAGGAAGAATGGAGACACAGGGGGAAGAATGGAGACAGGGGGAATAATGGAGACACACGGGGCAAGAATGGAGACACAGGGGCAAGAATAGAGAGGCGTAGCTAGGGTTTCGGTTCAGTGGGGGCGAAACTTCTCAGTGGGCCCCTAATCAGGTAACCTTGATTACAATCAGTGACACACCCTAATAGTGGAGGAGGACCTCAGCAGATGACTGCGCTGTTACTGAAAATAACCTCTATATAAAGACCAACATGGATATTACCGCCATATGGTCAGTGGTAGATACCAATCCTACAGAACATATAAGAGATCACAGCACAGTTACAGATAATGTCTTACCGCTGACATTCTTTCTGATGGAATCGTTCCCTTTTCCCATCTTTTCCATCTGGCCCAGATCGGCATTACAACTTCTTCCAGCCACGACTCGGCTGCAGAGAATGCATCAAAGACACGTTTCATTTCTCATATTCCAGCCCCATCACCATCTATTCCCAACCTGCACAAACTCCTCATCCTGCTGATATCCCAACACTGAGCCGCTGCTGCCATATGTGACCCTATTACTGCACCTACTATGTGGTTCTCTGTGCCTTCTAAATTCTAAAGCACCCCTCTAGAATATAGTAATACTGGGTGCAAGTGCCCTAGAAAACAGTGCCCATATTTTGCCCCTAGAAAGTAATATTACCCTCTGTGTGCCCCTTTGATAGTCACAGTAACCTGAGTTCCCCTATAATATTATAAGTGCCCACTTTACATTTAATAATGTCCCGAGTCTCCCCCCCGTACAGCTCCCTTATACACAGTATGATGCTCTCTTATACACAGTATAATGCCCCAGCACTGTATAGTACCACCCACACAGTATACTGACCCCTTAGAAGCCCCCAAAATGTTTGATGGCTTCAACACTGTATAATGACTCCCTCATTGTAATCTCCACACTGTATAATGGCCCCCTAGATAGCCTCCATATAGTATAATGCACCAAATAGACCTCAATATAGTATAATGCACTCCCAATAGGCCTCCATATAGTAAAATGCACTCCCACCATAGACCTACTCGATACTGTATAATGCACCCCCATAGGCAGACTCTATAGCATAAGGCAGTCCCCATAGGCATACTATATAGCATAAGGCAGCCCCCATAGGCAGACTCTATAGCATAAGGCAGCCCCCATAGGCAGAATCTATAGCATAAGGCAGCCCCATAGGCAGACTCTGTAGTATAAGGCAGCCCCCCATAGGCAGACTCTGTAGTATAAGGAGTCCCCTCATAGGCAGACTCTGTAGTATAAGGAAGCCTCCATAGCCAAACTCTGTAGTATAAGGAAGCCCCCCATAGGCAGACTCTGTAGTATAAGGAATCCCCCCATAGGCATACTCTGTAGTAACAGGCAGCCCTCATAAAAAATAAATAGATACCTCTCTTCTTCCTTGTTCCTATGCTGCTCTGAGCGCCCGCACACCTCCGGACCACAGGCGCTGGGTAGTGGCGTCATCGCAACCCCTGTCAGTGACGTCTGTGAAGGCAGACGCTGAGAGGAGGATGATGGGAGAGGGAGCGTAACACTCACTCTCATCAATGTGGTCAGCTGTATTGGCATCTAGCCGATACAGCTGAACCTGCGATGATGGGTGGGGGGGGGGGGGGCCCACTGCTGGCACCGGGTCCTCCCCGCCTGCTCCGGGGCCCCATACTGGCTGGGCGGCATTGCAGGGAGATTGATTCTCCCTGCTCTGCCGCAGAATGTAACTGTATCGGCATGCTGCATACGCCGATACAGATACAGTAGCATAGCTCCGGGTGGGCCCCCTCAGAGCACGAGGCCTGGGGCGAGGCCCCCTTTGCTCCCCAGTAGCTACGCTACTGATGGAGACACAGGGGGCAGGAATGGAGACACAGGGGGCAAGAATGGAGACACGGGGAAGAATGGAAACACAGAGGGCAGGAATGGAGACACGGGAAAGAATGGAAACGGGGCAGGAATGGAGACACAGGGGGCAGGAATGGAGACACATGGAGCAAGAATGTTGACACGGGCAAGAATGGAGACACAGGGGGCAGGATAGAGACAGGGAGCAGGATGGAGGCAAAGGGGGCATGATAGAGACACAGGGGGTAGGATCATGGGGCAGGATGGAGACAGATGGGGCAGAATCATGGGGCAGAATGGAGACACGGGGCAGGATCATGGGGCAGGATGGAGCCAGATGGGGCAGGATCATGGGGCAGGATGGAAACAGATGGAACAGGATCATGGGGCAGCATGGAGACAGATAGAGCAAGATCATGGGGCAGTATGGAGACACATGGTGCAGGATCATGGGGCAAGATGGAGACATGGGGCAGAATGGATACAATGGAGACAGATAGGGCAGGATCATGGGACAGATAGAGCAGGGTCATGGGGCAGGATCACGGGACATCACATGGGGCAGAATGGATACTGATGAGGGCAGGATGGGAGAACATATGGGGCCAGGATGGGAGAACATATGGTTTAGTCAGATGTTTCTATAGTTACTAAAGTACATTTGTAAGAATTTCATATGTTTTTACACTTCTATTGACATATACATCAAGCTTATACAAAGACTCAATATTAACATTGCTGTCCCTGATTTTTCAAGACTTCTGCAATTTCGCCTGGCATTCTGGATATCATCTTTTGGGCCAAATCCTGACTGAAGACAAGCAATTGATCGGTCCTGTCAAACTAATCTGATATGCTTCTATGAGTAAATATTATTACTGCAGTTATGTACTTATTTTATTTGAGAATACTGTTTTAAATGGGGGGGGGGGGGTCCTGTTACTGTGCCTTTTTTTTCTTCATCTGGTGTAGTGTAGAAGTTAGGAAAAAATTAAGTAATGTGTTCTGCAAGAGGGGCTCTAGATAACTGTGTAATTTCCTGCAGAGTAGAGCCCTGGCTAGAGGAAGTGATGGCGGTTTGTGCTGGATGAAGATGAAAAGCAAAGATGAAGGACTTCACTTAGAGATGTCAATGGTGAGTCAGTGTGTTACCTGTACACTGACACTATACACTGTATACTCTATACAGCGGTCCTGTGTACAATGTCACCAGTGATCACTGTATTACCTTTACACTGATACTATATACAGAGCTCCTGTTTATAATGTCATTGATCACTGTATAACCTGTACAATATATACAGCCCTCGCATGTATAATGTCATTAGTGATCACTGTATTACCTGTACACAGTACACTATATAGAGAGCTCCTGTGTATATTGGCATTGGTGATCACTGTATTACCTGTACACAGACACTGCATACTAAGTACAGATCTCCTGTGTATAATGTCACTTATGGTGATATTAGTATTGTTTTTTTTAATTAATGACCAGTATTGTAGTATTCAGTTACTATGTGGTGGTAATATGTTGTCCGGCCATGGTGTGGTGGTATTTATTTCTTGTATGTACGGTTATTTGGTCACTGTGTGGTGGTAATGTGTGGTCTGGTCATGGTGAGGTGGTATTTGTTCCTTGTATGTGCTATTATTTGGTCACAATGTGGTGGTAATATGTGGTCTGGACATGGTGTGGCGGTATTTGCTCCATGTATGTGGTAGTATAGGTCACTATGTGGTGGTAATATGGTGTCTGGTCATGGTGCGGTGGTATTTGTCCCTTGTACGTGATGGTACTGGTCATTTTAAAAATTGAAAAACAAATAAAAATATACCAAAATTGTATTGGATATTTTAACAAATGATTAATAGGATAGAGTAGAGTAATGTTCGTCCAAACAAGTCTACCTTGTCATGGTGGTGGTGGCTTAAAAAATATTGGCCAAAGCAAAAGCTGCAGGCTATATGTGTGATCTGGTGATGGGAACTGTTAATGTGTGATTGGTGAGAAGTGGAGTTTTTCTAAGAGAGAGCGGTGGGGCTGTGGACAGTTCGAGGGGTGGAGCCTGTGCGGAATCTCAAGGGGGTCCCAAAATTTTGCCAGTATGGGGCCCCGAAATTCCTAGTGGCAGCCCTGCTCATACTGGTCACTGGAAGTTCAACATGGCTCCTCATGGCCAAGAATTCTCTGAGGATGTGAAAAAAAGAATTGTTTCTCTAGATAAAGATGGCCTATTCTATAAGACGATTGCCAACACCCTGAAACTGAGCTGCAGCATGGTGGCCAAGACCAGGGCCGGACTGGCCATCGGGCAGTTCTGGCAAATGCCAGAAGGGCCGGTGCCAGTAGTGGTGGGCCGCTGCATGCCAACTCACCCTTTCCCCCCCAGTGCCGCCGCTGCCGCATTCAACTATACCGGCGTCTATGACGCCAGTACAGTTAAATGCAGTGATGGAGGAGAGAGCGTCACCAGATGCTCCCTCTCCCATCATTCCCCGCTCTGCCTCTGACACTGCGGGTGCATGCGCACTCACTGTGTCCAGGCAGTGCAGCGGCAGCCGCCGAGACAGGATCAGGGAACACCGCAGGCACGAGGGGAGGTGAGGAGTGTTTTTTTACTGGACTGTGGGGCCATTCTGGGGGGGAGGAGAGATGTGGGCTCTGCTGTATACGACTATGTGGGCTCTGCTATATACTACTATGTGGGCAGTGCTGTATACTACTATGTGGGCTCTGCTGTATACTACTGTGTGGGCTCTGCTATATACTACTATGTGGGCTGTGCTGTATACTACTATGTGGGCTCTGCTATATACTACTATGTGGGCTGTGCTGTATACTACTATGTGGGCTGTGCTGTATACTACTATGTGGACTGTGCTGTACACTACTATGTGGACTGTGCTGTACACTACTATGTGGGATCTGCTGTATACAACTATGTGGGCTGTGCTATACACTACTATGTGGGCTGTGCTATACACTACTATGTGGGCTCTGCTGTATGCTACTACTGTATGTGGGCAGTGCTGTATACTACTATGTGGGCTGTGCTGTATACTACTGTTTGGGCTGGGCTGTATACTACTATTTGGGCTGTGCTATATACTACTGTGTGGGCTCTGCTGTATACTACTATGTGGGCTGTGCGATATACTACTGTGTGGGCTCTGCTGTATACTACTACGAGGGCAGTGCTGTATATTACTACATGGGCAGTGCTGTATACAACTATGTGGGCAGTGCTATATACTACTATGTGGGCTGTGCGATATACTACTATGTGGGCTGTGCTATAAACTACTATGTGGGCTGTGCTATACACTACTATGTGGGCTCTGCTGTATACTACTATGTGGGCAGTGCTATACACTACTATGTGGGCTCTGCTGTATACTACTATGTGGGCTGTGCTGTATACTACTATGTGGGCTGTGCTGTATACTGCTACATGGGCTGTGCTGTATACTGCTATATGGGCTGTGTTATCTGCTATGTGGGTTGTGCCATATACTATGGGGGTATATTATATTCTATGGGGGAGGCCGTGTTATATACTGTGTGTGGCTGTTATATACTATTGTGGGGGTATATTATATTCTATGGTGGAGGCTGTGTTATACTATGGGGGCTGCATTATATTCTATGGGGGCTACATTATATATTATGGGGAGGTGGGCTGTATTATATTCTATGGGGTGGCTGCATTATACTCTGGGGTGGCTGCATTATACTCTGAGTTGGCTGCATTATACTCTGGGGTGGCATCATTATACTATATGTGGGCTGCATTATACTGTATCAAGGATTATGGGGAATACGTTATACTAGATGAAGAACTATGGGGTCCATTATACTATGGGAAGTGAATTGTACTACATGGATGACTATGGCGGTGCATTATACTATATGGAGCACTATGAGGAGTGTATTATGCTATCTGGAGGACTATGAGGAGTGTATTATGCTATATGGAGGACTGAGCAGTGTATTTTAATATATGGAGGACTATAGGGAGTGTATTATACTATATGGAGGACTGTGGTGCACATTATAATATATGGAGGACTATGGGGTGTATTTTACTAAACAAGTAAAATGCATATTCAGATTGTTTTTGCTGGAGCAAAAATCAAAAATCATTATTCTCAGCAGCACATCGCCGGTGTAAACTGTAGATGTGCTGCTGATAACATGATACTGTATGGTGATCTGTTAGTGATCTATTAGTGATTGTTCTGTCCCATCATTATTCCTCAGCTGGTGGAAAGAGGCCGGGAAACAAGTGTTGAACAACTTCAGTATTGTCAATCAAACTCATTTAGCGACCTGAACTCAGCGCATGTAAATACAACCGAAATGCTTTTATGTGATGTGCAATATGTTAGCATTTGGGGCCCCATTTTAATCTTTGCCTAGGCGTAGGGCCCCACTTTGCCTACAAGTGTACAAAGATATTATACAGTCACCATGTGACAAGTGGGCCTGTGTAACTTCAAATGCCAGGGCTGAATTTTAGTCCCAGTCTGGCCCTGGCCAAGACAATACAGTAATTTAACAAGATAGGTTTTACTCAAAACAGGCCTCGCCATAGTTGACCAAAGAAGTTGAGTGCACATGCTCAGTGTCATATGCAGAGGTTGTCTTTTCAAAATAGACATCTGAGTGCTGCCAGCATTGTTGCAGAGGTTAAAGGGGTGAGGGGTCAGGCTGTCAGTGCTCAGACCATACACTGAACACTGCATCAAATTGGTCTGTATGGCTATCGTCCCAGAAGAAAGCCTCTTCTAAACAAGAAAGCCTGCAAACAGTTTGTTGAAGACAAGCAAACTAAGGACTTGGATTACTAGAACTATTTCCTGTGGTCTGAGGAGACCAATATAAACCTATTTGGTTCAGATGGCCAGGCAAGGAGCACAAAGACAAGCGTGCCTTGCCTACAGTGAAGCATGGTGATGGGAGTGTTGTAGTTTGGAGCTGCATGAGTACTGTGCAGAGCTACAATTCATTGAGGGAACCATAAGTGGCAACATGTACTGTGACATACTGAAGCAGATCCCCTGCCTTCAAAAACTGTGCCACAGGGCAATATTTCAACATGATAACAACCCAAAACACACCTCCAAGGTGACTTATTTGCTAAAGAAACAGAGGGTGAAGGTGCTGGACTTGTCAAGCATGACTCCAGACCTAAACCCCATTGGGCATCTGTGTGGCATACTCAAATGGAAGATGGAAGAGTGGGAGGTCTTTAGAGACCACCAGCTCCATAATGTCTTCATGGAGGAGTGGAAGAGGATTCCATGTCCAAGAGAGTTAAGGCAGTGCCTGAAAATAATGGTGACCACACAAAATATTGATACTTTGGGCACAATTTGTCAATCTTCACTTAGGGGTGTACTCACTTTTATTGCCATCGGTTCAGACAATATTGACTGTGTTGAGTTATTCAGAGGGCACACCAAATTTACAGTCTTATAAAAGCTGTACACTGACTCCTTTACATTGTATCAAAGTGTCAGATCTTCATTTTTGTCCCATGAAAAAATGTAATAAAATATTTACAAAAATGTGAGGGGTGCACTCACTTTTGTGATATACTGTATTTGGCATCGCCGCATCCAGAACGCCACCATCTATAAAACTGTCACAATAGTTAACTCCTTCAGTGAACCCCATAAAAATAAAAACAATGCTTTTTCATCGAATTGCCGAACAAAAAGTGGAATAAAACACAATAAAAAAATCAAATAAAAATGGTACAGCTGAAAATATTATCTTGTCCCGCAAAAAATAAACAGCTACCAAAGAGCTCCATCATCAGATAAATAACAAAACTATAGCTTTTGGAAGATAGCTATGCAAAAACAATTATTTTTGATAAAATAGTTTTTATTGTGTAAAAGCAGAAAAAAATTAAAACATGACATAAATATGGTATTACTGTAATCGCACCAATCCGAAGAAAAAAGTTGTCTAATCACTTATACCGCATGAGGAACGCCTCCGTTCCTCCCAAGTCTTGCAGTATGGCTAAGCGTATTTCCACGTTCAGCAGAAATTGCACATCATATTTTGCTATAATTTTTACCGATTTCCTAGTGTAAAAAGCTAAAATTTGTAGCTAAAGCAAAATTTATGTGGAGATAATGGAATTATTTTTTCTTCAGCACCCTATGGTATAAGGTTCTGTGACACTCCTGTGGTGTCAATATCATCACTGCACCCTAAGATAAATTCATTTATGAGTGTAGTTTTCAAAATGAGGTCACTTTTGGGAGGGTTCTGCTGTTCTGGCACCACAGGGGCTCTGCCAATGTGACATGGCACCCACACACCATAACAGCAAAATCTGCAGTATAATATGGTGCTCCTTCCCTTCTGAGTAGTAGTTTTTGACCTCATATGGGGTATCGGCTTACACAGAAGAAATTGTGCAACAAAGTTTACCATTCATTTTCCTTGTAAAAATGAAAAATTTGGGGCTAAAGCAACATTTTGTGGAAAAAATGACTATTTTTATTTACACAGCTCAACGTTATAAAATTTTTGTGATGTACCTGTGGGTTTAAGGTGCTCACCAAACCTCTCAATAAATTCCTTGAGGGGTGTAGTTTTTCAAAATGGGGTCACTTGTTGGAGGTTTCCATTGTTTAAGCTTCCAAGCCCTGCGCCCAAACAGTAGTTTTCCACCACATATGGGGTATCGGTGTACTTAGGAGAAATTGTACAACAAATTGTACTGTCCATTGTCTGTTATCCTTGTGAAAATGGAAAATTTGGGGCTAAAGCAACATTTTTGTGGGAAAAAGGTCTTTTTCATTTTCATGGCTAAATGTTATCCTATTCTGTGAAGCACCTGTGGGAACAAGGTGCTAACCACACCTCTAGACAAATTCCTTGATGCATTTAGTTTCCACAATGGGGTCATTTGTTGGGGTTTTAACGGTTTAGACACATCAGGGGCTCTGCAAACGTTACATGTCTGTCTGTTCCAGCCAATTATACTCTTCAAAAGTCAATTGGTGCCCTTTCCCTTAGGAGCCCTACTGTGTGCCCAAACAGTAGTTTTTTACTGGGGTATCAATGTACTCAGGAGAAATTGCATAACAAATTTTGGTGTCATTTTATCCTCCTTCCCTTGTGAAATTAAAAAATATGAGGCTAAAGCAACATTTTTGTGGCAAAATGTAATATTTTCATTTTTCCTTCCACATTGCTTTAATTACTGTGAAGCATTAATAGGGTTAATAAACTTGAACATATTTTTTGAGTACTTTCAGAGGTGCAGTTTTTAAAATGGTGTCATTTATGGGTATTAACTGTCAGATAGGCAACTCAAAATTACTTCAAAATGGATGTGGTCCCTAAAGAAATGGTTTTGTAAATTTTGTTGGAAAAATTTGAAATTCCTGATAAACTTTTAACCTTTCTAACTAAAAAAAATTATGTTAAAAAAATGATAATGATGTAAAATAGACATTTGGCTAATGTTATTTATTAAGTATTTTGTGCAATATAACTCTTATGCTTAAGGGCATAAAAATTAAAAGTCAATTGTCCAATTACTTTTGGTCCCTTTAAAAACAGGGTAGCACATGTTAAGGAGCTGAAACTTCTAAACCCTTCATCCAATTTTAATGTGGATACCCTCAAATGAAAGCTGAAAATCTGATCTTCAACTGCATCTGAATTGTTTTGTTTAAAATTCACTGTGGTAATGTCTGTAACCAAAATTAGAAAAATGTTGTCTCTGTCCAAATATATATGGACTTAACTGTATGTATATAGGCAGAGTAAGTAGACATTTGAAGGTCAGGTCAGGAAACACATTCATAATAAAACTATAGGGATTGGCAGATATGCGCATCTCAGAATAGCACAATAGTGATCCTAAATTATTGCGTCATACAACACCCGCACACTTGTGGCCATAAGTTGTGAGACTGATACAAACTTTGTTTTTCACAAAGTTTGATGTTTCAGTGTCTTTAGATAGTTTAGTCAAATGTTTCTATAGTTACAGAAGTACATTTATAAGAATTTCATATGTTTTTATACTTCTATTGACATATACATCAAGCTTATACAAAGACTCAATATTAACAGTGCTGTCCCTGATTTTTCAAGACTTCTGCAATTTGGCCTGGCATTCCGGATATCATCTTTTGGGCCAAATCCTGACTGAAGACAAACAATTGATCGGTCCTGTCGAACTAATCTGATATCCTTCTATGAATAAATATCTTCTAGCCTGAACCATGGAAAGTCAATGTATGTTATAAATTCTGATTTTACTAAATCATTTGATACTGTTGCACTTAGGAAGTTGGTTCATAAAATAATGGTTAAACCGGAGAAAACTGTATGGAATTGGGTATCTGTCACAGTTATAGAAAACAGGGTGGGTAGATTTGGAACATCTTCAGATTTGGTCATCGTTACTCATTGAGGAACCCCATGTACCAGAACCCCTTCTTTGTATTATATTTCTTCATGACTTTGCAGATGTCTTATGGAGACAAAGGTGAAGATACTGATTCCTTATTTGCTAAATTTGAAGATTTACCAATGTCTTAGTCCATGAAGACAATTTAGGCCTTTATTTTGTAAAGTGTTGAATAGCGCACCTACCATACAGGCAGAGTAGGTGATCGGTGGGGGTTCCTTGTGTCGGCTCCCCACAATCTGATAGTTATTAGGATAGGTCATCTACAGTTGTGCTAAGAAATTCTGCCAGGGTATGTAAACCTTTGAGCACAACTGTATATAACAGTCAAACACCCCTTCACACCTGTTTATGCCTGACTGCTACCTAAACCTTATTCAACGATTGTGCCTTATGGAGTGGCCTTTAATTTTACATCTTCTGTAGACACTTCTCTCATCACGCAGTTACAGTGGTGGTCCCTGCATACATATTATTACGGCTTGAGTCCAATACTAGCTGCATAAATCCACATTCACTGAGGCCCCCTAGGAAGACATCATTGTATCATTAAATCCTATGTCGGAAGGATGGGAATTTCTATCTCGATTTGCGAAAGAAACACAACTCTACCCCTTATTCATACATACGATCTGGGTGATGGCGATGCTGTGCCGCAGAAAGATGCAGGCTGTTCCAGCGAGGCTCTGCAGTGCCGCAAAGCTCTGCAGGGGCCGTTGCCAGCTGTCGACAATCCCTGAACCCATCTCACAGGGAGAAGGAAGTTTCCCATCCTGATGGGAGAGAAAGCAAATGACATTCACTAAATCACCTACTCGAAGCACCTTAAAGAGAACCTGACAGCTGACACATGCTGCCTGATCCTCCCTGCCCGCTGCCCATGGCTGACAAGTCTCGACCTGTTAATCCAGGGCAGTGGGCGGGGAGAAGCCATCGGTGACCCTCTTGTCCAAATAATTTACAGCGCAGCTATAAATGCCGCAGCGTTTCAGAGTTAAACATACCTGGCTGATATCATACAGCCGGTGCCTCATACATTCTGCCCACGGATCGGGCAGCATGTATCAGCTGTCAGGTTCCCTTTAATCTATTCTCTACAACTCTAAAGCTATAAACACAATGTATGGTTTTACAATTGGTACTGGGTATTTCCAAAATGTGAAAATCTGACCTCAAGGGCTCACACCATGTATTTGCTTCAGGACATGAAAGATATGATTAATTAGTTGCAAATTAATTTTAATAAATCAGGACAGACCCTACTGACTTAGGGTATGTTTACATATAGTGAATTTGCTGCAGGAAAAAGTTACAAATGCAAATTTGATGATTGTTCCTATGTCTATATTCTGGCTCCTCCCCTTAACTTTTCTCGTTCCATGTTTTGTGTACAAATCCCTTTTATATAGTGAGTGGGTTGCCATCAGTTATAACACAATACATATATATATATTGACTGCACTAGGACCTGGATGGGTTGGTCCGGACACCTCGGTGGTCATGCCTCTTCTCTGATCACATGATCGCAGCTCTGGTAACATCCTACGATGTGTTCTGGCTGTGCCATTGGGAGTGGAGTCACGTGACTTAGTCATGGGACCGCACTCGTGTGGCGCTGAGTGACTGTGGGTGTGTGCTGGGTGGACACGTGGGCCTGAGGAGACGGGATCTAGCGATGAGAGGGTTAGTGTTTCCCTGACAACGTGATGCCTGTACACTATTGGCTGAGTGGATACATGCCTGGTGGAAGTTTTTGGCGCCCTTTTGATGGCAATCTACTATTGGCTATTGGCTCCCCCATGCTGCCTGACAAATATTCATGATCCACCTACAGGGGATTGGATCTGGGTAACTATGACTACCGGGTTGCTAATTATGGATTGGCGGATTTACTTAATACTGGATAAAACACTGGATATGGGGATTATTTTCCATGTATATTGTTGATGTGTATTGCTGTGAGGGGCTATATGCCCTGCATTGATGTTTTTTGTATATATTTTATTTTAAATGAGTGGGTTTGGTTTTAGTGGTGATTGGTGCATGTGTGCGAGCCACACTATGTGACCTATAACAGGTTGAAACATTATTACATGATGGCGGAATAAACTTCAACACTTGAAATATATCACCCTGCACCCTGTTACACTTTGAACTCAGCTGGCTCACACAAATGCAACATAATATTATTAGTGCCCGTCCATGTTCTTTCACTTGGCATAGTTTGTAGGATGGGCCTGGTATGGAGTTGAAATGCTTGTCAATAAGTAAGATATGTGTTACTATAGCAGGAGTGTTAGCAAGTGTTTTGGGGTAACAAGCCAGAAATTTGAAGGCTTATGTAATAGCTACAGCTGGCATTGACCAAAACATCAGCCAAACAGCCAACGTTGCATCTGTGCAGTAACACAGAAAAGGGGGGGAGAAAGTATTAGAAATCGATCGATGTGGAGTAGGGTTGAGTTGCTTCAAAGAAGGCATTGATTGTGTTCATCTTTAAAATCGAAAAAGGCATCAGTCTCGTCAGGGACTACATAATGCTTTGCCCAATTCCACTGACTCTTGGTGAGAGTTAGTAAGGAGGCTGGATTGAGAAACATCCTTCTGGATAGTCAAAAGATTCATTATGTTATGGATGTAGGATCTTATGTATGATGGTTTGATGCCATCATAAAATCTGCAAAGGTAGCTAAGTCAGGAAACTGGGAAGAGTTTTGAGGGGCAAAACCAACCTTTTGGTCTGTAGGACACCTCATCAGCACATGTGATGGAGTGGTGCTGGTGGTGTTTTCCTAGCCTTGAGACGTGGAGGCTGCAGCAAAATCAGCCATGTCTTCACTAGCAGGATAAAGGTTACTAATGGTGTAGAAGAAAGAAGCAATAACAGTAACCTTGAAGTGATCGAAAAAACTTACTCTGCTAACTCTATTAGTGGAGGGATGATTATATATCTAGCATCCAACAGCAACTCCAAGGAATGACCATATGCTGCAAACCTATCATCAGCATAATTTGAAGATGCGGCTTTCTAGCCCTTCAAGGAATGCACACCCCATGTTCCAAATGTTACCACAGAAAAACATTTGTGCATAGTGTGATGCTGGCAGTACTTTTCTTTAAGAAATTGTAATGTGATGCTGCTGCTGTTGATTGTTTTATGTTTTTATTCATTTTTATTTTAATCGTGATTTAGTTTCAGTGTTGGCATGCCTAGGATGGAATTCAAAAACCTCTAGAAAGGTTAGTGGAAGACTTTTGAGCGTGCATTTGTAATTGGGCCACCTAAATTGTTCTGGTGTCCACTAAACAGGGTGTCCTTAAAGTCTGGACACATAAGCAAAAATAGTAATTTTCAAGAAATGAAATTTATTAACAAAATTGTATTCAATTGGAATATTAAATACAGTTTTCAATATGATTTCCATAATTTGTGATGCAAAAGTTGATGCTCTTTGCAAAATCCTATTATAGTTAATGACCATATATACTCGAATATATGCCGACCCGAGTATAAGCCGAGACCCCCTAATTTTGCCACAAAAAATGGGAAAACTTATTGACTCGAGTATAAGCCTAGGGTGGAAAATGCAGCAGCTACTGGTAAATTTCAAAAATAAAAATAGACACCAATAAAAGTAACATTGATTGAGACATCAGTAGGTTAAGTGTTTTTGAATATCCATTGAATCAAGAGCCCCATATAATGCCCCATACAGTTCATGATGGGCCCCATAAGATGCTCCATATTAAAATATGCCCCATATAATGCTCCATACAGTTCATGATGGGCCCCATAAGATGCTCCTTATTAAAATATGCCCCATATAATGCTGCATAAAAGGTAAATGATGGCCCCATAAGATGCTCCATAGAATATTATGCCCCATATAATGCTGCACAAATGTTGATGGCCCCATAAGATGCTCCATAGAATAATATGCCCCATATACTGCTGCTGCGATTAAAAAAAAAATTACATACTCACCTCTCGTCGCTGGGAGCAGGCGGGGACACCTGCGCGCTATGGGGGCCAGGTGCAGGAGTCGCCGCTGGCTCAGGACACCGGCATTTGCGATAGTCACCTGTCCCTGTTCCACCCCCATGCGCTGCTGTGTCTTCCGGGTCTCTGCAGTGACTGTTCAGGCAGGGGGAGCACACTAAACACATCATCGCGCCCTCTGACCTGAACGTCACAGCCAGAGGACGCAGAAGACAGAGCCCAGTGGTGGAACGGGGACAGGTGAATATTGCATGGCTCACCCTCCCCTGTTATGGCTGGCAATCAGGCAACACAGCGTGCAGTAATCAGCGCACATACAGAGATCTGGCAATAACCAAAAACAATAGGACAAGCTCTGAGACGTGGAATCTCTGTAGACTGCAGTACCTAATCTATCCTCACACAACTATAAGCAGCAGTGGATTGCGCCTAACAACTACCTATGCAACTCGGCACTGCCTGAGGAGCTGACTAGCCTGAAGATAGAAATACAAGCCTGACTTACCTCAGAGAAATACCCCAAAGGAATAGGCAGCCCCCCACATATAATGACTGTTAGCAAGATGAAAAGACAAACGTAGGAATGAAATAGATTCAGCAAAGTGAGGCCCGATATTCTAGACAGAGCGAGGATAGCAAAGAGAACTATGCAGTCTACAAAAAACCCTAAAACGAAAACCACGCAAAGGGGCAAAAAGACCCACCGTGCCGAACTAACAGCACGGCGGTGCACCCCTTTGCTTCTCAGAGCTTCCAGCAAAAGTTAATAGCAAGCTGGACAGAAAAAACAGAAAACAAACTAGAAGCACTTAATTAGCAGAGCAGCAGGCCCAAGGAAAGATGCAGTAGCTCAGATCCAACACTGGAACATTGACAAGGAGCAAGGAAGACAGACTCAGGTGGAGCTAAATAGCAAGGCAGCCAACGAGCTCACCAAAACACCTGAGGGAGGAAGCCCAGAGACTGCAATACCACTTGTGACCACAGAAGTGAACTCATCCACAGAATTCACAACAGTACCCCCCCCCTTGAGGAGGGGTCACCGAACCCTCACCAGAACCCCCAGGCCGACCAGGATGAGCCACATGAAAGGCATGAACAAGATCTGGGGCATGGACATCAGAGGCAAAGACCCAGGAATTATCTTCCTGAGCATAACCCTTCCATTTGACCAGATACTGGAGTTTCCGTCTAGAGACACGAGAATCCAAAATCTTCTCCACAATATACTCCAATTCCCCCTCCACCAAAACAGGGGCAGGAGGCTCCACAGATGGAACCATAGGTGCCACGTATCTCCTCAACAACGACCTATGGAATACATTATGTATGGAAAAGGAGTCTGGGAGGGTCAGACGAAAAGACACCGGATTGAGAATCTCAGAAATCCTATACGGACCAATAAAACGAGGTTTAAATTTAGGAGAGGAAACCTTCATAGGAATATGACGAGAAGATAACCAAACCAGATCCCCAACACGAAGTCGGGGTCCCACACGGCGTCTGCGATTAGCGAAAAGCTGAGCCTTCTCCTGGGACAAGGTCAAATTGTCCACCACCTGAGTCCAGATCTGCTGCAACCTGTCCACCACAGAATCCACACCAGGACAGTCCGAAGACTCAACCTGTCCTGAAGAGAAACGAGGATGGAACCCAGAATTGCAGAAAAATGGAGAGACCAAGGTAGCCGAGCTGGCCCGATTATTAAGGGCGAACTCAGCCAACGGCAAAAATGACACCCAATCATCCTGGTCAGCGGAAACAAAACATCTCAGATATGTTTCCAAGGTCTGATTGGTTCGTTCGGTCTGGCCATTAGTCTGAGGATGGAAGGCCGAGGAGAAAGATAGGTCAATGCCCATCCTACCACAAAAGGCTCGCCAGAACCTCGAGACAAACTGGGAACCTCTGTCAGAAACAATATTCTCAGGAATGCCATGTAAACGAACCACATGCTGGAAGAACAAAGGCACCAAATCAGAGGAGGAAGGCAATTTAACCAAGGGCACCAGATGGACCATTTTAGAAAAGCGATCACAGACCACCCAAATGACCGACATTTTTTGAGAAACGGGAAGGTCAGAAATGAAATCCATCGAAATATGTGTCCAAGGCCTCTTCGGGACCGGCAAGGGCAAAAGCAACCCACTGGCACGTGAACAGCAGGGCTTAGCCCTAGCACAAATTCCACAGGACTGCACAAAAGCACGCACATCCCGTGACAGAGATGGCCACCAGAAGGATCTAGCAACCAACTCCCTGGTACCAAAGATTCCTGGATGATCGGCCAGCACCGAACAATGAAGTTCAGAGATAACTTTACTAGTCCACCTATCAGGGACGAACAGTTTCTCGGCCGGACAACGATCAGGTTTATTAGCCTGAAATTTCTGCAACACTCTCCGCAAATCAGGGGAGATGGCAGACACAATGACTCCTTCCTTGAGGATACTCGCCGGCTCAGATAACCCCGGAGAGTCGGGCACAAAACTCCTAGACAGAGCATCCGCCTTCACACTTTTAGAGCCCGGAAGGTATGAAACCACAAAATCAAAACGAGCAAAAAATAACGACCAACGGGCCTGTCTAGGATTCAAGCGCTTGGCAGACTCAAGATAAGTAAGGTTCTTATGATCAGTCAAAACCACCACGCGATGCTTAGCACCCTCAAGCCAATGACGCCACTCCTCGAATGCCCACTTCATGGCCAGCAACTCTCGGTTGCCCACATCATAATTACGCTCAGCAGCAGAAAATTTCCTGGAAAAGAAAGCACATGGTTTGAACACTGAGCAACCAGAACCTCTCTGTGACAAAACCGCCCCTGCACCAATCTCAGAAGCATCAACCTCGACCTGGAACGCAAGAGAAACATCAGGTTGACACAACACAGGGGCACAGCAGAAACGACGCTTCAACTCCTGAAAAGCTTCCACGGCAGCAGAAGACCAATTAACCAAATCAGCACCCTTCTTGGTCAAATCGGTCAATGGTCTGGCAATGCTAGAAAAATTACAGATGAAGCGACGATAAAAATTAGCAAAGCCCAGGAATTTCTGCAGACTTTTTAGAGATGTCGGCTGAGTCCAATCCTGGATGGCCTGAACCTTAACCGGATCCATCTCGATAGTAGAAGGGGAAAAGATGAACCCCAAAAATGAAACTTTCTGCACACCGAAGAGACACTTTGATCCCTTCACGAACAAGGAATTAGCACGCAGTACCTGGAAAACCATTCTGACTTGCTTCACATGAGACTCCCAATCATCAGAGAAGATCAAAATGTCATTCAAGTAAACAATCAAGAATTTATCCAGATACTCACGGAAAATGTCATGCATAAAAGACTGAAAAACAGATGGAGCATTGGCAAGTCCAAACGGCATCACCAGATACTCAAAATGACCCTCGGGCGTATTAAATGCCGTTTTCCATTCATCTCCTTGCCTGATTCTCACCAGATTATACGCACCACGAAGATCTATCTTGGTGAACCAACTAGCCCCCTTAATCCGAGCAAACAAGTCAGAAATCAATGGCAAGGGATACTGAAACTTAACAGTGATCTTATTAAGAAGGCGGTAATCAATACACGGTCTTAGCGAACCATCCTTCTTGGCTACAAAAAAGAACCCTGCTCCCAATGGTGACGACGATGGGCGAATATGTCCCTTCTCCAGGGACTCCTTCACATAACTGCGCATAGCGGTGTGTTCAGGTACGGACAAATTAAATAAACGACCCTTAGGGAATTTACTACCAGGAATCAAATCGATAGCACAATCACAATTCCTATGCGGAGGTAGGGCATCAGACTTGGACTCTTCAAATACATCCTGAAAGTCCGACAAGAACTCTGGGATGTCAGAAGGAATGGATGACGAAATAGACAAAAATGGAACATCACCATGTACTCCCTGACAACCCCAGCTGGTTACCGACATAGAGTTCCAATCCAATACTGGATTATGGGTTTGTAGCCATGGCAACCCCAACACGACCACATCATGCAAATTATGCAGTACCAGAAAGCGAATAACTTCCTGATGTGCAGGAGCCATGCACATGGTCAGCTGGGCCCAGTACTGAGGCTTATTCTTGGCCAAAGGTGTAGCATCAATTCCTCTCAACGGAATAGGACACCGCAAAGGCTCCAAGAAAAATCCACAACGTTTAGCATAATCCAAATCCATCAGATTCAGGGCAGAGCCTGAATCCACAAACGCCATGACAGAATACGATGACAAAGAGCACATTAAGGTAATGGACAAAAGGAATTTGGACTGTACAGTACCAATAACGGCAGAGCTATCGAACCGCCTAGTGCGTTTAGGACAATTAGAAATAGCATGAGTAGAATCACCACAATAGAAACACAGTCTGTTCAGACGTCTGTGTTCTTGCCGTTCTACTTTAGTCATAGTCCTGTCGCACTGCATAGGCTCAGGTTTACTCTCAGACAATACCGCCAGATGGTGCACAGATTTACGCTCGCGCAAGCGACGACCGATCTGAATGGCCAAGGACATGGACTCATTCAAACCAGCAGGCATAGGAAATCCCACCATTACATCCTTAAGAGCTTCAGAGAGACCCTTTCTGAACAAAGCCGCTAGTGCAGATTCATTCCACAGAGTGAGTACTGACCACTTTCTAAATTTCTGACAATATACTTCTATATCATCCTGACCCTGGCATAAAGCCAGCAGATTTTTCTCAGCCTGATCCACTGAATTAGGCTCATCGTAAAGCAATCCGAGCGCCAGGAAAAACGCATCGACACTACTCAATGCAGGGTCTCCTGGCGCAAGAGAAAACGCCCAGTCCTGTGGGTCGCCGCGCAAAAAAGAAATAATAATCAAAACCTGTTGAGTAGGATTACCAGAAGAATGAGGTTTCAAGGCCAAAAATAGCTTACAATTATTTCTGAAGCTCAGGAACTTAGTTCTGTCACCAAAAAACAAATCAGGAATCGGAATTCTTGGTTCTAGCATCGATTTCTGATCAATAGTATCTTGAATCTTTTGTACATTTACAACGAGATTATCCATTGAGGAGCACAGAGCCTGAATATCCATGTCCACAGCTGTGTCCTGAAGCACTCTAATGTCTAGGGGAAAAAAAAAGACTGAAGACAGAGCTAAGAAAAAAAAATGATGTCAGGATTTCTTTTTTCCCTCTATTGGGAATCATTGGTGTGGCTCCTTGTACTGTTATGGCTGGCAATCAGGCAACACAGCGTGCAGTAATCAGCGCACATACAGAGATCTGGCAATAACCAAAAACAATAGGACAAGCTCTGAGACGTGGAATCTCTGTAGACTGCAGTACCTAATCTATCCTCACACAACTATAAGCAGCAGTGGATTGCGCCTAACAACTACCTATGCAACTCGGCACTGCCTGAGGAGCTGACTAGCCTGAAGATAGAAATACAAGCCTGACTTACCTCAGAGAAATACCCCAAAGGAATAGGCAGCCCCCCACATATAATGACTGTTAGCAAGATGAAAAGACAAACGTAGGAATGAAATAGATTCAGCAAAGTGAGGCCCGATATTCTAGACAGAGCGAGGATAGCAAAGAGAACTATGCAGTCTACAAAAAACCCTAAAACGAAAACCACGCAAAGGGGCAAAAAGACCCACCGTGCCGAACTAACAGCACGGCGGTGCACCCCTTTGCTTCTCAGAGCTTCCAGCAAAAGTTAATAGCAAGCTGGACAGAAAAAACAGAAAACAAACTAGAAGCACTTAACTAGCAGAGCAGCAGGCCCAAGGAAAGATGCAGTAGCTCAGATCCAACACTGGAACATTGACAAGGAGCAAGGAAGACAGACTCAGGTGGAGCTAAATAGCAAGGCAGCCAACGAGCTCACCAAAACACCTGAGGGAGGAAGCCCAGAGACTGCAATACCACTTGTGACCACAGAAGTGAACTCATCCACAGAATTCACAACACTCCCCTGTCATACTCACCCCCTCCTGGCACGGTCCCTGCTTCTCCGATGGTCACTGGCTCCGGCAGCTTGTTCCTGTGTACAGTGGTCACATGGTACCGCTCATTAGAGTAATGAATATGCTCTCCATGCCTATGGGAGTGGAGTCGCCCTCCTTATTCATTACTTTAATGAATGGTACCACGTGACCGCTGAACACAGGAAGAGCTGTGGGCGCCGGAGACCATCGGAGAAGCAGGAAAGTGCAGAGACCGCGCTGGGAGCAGGTGAGTATGATGTGACAGCCGCCACTCCTGGCGCTCCCCCTCGCCCACCGACCCCTCTGGGACAATGACTGGAGTATAAGCTGAGAGGGGCACTTTTAGCCTAAAAAAATGGGCTGAAAATCTCGGCATATACTCAAGTATATACGGTAAATTAAATTCATTAAAATTATAGTAACTGACTATGTGTCCAGACTTTAAGGACTCCCTGTATTATGCATAGAAATGTTTTACAAGTTTCTTTAGTAAATACAATTATGTTACATATATACTGTTATAAAACATGTATTATGCTGAATTTAACCACATGACCCCAATATTATAGGTCACCTTTTAATATACACTGCTCCAAAAAAAAGGGAACACTTAAACAACTGAATATAACTCCAAGTAAATCAAACTTCTGTGAAATCAAACCGTCCACTTAGGAAGCAACACCGATTGAGTCAATTTCACATGCTGCTGTGCAAATTGAATAGACAACAGATGGAAATTATTGGCAATTATCAAGACCCCCTCAATAAAGGAATGGTTCTGCAGGTGGGAACTACAGACTACATCTCAGTACCAATGCTTTCTGGCTGATGTTTTGGTCACTTTTGAATGTTGGTTGTGCTTTCACACTCGTGGCACCATGAGATGGACTCTACAACCCACACGTGTGGCTCAGGTAGTGCAACTCATCCAGGATGGCACATCAATACGAGCTGTGGCAAGGTTTGCTGTATCTGTCAGCGTAGTGTCCAGAGGCTGGAGGCGCTACCAGGAGACAGGCCAGAACACCAGGAGACATGGAGGGGGCTGTAGGAAGGCAACAACCCAGCAGCAGGAAAGCTACCTCAGCCTTTGTGCAAGGAGGAACAGGAGGAGCACTGCCAGAGTCCTGCAAAATGACCTCCAGCAGGCAACAAATGTGCATTTGTCTGCACAAACGGTTAGAAACCAACTCCATGAGGAAGATCTGTGTGCCCGACGTCCACAGAGGGGGGCTGTGCGCCCAGCCCAACACCGTGCAGGACGCTTGGCATTTGCCACAGAACACCAGGATTGGCAGATTCGCCTCTGGCGCCCTCTGCTCTTCACAGATGAAAGCAGGCTCACACTGAGCAATGTGACAGACGTGACAGAGTCTGGAGACGCAGTGGAGAGCGACTCTCTTGTCTGCAACATCCTTCAGCATGACCGGTTTGGCAGTGGGCCAGTAATGGTGTGTGGTGGCATTTCTTTGGAGGGCCACACAGCCCTCCATGTGCTCCCAGAGGTAGCCTGACTGCCATTAGGTACCGAGATGAGATCCTCAGACCCCTTGTGAGACCATATGCTGGTGCAGTTGGCCCTGGGTTCCTCCTAATGCAGGACAATGCCAGACCTCATGTGGTAGGAGTGTGTCAGCAGTTCCTGCAAGATGAAGGCATTGATGCTATGGACTGGTTCGCCAATTTCCCAGACCTGAATCCAATTGAACACATCTGGGACATCATGTATCGCACCATCCACCAACGTCATGTTGCACCACAGACTGTCCAGGAGTTGGTGGATGCTTTAGTCCAAGTCTGGGAGGAGGTCCCTCAGGAGAAAATCCTGAGCATGCCCATGCATTGTATGGAAATCATACAGGCACGTGGAGGCCACACACACTACTGAGCACCATTTCCTTATTTTGAGGCATTTCTGCTGAAGTTGGATCAGCCTGTAATTTGATTTTCCACTTTGATTTTGAGTATCGTTCCAAATCCAGGCCTCCATTGGTTAATAAATTTGATTTCCATTGATGATTTTTGTGTGATTTTGTTGTCAGAACATTCAACTTTGTACAGAACAAAGTATTCAATCAGAATATTTCATTCATTCATATCTAAGATGTGTTATTTGGGTGTTCCTTTTATTTTTTTGAGCAGTGTATATTTGGAGAAATGGCCGGATAGCACAAGGATAGTTTCTACTGCACCATGATGGGGAGGAGTGTCTGCATATCATATGTCCCCTATTCCTGTGAAGCATGTACTACACTGGCTTATGAAAGTATTCACCCCCTTGGCTTTTTACCTATTTTGTTACATTACAACCTGTGTTTAAATATTTTTGAAATCCAATTTGTGTTTGATGCATCAGCACTAAATAGTCTAAGTTAGTGAAGTTAGAAAAATATAGGCATAAGTTAAATGTATGGGATCGAATAACTAAAAATTGGCATGTGCATATGTATTCACCCCGTTTGCGATGAAGCCCTAAAAATTTCTGGGGCAAGCAATTACCTTCATAAGTCACATGGTTACTGAAAGGATGTCCACTGCATGCAATCTAAGAGTCACATGGTCTGTTAGCATATATTGTACACATCTTTTCTGAAAGGCCACAGCGGCTGCAACACCATTAAGCATGAGACACCGCTAACCGAACAACACCAAGGAGATCTCTAGACTAGTCAGGGACAAAGTTGTTGAGAAGTACAAGTCAGGGTTGTGTTATAAAAAAATATCCCAATCTCTGATGATCCCCTGGGGGACCATCAAATCCATTAGCATCAAATGCAAAGAACATAGTACTGCAACAAAACTGCCAAGAGAGGGCCGCCCACCAAAACTCTCAGACAGGGTAAGTAGGGCATTAATCAGAGAGGCAGCATAGAGACTGAAGGTAACTCTGAAGGAGCCGCAGAGTTTGCAAGCAGAAACTGGAGTATCTGTCCATACGACTACAATAAGCCATACACTCTATAGACGTGACCATTTTGGAAGAGAGTAGAAAAAAAAGCCTTTACTTACACACAAAAATTGTAAAGCTCGTTTTGAGTTTGCCAAAAGACATGTTGGAGACTCCCCAATTGTATGGAGGAAGGTGCTGTGGTCAGATGAGATCAAAATTGAACTTTTTGACCACCAAGGTAAACGCTATGTCTGGTGCCTAACCAATCCAGCTCAGCACCTGAAGAACACCATCCCTACAGTGAGAAATGGTGATGGCAGCATCATGCTGTGGGGATATTTTTGGCAGCAGGGACAGGGAAAAAGGTTTGAGTCGAGGGAACACGGATGGTGCGAAATACAGGAATATTCTTTAGCAAAACCTGTTTCAGTCTGTCAGTGATTTGAGACTGGGATGGAGGTTCACCTTCCAACAAAACAATGACCCAAAGCATTCTGCTAAAGCAACAATCGAATGTTTTAAGGGGAAGTGAGTAAATGTTTTGGAGTGTCCTAGTCAAAGTCCAGACTTTAATGCAATCGAGAATCAGCAGTCAGACTTGAAGATGGCTGTTGACAAGAGGAAACCATCTAATTTAAAGGAGCTGGAGCAGTTTTGCTTTGATGAATAGGCAAAAATACTATTGGCAACATGTGGAAAGCTCATGGAGACTTATCCAAAGCGACTTGCAGCTTGCCGTAAAAGGAAGCTCTTCAACATACTGACTTTAGGGGATGTGAATAGTTTTCCACACTGAAGTTTTGAGTTATTTTGTCCTATTTGATGTTTGCTTCACAAAAAAAGAAAACCAAATGTTCACAGTTGTAGGCATGTTCATTACATGAACTGATGCAAACCTTAGAAAAAAACAGTGAAATTCCATGTTGTAAGGTAGAAAAACCCAAAAATGACAAGGGGGTGAATAATTTTGTAAACTACTGAATGAAAGTGTGTTACAGGACACAAGTGTAGAGGAGAATATGGGAGAAGCCATCCAGGAGATGGATTCTCCCTTTTTATTTTGTGATTGGTATTGGTTGGTGGAAATCGCCTGTTCCGAGGAGAAGATTTTTCCATATGACCTCCAAATAATGACTTCTGCACAGATTTTCTGTCATCTAGCCACTGCTTCATTCCTAATTAAGAAACCGTTACAGAAGCCAGTGGCTCTGTAAAGAGACTTCCGATTCACCATGACTCTGGCCTGCCCCATTGTTTCGAAATCAGCTGCGCCTAGAAGGTTCAAATCCCACCATATTGATGGTCCATGTTCTGACATAAAATCCCCACTCTATCTTGGCCTCTAGCAATGATATCTTGCTGCAGCCTGTAATTAGCTGCAGATGACATAGGACATCACCGCTAGACACCAGGTGTATAGAGACCAGCGAAAGATCACACTAGTGTTATCAGGGGAGGGAAGTATACAGATTTTCTTTTAGTTTTATCTAAGTTTTATTTCTTTTGGACTTGTGTATTTTGCTGGAGATCTGCAGATAATCTGCCACAAAAACTGCAATTTACATCTGCAGAATTTCCAGTTATCCTCATGTTGACCCCAAACATGGTGTGAACTGAGCCTCAGCAGTACCAAACAGAATTATTCACAAATCTTACATTCTAAAAGGAGTTTCTTTGTTGTATTCCTACTATATCATGTAAATGACTAAAGCAGCAACAGTCTAGTTTTAGTTTTAAAGGTATTTTTCCAGCACTAACATGTACGCCTTTCTCACGGGCTTTGTCATAAATGTCCGATAAATGGGGCCCTTCTCTGATACCCAACCTCTTGGCAGAGGTGAGGTTACTTGGCTATTACCAGGTGAGGTAGCCACCACTTCCAGATGGAGATTGAATGATGAGGTAGCCTTGTATCTACATGACATCTTTTATTAATGTCCATGGTGAAAACCTTTCAGGAGTGAGAAGATTTCACTATTGCTTCTCTGTCACCTTACAATGGTGCAGCCAATTCTATCTGTGCATAACATATGCGCTACCCAAATATACAGTCCTACATTTACAGTAACGTCCCTCACCAACTACATTAACCTCATGGTCTACACTTGGTCTCCCTCAAATCCCTTTCTCCATTCTTCTCCTCGCCCGTCCTCTCATACCTTGCTTGTTTTCTTCCGCTGACTTTTAGTGCAGTTTCCCATCTCTCGTCTGTGATTTCGTTGGTTTCATTCTCCGCTTTAGTTGTTTTCACTGTTCCTCAAGGCATGGATACATATATATAATCAATAGAAAAGTGAGAACGTCCCAGAGAATAATAATATATGTATGTGGATATATCAGGCTGTGTTTCTGTCTCTGATGAGTTATGAGGAGGATAAACCTGCTGCCAGGGGATTAAAGATTTCAATGAGAGAGAAATCCATGTGAGAGGAGGGTAGTAGGATAGAAAAGGAGAGAGCAAAATATTTAGGCGGAATTTGAGAAATGGCAAAAAAAAATGCAAGTTTGAGCCGAACAGTAGAAGAATTATGGTAGGACTAAAGGCTCTTTTGGTCTGTCAGAAGTAATGGCTCTGAGTTCCTACTATCCATCTGTACAGAATATATCACAGATTGTTGCAAATGGATTTGTCTTCTACAGGATTGCTGGAGCTCTGTTGTATTAGGGTCCATTATTATGTTAATGTCTAGGCCCACCTGTTGACCATCAGCCATTCTGACAAGGCCAATCCAGGAATATCTGCTTGAAAAAGAACAGGTTATATAGAAATGCACAGGAAAAGATGGCAAATGTGTTAAACTAGATGACCAAGAGAATGACTACGATAGAGAACAGCAGGCATATTTCAGTGCAGATATTGATAGTTTGAACTCAAACTCTCAATAAAATATTAATTGTCAATAATGCACCCAACATTACTTTATAAGTTCAAACACTTGTACAAAGAAGACCCAAATATTCATTGGCAAATCCACGTTCAATTTAATATGATGGTTCCATTGTTTCTTCCAGCATGTTTCTCCAGGAGAAAAGCATCTGCAAATGTTAAAGGAGATAGCTATCTGATGTGTACGGCCAGTTTGACAGAAAATAAAAGATTAAAAAGACAAAGAAGAAGGCAACATGGTGGTTTTAATACATTCTAGTCAGGCAATGTGAAAAGGGCGAAATATATACTGTATAAAGAGAAAAATAAAAAACTAGTTAGATGGTAAAAGATATATGAAAGGAAACAGATAGAAAATAGATATGAAATAAATATGACAGATAATATATCCAAAAAGGGAAGGCAGCAGTGATGCTAGCCTCTACTCACGGACAGACCGCGAGGTAGAGAAGTCAGATGTTTCTGGGTTCAGTACTAAGAGAGCACATAGATTACCAAGGGGAAAGACAAAGGCATAAGTCAGGTCATATTCTGGGGTCAAAATACCAGGAGATAGTGGATCAAAGCAAACGAACAAGATGAAGGGATAGTCAGAGCACGGTCCAAAGGGTCAGGCAGCGAATGATCAGAACTCAGCACAACAGAATCAAGCAAACACTCACCAGGAAGAACAAACTATGTCTGGCATGGACCAAAGGCAGACAGCTCAGTTAAGTAGCTGGACAATTTGCAGAACGAGAACACCTGGAGAAAACCCAGCACCTCCCAGTCACACATTGAACAGCCGATCTGTCAAAGCACCGACAGCTCAGCATGCCCATCACAAGATTGGACAGCCAAGCTGTCAATCAAAATAGTGACAACTCAACCTGACCCAGATTCCATAGGGCAGCAAAACATTCACTTAGTGAGCAAAGCAATCGTGACAGTAATCCTTCTTCTAGGGGGACCACCGGACCCCCAGGTTTCCCTAAAAACCTGAGATGGGAGGCCCTGACTAGACGATCGTGTTTATGAATCGAGCAGGGACCCAAGATCTCTCCTCCTGAACCTCCCTCTAGACATCCCAAAGTTTCTGCATGGCGACCTCTTCTCTAGGACAACCAGAAATCATCCTGTAGAATTCACCAAAATGAGGCTGAAAACCATAATTACAAAAAGTGACAAAAAAACCCGCGAGGTTCCAGTAGACTGGTTAACCCAACTGTTAAAGGCGAGCTCAGCAAGAGGTAAGAATGAGGACCAGTCCTCTTGTGAAGTCACAACAAAACACCTTAAAATTTGTTCCAACAACTGATTTGTCCTCTTTGTCTGACCGTTGGTTTCAGGGTGATAAGCAGAGAAAAATGACAAGTCAATCCCCAATTTCCCACAAAATGCTCTCCAGAATTTGGAGACAAACTGCACCCCCTCACATACAATGCTCAAAGGACACACCACAATCTCACATGATTAATAAATAACATGGAAAGCATCTCTACATTAGGTAACCCCAATAACGGAAAAAAGTGAAATTGTTTACTTATACAGTTTTCCCACTAGACAAAGGCAAATCTGTAATGAAATACATGGCAAATGAGTGAACGGACTTTCTGTAATAGGCAATGGAGCCAATTGCCCGGCCAGCTAGTTATGACAAACTTTAGTGTGTGCGCAAACTTCACAATCGGATACAAACCCTAAGTATCATTAAACAGTCTACATATAGCTTTTTGCATAGCAGTGACCCCAGGGTAAACACTCAAGACGGAGTCATGAAATTCTTGCAATAATGTAATCTTAGATACACGGGCACAAATAGTTTAGACCCACAAGTAGCAGAAGGATCCCACAACTGGACTTCAAGAGTCTCAGCCTCCACTTCCGAGGATACCATAGAAATTACTATACCCTGAGGAAGAATAGAAGATGGATCTTCTGGAGGAGAAATTGAATCAAGGCTGCACGACAGTTGGTCAGCCCTAGCATTCTTAAACCTGGCCTGAATGCGATATAAAAATTAAATCTAGAAAAAAGTAAGGACCACCTGGCTTGTCTCAGGTTTTAACGTTTTGCGAATTCAATATAAGCTAAATTTTTATGATCCATCACAACCGTGACCTTATGAATAGCTCAAAGTCCTAATACATTTTCTATAGTAATTGCTGAACCCTAAAAAAATGCAGTAGTGTTTTAAAGTCTCGAGTTTGAACCCAATCAATTAAAGCCTGTGCCTTCCCAGGATCCATTTTAAACCATTCAGTAGATACAATAAACCCCAGAAACTATATTTCTTGAACAGAGAATGTACATTTCTCTAATTTTTTCAAACAAAGAATTTTCCCTGAGTTTTTGTAAAACATAATGAGCATGCTCATAGTGTGAACTCGGGTCAGACGAAAAAATTATGTCACGGAGGTATACCCCAAAAAAACTTGCAATAATATAATACAAAATGTAATTCATAAAGTTATGAAAGACAGCAGGTGCCTTGGTTAAACCAAAAGGCATGACCGGATTCTCACATAGACCCACAGGCGTTAAAAACACTGTATTTCTCTCATCACCCGTCTGGATGTATATCAGATTATAAATTCCTCTAAAATCAGGAATAAGTAGAAGTCGGTAAGTATTCGTAACAATAATTTTGTTTATTTCAGGGAAATTGAGGCAAGGGCAGAGACCCCCAGTCTTTCTTTTTCACAAAGAAGAAAAGAGCAGATACAGGCGAGGAGAAAGGACGGATATAACCTTTCCATAAACTTTTGTTTACTTATTTTATCCTAGTGGTCTGTTCAGGTCCTGACAAATTGTGCAGTTGAGCTTTAGGCAATTTGGCGTTAGAAACAAAATCAATAGCACAATCATAAGGACCAGGCTCGGACTGGCCCACCGGAGAACCGGAGGATTCTCCGGTGGGCCTAGGCACTGACACCTGCTGGCATACTTGCCAGCAGCTTCCTAGGGCCCCCACTGCTTCAAGGGCCCCCACTGCTCCAGGGGCCCCAAGCCAGTGGCTGTGGGGCCCCTGAGTCAAGGGGGCCCGCTTTGTGCCAGCCTAGCAGCAGCTGGAGACAGGATCCTGTCCCTGCTGCTAAAGCAAAATGAATATTCACGCTTCCCCACGCCCCTATGGGCGTGGAGAAGCGTGAATACCATTTCTCTTTAATAGCGGGCAGCGTTAGCCACAGGTTGAGGCTAACACTGCCCACATGTAAAGCCCCACCACGGCACCACATACACACAGCACCGCAAAAGCACTGTCCGCACCACATACACAGGCCCACAGAGTCACACAGGGCAGTTCACTTCCTGGCAGCAGCAGCACATTCCGGCATCCTGCTTCCTGTCTGAGACAGCCCAGCTGGACGACATCATCATCCAGCACGCTGTCTCACACAGAAAGCTGCCGGCAAAGAAGAGTATGCAGGGAGGTGAGCTGTGCTGTGTGAGTGTGCCTGCGTGTCTGTGTGTGAGTGTGCCTGCGTGTCTGTGTGTGAGTGTGCCTGCGTGTCTGTGTGTGAGTGTGCCTGTGTCTGTGTGTGAGTGTACCTGCGTGTGTGTGTTGGTGGGGAAGCACAATGATATTGGTGGGGGACGCAATAGTGAAGGCGATGGGCAATGATGGCGGTGGGGAGAGACAGTGATGGAGGTGATGGGCAATGATGGCAGTGGGGGGAGACAGTGATGGAGGTGATGGGCAATGATTGCAGTGGGGAGAGACAGTGATGGAGGTGATGGGCAATGATGGCGGTGGGGAGAGACAGTGATGGAGGTGATGGGCAATGATGGCGGTGGGGGAGACAGTGATGGAGGTGATGGGCCACGATGGTGGTAGGGGGAGACAATGATGGAGGTGATGGGCAATGATGGTGGGGGGGCAATGATGGTGAGGGGAGGCAACGATGGAAGTGATGGGCAATGTTGGAGGTGATGGGCAATGATGGTGAGAGGAGGCAATGATGGAGGCGATTGGGCAATGATGGTGTCGAGGCAATGATGGAGGTGATGGGGGAGGCAATGATGGAGATGATGGGCAATGATGGTGGTTGGGGGAGACAATGATGGAGGTGATGGGCAATGATGGAGGTGATTAGGCAATGATGGAGGTGATGGGCAATGATGGTGGTGGACGAGGCAATGATGGTGGGGAGAGGCAATGATGGTGGGGGAGACAACGATGGAGGTGATGGGCAATGATGGTGGTGGGGGAGGTAATGATGGAGGCAATAGGCAATGATGGCGGCGATAAGCAATGATGGTGGAGAGGCAATGATGGCGGTGGGGCAGGCAATGATGGAGATGATGGGCAATGATGGTGGTGGGGGAGGCAATGAAGGTGGTGGGGGAGGCAATGATGGAGGTGATGGGAGGCAATGATGGAGGTGATGAAATGGGAAATGATGGTGGGGGAGGAGGCAATGATGAAGATGGTGGAATGGGCAGTGATGGGGTGGTGGGGGAGAAGAAGGCAATGATGAAGGTGGTGATGAGGAGGTGATGAAATGGGCAATGATGGTGGGGGAGGAGGCAATGATGGAGATGGTGGAATGGGCAGTGATGGGGTGGTGGGGGAGAAGAAGGCAATGATGAAGGTGGTGATGAGGAGGTAGAGAGGGGCTGCATTATACTTTGTGAGGGGGCTACATCATATTCTGTGGGGGGACTGCAATATTCTCAGGGAATTACATTATATTCTGGGGGCTACAGTATACTTTATGGGGGCTGCATTATATTCTGTGGTGGAGCTGCATTATTCTCTCAGGGAGTGACATTATATTCTATGAGGGGGCTACCCCTCTATGATTCTACCCCAACACCTGCTACATAATTAAGACGTGTACTACCTTATATTATACCGATATTAGCGTGTTTTACCACACAATTGGTGGTCTTGTATTTCTAGGTAGCTGCATAGTGGGCCCCAAGAATGATTTTCTCTGGTGGGCCCAAGGTGCTCCAGTCTAACGCTGATAAGGACTATGGGGAGGTGTGCCTCTTTTTCCAAGAATACATGTCCGAAGTACTTCAGGTACACCAGCAAAACCTCCAGACTAGCAGAACTAACAGAGCAAATTTGTACAGAATGAAAACATTTCTTATGGTAGTTGGGGCTTCACTTTATATACTTTTGACACCAATCAATAATAGGATTATGAATATGCAGCCATGGAAACCCCAACACCAACCCAGCAAGTAAATTATATAAGACTTAACAAAATAAAGACTCAGAGTGAAGTTTTCCCATTCTTAGTGTGAATTCCACCATTACCAGCTGGACAAAGTTCTGGAGTAACAGTGTCTTGTTAATGGCGACAATATGAATGGATCTTTCCAATCTATCTGTCTCTAATCCTAATTTTATGAATCAGTCCAGAATCAATAAAGTTCGCAGCACAGTGAATGAAAGCAAGTGCATGTAACCACAGGTACTGAAAACCTCCTCGATAATCACCCAGACTTAGGCATTTCCCGGTGGCTTGTTTGCTTGAGGGCATATCGAGGAGTCCTTGAGATAATGCCCAGCATGACAGTAGAGGCAGAGCCGAGATTGCACAAACGTTTCCTCTCCATGGTCCAAGAGCTGGCTGCTCCAACCTCCATTAGTTCTGTCTCAGGTAAGAAACAGACTTAGGAAAAATGACTGAAACCACCTGTCACTCATCACATCTTTCCTGAACTCTAAGATCCATACGAATGGGCTGAGTCATGGTCTCCCCCAAAAACAGGGTAGAGTATGAAAAGCCAGAGTGTCCTTAAGAGTATCCATAAGGCCATGGTCGAAAGTGACACCTGAGATCAGCATCATTCCACAGAACCTCAGAAGACAATTGCCGGAACTCTGAACTATATTTCTCAGCAGTGCGGCCCTCCTGCATCAGGTCAATGATCTTAGCCTTTGTGGCCTGGACCCTGTCAGGTTCATCATAAATCATACATACTGTGTAAAAAAAAGTGTCAATAGATGACCTTTCTGGGGCTAGTGGGGACGAAGAGAGTGCCCAAGTCTCAGGACTCCCACACAATAGGGACATGATTATTCCCACCTGCTGGGACCCATCCCCAGAGGATCGGGGTCGTAAAGTAAAAAATAGTTTCCATCTCTCCCTGATACTCTAAACTAATCCCTCTCCCCTGAAAATCTCTCAGGATGTGCCACAACTGGCTCAGGGGTGTTCAACTGCATGTCAGAGGGTCTTGAAGTCATAATTACTGTTGATAGCAGCGAGCTTTGGGAAGTAGCCAGAGTACTAAACTGACCCTGCAGCTGGGACTGTGATGATTCTAGCCTCAGGTGATCCCTGGCTAGATCCTTAACCATCTGGGCAGATTTGTCACTTGATCACAAAGTGTATGAACTGGATCCATTAGTGAGAAAAAAAGAATAGGGCTAGACGTAATTTGACGCTAGTCAGTACTCACGGATGAGGCTGAGAAGTCTGTTGTTTCCAGGGTCAGTACCAAGAAAACTAAGAAAACTAAGGGGAAAGACAAAGGTGTAAGTCAGGTCATGGTCAAAATACGTGGAGATAGTGGATCAAAGCAAAAGGATAAGGATGAGATGAAGGGATAGTCAGAACATGGTCCAAAGGGTCAGGCAGCAGAAGATCATAACTCAGCAAAACAGATTCAGGCAAACACTCTCCAGGAAGCACAAACTACGTCTGGCAGAGACCAGTGGCAGACAGCTCAGTTAAGTAGCTGGGCAATATCCAGGACAGAGAATACCAGGAAAAACCCAGCACCTCCCAGTCACAGATTGGATGGCCAAGCTGTCAATCAAAGTACAGACAGCTCAACACGCCCATCACAAGACTGGAAGGCCAAGTTTTCAATCAAAACACCAACAACTCAGCCTGACCCAGATTCCATAGGGCAGCAAAACAGGCACTCACTGAGCAGAGGAATCGTGACAGAAGCACTCAAAAATTGTGCGAAGCAAAAAAACAGACTATTTATTTTGCTATTTGCAGCGATGTTTCAATACATACTGAACATTCACATGCTTCAGAAAGGCTCTTTGTGTGTAGTTGCTACACATAGCCCGCTTTTTGCTTCTCATAACATTGGAGTGCTGTCTTTTGTGTAATATTTGTATGCACATATTAGATAGCTATGAGACTGTAGGAGAGCCATGAAATCAGTTGGTAGATATTAAACAGATGTGGAAAAGATGGAATAGGTATTTACTAGATAGATGTAAAATAGATCACGATGAGATAGATAGATAGATAGATAGATAGATAGACACACTATAACACTATACATACAGGTGTTCTCACAAAATTAGAATATCATTTAATTCAGTTCTTCAATACAAATAGTGAAAGTGTATTTCTGTTAATGTTGATGATTATGGCTTACAGCCAATGAAAACCTAAAAGTCTTTATCTCAGTAAATTATAATACTTTATAACATCAGCTTGAAAAATGATCTTAAAATCCAAAATGTTATGTTAGCCTACTGAAATGTATGTTCTGTAAATGCACTCAATACTTGGTCAGGGCTCCTTTTGCATCAATTACTGCATCAATGCGGCGTGGCATGGAGGCGATCAGCCTGTGGCACTACTGAGGTGTTATGGAAGCCCAGGTTGCTTTGATAGCAGCCTTCAGCTTGTCTGCATTGTTGGGTCTGGTGTCTCTCATCTTCCTCTTGACAATACTGCCTATGGGGTTAAGGTCAGGTGAGTTTGCTGGCCAATCAAGCACAGTGATACTGTTGTTTTTAAACCAGGTATTGGTACTTTTGGCAGTGTGGACAGGTGCCAAGTCCTGCTGGAGAATGAAATTTCCATCTCCAAAAAGCTTGTTGGCAGAGGGAAGCATGAAGTACTCTAAAATCTCCTGGTAGACAGCTGCGCTGACTTTGGTCTTGATAAAACACAGTGCACCTACACCAGCAGATGACATGGCTTCCCAAACCATCACTGATTGTATAGAAAAATAGGAGACAAAAAAAGCGCAAATAGGGTCTTATCCCCAGGATTGTTTCTAATCAATAGTGAGAGAACTGCTCACCTGGTGGTGCACAGTACAAGCGTGTAGTTGTCAGCTGCTGCAGATCCACAGGTTGGCGCTGCGACCTCTCAGAACCGTTATAATAAATGAAATGTGGATTACATCCGTGCTGCTGCGACAAATAATAGATCCAGATATACTTGTAAGATGTTCGGGTGGTTTATTCAACGCGTTTCGAAGCTCATGGCTTCTTCAGGAAGTTTCCACACAAAGAAACTTTGTGTGGAAACTTCCTGAAGAAGAAGCCATGAGCTTCGAAACGCGTTGAATAAACCACCCGAACATCTTACAAGTATATCTGGATCTATTATTTGTCACAGCAGCATGGATGTAATCCAGATTTCATTTATTATAACGATCACTGATTGTGGAAACTTCACACTAGACCTCAAGCAGCTTGGACTGTGGCCTCTCCACTCTTCCTCCAGACTCTGGGACCTTGATTTCCAAATGAAATGCAAAATTTACTTTCCCCATGGAGTGTGTCAATGACTGCCTTCTGGACATCTGTCAAGTCAGCAGTCTTCCCCATGATTGTAGAGCCTACTTTTTAAACACTAACGAAGCCTTTGCAGGTGTTTTTTGTTAATTATTCTAATTTACTGAGATTATGACTTTTGGATTTTCATTGGCTGTAAGCCATAATCATCAACATTAACAGAAATAAACACTTGAAATAGATCACTCTGTAATGGCTCTATATTATATATGAGTTTCATTTTTTGTATTGAAGAACTGAAATAAATTAACTTTTTGATGTTATTCTAATTTTGTGAGAAGCACTTGTATATAGATACACAGACAATGGATAGATAGATAGATAGATAGATAGATAGATTGATATGTAGATAGATATTTGATAAAACAGACATGACAGATACTTATGCTCAATATGCTGTAGATAGATATGAGCTGGGCTGGGGCGCTATTGGCGTTTATTGCGTAGAGTGTCAACTTCGGTGGTCAGGCAGCAACTGAGATAAGGGACATGCAAGACGTATATCTAACACTGCTGAAACTCAATTTCTAAATGAGGTTGCACACCGGCTGTTTGGGAATGGGCCTTTTTGTACATTGCACATACTGTAGTTAATAATTTGTTGGGTCGGGCTGATGTTCTTTTTTCGTTAGTTGATTTAGACAGAACGACAGATAGACGAAGTGTAAATCACTGTAATGTATGAGAAGATGGTATCCCATGAATGACAACATGCAGTTGGAAAGACAGCAAAAAAAACTGAGTGATTTCTGAGGGAATTAAAGAAATATTTCTATTTTCTAATCTACTAATCCTTTGCAATCTAATCCGATCTAAAGCACTGTGTGTGAGGGGACAGGGGAGGGGAGAGCGCGGCAGAGATCACTGACTGGGGGAGAGGACAGTATGTGGAAATAGTCTGTTTTCTGGCTCCAACCTTAACAGATTTTCATTCCAGCAAATATTTATTTTTTAGTGGAAAAGGGCAATTCTCAGACGAGCCATGTAATATATTCAATGGTCCGCACCACTGCTATAAGACAGGGATACAATTAATAGGTTTTATCCTGGAGATGACATTGGGTAGAAAGTGCTAATGTGCAATGTATAATGGATTGGTGAGGAAAGCACTGTTCTGTGATGCTGGTACTGGCCAGCGTCAAACAGAGAGAGGCTCAGGCAGGCGTCATGTGCGCGCCGCGGCGGCTTTTTCAAACTTCTGCATAGGCCCGCACGAATGAGGGCCATGCTCACGCGGGCTGCCGTGGCCCTTGTTAGCACATGCACCGAAAGAGCACATGAACCAGGGCCTGTGCAGAATGGGCCGGCGGACCATTTTGTAGCTCAGAGCCGCCGGCCCAGCGGGCATCTGCCCGCCTTGGCAGATTGCCAATCCAGGCCTGTGCAGAACCCTTAGCCAGGTACCGTTACACTAAACGACTAACAACGATCACGACCAGCGATACGACCTGGCTGTGATCGTTGGTAAGTCGTTGTGTGGTCGCTGGGGAGCTGTCACACAGACAGCTCTCTCCAGCGACCAACGATTCGGGGAAAGACTTCGGCATTGTTGAAACTGTCTTCAACGATGCCGAAGTCCCCGGGTAACCAGGGTAAACATCGGGTTACTAAGTGCAGGGCCGCGCTTAGTAACCCGATATTTACCCTGGTTACCATTGTAAAAGTAAAAAAAAAACAGTACATACTCACTTTCCGATGTCTGTTATGTCCCCCGCCGTCAGCTTCCCGCACTGACTGTGTCAGCGCCGGCTGTAAAGCAGAGCACAGCGGTGACGTCACGGCTGTGCTCTGATTTACGGCCGGTGCTGACAGTCAGTGCAGGGAAGCTGACGGCGGGGGACGTGACAGACATAAGAATGTGAGTATGTAGTGGTTTTTTTTTAAACTTTTACAATGGTAACCAGGGTAAATATCGGGTTACTAAGCGCGGCCCTGCGCTTAGTAACCCGATATTTACCCTGGTTACAAGTGAACACATCGCTGGATCGGCGTCAGACACGCCGATCCAGCGATGACAGCGGGTGATCAGCGACCAAAAAAAGGTCCTGATCATTCCCCAACGACCAACGATCTCCCAGCAGGGGCCTGATCGTTGGTCGCTGTCACACATAACGAGATCGTTAGCGGGATCGTTGCTACGTCACAAAAAGCGTGACGTTGCAACGATATCGTTAACGAAATCGTTATGTGTGAAGGTACCTTTAGCCGTTCTCCATATCTCTCTCAGCAGGTCATCAGACTGTGACATTCAGCTATTGAGACGTCACTTCTACTGGTCACAATGTTGTCTGCTCAGATCTATTAAGAGTGAGACAAATACTTTTTACTGACATATACACAGGGCCAATTTTAGACAAAGTGGAGCCCTGGGCAAAAGCTTAAAATGGGGCCCCAAATGCTAACATATTGCACCATCACACAGAAACATTTTGGTTGTATTTACATGCACTGATTTCAGGCCACTAAACGAGTGTGATCGACAATATTGAAGTTGTTTGACGCTTGTTTCCCAGCCTCTTCACACCAGCTGAGGAACAATGATCGGGACAAAACGATCACTAGTAGATCAATCTGTCCACATACAGTATCATGTACCCATCACGTTATCAGCAGCACATCTACAGCTTTCACCTGGCGATGTGCTGCTGAGAAAATTGATTTTTGTTCTGGCATAACCAATCCAGTCACTCGATGAATTGGCAGCATTTTGCTAGTTTGCTATATACCCCATAGTCCTCCACATATTATAATGCACCCCATAGTCCTCCATATAGTTTTTCATATAGTAAAATGCATTCCCCATAGTCATCGATACAGTAAAATGCAGATTCCATACTGTAGTATAATATAATGCAGATCCCATATAGTATAGTATAATGCACTGCCCGTAGTCCGATAGAGTAGAATTCAGCCCTTCATATAGTATAATGCACCCCATAGTCCTCGATAGAGTGTAACATAGTCCCCCTCAGAGTATAATGCAGCCCTCTTATAGAATATAGTGCTGCCACTCCATAGAATATAATACAGCATCCCATAGAATATAATGCAACCCCCTCATAGAATATAATGTAGCCCCCTCATAGAATATAATGCAGCCCCCCATAGAATATAATGTAGCCCCCTCATAGAATATAATGCAACCCCCTCATAGAATATAATGTAGCCCCCTCATAGAATATAATGCAGCCCCCCATAGAATATAATACAGCTCCTCTCATAGAATATAATGTAACCTCCCTCTATAGAATATAATGTACCTCGCCATGGAAAATAATGCAGCCCTGCAGTATTATGGCCACCACGTAGTCACTCACTCACTGAGCATCTCAACAGCTTGTCTGCCCGGTATACAGCATGGTGCACGATGAAGTGATGTCATGAGGCAGGGGGGAAAGATGGAGGAGGGAGGGTCATTTGATGCTCTCTCTTCCATTATTGCTTTCAAACATTTGAATGTGGTGCGCGGAGGAGGCGGCGCTGGCTTCAGGCCCCCCTGGCCCCATAGTGACCGTGTGATGTGCCGCTATTAGCAGCATACCACTGGCTGGGAGACCCTAGGGGAGCGTGGGCCCTAGGCAGCTGCCTAGTCTGCCTGCCCCTAAAGCCGACCCTGCATATACACTTCCCCTTTGTGTAGTTTACTGACCAAAACACCCACTAACCTGATGCCTTAGGCTTCTTTCACACTAGCGTCGGAATCTCCCCGTCGCAATGCGTCGGGGAGAGATTCCGACTCTAGCGTTTGCTGCATTGTACAATGGGTGCAGCGGATGCATTTTTCCGGCGCATCCGCTGCCCCATTGTAAGGTGCGGGGAGGTGGGGGCGGAGTTCCGGCCGCGCATGCGCGGTCGGAAAAAGCGGTCCGTCGGGACAAAAAAACGTTACATGTAGGGTTTTTTTTTCCCGACGGTCCGCCAAAGCACGACGCATTCGTCGCAAGACGGATGCGAAGTGTGCAAATCCGTCGCAAATGCGTCGCCAATAGAAGTCTATGGGGAAAAAACGCATCCTGCAAGCACTTTTGCAGGATGCGTTTTTTCTGCAAAACGACGCATTGTGACGGATTTAAAAAAACGCCAGTGTGAAAGTACCCTTACCCCTTCACAAGCCCCACACACTCCAAAATTAATTTAGACCCCAATAATTTAGGAAGAGAGAACAGTCTCTACCCTCTAAACAAAATTTGCCTCATTTTGCTAATAGTTCAATGTGCCTGGAGTATTACATGGACTTTACCCATTTAGTAAAACGTAAAAAGAGAATAAACTTGATATCAACATAATCAGTTTAAACTGCAGAATAAACTTGACATGCTAAGTATTCTGCCCAATGAATGCAAAATTGCTGTTTTTTCCAGCGCCCACCCTCTACTTCCAAAATGATGGACGCCCAATGGATCCCATTATAGTCAATGGAGTCTGCTGGGCTATGTCGGTTTCTGTCTGGTTCTCATAATGGAGCAGAAACAAGGAAATAACTTGCACAGATGTGAACGAAGCCTAATACCAAGCGCTCATCACCTTTTATTACCCATTCACCATATCACAACAGAGCCTGCAAAAAACTGATCATCATCAGTCTGAGGACGTCAAAAGCATATTGAGGAAATGTACAATCGGTCACATATAAAATCATGGGATCTATTGCCAAAGTTGTCATTACACTTTTTTTTTTTTTTTAAAGTTGTCATGAATTGGTGTATATGCCAATGTAAAGAGATGTAAGGCTGGAAGGTAAGACATGGATCGACCACTAGAGGTCACCAGATCCTGACAAACTAATATCTGCAGACATGATAGCTACAGTGCTCGGAGCAGAATCTGCAAATTCCTTACAATTCACTTTTACAGCTAAATGGGACAAGCCAAAAACGTCATGGTTTGCCTGGAGTTTCCCTTTAAGTTCACACTTTCATTTAAATATAATTTTATTATTGGATAAAAAAGTGTAGCAATGTGGTCAGATTCATCTGTCTTATTAACCTGAACAGGGTAGTAGGAAACCATGTGCTTGCAACTAAACAACTCCATTAAAAGGGTTTTCTGGGCTAAGCATTCATTTTGTGCAGCGCCTCTATCTCACAGCAATATGCACACTGTCAGGATTCCACACTGTTGCTCCTGTGAATTTTCATACTTGCAGTCATGTACTGACTCCTTTAAAAGAGTTTTCTCTTCCTTCTTCAGTAGGGCACCATTCACTGTGCACCCCCCAGCTTTCCAGGGTCAGTGCAGTCCTGAAGATTGATCGTTCGGACCAACGACATGTTCCCGCCACTAGTCCGAACTGTGTGTTCTCCCACGCTTCTAGTAGAGGCAGCCTTGACTCTGCAGTATGGAAGGAACAACAAATCTATATCTGATAGATGGAAAAGTGGCCGGTAACCTAAGCAACGAGCAGTGAATTCTACAATTAAAAATCCCTCTGTTCTTCCGAATGGGGAGGATTTCTGATAAGATGTATAGTGATGAGTGAACGTGCATGGATCATATCTTATCTGAGCACGCTTGGGTGTTATCTGAGTATCTTGGCCATGCACGTATATTATGTTCGAGTCCCTGCGGCTGCATCATTTTCAGCTTCATTTAGAATAGAGGAAATCTATGCCTATGATTTTGCTGTATTGAAATATTTAATATCATAAATATGATGTATGATCCTTTATTATGTAACTTGCTAAACTAATAAAACCAATGTGAAAAGAAAATGGGAAATCTGTTTGTCAGGGGTGTCACAAACCCTAGGTGAATTCCATGTCCTGCAGGTCAGGGTTGTCACAAACCCTAGGTGAATTCCATGTCCTGCAGGTCAGGGTTGTCACAAACCCTAGGTGAATTCCATGTCCTGCAGGTCAGGGTTGTCACAAACCCTAGGTGAATTCCATGTCCTGCAGGTCAGGGTTGTCACAAACCCTAGGTGAATTCCATGTCCTGCAGGTCAGGGTTGTCACAAACCCTAGGTGAATTCCATGTCCTGCAGGTCAGGGTTGTCACAAACCCTAGGTAAATTCCATGTCCTGCAGGTCAGGGTTGTCACAAACCCTAGGTGAATTCCATGTCCTGCAGGTCAGGGTTGTCACAAACCCTAGGTGAATTCCATGTCCTGCAGGTCAGGGTTGTCACAAACCCTAGGTGAATTCCATGTCCTGCAGGTCAGGGTTGTCACAAACCCTAGGTGAATTCCATGTCCTGCAGGTCAGGGTTGTCACAAACCCTAGGTGAATTCCATGTCCTGCAGGTCAGGGTTGTCATAAACCCTAGGTGAATTCCATGTCACAAACCCTAGGTGAATTCCATGTCCTGCAGGTCAGGGTTGTCACCAACCCTAGGTGAATTCCATGTCCTGCAGGTGAGGGTTGTCACAAACCCTAGGTGAATTTCATGTCCTGCAGGTCAGGGTTGTCACAAACCCTAGGTGAATTCCATGTCCTGCAGGTCAGGGTAGTCGCAAACCCTAGGTGAATTCCATGTCCTGCAGGTCAGGGTTGTCACAAACCCTAGGTGAATTCCATTTCCTGCAGGTCAGGGTTGTCGCAAACCCTAGGTGAATTCCATGTCCTGCAGGTCAGGGTTGTCACAAACCCTAGGTGAATTCCATGTCCTGCAGGTCAGGGTTGTCACAAACCCTAGGTGAATTCCATGTCCTGCAGGTCAGGGTTGTCACAAACCCTAGGTGAATTCCATGTCCTGCAGGTCAGGGTTGTCACCAACCCTAGGTGAATTCCATGTCCTGCAGGTCAGGGTTGTCACAAACCCTAGGTGAATTCCATGTCCTGCAGGTCAGGGTTGTCACCAACCCTAGGTGAATTCCATGTCCTGCAGGTCAGGGTTGTCACAAACCCTAGGTGAATTCCATGTCCTGCAGGTCAGGGTTGTCACAAACCCTAGGTGAATTCCATGTCCTGCAGGTCAGGGTTGTCACCAACCCTAGGTGAATTCCATGTCCTGCAGGTCAGGGTTGTCACAAACCCTAGGTGAATTCCATGTCCTGCAGGTCAGGGTTGTCACAAACCCTAGGTGAATTCCATGTCCTGCAGGTCAGGGTTGTCACAAACCCTAGGTGAATTCCATGTCCTGCAGGTCAGGGTTGTCACAAACCCTAGGTGAATTCCATGTCCTGCAGGTCAGGGTTGTCACAAACCCTAGGTGAATTCCATGTCCTGCAGGTCAGGGTTGTCACAAACCCTAGGTGAATTCCATGTCCTGCAGGTCAGGGTTGTCACAAACCCTAGGTAAATTCCATGTCCTGCAGGTCAGGGTTGTCACAAACCCTAGGTGAATTCCATGTCCTGCAGGTCAGGGTTGTCACAAACCCTAGGTGAATTCCATGTCCTGCAGGTCAGGGTTGTCACAAACCCTAGGTGAATTCCATGTCCTGCAGGTCAGGGTTGTCACAAACCCTAGGTGAATTCCATGTCCTGCAGGTCAGGGTTGTCATAAACCCTAGGTGAATTCCATGTCACAAACCCTAGGTGAATTCCATGTCCTGCAGGTCAGGGTTGTCACCAACCCTAGGTGAATTCCATGTCCTGCAGGTGAGGGTTGTCACAAACCCTAGGTGAATTTCATGTCCTGCAGGTCAGGGTTGTCACAAACCCTAGGTGAATTCCATGTCCTGCAGGTCAGGGTAGTCGCAAACCCTAGGTGAATTCCATTTCCTGCAGGTCAGGGTTGTCGCAAACCCTAGGTGAATTCCATGTCCTGCAGGTCAGGGTTGTCACAAACCCTAGGTGAATTCCATGTCCTGCAGGTCAGGGTTGTCACAAACCCTAGGTGAATTCCATGTCCTGCAGGTCAGGGTTGTCACCAACCCTAAGTGAATTCCATGTCCTGCAGGTCAGGGTTGTCACAAACCCTAGGTGAATTCCATGTCCTGCAGGTCAGGGTTGTCACAAACCCTAGGTGAATTCCATGTCCTGCAGGTCAGGGTTGTCACAAACCCTAGGTGAATTCCATGTCCTGCAGGTCAGGGTTGTCACCAACCCTAGGTGAATTCCATGTCCTGCAGGTCAGGGTTGTCACAAACCCTAGGTGAATTCCATGTCCTGCAGGTCAGGGTTGTCACAAACCCTAGGTGAATTCCATGTCCTGCAGGTCAGGGTTGTCACCAACCCTAGGTGAATTCCATGTCCTGCAGGTCAGGGTTGTCACAAACCCTAGGTGAATTCCATGTCCTGCAGGTCAGGGTTGTCACAAACCCTAGGTGAATTCCATGTCCTGCAGACTATGAGCCCTCGCGGGCAGGGTCCTCCCTCCTTATGTACCTGTGTGCCTTGTTTTTTGCTCATGTTTAGTTTTATTTGTCTATATTTGCCCCCTTTTCACATGTAAAGCGCCATGGAATAAATGGCGCTATAAAAATGTACAATAATAATAATAATGTAGGTGGAGAAGGAGGCACAGATTTGAACCCCTCCTGTTGGAAGTCTGAGTTCCCACCAGAGCTCCTACCATAAAGTTACCCAGATTAGCACTGAGAGTCAGGTACAATTAAGTCCAGTCCCACAAGAACTGAAGCCAAATGCACTTTTACAAGAGATTTTATTATAGACACCCTGATTACTGCTCTGAATCAAGGGAATCACATATAAAAAGCCAAATGCCTGTTCGCAAGAGCTCCTGCTGAAGAGACGGTGAGATCTGCTCTTTGCAGTGAGTCATGGCTAGGCTTAGCTTAGGGATCAATCACATGTCAGGTTTTCAGGTACCAGTGCCATCTGTTTTAGTCACAGATAGCCCTCGTACTTATGACAGTTTATGGTGCTGTTCACAAGTCTGTACGAAGCGAGTGGTCCTTGCAAATTCGTGGAGATTTGTCCGACACTGATCCAAATGTCAGATCAAACTAGGCAATGAAAGTCTATGGGTCCGTGATAAAATTGGACAGCACTCTGATGCCATCTGTGTGCTATCCGTTTTTCAATGACTTAAAGATAGAAAGTGGAGAAACTTTTTTTTTTCTTATCAGTGAAAAAACTAACAAAACTCTGACCATACTCTGACGAAAATCCCTGAAACTCTGACCATACTCCGACACTATAAAGAAAATCATTGATGAAACTTGGTCCCCTTTTTGTAAATCAGCTTGCTGATCTATCTGCATATCTCTATCTATGTATTTATCTTTGTATCTATCTATCTATCTATCTATCTATCTATCTATCTATCTATCTATCTATCTATCTATCTATCTATCTACTGTATGTATTTATCTTTGTATCTATCTATACAAAAAAAACCTGACCAGCACCTCCCAAGTGTGAATACGTGCAAGCCATAGTGATTGCAAAATATGTATAAAAAAGCACAGCAGCACTCTGTGAATGCCAAGACATATATTGTCAATGGAAATATCAACTTCCAACTGCATTGTCCCTCCGCAAGATGTACTTGCTGAGGGACAATGCAAAGGTTCTTAGTGAATAAATTGGCCAATTCATGTGTGCCCATCAACCACGGCAAGGTGACGCTTGTGTCTGATGGGTCCTATCATAACCCTTCCCTACCCTACTGTGCCCAGGAGAGACATGTTTGTCCATTATTGTAGCATTTAGCCCAAAAGTGGCATGTACAGTAGGCTAGGGAAGGGTTATGATTGGACCCTTCAGAGAAGCATCACCTTGCCGTGGTTGATAGGCACACATGAAATGGCAAATTTATGCGCTAAGAACGTTGCTTTTTTTGTAAGTACATCTTGCTGAGGGACAATGCCGTTGGAAGATGATATTTCCATTGGCACTATATGTCTTGGCATTCACAGAGTGCTGCTGTGCATTTTTATGCATATCTACAGTATGTTGTCATTTTATATTATGGATGTGAATAAATGCTTGTTTGATGTTTTGCACAAGAGCTGAATTTATTACATTTTCGTGCAAATCTGATATACTGGCCTCCTGCAAGTGTATGTGACTAAGGGCTCATTCAGATGTCAGTGATTTTTCTAGTACACGGAGTTTTCAGTGTTTTTGATCAGACTGGCCTCAAAGTTTGGTGAGTGTCAGTTTTGAACAGTGTAGTTGGAATTTCATCAGTTTTTAACGGATGATAAAAAAAACAACTGATGGAGGTTTCTCAAGCGTCTCCTATCAAACAGTCCATGAAATACAGATAGCATAAAGATGGCATCTGAATGTGATTTGTTTTGTTTTTTTACAGATCCATAGACTTGCACTTACGACATTAATCAAGATCAGACTTCTCCGAGATTGTGTGTGGACCTTGGGCTGCCAAAATACACCGACATGAGCAACCTCATAGACTAAAATAGGTATGAGTTCTATGTGTGAAAAACACAGATAATCATCCAAGAAAAACTGCTGCCTGAATGACCCCCTAAGAGTGCCTTAATGGAAAATAGAATTCAGCAGGTTAACGTCTGAGAATGGACACACAGTGCAACTGGGATAAGTTGAAGGCCCTAGAGAACCTCGAATACCATGAGTCCACCATGGCCATGACCCAGGCCTTGGTATGGCTACCATGTGACAAACAATACTGCAGAAAAAGCAGAGAAGAACATCAGGAACCCTTTCAACCATCCTGAAGAAGTACTGGCTAGAGCAGAGCTGCTGACTGTAACGATGGTCTAGTTTCTCAGTTTTACTTATATGTCCCAGCTTGGGCCCCAGCCTCTGCTTCCTCATCCTATGGCAGTCTTTCTTTCCTGTGGTCCACTCTGGAGTTTACAGGCTGCAGGTCAAGCTCTAGTGATGTCATCACTCAAGGCCCTTTAAAGGGAACCTGTCACCCCGTTTTTTCAAGATGAGCTACAAATACCGTTAAATAGGGGCAGAGCTGTGCTTTACATTAGTGTATTTTGGAGCCTTTATTCCCCACCTATGCTGCCGAAATACCTTTGTAAAGTCGCCGTTTTGGGCTGTCACTCACGCTGGTCAGGTCATATGGGCGTGGTGACAGCGCTGTTTCTCCCCCTGATCTCCGTTGGTGGCGTAGTGGTGTGCGCATGTCCAACTGGCGAATCCACTGCGCAGCTTGAAGGAAAATAGCGCGATCTGCGCTATTCAGCTGTTTATCGGTGGGCGCGGGATGCCGCGCGTGCGCAGATGGCGGTCGCGGCGGCCATTTTCCTGCAGCCGAGATGCGAACTCGGCTTCAGGAAAATGGCCGCCGAGATCTCCATGTGCGCACGCGCGGCATCCCGCGGCCATTTTCCTGAAGCCCCGGGAAGCTGAGAAGAACCATCTACGCACGCGCGGCCTCACAAAGATGGCCGCGCCCACCGATAAACGGCTGAATAGCGCAGATCGCGCTATTTTCCTTCAAGCTGCGCAGTGGATTCGCCAGTTGGACATGCGCACACCACTACACCACCAACGGAGATCTGGGGGAGAAACAGCGCTGTCACCACGCCCATATGACCTGACCAGCGTGAGTGACAGCCCATAACGGCGACTTTACAAAGGTATTTCGGCAGCATAGGTGGGGAATAAAGGCTCACAAAATACACTAACGTAAAGCACAGCTCTGCCCCTATTTAACGGTATTTGTAGCTCATCTTGAAAAAACGGGGTGACAGGTTCCCTTTAAGGCTGACATTTTCACTCGTGTGTCGAAGTATTGAGTAAGTTAGTATTCGATTACGGTGTGCTTCTGAAGTTACCTCATCCGTTCTCCCAGCTGGTTTGTGTGTTCAGACTAAGCTGCAGCTTAGTGAATCCACCTCACTAGGTGTGCCCTAACACACAGTACCCAAAGCTGCAGGTTGGCACAGGTTGAAAAAAACATGAGACGGGTGTTCAGATGTGCATCACATAACAGTAGCAGCCTTCCCTGCCTCAAAGTCCACCAAAAAAGAAAGAATTGAGAGTGGTAGCAGTTTCTAGACCTTAAGAAGTGGCGCTGGCATATGGAGGACTACACAGTCCTCCATATATATGAGCTCTGACTAACCCGTCTCTGCACCACTGATTGACATCTTCCTGCCTAAACTGTGAATAGACAGAAAACTGCCAGTCAATTTATCATGGGCGCTGGTTAGCCAGAGCGCATGATTATCAACAACTATATAGCAGCAGTGTATCATTAAAAGGACTGGCAAAGTTACAGCAGCTAAAAAACATACAAAAAAACCCTTTATTTGCTGCAGCTCTTCTAGTCCTCTCATGCATAAACTCCAGCAATGTAGTCATCGATAATTACAATGGCAGATTTATGTCAATCAATGGTGCAAATGGGCTAGGCGGAGCTCATATATCTGGAGGACTATATAACAGAATATACAAATAATATAGCAAGTAGCCCAGTAAGTGACCCAGCAATGCAATCAGGGTCTCTGCCCTCTCAGATGAAGACTTTGTAAAGATTCTCTTTAATGCTGCATTTCCCCTTCAGTGCATCTGTGTATAAGAAATACCATTGCCCGCAAACCCATTATTTCGGCGTACTCAGTGTAATGCATCTTTTAGCTTGAAAGAGTGAACGGATTAACTCAGTGTTTTAAAAGTAGCAGCTGGCTGCTAGGATTATGGGACCCATCAGTGAATTCACCATTTGAATGCTGAAAGTGACTACAGTTCCCTAGTTCGGAGGTCTCCATTGCTTTTTAGTTGCATTTACAAATGAATACAAATAAAATAACCAAACACAAAATGTCCGTGTAACAAAAAATGAGTAGTGGAGCTGTGCTTGTCTAAAGTCCAGTCATACATGCTATACTGCCCTGTGACCCTAACCATAGAGCCTAATACATGCTATACTGCCCTGTGACCCTAACCATAGAGCCTAATACATGCTATACTGCCCTGTGTCCCTAACCATAGAGCCTAATACATGCTGTACTGCCCTGTGTCCCTAACCATAGAGCCTAATACATGCCGTACTGCCCTGTGTCCCTAACCATAGAGCCTAATACATGCCGTACTGCCCTGTGTCCCTAACCATAGAGCCTAATACATGCCGTACTGCCCTGTGTCCCTAACCATAGAGCCTAATACATGCCGTACTGCCCTGTGTCCCTAACCATAGAGCCTAATACATGCTGTACTGCCCTGTGTCCCTAACCATAGAGACTAATACATGCCGTACTGCCCTGTGACCCTAACCATAGAGCCTAATACATGCTATACTGCCCTGTGACCCTAACCATAGAGCCTAATACATGCTATACTGCCCTGTGTCCCTAACCATAGAGCCTAATACATGCTGTACTGCCCTGTGTCCCTAACCATAGAGCCTAATACATGCCGTACTGCCCTGTGTCCCTAACCATAGAGCCTAATACATGCCGTACTGCCCTGTGTCCCTAACCATAGAGCCTAATACATGCCGTACTGCCCTGTGTCCCTAACCATAGAGCCTAATACATGCTGTACTGCGCTGTGTCACTAACCATAGAGCCTAATACATGCCGTACTGCCCTGTGTCCCTAACCATAGAGCCTAATACATGCTATACTGCCCTGTGTCCCTAACCATAGAGCCTAATACATGCCGTACTGCCCTGTGTCCCTAACCATAGAGCCTAATACATGCCGTACTGCCCTGTGTCCCTAACCATAGAGCCTAATACATGCTATACTGCCCTGTGTCCCTAACCATAGAGCCTAATACATGCCGTACTGCCCTGTGTCCCTAACCATAGAGCCTAATACATGGTATACTGCCCTGTGTCCCTAACCATAGAGCCTAATACATGCCGTACTGCCCTGTGTCCCTAACCATAGAGCCTAATACATGCTGTACTGCCCTGTGTCCCTAACCATAGAGCCTAATACATGCCGTACTGCCCTTTGACCCTAACCATAGAGCCTAATACATGCTGTACTGCCCTATGTCCCTAACCATAGAACCTAATACATGCTGTACTGCCCTGTGTCCCTAACCATAGAGCCTAATACATGCTGTACTGCCCTATGTCCCTAACCATAGAACCTAATACATGCTGTACTGCCCTGTGTCCCTAACCATAGAGCCTAATACATGCCGTACTGCCCTTTGACCCTAACCATAGAGCCTAATACATGCTGTACTGCCCTGTGTCCCTAACCATAGAGCCTAATACATGCTGTACTGCCCTGTGACCCTAACCATAGAGCCTAATACATGCTGTACTGCCCTGTGTCCCTAACCATAGAGCCTAATACATGCTGTACTGCCCTGTGTCCCTAACCATAGAGCCTAATACATGCTGTACTGCCCTGTGTCCCTAACCATAGAGCCTAATACATGCCGTACTGCCCTGTGACCCTAACCATAGAGCCTAATACATGCTATACTGCCCTGTGTCCCTAACCATAGAGCCTAATACATGCTGTACTGCCCTGTGTCCCTAACCATAGAGCCTAATACATGCTGTACTGCCCTGTGTCCCTAACCATAGAGCCTAATACATGCTGTACTGCCCTGTGTCCCTAACCATAGAGCCTAATACATGCTATACTGCCCTGTGTCCCTAACCATAGCGCCTAATACATGCTGTACTGCCCTGTGTCACTAACCATAGAGCCTAATACATGCCGTACTGCCCTGTGTCCCTAACCATAGAGCCTAATACATGCTATACTGCCCTGTGACCCTAACCAAAGAGCCTAATACATGCTATACTGCCCTGTGTCCCTAACCATAGAGCCCAATACATGCTGTACTGCCCTGTGTCACTAACCATAGAGCCTAATACATGCTGTACTGCCCTGTGACCCTAACCAAAGAACCTAATACATGCTATACTGCCCTGTGTCCCTAACCATAGAGCCTAATACATGCTGTACTGCCATGTGTCACTAACCATAGAGCCTAATACATGCTATACTGCCCTGTGACCCTAACCATAGAGCCTAAAACATGCTATACTGCCCTGTGACCCTAACCATAGAGCCTAATACATGCTGTACTGCCCTTTGACCCTAACCAAAGAACCTAATACATGCTGTACTGCCCTGTGTCCCTAACCATAGCGCCTAATACATGCTGTACTGCCCTGTGTCACTAACCATAGAGCCTAATACATGCCGTACTGCCCTGTGTCCCTAACCATAGAGCCTAATACATGGTATACTGCCCTGTGTCCCTAACCATAGAGCCTAATACATGCCGTACTGCCCTGTGTCCCTAACCATAGAGCCTAATACATGCTGTACTGCCCTGTGTCCCTAACCATAGAGCCTAATACATGCCGTACTGCCCTTTGACCCTAACCATAGAGCCTAATACATGCTGTACTGCCCTATGTCCCTAACCATAGAACCTAATACATGCTGTACTGCCCTGTGTCCCTAACCATAGAGCCTAATACATGCTGTACTGCCCTATGTCCCTAACCATAGAACCTAATACATGCTGTACTGCCCTGTGTCCCTAACCATAGAGCCTAATACATGCCGTACTGCCCTTTGACCCTAACCATAGAGCCTAATACATGCCGTACTGCCCTGTGTCCCTAACCATAGAGCCTAATACATGCTGTACTGCCCTGTGACCCTAACCATAGAGCCTAATACATGCTGTACTGCCCTGTGTCCCTAACCATAGAGCCTAATACATGCTGTACTGCCCTGTGTCCCTAACCATAGAGCCTAATACATGCTGTACTGCCCTGTGTCCCTAACCATAGAGCCTAATACATGCCGTACTGCCCTGTGACCCTAACCATAGAGCCTAATACATGCTATACTGCCCTGTGTCCCTAACCATAGAGCCTAATACATGCTGTACTGCCCTGTGTCCCTAACCATAGAGCCTAATACATGCTGTACTGCCCTGTGTCCCTAACCATAGAGCCTAATACATGCTGTACTGCCCTGTGTCCCTAACCATAGAGCCTAATACATGCTATACTGCCCTGTGACCCTAACCATAGAGCCTAATACATGCTATACTGCCCTGTGTCCCTAACCATAGAGCCCAATACATGCTGTACTGCCCTGTGTCACTAACCATAGAGCCTAATACATGCTGTACTGCCCTGTGACCCTAACCAAAGAACCTAATACATGCTATACTGCCCTGTGTCCCTAACCATAGAGCCTAATACATGCTGTACTGCCATGTGTCACTAACCATAGAGCCTAATACATGCTATACTGCCCTGTGACCCTAACCATAGAGCCTAATACATGCTATACTGCCCTGTGACCCTAACCATAGAGCCTAATACATGCTGTACTGCCCTTTGACCCTAACCATAGAGCCTAATACATGCTATACTGCCCTGTGACCCTAACCATAGAGCCTAAAACATGCTATACTGCCCTGTGACCCTAACCAAAGAACCTAATACATGCTGTACTGCCCTGTGTCCCTAACCATAGCGCCTAATACATGCTGTACTGCCCTGTGTCACTAACCATAGAGCCTAATACATGCCGTACTGCCCTGTGTCCCTAACCATAGAGCCTAATACATGCCGTACTGCCCTGTGTCCCTAACCATAGAGCCTAATACATGCCGTACTGCCCTTTGACCCTAACCAAAGAACCTAATACATGCCGTACTGCCCTGTGTCCCTAACCATAGAGCCTAATACATGCTGTACTGCCCTGTGACCCTAACCATAGAGCCTAATACATGCTGTACTGCCCTGTGTCACTAACCATAGAGCCTAATACATGCTGTACTGCCCTGTGTCCCTAACCATAGAGCCTAATACATGCTGTACTGCCCTGTGTCCCTAATCATAGAGCCTAATACATGCTGTACTGCCCTTTGACCCTAACCATAGAGCCTAATACATGCTGTACTGCCCTGTGTCCCTAACCATAGAGCCTAATACATGCTGTACTGCCCTTTGACCCTAACCAAAGAACCTAATACATGCTATACTGCCCTGTGACCTTAACCATAGAGCCTAATACATGCTGTACTGCCCTGTGACCATAACCATAGAGCCTAATACATGCTGTACTGCCCTGTGACCCTAACCATAGAGCCTAATACATGCTATACTGCCCTGTGTCCCTAACCATAGAGCCTAATACATGCTATACTGCCCTGTGACCCTAACCAAAGAGCCTAATACATGCTATACTGCCCTGTGACCCTAACCATAGAGCCTAATACATGCTGTACTGCCCTGTGACCCTAACCATAGAGCCTAATACATGCTATACTGCCCTGTGACCCTAACCATAGAGCCTAATACATGCTATACTGCCCTGTGACCCTAACCAAAGAGCCTAATACATGCTGTACTGCCCTGTGACCCTAACCATAGAGCCTAATACATGCTGTACTGCCCTGTGACCCTAACCATAGAGCCTAATACATGGTATACTGCCCTGTGTCCCTAACCATAGAGCCTAATACATGCTATGCTGCCCTGTGACACTAACCAAAGAGCCTAATACATGCTGTACTGCCCTGTGTCCCTAACTATAGAGCCTAATACATGCTGTACTGCCCTGTGTCCCTAACCATAGAGCCTAATACATGCTGTACTGCCCTGTGTCCCTAACCATAGAGCCTAATACATGCTGTACTGCCCTGTGTCCCTAACCATAGAGCCTAATACATGCTGTACTGCCCTGTGTCCCTAACCATAGAGCCTAATACATGCTGTACTGCCCTGTGTCCCTAACCATAGAGCCTAATACATGCTGTACTGCCCGGTGTCCCTAACCATAGAGCCTAATACATGCTATACTGCCCTGTGTCCCTAACCATAGAGCCTAATACATGCTGTACTACCCTGTGACCCTAACCATAGAGCCTAATACATGCTGTACTGCCCTGTGTCCCTAACCATAGAGCCTAATACATGCTGTACTGCCCTTTGACCGTAACCATAGAGCCTAATACATGCTGTACTGCCCTGTGTCCCTAACCATAGAGCCTAATACATGCTGTACTGCCCTTTGACCCTAACCAAAGAACCTAATACATGCTATACTGCCCTGTGACCTTAACCATAGAGCCTAATACATGCTGTACTGCCCTGTGACCATAACCATAGAGCCTAATACATGCTGTACTGCCCTGTGTCCCTAACCATAGAGCCTAATACATGCTATACTGCCCTGTGACCCTAACCAAAGAGCCTAATTCATGCTATACTGCCCTGTGACCCTAACCATAGAGCCTAATACATGCTGTACTGCCCTGTGACCCTAACCATAGAGCCTAATACATGCTATACTGCCCTGTGACCCTAACCATAGAGCCTAATACATGCTATACTGCCCTGTGACCCTAACCAAAGAGCCTAATACATGCTGTACTGCCCTGTGACCCTAACCATAGAGCCTAATACATGCTGTACTGCCCTGTGACCCTAACCATAGAGCCTAATACATGGTATACTGCCCTGTGTCCCTAACCATAGAGCCTAATACATGTTATACTGCCCTGTGACACTAACCAAAGAGCCTAATACATGCTGTACTGCCCTGTGTCCCTAACTATAGAGCCTAATACATGCTGTACTGCCCTGTGTCCCTAACCATAGAGCCTAATACATGCTGTACTGCCCTGTGTCCCTAACCATAGAGCCTAATACATGCTGTACTGCCCTGTGTCCCTAACCATAGAGCCTAATACATGCTGTACTGCCCTGTGTCCCTAACCATAGAGCCTAATACATGCTGTACTGCCCTGTGTCCCTAACCATAGAGCCTAATACATGCTGTACTGCCCTGTGACCCTAACCATAGAGCCTAATACATGCTGTACTGCCCTGTGACCCTAACCAAAGAACCTAATACATGCTGTACTGCCCTTTGACCCTAACCAAAGAACCTAATACATGCTATACTGCTATACTGCCCTGTGACCCTAACCATAGAGCCTAATACATGCTGTACTGCCCTGTGTCCCTAACCATAGAGCCTAATACATGCTGTACTGCCCTTTGACCCTAACCAAAGAACCTAATACATGCTATACTGCCCTGTGACCCTAACCATAGAGCCTAATACATGCTGTACTGCCCTTTGACCCTAACCAAAGAACCTAATACATGCTATACTGCCCTGTGTCCCTAACCATAGAGCCTAATACATGCTGTACTGCCCTGTGACCCTAACCAAAGAGCCTAATACATGCTATACTGCCCTGTGACCCTAACCAAAGAGCCTAGTACATGCTATACTGCCCTGTGATCCTAACGATAGAGCCTAATACATGCTATACTGCCCTATGACCCTAACCATAGAGCCTAATACATGCTATACTGCCCTATGACCCTAACCATAGAGCCTAATACATGCTGTACTGCCCTGTGACCCTAACCATAGAGCCTAATACATGCTGTACTGCCCTGTGACCCTAACCATAGAGCCTAATACATGCTGTACTGCCCTGTGACCCTAACCATAGAGCCTAATACATGCTGTACTGCCCTTTGACCCTAACCAAAGAACCTAATACATGCTATACTGCCCTGTGACCCTAACCATAGAGCCTAATACATGCTGTACTGCCCTGTGTCCCTAACCATAGAGCCTAATACATGCTGCACTGCCCTTTGACCCTAACCAAAGAACCTAATACATGCTATACTGCCCTGTGACCCTAACCATAGAGCCTAATACATGCTGTACTGCCCTGTGACCCTAACCAAAGAGCCTAATACATGCTATACTGCCCTGTGACCCTAACCATAGAGCCTAATACATGCTGTACTGCCCTGTGACCCTAACCATAGAGCCTAATACATGCTGTACTGCCCTGTGACCCTAACCATAGAGCCTAATACATGCTGTTCTGCCCTTTGACCCTAACCAAAGAGCCTAGTACATGCTATACTGCCCTGTGATCCTAACCATAGAGCCTAATACACGCTATACTGCCCTATGACCCTAACCATAAAGCCTAATACACGCTGTACTGCCCTGTGACCCTAACCATAGAGCCTAATACATGCTGTACTGCCCTGTGACCCTAACCATAGAGCCTAATACATGCTATACTGCCCTGTGACCCTAACCATAGAGCCTAATACATGCTATACTGCCCTGTGATCCTAACCATAGAGCCTAATACATGCTATACTGCTCTGTGACCCTAACCATAGAGCCTAATACATGCTATACTGCCCTATGACCCTAACCATAGAGCCTAATACATGCTGTACTGCCCTGTGACCCTAACCATAGAGCCTAATACATGCTGTACTGCCCTGTGACCCTAACCATAGAGCCTAATACATGCTATACTGCCCTGTGATCCTAACCATAGAGCCTAATACATGCTGTACTGGCCTGTGACCCTAACCATAGAGCCTAATACATGCTATACTGCCCTATGACTCTAACCATAGAGCCTAATACATGCTGTACTGCCCTGTGACCCTAACCATAGAGCCTAATACATGCTATACTGCTCTGTGACCGTAACCATAGAGCCTAATACATGCTATACTGCCCTATGACCCTAACCATAGAGCCTAATACATGCTGTACTGGCCTGTGACCCTAACCATAGAGCCTAATACATGCTATACTGCTCTGTGACCCTAACCATTGAGCCTAATACATGCTATACTGCTCTGTGACCCTAACCATAGAGCCTAGTACATGCTATACTGCCCTGTGACCCTAACCATTAGGCCTAATACATGCTGTACTGCCCTGTGACCCTAACCATAGAGCCTAATATATGCTATACTGCTCTGTGACCCTAACCATAGAGCCTAATACATGCTATACTGCCCTATGACCCTAACCATAGAGCCTAATACATGCTGTACTGCCCTGTGACCCTAACCATAGAGCCTAATACATGCTATACTGCTCTGTGACCCTAACCATAGAGCCTAATACATGCTATACTGCTCTTTGACCCTAACCATAGAGCGTAATACATGCTATACTGCCCTGTGTCCCTAACCATAGAGCCTAATACAAGCTATACTGCCCTATGACCCTAACCATAGAGCCTAATACATGCTGTACTGCCCTGTGACCCTAACCATAGAGCCTAATACATGCTGTACTGCCCTATGACCCTAACCATAGAGCCTAATACATGCTGTACTGCTCTGTGACCTTAACCATAGAGCATAATACATGCTATACTGCCCTGTGACCCTAACCATAGAGCCTAATACATGCTATACTGCCCTGTGACCCTAACCATAGAGCCTAATACAAGCTATACTGCCCTATGACCCTAACCATAGAGCCTAATACATGCTGTACTGCCCTGTGACCCTAACCATAGAGCCTAATACATGCTATACTGCTCTGTGACCCTAACCATAGAGCATAATACATGCTATACTGCCCTGTGACCCTAACCATAGAGCCTAATACATGCTATACTGCCCTGTGTCCCTAACCATAGAGCCTAATACATGCTGTACTGCCCTGTGTCCCTAACCATAGAGCCTAATACATGCTATACTGCCCTGTGTCCCTAACCATAGAGCCTAATACATGCTGTGCTGCCATGTGACCCTAACCATAGAGCCTAATACATGCTGTACTGCCCTGTGACCCTAACCATAGAGCCTAAGACATGCTGTACTGCCCTGTGTCCCTAACCATAGAGCCTAATACATGCTATACTGCCCTGTGACCCTAACCATAGAGCATAATACATGCTGTACTGCCCTGTGACCCTAACCAAAGAACCTAATACATGCCGTACTGCCCTGTGACCCTAACCATAGAGCCTAATACATGCTAAACTGCCCTGTGACCCTAACCATAGAGCCTAATACATGCTGTACTGCCCTATGACCCTAACCATAGAGCCTAATACATGCTGTACTGCCCTGTGACCCTAACCAAAGAACCTAATACATGCCGTACTGCCCTGTGACCCTAACCATAGAGCCTAATACATGCTAAACTGCCCTGTGACCCTAACCATAGAGCCTAATACATGCTGTACTGCCCTGTGACCCTAACTATAGAGCCTAATACATGCTATACTGCCCTGTGACCCTAACCATAGAGCCTAGTACATGCTATACTGCTGTATGATCCTAACCATAGAGCCTAATACATGCTATACAGCCCCGTGATCCTAACCATAGAGCCTAATACATGCTATACTGCCCTGTGACCCTAACCATAGAGCCTAATACATGCTATACTGCCCTGTGACCCTAACCATAGAGCCTAATACATGCTATACTGCCCTGTGACCCTAACCATAGAGCCTAATACATGCTGTACTGCCCTGTGACCCTAACCATAGAGCCTAATACATGCTGTACTGCCCTGTGACCCTAACCATAGAGCCTAATACATGCTGTTCTGCCCTTTGACCCTAACCAAAGAGCCTAGTACATGCTATACTGCCCTGTGATCCTAACCATAGAGCCTAATACATGCTATACTGCCCTATGACCCTAACCATAGAGCCTAATACATGCTATACTGCCCTGTGATCCTAACCATAGAGCCTAATACATGCTATACTGCTCTGTGACCCTAACCATAGAGCCTAATACATGCTATACTGCCCTATGACCCTAACCATAGAGCCTAATACATGCTGTACTGCCCTGTGACCCTAACCATAGAGCCTAATACATGCTGTACTGCCCTGTGACCCTAACCATAGAGCCTAATACATGCTATACTGCCCTGTGATCCTAACCATAGAGCCTAATACATGCTGTACTGGCCTGTGACCCTAACCATAGAGTCTAATACATGCTATACTGCCCTATGACTCTAACCATAGAGCCTAATACATGCTGTACTGCCCTGTGACCCTAACCATAGAGCCTAATACATGCTATACTGCTCTGTGACCGTAACCATAGAGCCTAATACATGCTATACTGCCCTATGACCCTAACCATAGAGCCTAATACATGCTGTACTGGCCTGTGACCCTAACCATAGAGCCTAATACATGCTATACTGCTCTGTGACCCTAACCATTGAGCCTAATACATGCTATACTGCTCTGTGACCCTAACCATAGAGCCTAGTACATGCTATACTGCCCTGTGACCCTAACCATTAGGCCTAATACATGCTGTACTGCCCTGTGACCCTAACCATAGAGCCTAATACATGCTATACTGCTCTGTGACCCTAACCATAGAGCCTAATACATGCTATACTGCCCTATGACCCTAACCATAGAGCCTAATACATGCTGTACTGCCCTGTGACCCTAACCATAGAGCCTAATACATGCTATACTGCTCTGTGACCCTAACCATAGAGCCTAATACATGCTATACTGCCCTGTGACCCTAACCATAGAGCCTAATACAAGCTATACTGCCCTATGACCCTAACCATAGAGCCTAATACATGCTGTACTGCCCTGTGACCCTAACCATAGAGCCTAATACATGCTGTACTGCCCTGTGACCCTAACCATAGAGCCTAATACATGCTGTACTGCTCTGTGACCCTAACCATAGAGCATAATACATGCTATACTGCCCTGTAACCCTAACCATAGAGCCTAATACATGCTGTACTGCCCTGTGACCCTAACCATAGAGCCTAATACATGCTATACTGCTCTGTGACCCTAACCATAGAGCCTAATGCATGCTATACTGCCCTATGACCCTAACCATAGAGCCTAATACATGCTGTACTGCCCTGTGTCCCTAACCATAGAGCCTAATACATGCTATACTGCCCTGTGACCCTAACCATAGAGCATAATACATGCTGTACTGCCCTGTGACCCTAACCAAAGAACCTAATACATGCCGTACTGCCCTGTGACCCTAACCATAGAGCATAATACATGCTATACTGCCCTGTAACCCTAACCATAGAGCCTAATACATGCTGTACTGCCCTGTGACCCTAACCATAGAGCCTAATACATGCTATACTGCTCTGTGACCCTAACCATAGAGCCTAATACATGCTATACTGCCCTATGACCCTAACCATAGAGCCTAATACATGCTATACTGCCCTGTGACCCTAACCATAGAGCCTAATACATGCTGTTCTGCCCTTTGACCCTAACCAAAGAGCCTAGTACATGCTATACTGCCCTGTGATCCTAACCATAGAGCCTAATACATGCTGTGCTGCCATGTGACCCTAACCATAGAGCCTAATACATGCTGTACTGCCCTGTGACCCTAACCATAGAGCCTAAGACATGCTGTACTGCCCTGTGTCCCTAACCATAGAGCCTAATACATGCTATACTGCCCTGTGACCCTAACCATAGAGCATAATACATGCTGTACTGCCCTGTGACCCTAACCAAAGAACCTAATACATGCCGTACTGCCCTGTGACCCTAACCATAGAGCCTAATACATGCTAAACTGCCCTGTGACCCTAACCATAGAGCCTAAGACATGCTGTACTGCCCTGTGTCCCTAACCATAGAGCCTAATACATGCTATACTGCCCTGTGACCCTAACCATAGAGCATAATACATGCTGTACTGCCCTGTGACCCTAACCAAAGAACCTAATACATGCCGTACTGCCCTGTGACCCTAACCATAGAGCCTAATACATGCTAAACTGCCCTGTGACCCTAACCATAGAGCCTAATACATGCTGTACTGCCCTGTGACCCTAACCATAGAGCCTAATACATGCTATACTGCCCTGTGACCCTAACCATAGAGCCTAGTACATGCTATACTGCTGTATGATCCTAACCATAGAGCCTAATACATGCTATACAGCCCCGTGATCCTAACCATAGAGCCTAATACATGCTATACTGCCCTGTGACCCTAACCATAGAGCCTAGTACATGCTATACTGCTGTATGATCCTAACCATAGAGCCTAATACATGCTATACAGCCCCGTGACCCTAACCATAGAACTCACCAGTAGGAAAAAATGACTCTAAAGATAAGCTGTGTAGATGGAAAAACAGTTCTTGCTGCTCTAGTAGTACTATACAAGTTATTTATTTAACTGAGTGTTTCAGTGCCAAACTGGCATCTTTTACATTTAAAAGAAAAACTAAATTAAGAGCAGGTGCAGGTGATGGTTTTCTCTCCATCTGAGAAAATCGCTCCGATTATGTTAATCAAACTATAATCAGAGTGGTATCCGATTTTCTCAGAGGTGGAGAGAGAAAAATGTTTATCCACATTCTTCATACGCATTAAAAAAATGGTAGGAGGAGTGAGGAATGGAGATGTGTGGAAATCACATTGCTGTGATAAGGCTAAGATAAAGGCTAGAGGCAAACGCGCATCGGGGTGGGCGCCATCCAGACAGGGTAATCCTGCTACCAGTATGTCTGCCACACATTTTGTGCAATATGCCTCATAGGTTCACTTTTGTCCACTTCACATTAGGATTTATAATTCACCATATGGGTACACAGCTACCTTTGAATATATGTAAATTGTTTTAACCCTCGTATGGTCTATCCCTATGGCATATATTTAATACGACATGATTCTTTTGTGACTGCAATCATTCATCTACAGTATATACCGTCACAAGATTGTAACACCATCGCTATATATCTTGCTACATATGTGCATGAAATTGTGGTGTATTTTTCTCCCCCCTTTGGGTTTTGTGCCCCCATTTTTTACTGCATTCCTGTGATATGATGCTTTTTGATACATAATGAAGTTTATTCATATTTTATTTACTTGATTTATAGACTTTGGGGTCAGCTTTCTTCTTTGGTACTGTCACCCCTAGACCTTTAGAAGAAAAATTTGTTTGTGTGTGCCGTTAATACTTGGATTGACCTCACAATTGCTGAGCCTGCAAAATCAGGTCAGTTTACACAATCGGGAACAAAGCCTGGCTAATTATAAATGACTAGATGGTGGCCCGATTCTAACGCATCGGGTATTCTAGAATATGTATGTATGTATATAGCAGCCACATAGTATATAGCACAGGCCACGTAGTATATAGGAGTACTACGTGGCCTGTGGTATATACCATGTGGCTGCTATATACATACATACATATTGTAGAATACCCGATGCGTTAATATAGGCCACGCAGTAAATAACACAGCACACGTAGTATATAACACAGCCCACACAGTATATAGCAGCCACGCAGTATATAGCAGCCACGCAGTATATAGCAGCCACGCAGTATATAACACAGCCCACGTAGTATGTAACACTGGCCACGTAATATATAACACAGCCCATGTAATATACACCCCTCCCCCTATACAGTACAGATAATGGCCGGTATACACCACCTCCCCCCTGCAGTGTCCGCACATTACACAGGGTATATATTATATACACACTATATATATATATATATATATATATATATATACACCCCTCCCCCTATACAGTACAGATAATGGCCGGTATACACCACCTCCACCCTGCAGTGTCCGCACATTACACAGGTTATATATTATATACACACTATTTATATATATATATATATATATACACCCCTCGCCCTATACAGTACAGATAATGGCCGGTATACACCGCCTCCTCCCTGCAGTGTCCGCACATTATTTACACCACCGTGCACACGCTGCGCCATCTCTCCATGTAATCTCACCCACACATAGGCCCACCCCCGGGCCTCCTCTGCCAGAAAATGGCGCTGGTTCGGGGCTGCTCTCCAGGCCCCTGGTATTTCTCTCTGTAATCGGTATCTATTAAGTGTCCGGCGCACATGTAAGCAGCAGGGGAGCTGCTCGGTGAGGAGAAGCCGTCATCCTCACGCCGAGGGTGCGCCACCGGTGGCAGGTTTCCAACCTGTCTGACACAGGGCCCGCCAAGGAGAACCGGCGTCATGAAAGTTGCGCAGCGGCGCTGGCCGGATACATAGCTGCAAACGTAAGTGCTCTATTCATGACGACGATCAGCACAAATGGCGTAGCTACGACGGCTACGTGACGGATCAAAGGACTGGGCCGTCGCTGATTGGTCGTGGCTGTTTTGCGGCGACCAATCAGCGAGTTGGATTTCCATGACAGACAGAGGCCGCGACCAATGAATATCCGTGACAGACAGACAGAAGGACAGACGGAAGTGACCCTTAGACAATTATATAGTAGAGTATAACATTACAGCTTTGGCGGCACAGAGCATCATTAGAATCCTTTTCTAAAGGGAAGCCTGTCTACATCTTCATGTCCGCTATGAAAGTAGCATTCAGAAGTGTAATATTTATGAATATGGGGTTAACGCTTGCAGTGAATGGCCAGCGCTGTCGCAAGTGATCATGATATGCAGGCTTCCTTGTCCCACTGCTGCTACTTCTCAGTAATAGGAAGAATGTTGTCAATCAATGACTGGTGGCCGCAGGCTCGGACTGGCCTGTTGGAGCACGGGAGAATCATCTGGTAGGCCCCTGTGAAGTAGTACTTATGAGTAGCGCTAATACATTTGAGTTCAGTTTGCAGAAAAATGTATAATCTAATTATTCATTAAACAAGCTACCCAAGTCAATATTACATAGAATCAAAATTAAATTTGTGTACTAGGGTCAGGTAATAACTGCACGTAACTGAACAGTGGGCTCCAAGAATCAATGTTACTAGTGGGCCTTTGCCAACCCAGTCCGACATTGAGTGGCCGGCTAAGTCTATATATCATCAATACAGCAGACCCTTCCTGCACAGTGCTGGCGATATTGATATGTTTTTCTTTAACCCCTGATTTTTCCTCCCCTTCTTCCAAGAGTGATAACTTTTTATTTTTCCGACCACATAGGCGTACAGTATGTTGATCTTTGCGGTACAATTTGTAGCAGTGGCATAACAACAGGGTCTGGGGCTCGCAGACGCCAGCATAAATTTCAACTGGATGTGCATCATCAGATGCACATTCAGCTAAAGTGTATTGCACTGAACAGACCCTTCTGGCCCATGCACTGCAATGCACGCTGCCAGACAATCAGGGGCAAGCAGCTGACGTTGGCGTGCACGCGACCAGGGGTGTGTGGCTGTAACGACATGTGCTACTGCTGCGCGCTGAAGTCAGCTGCTGGCTTCAGAAGGGAATGCGCTCGACAGGGAAACCAAGGGAAGGTATTTAATTATTAATTTTTGTTAATCAGTGACCATACTACTATGTATGACTATAGGCTGTGCATTACACTGCTATGTATAACTATGGGTGGTGAATAATACTACTATGTATTACTATGGGCTGTGCAGTATATTATATGGAGGACTACGGGCCGTGTATTTTACTTTCTGGATGACTATGGGCCTTACATTATACTTTCTGGATGACTGTGGGCACAGCGATACCAAATAAGTTTTTCTTTTGTTTGTTTCTTTATTTTTAAAAGGAAAAAATGTGATTCAATTTTTTTTACATCTTTTAACCTCTTTAGCCCCCAAGCCTGTTTTTACCTTCATGACCAGGCCAAATTTTACAATTCTGACTAGTGTAATTTTCTGAGGTAATAACTCTAGATCACTTCAATGCATCCCACTGATTCTGAGAGGGTTTTTTGTGACATATTGTACTTCATGATAGGGGTAACATTTATTCAATATGACTTGTGTTTATTTGTGAAAAAAATGGAAATTTTGCCAAAGTTTTAAAACATTTAACAGTTTTCAAACCTTTAATTTGTATGCCCTTAAATCAGAAAGCTATGTCACACAAAATAGTTAATAAATAACATTTTGCACATGTCTACTTAACATCAGCACAATTTTTGAACCATTTTTTTTTCTGTTAGGAAGTTATATGGGTGATAAGTAGGGTTGAGCGAAACGGGTCGGCCATTTTCAGAAGTCGCCGACTTTTGGCAAAGTTTCATGAAACCCGAGCCGACCCCTGTGTGGGGTCGGCCATGAAGTCGGCGATCTTCTGAATCTGGAATCGGAATTCCGATACCGATTCCCGATATGTTTAAGATATCGTGAACTGGTATCGGAATTCAGATTTAAGTGTAAAATAAAGAATTAAAATAAAAAATATCGCTATACTCAACCTGACGCGCCCTGGTACTAACCGGCAGCCTTTCTTCCTTCGAATCAGCGCTTGCAGGACCTTGTGGTGACGTCGCGGTTTGTGATTGGTCGCGCGACCGCCCATGTGACCGCTCGCGCGACCAATCACAAGCCGCGACGTCACCGCAAGGTCCTGCAAGCGCTGATTCTTAGGAAGGAAGGCTGCCGGAAAGAAGCAGGGCGCGTCCGAGGGTGAGTATATTCCTATTAGGTATATACTCACCCTTGGACGCGCCCTGCTTCCTTCCGGCAGCCTTCCTTCCTAAGAATCAGCACTTGCAGGAACTTGCGGTGACGTCGCGGCTTGTGATTGGTCGCGCGAGCGGTCACATGGGCGGTCGCGCGACCAATCACAAGCCGCGACGTCACCGCAAGGTCCTGCAAGCGCTGATTCTTAGGAAGGAAGGCTGCCGGAAAGAAGCAGGGCGCGTCCAAGGGTGAGTATATACCTAATAGGAATATACTCACCCTCGGACGCGCCCTGCTTCTTTCCGGCAGCCTTCCTTCCTAAGAATCAGCGCTTGCAGGACCTTGCGGTGACGTCGCGGCTTGTGATTGGTCGCGCGAGCGGTCACATGGGCGGCCGCGCGACCAATCACAAGCCGCGACGTCACCGCGACGGTTCCCGGTTAGTACCAGGGCGCGTCCGAGGGTGAGTATAGCGATATTTTTCATTTTAATTCTTTATTTTACACTTAAATATAACATTGAGCCGAGAAAAGAAAAAAAATCACATTTTTCCCCACAAAGAAGTTTTTAGCCCCAAATTTTTCATTTTCACAAGAGTCACAAGAGAAATTGCATCATACAATTTGTTGTGTAATTTCTTCTGAGTACGACGATACCCAATATTTGGAGGAAAACTATTATTTTGGCGCACAGCAGGGCTTGGAAGGGAAAGAGTTCCATTTAAATCTCTAATACACAAGCTGCAGATAGGGTGGAGACTGGGCTTCTGGATCTTTCTTTGGCAAATGTTTAAGGGGAAAGGTGTCAACACTTCTGTAGATCCAGGGGGCTGATCCCAGGAGAGGAAGCCACATGTTTACTGAATAGTTGGTATAGTGACGTCGATGGCTTGGGATCTGTTGCTGAGGTCCTGGTGCCAATGTATGGATGGCCTGGATACATGTGCTACAGTTGTGGAATCTGTTGTCTGGATTTGAGGAACTATCCTAAGGACTGTTGGTGCCATCTGGAGCTGGATAAACACGCTACGTTCGAGGGATCTTTACATGTGTAATTTTAAATATTTAAAACATGTTTTTCATTCTAAATTTTTACCCACTAGTCTCACAAAGGCACTTGATCATGTAATCATTTGATTGTATTGATCATACACTGTGCTACTTATGTTGTACATTGTATTATTTAACCTCTTAGTGTTTGACTGACAGCTAGCCTATCAGGTCTTGACCCTGACAGGATCAAGTTGGGTTAGTGATATAACCGTTGTCAGGCCTCCCTGTTGTGAATTCTTTTGTCGGGCTCCCTCCTGTGGTCATGAATAGTACTTCGGCTGGTTCTGTCCATGGACTTCTGTTATGACCTGGTGGTCAGGACAATAATGGACCTGGTGGTTAAGAGCACACGGAATGACCTGATAGTTACTGATAATAAAGGACGAGCTCTGGGACGTGGGAACTCCACTGACCGCAATCCCTAATCCTATCAAACACACTAGAAATAGCCGTGGATTGCGCCTAACGCTACCTATGCAACTCGGCACAGCCTAAGGAACTAGCTAGCCCTGAAGATAGAAAAATAAAGCCTACCGTGCCTCAGAGAAATTCCCCAAAGGAAAAGGCAGCCTCCCACATATAATGACTGTGAGTAAAGATGAAAATACAAACACAGAGATGAAATAGATTTAGCAAAGTGAGGCCCGACTTACTGAACAGACTGAGGATAGGAAAGGTTACTTTGCGGTCAGCACTAAAACCTACAAAAAGACCACGCAGAGGGCGCAAAAAGACCCTCCGCACCGACTCACGGTGCGGAGGCGCTCCCTCTGCGTCCCAGAGCTTCCAGCAAGCAAGACAACAATAAAAATAGCAAGCTGGACAGAAAAATAGCAAACCAAAGAAATACAAGCTGGAACTTAGCTTCTGCTGGGAAGACAGGTCACAAGAATGATCCAGGAGTGAACTAGACCAATACTGGAACATTGACAGGTGGCATGGAGCAAAGATCTAAGTGGAGTTAAATAGAGCAGCAGCTAATGAATTAACCTCGTCACCTGTGGAAGGAAACTCAGAAACACCCACCAGAGGAAGTCCATGGACAGAACCAGCCGAAGTACCATTCATGACCACAGGAGGGAGCCCGACAACAGAATTCACAACAGTACTCCCCCCTTGAGGAGGGGTCACCGAACCCTCACCAGAGCCCCCAGGACGACCAGGATGAGCCAAATGAAAGGCACGAACCAGATCGGCAGCATGAACATCAGAGGCAAAAACCCAGGAATTATCTTCCTGACCATAACCCCTCCACTTGACCAGGTACTGGAGCTTCCGTCTCGAAACACGAGAATCCAAAATCTTCTCCACCACATACTCCAACTCCCCCTCAACCAACACCGGGGCAGGAGGATCAACGGATGGAACCACAGGCGCCACGTATCTCCGCAACAACGACCTATGGAACACATTATGGATGGCAAAAGAAGCAGGAAGGGCCAAACGAAATGACACAGGATTGATAACCTCAGAAATCTTATACGGACCAATGAAACGAGGCTTAAACTTAGGAGAGGAAACCTTCATAGGAACATAACGAGACGACAACCAAACCAAATCCCCAACACGAAGTCGGGGACCCACACAGCGTCGGCGGTTAGCGAAACGTTGAGCCTTCTCCTGGGACAATGTCAAATTGTCCACCACATGAGTCCAAATCTGCTGCAACCTATCCACCACAGTATCTACACCAGGACAGTCCGAAGACTCAACCTGCCCTGAAGAGAAACGAGGATGGAAACCAGAATTGCAGAAAAACGGCGAACCCAAAGTAGCCGAGCTGGCCCGATTATTAAGGGCGAACTCAGCCAACGGCAAAAAGGACACCCAATCATCCTGATCAGCAGAAACAAAGCATCTCAGATATGTTTCCAAAGTTTGATTAGTTTGTTCGGTTTGGCCATTTGTCTGAGGATGGAAAGCCGAGGAAAAAGACAAATCAATGCCCATCCTAGCACAAAAGGATCGCCAAAACCTCGAAACAAACTTGGAACCTCTGTCAGAAACGATGTTCTCCGGGATACCATGTAAACGAACCACATGCTGGAAAAATAATGGCACCAAATCAGAGGAGGAAGGCAATTTAGACAAAGGTACCAAATGGACCATCTTAGAAAAGCGATCACAAACCACCCAAATGACCGACATCTTTTGAGAGACGGGGAGATCTGAAATAAAATCCATAGAAATATGCGTCCAGGGCCTCTTTGGGACCGGCAAGGGCAAAAGCAACCCACTGGCACGAGAACAGCAGGGCTTAGCCCGAGTACAAGTCCCACAGGACTGCACAAAAGAATGCACATCCCGTGACAAAGACGGCCACCAGAAGGATCTAGCCACCAAATCTCTGGTACCAAAGATTCCAGGATGCCCAGCCAACACTGAACAATGAATCTCAGAGATAACTCTACTAGTCCATCTATCAGGGACAAACAGTTTCTCCGCTGGGCAATGGTCAGGTCTATCAGCCGGAAATTTTTGCAGCACCCGCCGCAAATCAGGGGAGATGGCAGACAAAATTACCCCCTCTTTGAGAATACCCGCCGGCTCAGGAACACCCGGAGAGTCAGGCACAAAACTCCTTGACAGGGCATCAGCCTTCACATTCTTAGAGCCCGGAAGGTACGAAACCACAAAATCAAAACGGGAGAAAAATAACGACCATCGAGCCTGTCTCGGATTCAACCATTTGGCAGACTCAAGATAAGTCAAATTCTTGTGATCTGTCAAGACCACCACGCGATGCTTGGCTCCTTCCAGCCAATGACGCCACTCCTCGAATGCCCACTTCATGGCCAACAACTCACGATTACCAACATCATAGTTACGCTCAGCAGGCAAAAACTTTCTAGAAAAGAAAGCACATGGCTTCATCACCGAGCCATCAGAAATTCTTTGCGACAAAACAGCCCCTGCTCCAATCTCAGAAGCATCAACCTCAACCTGAAACGGGAGCGAAACATCTGGCTGGCACAACACAGGGGCAGAAGAAAAACGACGCTTCAACTCCTGAAAAGCCTCTACAGCTGCAGAAGACCAATTGACCACATCAGCACCCTTCTTGGTCAAATCAGTCAACGGTTTAGCAACAGTAGAAAAATTAGCGATGAAGCGCCGATAAAAATTAGCAAAGCCCAGGAACTTTTGCAGGCTCTTCACAGATGTCGGCTGAGTCCAATCGTAAATGGCGTGGACTTTAACAGGGTCCATCTCGATAGTAGAAGGGGAAAAAATGAACCCCAAAAATGAAACCTTCTGAACTCCAAAGAGACACTTTGACCCCTTCACAAACAAGGAATTCGCACGGAGGACCTGGAACACCATTCTGACCTGCTTCACATGAGACTCCCAATCATCCGAAACGACCAAAATATCATCCAAATACACAATCAGGAATTTATCCAGGTAATCTCGGAAGATATCATGCATAAAGGACTGAAATACTGATGGAGCATTGGAAAGCCCGAATGGCATAACCAGGTACTCAAAATGTCCCTCGGGCGTATTAAATGCTGTTTTCCATTCATCGCCTTGTTTAGTACGCACAAGATTATACGCCCCTCGAAGATCTATCTTGGTGAACCAACTAGCCCCTTTAATACGAGCAAACAAATCAGACAGCAACGGCAAAGGATACTGAAATTTGACTGTAATTTTATTAAGAAGGCGGTAATCAATACAAGGTCTCAAAGAACCATCCTTCTTGGCCACAAAAAAGAACCCTGCTCCTAACGGTGATGACGACGGGCGAATATGGCCTTTCTCCAAGGACTCCTTTATATAACTCCGCATAGCGGCGTGCTCTGGCACAGATAAATTGAACAATCGGCCTTTAGGAAACTTACTACCAGGAATCAAATTAATTGCACAATCGCAATCCCTATGAGGAGGTAGGGCACTGGCTTTGGGCTCATCAAATACATCCCGATAATCCGACAAAAACTCTGGAACTTCAGGAGTGGAAGACGAAATAGACAAAAATGGAACATCACCATGTACCCCCTGGCAACCCCAGCTGGACACAGACATAGATTTCCAGTCCAATACTGGATTATGAACCTGTAGCCATGGCAACCCCAAAACGACCACATCATGCAGATTATGCAACACCAGGAAGCGGATATCCGCCTGATGTGCAGGAGCCATGCACATGGTCAATTGGGTCCAGTACTGAGGCTTATTCTTGGCCAAAGGCGTAGCATCAATTCCTCTCAATGGAATAGGATACTGCAAGGGCTCCAAGAAAAAACCACAGCGCCTAGCAAACTCCAAGTCCATCAAATTCAGGGCAGCGCCTGAATCCACAAATGCCATAACAGAATAGGATGACAAAGAGCAAATCAGAGTAACAGACAATAGAAATTTAGACTGTACCGTACCGATGGTGGCAGACCTAGCGAACCGCTTAGTGTGCTTAGGACAATCGGAGATAGCATGAGTGGAATCACCACAGTAAAAACATAGCCCATTCCGACGTCTGTGTTCTTGCCGTTCAGCTCTGGTCAAAGTCCTATCACATTGCATAGGCTCAGGCCCATGCTCAGATAGTACCGCCAAATGGTGCACAGCTTTATGCTCACGCAAGCGTCGATCGATCTGAATGGCCAAGGACATAGACTCATTCAGACCAGCAGGCATGGGAAATCCCACCATGACATCCTTAAGGGCTTCAGAGAGACCCTTTCTGAAGATTGCTGCCAGGGCACATTCATTCCACTGAGTGAGCACAGACCACTTTCTAAACTTCTGACAATATATCTCCGCTTCATCCTGACCCTGACACAGAGCCAGCAAGATTTTCTCTGCCTGATCCACTGAATTAGGTTCGTCATAAAGCAATCCAAGCGCCAGGAAAAATGCATCAACATCACACAATGCCGGATCTCCTGGCGCAAGGGAAAATGCCCAGTCTTGAGGGTCACCACGTAACAAAGAAATAATGATCTTTACTTGTTGAACAGGGTCACCTGAGGAGCGAGGTTTCAAGGCAAGAAACAATTTACAATTATTTTTGAAATTCAAGAACTTAGATCTATCACCAAAAAACAAATCAGGAATTGGAATCCTAGGCTCTGACATCGGATTCTGAACCACAAAATCTTGAATGTTTTGTACCCTTGTAGTGAGATTATCCATCCAAGAGGACAGACCTTGAATGTCCATGTTTACACCAGTGTCCTGAACCACCCAGAGGTAAAGGGGGAAAGAGAGACAAAACACACTGCAAAGAAAAAAAATGGTCTCAGAACTTCTCTTATCCGTCTATTGAGATGCATTAGTACTTTAGGCCACCTGTACTGTTATGACCTGGTGGTCAGGACAATAATGGACCTGGTGGTTAAGAGCACACGGAATGACCTGATAGTTACTGATAATAAAGGACGAGCTCTGGGACGTGGGAACTCTACTGACCGCAATCCCTAATCCTATCAAACACACTAGAAATAGCCGTGGATTGCGCCTAACGCTCCCTATGCAACTCGGCACAGCCTAAGGAACTAGCTAGCCCTGAAGATAGAAAAATAAAGCCTACCTTGCCTCAGAGAAATTCCCCAAAGGAAAAGGCAGCCCCCCACATATAATGACTGTGAGTAAAGATGAAAATACAAACACAGAGATGAAATAGATTTAGCAAAGTGAGGCCCGACTTACTGAACAGACCGAGGATAGGAAAGGTTACTTTGCGGTCAGCACTAAAACCTACAAAAAGACCACGCAGAGGGCGCAAAAAGACCCTCCGCACCGACTCACGGTGCGGAGGCGCTCCCTCTGCGTCCCAGAGCTTCCAGCAAGCAAGACAACAATAAAAATAGCAAGCTGGACAGAAAAATAGCAAACCAAAGAAATACAAGCTGGAACTTAGCTTCTGCTGGGAAGACAGGTCACAAGAACGATCCAGGAGTGAACTAGACCAATACTGGAACATTGACAGGTGGCATGGAGCAAAGACCTAAGTGGAGTTAAATAGAGCAGCAGCTAATGAATTAACCTCGTCACCTGTGGAAGGAAACTCAGAAACACCCACCAGAGGAAGTCTATGGACAGAACCAGTCGAAGTACCATTCATGACCACAGGAGGGAGCCCGACAACAGAATTCACAACAGACTTCCTCTGGTGTGTGTTTCTGAGTTTCCTTCCACAGATGACGAGGTTGATTCGTTAGCTGGCTGCTCTATTTAACTCCACTTAGATCTTTGCTCCATGCCACCTGTCAATGTTCCAGTATTGGTCTAGTTCACTCCTGGATCATTCTTGTGACCTGTCTTCCTAGCAGAAGCTAAGATCCTGCTTGTATTTTCTTTGGTTTGCTATTTTTCTGTCCAGCTTGCTATTTTTATTTTTGTCTTGCTTGCTGGAAGCTCTGGGACGCAGAGGGAGCGCCTCCGCACCGTGAGTCGGTGCGGAGGGTCTTTTTGCGCCCTCTGCGTGGTCTTTTTGTAGGTTTTTGTGCTGACTGCAAAGCAACCTTTCCTATCCTCAGTCTGTTCAGTAAGTCGGGCCTCACTTTGCTAAATCTATTTCATCTCTGTGTTTGTATTTTCATCTTTACTCACAGTCATTATATGTGGGGGGCTGCCTTTTCCTTTGGGGAATTTCTCTGAGGCAAGGTAGGCTTTATTTTTCTATCTTCAGGGCTAGCTAGTTCCTTAGGCTGTGCCGAGTTGCATAGGGAGCGTTAGGAGCAATCCACGGCTATTTCTAGTGTGGTTGATAGGATTGGGGATTGCGGTCAGCAGAGTTCCCACGTCCCAGAGCTCGTCCTTTATTATCAGTAACTATCAGGTCATTCCGTGTGCTCTTAACCACCAGGTCCATTATTGTCCTGACCACCAGGTCATAACACCTCCCGTTGCAAGAGCAAGTAGTCGGCACCCTGTGATCATGCTGTGGGGGTGTCAATGGGTTTATAAAGGGAATGATTTTCCTTTGTCAAACTCCTCACTTCCCGTTTCAGATATACAAATAGTTATTTGGCCTAATTTGCATATTAATAAAAAAAAATGTTGATTTCTCAGTAATGGAAGAACGGTCTGGCCATGTAAAAGACTTGAGGACTTGTCATTGAAGGAGCTACATGCATGGACTTATAAATAGCTTGGAGATGAAAGTACATTGTGATTCTCCTACCTGTAATCCATTGCCGCGCTTCAGTCGCTCTCGTAGGGACCGTAGCACAGGGGTTTCAGCAATAGGAATCCTCTGTTCTCTTGCTGGGAACGTGTCTTCTTTTTCTGTTGGGGTCTCTGCTACATCATCTCCAGATTTGCTTTTGGCCCTAGACTTCATGAATTTCTTTCGTGAAACTGTTGAGTTTGATCTTCCAGCTCTGCTCTCATTGTTCTCATTTTGAGAACGCTGGGTTTCTCTTAGGAAGAAGAACATTACTTTGCTGTCTCGCTCCTTGTACTAGTTGTCCTTGTTCTACACATTCACTGGAAGAGCTGTCCACACTTCATATTACCTTCCCATAGTATTACATTTCAGAAGATGAAACCTCCACATATATTATGTATATCACATAGTAATTACTTAGTCATCAACCAACAGTTGTCCCAATATTTGACCCTACATCAGTTTAGTGGCCTGCTCTCAATCAGTGGAACACACCAAAATCAACTATTGACATGAAATTGAAATTGTTAATCCCAATCTGTAACCAAGTCTGTGTGGTAAAAACCTTAACCACGTTTTCCTTAATTATAGAGCAACCATTGTAGTTAAAGGATCAGGTGTCTCTTTAATTATGAACAAGTCACAAGCCTCAGCTTCTGACAAGGAACAGATAAGATGAGCAGATGAGAAATCATTACCGGGCTTCGTCAAAGAGTGAGCTGACATCTGATCCTCAAAATGTTTCTGTGGGGCACAATACACTCACAGTGTTCTACAGTAAAGAGCTAGTTATTGTAATAAAATATTAATCAACCAATTATTATTCCAAATATCCACTGTTCATGTATACACAAAGAAGCGAAATACACTATTGAGGTCAACTCTGTGGAACTGGTTCGGTATGTAGACAGATCAGCCATAACATTAAAACCGTAACGTGAATAACACTGATTACAATGGTCAAATTCTGAAAAATATTCGGCATTAAGTGAACAATCAGTGAATGAAGTTGATGTATTGTAGGTAAGAAAATATAGCAAAAGCAAATCTGTGTACAACTTTAACTCCTTCATCCCTTGGCCATTTTCCGTTTTTTCCTCCCTTTCTTCCAAGAGTCATAACTTTTTTTTTTGCATCAATATAGCCATATGGGGCTTGTTTTTTTGTGGGATGAGTTGTACTTTTGAATGACCCCATTGATTTTACCATATAATGTACTAGAAAACAGAAAAAAAATTCCAAGTGCGTTGAAGTTGCAAAAAAACTGTAATTCCACCATTATTTTTTGAGTTTTTTTTGTTGACCATGTTCACTACATGGTAACACTGACCTGACAATATGATTCTCCAGGTAAGTACAAGTACGCAGATACCAAACATGTATAGATTTTTTTCACTTGTGAAGTGGTGATTTGGAAATTTGTAAATAAAATAAATAATACATTTGCTTTTGTCGCCATTTTCTGAGACCCATAAGGTTCTCATTTATCACGATCTGGGTGAGGGTGTATTTTTTGCTCACTCAGCTGACATTTTATTTGACACCATTTTGGGGTGGATACGATGTTTTGATCGTCTCTTATTGCATTTTAATGCAGTGGGCAAAAAAAACGTAATTCTAGTGTTTCAAATTTTTTTCCGTTATTTACCAATCAAATTATTTCATGTTTTGATAGATCCAACATTTCTGAAAGCAGCAATACCAAATATGTGTATTTGTTTTTTTTTTCAAAAGGGGGTGATGTGATCTTAGATTATTTTTTTCCCATATTTTTAAAAACTTTTTTTTGTACTTTTTACTGTATTTCTTAGTCCCCTTAGGGAGTTTAAAGCTGCAATCGTCTGATCAGTAAGATCATCATCCATCTCCTCCATGTCTTCAGTTGAAGGCACATCTGAGAGTCAGGATAGTCAGCGTTTTTCTTCTACCGGTAGGAATAAGTGCAAAGGCATTAATTATAATCAAAAGTACAATTCATCTAAACGCACCTACAAAGGCTCATCCGGATCTGCGAAATTACAGGTTGTGAGCCTTTCATCAATTGCTCTGACTGATGCCCAAATAGAGGTGTTAAGCCTTGGGCTTTCCTTCTCTCCTACCTCACCGTTTAATTTTATCACAGCAGTAAAAGACCTCCACTTATTTGCAAGGAAGCTGGTACTTCATAAATTGCACCAAAGAAAAAATTCTGGAGATACACAGTGGACTGCTGAAGAAAAGGAGGCAATTGCAATTCTAAACAAACTTTGTGGAGAATCTGATTATACGGCATCCATGGGTAAGTTTGTGCTACCTAAACCAAAACGGTTTCCCCCTCTAAATCTGTTCCCTGAAATCGATCTATTTGTAAGAGTGGTAACAGAAGACCTTCAAAAAATCCCACAGGGTATTAAATGTGATAATTTGACAAAGGTACAAAGGCAGGCATTGACTGAATTAAAATGCATGAAAGGGGTGCTGGTGAAACCAGCTGACAAAGGAGGCAATGTCGTTACATGGCCTTCCGACATGTACGAGAAGGAGGCACTCCTTCAGCTGAGAGATGAAAGCAAATACAAGCGGTTAAGCTTTAATCCGACATCTACCTTTCAGGTTGAACTGATGGACATTTCGGAAGAAGCTTTTTTAGATGGACTAATATCAACAGAGTTGAAGGAAGGTCTGATTCCTGTTGTACCACGGACACCATGCCTGCACCTGCTGCCTAAAATCCACAAACGTTTGTCATGTCCGCCAGGACAACCTATCGTCTCTGGCAATGGTAGATTGACCGAAAATATAGGTAAGATGTTGGACTTTCACCTTAAACCACTGGTTGAAACATTGCCATCCTTTCTAAGAGATACGGGTGATTTTCTCACCAAGATCACAAATATCTGTCTAGAACCTGACATGTGGTTGGTGACACTAGATGTAGAGTTCCTCTACACTTCTATAAGACATGTTAATGGCCTGGAAGCTGTCAATTCTTTTCTTGCCATGACAGGCATAGATGACCATTTTATCCGCTTTCTGATGTCTATATTGGAATTTGCACTATCTCACAATTTCTTTATTTTTAAAGAGGCACTCTACCTGCAGCTCCAGGGTACAGCCATGGGGGCGGCCTTTGCGCCGTCCTACACATGTCTGTTCCTGGGGCTGTGGGAGAGGAGAACTTTCATCATGGACGCCACCCCTTTGTCATCTACAGTACTAATGTGGACACGCTACATAGATGATGTCTTTGCGATTTGGCAGGGTAGTGAAAGAGATCTTTTGAATTTTGTTGAACATCTTAACGATAATGATTTTAACATCAAACTTACTTGCCATTATAGCCGAGACTACGTGGAGTTCCTCGATGTGTGTGTCCGAAAGGGGTGAGGATGGTTTCCTGCAGAGTGACTTACATAGGAAATAGACATCAGTCAACAGCTTACTCCATACCTCCTCAGCTCATCCTACACATCTGAAGGACAATATTCCATATGGTCAGTTTTTGAGGGCTAAACGGATTTGATCTGAGGTCGCATAGTACCAAAAACAAGCTGATGAAATCTTCAATTGTTTCTGTGACCGTGGTTACTCGGAAACAGTTGTGAAGAAAGGCATGAGGAAAGCTTCACATATTGCTAGAAATGATCTTTTGAAAACCAAAAAGAAATTGGAGACATCACAACAGGTGAGATTTATTTCTACCTATTCCAGCAATGCTATGGCCTTTATAGATATATTAGGCAAGTATTGGCCAGTTATCAAACAGGACACCGTGTTGGCTAAGTGTATCAACACTACACCCTTCATCACATATAGGAGAAACAAGAATTTGCGGGATATGTTAACCCCCAGTTACTATAAAGGTCAAGAATCTAAGAGTGTTTTCGGATCTAAGGGCCCCAGATGGGGTTTCTTTCCTTGTAAAATTGTGCTGCTTGCACAAATTTGGAACGCTGTTTTAACTTCATGTCTAGTGACGGTCTAAAAGAATTCCGCATCACTCAGCATATTACATGTTCAACAGAAGGTGAAGTATACTATGCCACATGCCCCTGTGGCTTAATATGTCGGTTTGACCTCACGACAACTCGTGTGAGAGTCAGAGAACATGTTCACGACATAAAAGGTGCCTTGGACTCATCAGCTGATGAATTCCTGAAGCCTATTCCTAGACACTTCAAGGAAAAGCATGGATGCAATACCAACCTGTTACGAATCCGTGGCATTGACTGTGTTCTAATAGACAAACGTGGTGGAGATATCAAGAAGAGACTTGCTCAGTTGGAAACGCAATGGATCATTCACAATGATTGCATTCGCCCTAAAGGCCTTAATGAGGTCCTTAGTTTTGTTCCATTTCTGTAATTTTATTTTTGTATTTTTGTATTGTCTGTTTCTATGGTTTTAATTTTATTATTTTGGCATTTTCTTTGTTCTCATTCTCACTTTTTTTCTTATGTAGGCCTTTTTTCATAGCCCTCCCTGCATTACTCTCCCGCTGAGATTTCAGGACGTGTGATTCAAAAGTACGGCTGACGTATCAAGACTAGAAGAATTTTATCTTATACTATATATTGAAGGAAGAAAACATGGTTTCTTAGGCATATATTTTATATCATGTTATAATAATTTATGCATATCTGGTTCTACATGATAATGACTTTTGAATATATATTATAATGTGTTTCATATTTTAGTTACTTTGTCTGGATCTGTGTGTGTATGTATGTATGTATATATGTTCATATATTTTCAATATATCTCATGCCTTTCTGAGGCATTATTTATTTTCACTCCTATTATCTACTATGGTTCACTCATATATGTATATATGTGCTTATATGTGTATGTATACACATATACTTTTTATATATTTATATAAAGTGGGGCAAAAAAGTATTTAGTCAGTCAGCAATATTGCAAGTTCCACCACTTAAAAAGATGAGAGGCGCCTGTAATTTACATCATAGGTAGACCTCAACTATGGGAGACAAACTGAGAAAAAAAAATCCAGAAAATCACATTGTCTGTTTTTTTAACATTTTTTTTGCATATTATGGTGGAAAATAAGTATTTGGTCAGAAACAAAATTTCATCTCAATACTTTGTAATATATCCTTTGTTGGCAATGACCGAGGTCAAACGTTTTCTGTAAGTCTTCACAAGGTTGCCACACACTGTTGTTGGTATGTTGGCCCATTCCTCCATGCAGATCTCCTCTAGAGCAGTGATGTTTTTGGCTTTTCGCTTGGCAACACAGACTTTCAACTCCCTCCAAAGGTTTTCTATAGGGTTGAGATGCATTCTCTCATATATCTCCTATAGATTTTGATGCCTTCCTTAGACTTTATATATCTTCACTTGCCATGGCTCATTCACTTTTCCGGTTCCCTCTTTTACAGTCACCTGTTGTTATCATTACTCACGTCACCTTGCGATTTCTTCTGCACTATTTCAGGTATGTGCACTTGCACCCTTACCTTGCCCCATATGTTTTGTTTTTAGGTTTTTGTTATATCTTTGTTCACTCTTACCATGTCCTTCTAGCCCGGAACTAAATACATGTACTTCCTTCTCTGTGGTGTGCACTTGTGGTGGCCGGCGGGATTCGGTTGCCGTGGACACGCTTCCTCACAGCGTCGCACTTCAGGCCCTCTGTTGTGAATTCTGTGGCAGAGCTCCCTCCTGTGGTCACAAGTGGTACTTCGGCTGATTCTCTCTGTGAGCTTCTGTTGGTGGAGGGAAGTGGTACTGCGGCTTCTGAGTTTCCTCCCTCAGGTGATCTGGTGAGGTCGTTAGGTGCTTCTCTACTTAACTCCACCTAATGCTTTGATCCTGGCTTCCTGTCAATGTTCCAGTGTTGGACTTGCTTTTCCCTGGATCATTCCTGTGGCCTGCTGCTTTGCATAGCTAAGTTCTTCTTTGCTATTTGTTTGCTATTTTTTCTGTCCAGCTTGTCTATTTTGTTGCTGGAAGCTCTGGGACGCAAAGGGTGTACCTCCGTGCCGTTAGTTCGGTACGGAGGGTCTTTTTGCCCCCTTTGCATGGTTTTCTTTAGGGTTTTGTGTAGACCGCAAAGTTACCTTTTCTATCCTCGATCTGTTAAGAAAGTCGGGCCTCACTTTGCTGAATCTATTTGATCTCTACGTTTGTCTTTTCATCTTAACTCACAGTCATTATATGTGGGGGGCTGCCTTTTCCTTTGGGGTATTTCTCTGAGGCAAGGTAGGCTTATTTTCTATCTTCAGGCTAGTTAGTTTCTCAGGCTGTGCCGAGTTGCATAGGCAGAGTTAGGCGCAATCCACGGCTGCCTCTAGTGTTGTTTGGAGAGGATTAGGGATTGCGGTCTGCAGAGTTCCCACGTCTCAGAGCTCGTTCTATGATTTTGGGTTATTGTCAGATCACTGTATGTGCTCTGACCGCTATGTCCATTGTAGTACTGAATTGCCTTTCATAACAGCCCTCCCACTGACGCATCAGCGGTGGGCGTGAATCTGTGACGTTGGACGTCGACTCCCGGGCTTCCGGCCACAGCTGTGCCATCGGAAGCGCCGCATCAGCCGCCTCACTCTCATGCGGTGTGGGGTATTTAAACTGGCCAGTTTACATTAGACAGTTCGCCCCCCGAAGAAGCTTGTGTTATACATAGCAGGGCTCCTATGAATGCCCCCATGAGCCAGCATTCACAAGAGGATCGTAATGACCGCTGGGGATCTGCTGATCCCATTCGCGGCCCGCAATCACGTCAGGGGTGTGCTTATGGGAGCATGGAATGTCGGCACATATTAAATTCAGCTGTCAGAGACTGACAGCGGGATTTAAAATGTTAATGTTATAAGCACATAATGGCTGATTAAATCAGCCATCATGTGTCAATAAAGATGCGAGCTCAGCGTATGAGCCCACATCAAAGTCAGGGATACAACACATGATGTAAATACATTGAAGGAAATAATTATTTGATCCCTTGCTGATTTTGTAAGTTTGCCCATTGACAAAGACATGAACAGTCTATAATTTTAAGGGTAGGTTAATTTTAACATTGAGAGATAGATTATCAAAAATAAAATCCAGAAAATCACATTGTATAAATTTGCACAGATTTATTTGCATTTTGCAGTGAGAAATAAGTATTTGATCCCTACCAACCATTAAGAGTCTTTGCTCCTACAGACCGGACGCTCCTAATCAACCTGCATTAAAGACGGCTGTCTTACATACTCACCTTTATAAAAGACTCCTGTCCACAGACTCAACTAATCAGTCAGGCTCTAACCTCTACAACATGGGCAAGACCAAAGAGCTTTATAAGGATGTCAGGGACAAGATCATAGACCTGCACAAAGCTGGAATGTACTACAAAACCATAAGTAAGGTGCTGGGTGAGAAGGAGACAACTGTTGGTGCAATAGTAAGAAAATGGAAGAAATACAAAATGACTGTCAATCGACATCGATCTGGGGCACCATGCAAAATCTCACCTTGTACAGCAGCGCTAACACTGTACAGCAGAGCTAACATAGTACAGGAAAGCTAACACAGTACAGCAGAGCTAACACAACAAAGCAGAAGTGAACTTTGTCTAATTACAAACATTTGCAGCAGCACTTGTCCTCTCATACTACTGGCAGCTCTGTTGCAGTGTTTCCAAAACAGTATGATATCCCTATAGGGACCTTCAACACAATGTAATGCCTCCCACAACCCCCCAACAAAGAATAATAACACCCATGCAGTATGATGTCCTCATAGTTTCCATAGTTTCGGCCATAATAGGCCTTTATCAAACCAGAAATACAAATTATAAAAATTCAGCCACGTCACAAAGTAGAATGCCTTGAAGGGAATCTGTCACCAGGTTTTTACCACCTAATCTGAGGGGAGTATATGTAGAGACAGAGACCCTGATTCCAGTGACGTGTCACTTACTAGGCTTTTTAGTGTAGTTTTGATCAAATCAAAGTTTAATCAGCCGGAAATAATCACTTGAGTCCAGCAATCTGCCCCAGTGTCTCCAGCATTGCCCCAGTGTGTCCAGCTATCATCTGCCCCAGTGTGTCCTCCAGCATTGCCCCCAGTGTGTCCAGCAATCTGCCCCAGTGTCTCCAGCATTGCCCCAGTGTGTCCAGCTATCATCTGCCCCAGTGTGTCCTCCAGCATTGCCCCTAGTGTGTCCAGCAATCTGCCCCAGTGTCTCCAGCATTGCCCCAGTGTCTCCAGCATTGCCCCAGTGTGTCCAGCAATCATCTGCCCCAGTGTGTCCTCCAGCATTGCCCCCAGTGTGTCCAGCAATCTGCCCCAGTGTCTCCAGCATTGCCCCAGTGTGTCCAGCTATCATCTGCCCCAGTGTGTCCTCCGGCTCCAGCATATTGCCCCCAGTCAGACAGTGTCACTGACTGTCCAGCATTCTGGCCCGCCCGGATTGCCGTTAGGCTAGCAAAAAACAAACAAAAAAAAAACAAACAAACTGAGTTCACCTCACCTGACCAGCGCTCCAGGCGGCGAGCTGCCTCCAGCAGCGCTCACTCGCCAGCGACTGACAATGATGTCAGACGCCGTCGACGTGTGCGCTGCGCCTGCGGCCGACTTCAGCTACCAGCCTCCAATTGGCTGGCGGCTGTTGTTAACTATTGACGTGCGAGCGCACGCCCGCACGTCGATAGGAAACCGCCACAGCGCCGGTAGGGGCCCGGTGAGCAGATGAGACAGGGCCCGATGCGGGCCCCCTCTCTCTGCCCACCGGGCCCATAAATGATATGCCAGTCAGGGCACGGGCAGTAATGCCCTGATGGCAGCGGGCAATCTGTGCGGTAGCCCAGGGCCCCCCCACACCACTGGGCCCTGGGCTACCGCCCAGATTGACCCTCTTATAATCCGCCCCTGCTTGAGGACTAGTAACCCTGCTGCCAGGTAGTCAAACATATTCATGAACTCTGTATAGCCCCACCCCCACCACTGATTGCCAGCTTTCTGTGCACACTATACAAGGGTAGATAGCTGCCACTCATTGATGTAGACACGGTTATACATAGCTCAGCATTCAGAGAACTGGAAGATCTACAGCAGAGAAAACAGTGATTCTATTAAAATAACAGCAAGTGACACATCACTGGGGTCAGGGTCTCTGCCCTTAAAATATGCTATCAGAAGGGGTAGCGAAAACCTGGTGACACATTCCCTTTCACATCTCCCCACCCACATACGCACAGCATGATAGCCCCCACCACACAGTTTGATGCAACACAACCCCTTCCATCACGCAGTATGATGGCCCCCACAGTGTGATGTCCCTACACAGTACAAAGCCATCAAAGCACTATCCCATAGCATCATGTGCTCCACAGCCTCTACAAGTACATATATAACAAGGTGGCACGGGTTGTATTCGTGGGCAAGTCTACTAAGTCACAGTCAGTGAGCACCCCAGCCCCTTGCACATGAAATAACAGGTGAAGTCCCAGTCCTGCAGTACAGTCAGTTACCTTCAGCTCACAGTCACTCAGGATGCAGGGGACAAAATCTCAAGAAAACAACACAATCCAAAATTCTGTTCCAACGGCAAAACTTTGCTGAACACGATGCAAGCAAGACAATGCTTTACCTGCGGTTTCAATAAACTGTACAACAGCAGCACCTGTCCTGGTCACGAACCCCATATTTCTCCTGGGGTCAATCCCGCTGTGCCAGTGTCCATCCACACTGCCCGTCAAGCTGGGGCAGCCTTTGTTTCCCCTGACCGGGGAATCCTCTGTCCTCACTATGGTGCATGTCCTGGCCTGGGCAAAGTGCCTGGGCATCTGTCTTAAAGGGAACCTGTCACCCCGTTTTTTGAGATTGAGCTATAAATACTGTTAAATAGGGCCTGCGCTGTGTGTTCCTATAGTGTATGTAGTGTACCCCGATTCCCCACCTATGCTGAGATATAACTTACCAAAGTCGCCGTTTTCGCCTGTCAATCAGGCTGGTCAGGTCGGGAGGGCGTGGTGACATCGCTGGTTCTTCCTCAGCTTTACGTTGGTGGCGTAGTGGCGTAGTGGTGAACAAGCAGCGCGCGATCTGCGCTGTAATCCCTTGCATCGGTGGGGGCGGCCATCTTCCTGGGGCCGCGCGTGCGCAGATCGAGTGCTCTGCTGCACGGGGCTTCAGGAAAATGGCCGCGGGATGCCGCGCGTGCGCATTAGAGATCGCGGCGGCCATTTTCCCAAAGCCGAGATGCAAACTCGGCTTTGGGAAAATGGCCGCCGCGATCTCTAATGCGCACGTGCGGCATCCCGCGGCCATTTTCCTGAAGCCCCGTGCAGCAGAGCACTCGATCTGCGCACGCGCGGCCCCAGGAAGATGGCCGCCCCCACCGATGCAAGGGATTACAGCGCAGATCGCGCGCTGCTTGTTCACCACTACGCCACCAACGTAAAGCTGAGGAAGAACCAGCGATGTCACCACGCCCTCCCGACCTGACCAGCCTGATTGACAGGCGAAAACGGCGACTTTGGTAAGTTATATCTCAGCATAGGTGGGGAATCAGGGTACACTACATACACTATAGGAACACACAGCGCAGGCCCTATTTAACAGTATTTATAGCTCAATCTCAAAAAACGGGGTGACAGGTTCCCTTTAAGAGAAGGAAGTGCCTTCCATAAGTTCAGAGGCTTTGCACCATTCCTCTTTTAAAGGGAACCTGTCACCCCAGTTTTTCAGTACGAGATAAAAATACTGTTAAATAGGGCCTGAGCTGTGCGTTACTATAGTGTATTTTGTGTACCCTGATTCCACCCCTAAGCTGCCGAAATAACTTACCAAAGTCGCCATTTTCGCCTGTCAATCAGGCTGGTCAGGTCAGATGGGCGTGGCGACATCGCTGTATCTTCCCCCAGATCTTGCATATATTTCCGTTGGTGGCGTAGTGGTTTGCGCATGCCCATCTTCTGAATCCACTGGGCAGGAGAAGAAAAAATGCGCGATCGGCGCTATTTCCCTGGTGATCTGTGGGGGCGGCCATCTTCCTGAGGCCGCGCGTGCGTATATGGAGTCCTCTGCTGCCCGGGGCTTCAGGAAAATGGCCACGGGATGCCGCGCGTGCGCAGATGGAGATCGCGGCGGCCATTTTCCTGAAGTTGAGATGCGAACTCGGCTTAAGGAAAATGGCCGCCGCGATCTCCGTCTGCGCACGCGCGGCATCCCGCGGCCATTTTCCTGAAGCCCCGGGCAGCAGAGGACTCCATATGCGCACGCGCGGCCTCAGGAAGATGGCCGCCCCCACAGATCACCAGGGAAATAGCGCCGATCGCGCGTTTTTTCTTCTCCTGCCCAGTGGATTCAGAAGATGAGCATGCGCAAACCAGTACGCCACCAATGGAAATATATGCAAGATCTGAGGGAAGATACAGCGATGTCGCCACGCCCATCTGACCTGACCAGCCTGATTGACAGGCGAAAACGGCGACTTTGGTAAGTTATTTCGGCAGCTTAGGGGTGGAATCAGGGTACACAAAATACACTATAGTAACGCACAGCTCAGGCCCTATTTAACAGTATTTTTATCTCTTACTGAAAAACCGGGGTGACAGGTTCCCTTTAAGTCCTCCCAACAGTTTAACCCTTAACTCTCTATCCCTAAGCTAAACATGTACAAATACATTCATAGTACAGTGTAACACATTAAGAGAACATATACAGTACATTACACATTGCAAGAACATTACAAAACCGCACATTATATTCTTAAAACATTAGGAAGCCGAACGTGACACAGGTACTCAACATTCAGGAGAGGGAAGGCAAACGAGGGTCCCCGCCACCACCTTACACTCCTGGCTCCTAAAATATGGTCGTTCTGACCATTGCGGCATACGTAAAAAGACAGTAGTTAACAGTTATACAACCTTAAGAAAGTTAATACAGTTTTTTTTGTTTTACAACATTTCTTGTGGGTCAACTGTGACCTCGGCTCCACCTGGCTGGAGCCCTGACACCAAAGAGTCTAAGTTCCTTTAATGTGGGTCCGACTGACCCCAGTCCCTTTGCTCCTAGGACCCTTAGGCTAGTCCTTTCCTGCTCTGGGTATCCAAATGCAGGAAATCCATGACAACAAACATACTGGCCCATGGCCAACTTAACGACAGTTCATATAGTTCTGACCCGGCTCGCTCCTTGGGTCCTCCTGTACAGATCTCTCCCCTCCCTCCTTTTGCTAGATTACGGACTCATTAAACACTGGTGGGCTGCTTTTAACAGGGGACAGTCCAGGGTTAAAAGAAAGGTAAAGTTCAAGGTTAAAAACAGTTCAGTTCTTAAAGCAGCCACACACATAGTCCTTAGTGATGAACCCTTGTAGAGTTCCAGCCCCATAATCCAGCAGGGGGTGCGTAACGTGCAAAACTAAAACTTGGAGGAGGGGAAAGAAAGCAAACAAAAAGTACCTTGCTCGTGACCACACTGGCCACCTCTGACACTCAGTCCTTTGTGCTATATAGGGCCCACGGCCTTCTTCAGAGATGCAGAACAGTCCCTTTTATCCAGCATGTGCATCCGCATTTGGGCCCTGTACCACATTGAATGTGTGAGCTGAGGACCCGCTGGAGGAGGAGTCTCTGCTATTTCTCCTACTCCATGTCCCATCCAGCGGCGGTCCCATGGCTCCCAAAACTTCCAGCTCTGTTAATATATCTGCGGCCACCACATTCGGTCCAGGCGCTGCTTCCTCCTGCCTAGCTGCAGGAGCTGTGACCGTTGCAGTCATCCACTCACAACATTGGGCCTCTCGTGGTCGTCCTTCCTCCAGACTGGAGGCCATCCTTACAGCCACCGCATATGGCCCTCGGGGCCCTTGCTCCTTCACAAAGGTAACTCGGTCCCACAATTGAATTGGGCCCTTAAAAGCAATGGATCCGGCGTTAACATACACCTTATCTCTGTTGCCGGTTTCCAGTATAAATCCATAACCCCTCGTGGAGTTAAAGTACCTAATCACACCGCTGGTCACTGGATCAGAAATGGCTCCCCTGCCTGGGCACTGCAACTCCTTCACAATATGTTGTTCTCGATGCTCCTTTTCGTTGATTACTGCCCTGATCCACCGGTCCTCCTCAGGAGAGCATGCCATGGGCTCCTCCAGGTATGCGTGGGGAGAGGCAGCTAGAGTCAATGATGATGGCAGGGTTGAGGGAGGTGAGGGGGTTGGGGTAGGCGCCGCCGTCTGGTCAGACGCGGGTTCCTTACTCACTACCGCTGCGCCCGGTGATGATGTTTGCCTGCGGCCATGGGAGGCGGTAACCACAGTCGCGATGACCCCTCTCAGGACAGCCTCCAAGGCCTTCTGGGCCTTTTCCGGTTCCGAATCTGGTTCTGCCTGTCCCGGGACATACTCATCCTCGACAGCCTGCTTTTCCATCTGACAGAAAAGGGCACCACTCCTCTCTCTCGCTCATCCACCAGGTTCCGAAGGACAGACCTGTCTCCGCCCGGGCCACAGTTCGCTTCCAATCCTGGCATCCAATGCCACCACAGAAGGAAATGCTTAGCTTCTGCATGTTGTCCTGTAATGGTGTCTCCTCTCCCGACATGCTGCGCCGTATTTTGTGCTCTTCCCGTTCGTGGGCGGGATCTCTTCTAGCTGCTCCACCCGTTCTCTCATAATCTGCTGTACAGGCTGAAGCTTCTTCTTTGCCTGCACCCATTTCGGAGGGGCATTAGTCACAGGGGGATGTGGCCTCCTTCCTTTGGCGCCAATTTCTTTCCATGATGCCCATGAAAGGCGGCACCGCCCTCCATCTTCTCGCCACTGACCGCTGTCTCCTCGTCAACGTTCCGTGCCTTTTTAAAGTCACTATCAGCCACCATCTTTAAAGGGAACCTGTCACCCCGTTTTTTCAAGAAGAGCTAAAAATAGCGTTAAATAGGGGCAGAGCTGGGCTTTACATTAGTGTATTTTGGAGCCTTTATTCCCCACCTATGCTGCCGAAATACCTTTGTAAAGTCGCCGTTTTGGGCTGTCACTCACGCTGGTCAGGTCATATGGGCGTGGTGACAACGCTGTTTCTCCCCCTGATCTCCGTTGGTGGCGTAGTGGTGTGCACATGTCCAAGTGGCGAATCCACTGCGCAGCTTCAAGGAAAATAGCGCGATCTGCGCTATTCAGCCTTCTATCGGTGGGCGCGGCCATCTTTGTGAGGCCGCGCGTGCGCAGATGGTTCTTCTCGGCTTCCCGGGACTTCAGGAAAATGGCCGCGGGATGCCGCGCGTGCGTAGATGGCGATCTCAACGGCCATTTTCCTGAAGCCGAGTTCGCATCTCGGCTGCAGGAAAATGGCCGCCGCGATCTCCATCTGGGCACGCGCGGCATCCCGCGGCCATTTTCCTGAAGCCCCGGGAAACCGAGAAGAACCATCTGCGCACGCGCGGCCTCACAAAGATGGCCACGCCCACGATAAACAGCTGAATAGCGCAGATCGCGCTATTTTCCTTGAAGCTGCGCAGTGGATTCGCCACTTGGACATGCGCACACCACTACGCCACCAACGGAGATCTGGGGGAGAAACAGCGCTGTCACCACGCCCACCTGACCTGACCAGCGTGAGTGACAGCCCAAAACGGCGACTTTACAAAGGTATTTCAGCAGCATAGGTTGGGAATAAAGGCTCCAAAATACACTAATGTAAAGCCCAGCTCTGCCCCTATTTAACGCTATTTTTAGCTCTTCTTGAAAAAACGGGGTGACAGGTTCCCTTTAACTATTTCATGGCTGTCATCTTCAAAGTTCCAGAAATCTTTTCCTCCAGTTCTGTAGCGCAGCATGTTGATAAAGTTTCTGTTCAGCAGTTACGATCTAGTGACGTCATCTTCCCTGCCTCTCGGAGTCTCAGATCCGCATGAATGGCACAGCAGTAAGCCAACGCAGATACTGTTGAAAATGTAATGATGAGTGGGGTCCGGTACCATTATGGACCGTACGCCCCTGAGCAAGGATCATTTTCACAACACTGATTTTGACAAGTTATGGCTACGATAATGGTCAGAGAAACTACTGCAGAAATCATAATCAATTATTGTTGTCTGGAAATGTCCGTCTATCTTCACGAGCCAGAACTGTGACCCAGCAAAGATTGCAGTCTTGTAGTAGACAGATGTGGATCAGTTTAGCTTAGAATATGAAACAAGACGTTACTGTTGCCTCATTGCTTAGTTTCTTGATCTTTCAGTAGACTGCAATCATTAACAATCGGAATAAATACTCTTGAGGCCTCATTAAACACTATTATTTACATGTTGTATGCCTTGGCACGCCTGGGTACCTCTTTTTATAATGTCTTATTTGTAATGTATCAAATTTACCCCCTCTCTTCTTGCCCTATCATCTGCCGTTGGGCCTGTCTGCTTTGAGTTCCACCTCCATTAGCCAGGTGGGCCCAATGACAGAAACCTGTGCTGGAAGACCACTCCTCATTCCGGTCCATCCAATGGGAAACTGTAGTAGTAATAACTTTTTGCTTTCTCTGACAATTACGCGATAAAGTCAAGTGTGACGAGTCCGACATTAGAACTAACAGGCAACCCATTATTACCTCGTTAACAATTATCTTATCACTATCCCGCTATGCAAATCCATGGGAGGGTCTGTTGTGCCCCATTGGTGTCCATTGTGTAACTGATGCGACAAGATGTGAACTTTGCCTATGGCCACGTTCACATTGTAAATTGGTTGGAGACACAGTATAAAGGGAGATTTGTGCCTCTACTGTATTTTGGAACTCGCTGGCTTACAAATATTGATGTAATACACTTGTCTCAACACTTTCATGTTACAGCAGTTATATAGCGGTTTGTTAGAAAGAATTCAGTATAACTTTATTAATTTATTATACTCACTTATATAGCGCCATTAATTCAACAGCGCTTTACATACATTATCATCAGTGTTCCCATTGAGGCTCACAATCTTTTCCTGATCAGCATGTCTCACGTCTGGACCCCGAGAGTGTCATAGGCTATGTTGTGAGGCAAAATTTTAATTCCGCGCATTCCAATTCACCAAACAATTTTGCCCCAATCTGCATAATGGGGAAAAAGTGAAAGGAAAACTGTTGGAGGCAAATTGACAGCTGCCAGATGTGAACAAGGGGGACCTAAAGAGTGAGAGCGATGGCGCCAAAGAGTATATACCGTACAGCTGCTAAGGTGGGGCCCCGACATGGGATACTCACCACACACGGGGATATGAACACACACACAAAATGCACCACACACTACCACGTGCTTGAACACATATGTCACCATCAGCACACATTTCACCACACATTTACCAACCTCGCCACATAAAAGTCGAAACACAAAAGTCGCTGCTCAAAACTCGCCACGCGCAAAATTCGCCACATGCAAAACTAGGCTCACGTGCAAAACTCACCTCATGGAAAACTCGCCACACGCAAAATTTGCACATGCGGAAAAATTGCCACATGCACAAAAGTTGCAACACATGCAAAAGTTGCCTCACACAAAACTTGCACATACTCAAAAACGCACCACACATAAAACTCGCCACGCGCAAAACTCACCATGCGCAAAACTTGCTGCACACAACTTGCTACACTAACCTGTCACATGCAACTCGACACACAAAAAGTTGCTACACGCATGTCGCCACACAAAACTCATCTCACAAAAGTCGCTACATGCATGTCGCCACACGCAACTCAACACACACAACTTGACACATGAAACTCGCCCTAAAACACACACAAGTCTGGTATTATCCTTCAAAAATAAAAATCTGATTAATAAGCAGACAAACTACAAGAGCAACAACTGTACCATATAGGAAATACGGCAGCTGTCAGTCACATGACCTGTCTATTATGTGTATGTGTGAGCTAATATATACTGCCAGGGGGGAGGGCTTCCTGTTGGCTGGGGATTTATCAGGCTGCCAATTTAGCTTACAAATACTGAGGTAAAAATACTGACCAAATAACGTGTGAACGCGGTCTAATACAGGAGGAGATGACATACAGATATATACTATATACAGGAGGGATGACACACAGGTATATACTATATACAGGAGAGATGACACACAGGAATATACTATATACAGGGGAGATGACACACAGATATATACTATATACAGGAGAGATGACACACAGGTACATACTATATATAGGGGAGATGACACACAGGTATATACTATATACAGGGGAGATGACACACAGGTATATACTATATACAGGGGAGATGACAAACAGGTATATACTATATACAGGGGAGATGACACACATGTATATACTATATACAGGAGGAGATGACACACAGGTATATACTATATACAGGGGAGATGACACACATGTATATGCTATATACAGTAGGAGATGACACACAGGTACATACTATATACAGGAGGGATGACACACAGGTATATACTATATACAGGAGAGATGACACACAGGTACATACTATATACAGGGGAGATGACACACAGGTATATACTATATACAGGGGAGATGACACACAGGTATATACTATATACAGGGGAGATGACACACAGGTATATACTATATACAGGGGAGATGACACACATGTATATACTATATACAGGAGGAGATGACACACAGGTATATACTATATACAGGAGAGATGACACACAGGAATATACTATATACAGGGGAGATGACACACAGATATATACTATATACAGGAGAGATGACACACAGGTACATACTATATACAGGGGAGATGACACACAGGTATATACTATATACAGGGGAGATGACACACAGGTATATACTATATACAGGGGAGATGACACACAGGTATATACTATATACAGGGGAGATGACACACATGTATATGCTATATACAGTAGGAGATGACACACAGGTATATACTATATACAGGAGGAGATGACACACAGGTATATACTATATACAGGAGAGATGACACATAGATATATACTATATACAGGAGGAGATGACACACAGGTATATACTATATACAGGGGAGATGACACACGTATATACTATATACAGGAGGAGATGACATACAGGTACATACTATATACAGGAGGAGATGATACACAGGTCTTTACTATATACAGGAGCAGATGACACACAGGTATATACTATATACAGGAGGAGATGACTTACAGGTATATACTATATACAGGAGGAGATGACACACGTATATACTATATACAAGAGGAGATGACATACAGGTATATAGAGGAGGAGATGACATACAGCAGGTATATACTATAAACAGGGGAGATTACATACAGGTATATACTATATACAGGAGATGACATACAGGTATGTACTATATATAGGAGGAGATGACATACAGGTATATAGTATATACAGAAGAGATGACATACAGGTATACACTATATACTGGAGGAGATGACACATAGGTATATACAATATACAGGAGGAGATGACATACAGCAGGTATATACTATTTACAGGGGAGCTGACATACAGGTATATACTATATACAGGAGATGACATAAAGGTGTATACTATATATAAGGAAGATGACAAACATGTATATACTGAGGGGAAAATGAGAGGTGTGAGGTGAAAATGAGGGGTGTAAGGTGAAATTGAAAAGGTGTGAGTGCAAAATGAGAGGAGTGAGGGAAAATAGTGGAGTGATCGGAAAATGACAGATGTGAGGTCGAAATGACAAGTGTTAGGGGGGAATGAGAGGAGTGAGGGGGAATGAGAGGAGTGAGGGGGAAAATAAGAGGAGTGAGGTGCTATAACTAACCACAGATATTTACTATGCCCAGGCAACGCCGGGCTCTTCAGCTAGTGTACTATATAATTGTCTAATGGTCACTTCCGTTTTTCTGTCTGTCCTTCTGTCTGTCACGGATATTCATTGGTCGCAACCTCTGTCTGTCATGGAAATCCAAGTTGCTGATTGGTTGCGGCAAAACAGCCACGACCAAATAGCGACGGGCACAGTCCGGAAGAAAATGGCCGCTCCTTACTCCCCGCAGTCAGTGCCCGGCGCCCGCATACTCCCCTCCAGTCACCGCTTACACAGAGTTAATGCCGGTGGTAATGGACCGCCTTATGCCGCGGGTACCGCACTCCGTTACGCCGCTATTAACCCTTTGTGTCCCCAACTTTTTACTACTGATGCTGCCTATGTGGCATCAATAGTAAAAAAATGTAATGTTAAAAATAATAAAAAAGCAAAAAACCTTCTATACTCACCCTCCGTTGTCCACCGAGCCGCTCGCGCCTGCCGCCATCTTCCATTCCCAGCGATGCATTGCGAAATTACCCAGAAGACTTAGCGGTCTCGCGAGATCGCTAAGTCATCTGGGTAATTTCGCAATGCATCCTGGGAACTGAAGATGGCGGCAGCCGCGCGCCTATCGCCGGAGCTTCGGTGGATCCTAGGGGGTGAGTATATAACTATTTTTTATTTTAATTATTTTTTTTTAACAGGGATATGGTGCCCACACTGCTGTATACTATGTGGGCTGTTTTAGATACCGCGTGGCTGCTATATGCTACATGGGCAGTGTGATATACTGCGGGGGCTGTGTGATATACTCCGTGGGCTGTGCTAGATATTACGTGGCCACTGTTATATACTGTGTGGGCTGTGCTATATACTACGTGACTGGACAATATACTACGTGACTGGGCAATATACTACGTGGCTCTGTGCTGTATACTACGTGGCTCTGTGCTGTATACTACGTGGCTCTGTGCTGTATACTACGTCGCTGGGCAATATAATACGTGTTGTGAATTCTGTGGCAGAGCTCCCTCCTGTGGTCACAAGTGGTACTTCGGCTGATTCTCTCTGTGAGCTTCCGTTGGTGGAGGAAAGTGGTACTGCGGCTTCTGAGTTTCCTTCCTCAGGTGATGTGGTGAAGTCGTTAGGTGCTGCTCTATTTAACTCCACCTTGTGCTTTGATCCTGGCCTCCAGTCAATGTTCTAGTATTGGACCTGTTTCCTCCTGGATCGTTCCTGTGGCCTGCTGCTCTGCATAGCTAAGTTCCGCTTTGCTATTTTGTTTGCTGTTTTTTTCTGTCCAGCTTGTCTATTTGTTTTTTCCTGCTTGCTGGGAGCTCTGGGACGCAGAGGGTGTACCTCCGTGCCGTTAGTTCGGTACGGAGGGTCTTTTTGCCCCCTTTGCGTTGTTTTTGTAGGGTTTTTTGTTGACCGCAAAGTTACCTTTCCTATCCTCGCTCTGTTCAGAAAGTCGGGCCTCACTTTCTAAATCTATTTCATCTCTACGTTTGTCTTTTCATCTTTACTCACAGTCACTATATGTGGGGGCTGCCTTTTCCTTTGGGGTATTTCTCTGAGGCAAGGTAGGCTTATTTTCTATCTTCAGGCTAGCTAGTTTCTCAGGCTGTGTCGAGTTGCATAGGGAGCGTTAGGCGCAATCCACGGCTGCCTTTAGTGTGTTGGTGAGGATTAGGGATTGCGGTCAGCAGAGTTTCCACGTCTCAGAGTTCGTTCTATGTTTTTGGGTTATTGTCAGGTCACTGTATGTGCTCTGACCTCAATGTCCATTGTGGTACTGAATTACCTTATCATGACAAATACGTGACTGGGCAATATACTATGTGACTGGGCAATATACTATGTAGCTGGGCAATATACTACGTGTCTGTGCTGTATACTATGTGGCTCTGTGCTGTATACTATGTCGCTGTGCAATATACTACGTAGCTGGGCAATATACTACATGACTGGGCAATATACTACGTGGCTGGGCAATATACTACGTGACTGGGCAATATACTACGTGACTGGGCAATATACTACGTGTCTGTGCTGTATACTATGTGGCTCTGTGCTGTATACTATGTCGCTGTGCAATATACTACGTAGCTGGGCAATATACTACGTGACTGGGCAATATACTACGTGGCTGGGCAATATACTACGTGACTGGGCAATATACTACTGGGAGGTCAACGTGTGCACAACTTTAAATTGGTGCATGGGTAGGTTCCCAAACCATAGGATAACTAGTAACAAAACCCAGCACTCAACTTGTTGCGAAAAGAAGATTGGATACTTTATTATGTCCCAACGTACAAACGTTTCGGTCACACATGTGACCTTCGTTAGTGACTGTAAAGTATATTACAAAATAATGCATCACAATAGGGTACAAAAAGAATCAAAACAATAAATAAATAATAAACAAGGTATATACAACATAGACATGGACAACCGTACATGTGTATGGCCAAGGAAAGAGATTCTATATCCGTGAAACATATGTGGTACTGAGAGTTATAGGACTATACTGGCACAGTGAGTGAGGAGGAAAATATGGAGAAATACATACCAAAGATTGGGATGATAGATAAGTACTGATGGCTATATACGTTGCCTAGAGTGATGAAAACATGGAAAGAAGCCGGTAAATCCCGGTGAGGTAGGGAGTAGAACTAGGTGAAAAGATGTAGGAAGATACATACCGAAGATGGGAGTAATCTAAGAATGCTGATGGCTAAAAGCGCTATCTAGAATAGGAATGGAGACATGGCAGAAAAACCGGTTAGTACCGGTATAAATGAGGAAAAAACTACGGTGGAAAGCATATATGTCAGGCCTACCAACAATGTCCTGAATGCAGCGTTAATCTTAGATGAGAGTCTCTCGATGCAGTCTAAGGAGAGGGGGTGGGGGAGAAAAAAGGTCAGGGAATAGGTGCCATAAATGGTTCAGAGTAATAGCGATGGTCTCAATACAGTACCTTATGCAGAGCTAGTTCCGCGGTGTCCACCGCTGTACGGGTAAGGAGAACTGTGAAGACAGGGTATATAAACCCAGAGGGCGGGATGACCACTGGAAATGTGGGGGCTAAGAAGCGTCAGAGTCCCAGATAGGGCGGATGTGACGCGCTATAGGAGATGGTGCGGACCGCACTAAAGAAAAATGTAGGGCGGGCAGACAGGAGCCGGATATGACGAACCGGAAGTGGGGCACCGGACGTCATATGGACACACAGCATCGCCATATTGGATGAGGCTGTGTCAAGTATAGATCGAAAATAGCGAGCCGGAAGTGGGGCACCGGCTGACACAATCCATCTAGAATGGGGCAGGGCTACATCGTATGTGACCGCTAGTATCCTGGATAGGCAGGCTTAAATAAACGGGTAATAGGGCACAGGACAAAAGGGGGAGTACCTACGCCATATTGGATGAGGCAGAACTGCCTAATACATCGGTATGTGTATAGGAAAACCCTATGTGAGAGCGCTTAGACTTAGCAAAAAGGCAATAAAAAGAGGGGAAAAAATAGAAGCAGAAACTACAAATACATGACAGTAGGTTGCACCTAAATAGTAATCTACTGATGTTCCAAAAGGTAGAGGAACGTGGCTGTGAGTGACCTAAGAGGAAAAAAGAGGAGAGAAAGAGGATGATGAAGGTGGGCGTGACTTATCCAGAGCACAGTGATAGCCAGTAGTTGGGACGGTGCTCGTGATCCGTGGTGCCAATAAGTTAGTATAGGCGACTCTAAAAAGATAGAAAAGAGCAAATTAGTGATCATATACAGCAACAACCATTAAACAAACGCCATAAGCTCATAGTCACGGTTAAGACCCTTAGGAGCTAATGTCTCTAAGGTATGTATCCAGAATGCCTCTTTCTTATGTAGTGAAGTGACTCTATCGCCACCCCTCCTAGGGGGTGGAACACTATCGATGACCTGAAATCGTAGTTGAGAAATGGAATGGCCCATGGTGTGAAAATGGTGTGGGATCGGCAGGAGTAGGTTCTTGCACCGAATTGTAGATTTGTGCTTTGAAATCCTGTCCCTTACTGACTGTGTTGTCTCCCCCACATATAATAGCCCACATGGGCACTTGATGAGGTATACCACGTAAGATGACTCACACGTGAAAAAGTGATTAATTTTAAAGGTCTTGCCTGATCTGGGGTGTTGAAACGTATTACCCTTTAGCACATTATGGCACTGTGCACAATGAAGGCATGGAAAAGTGCCAGTTCTAGGACGTGATAGAAATGTCTGTCTCCTCTGATCCCCTGTCCCGATGTCGGCTCTGACTAAACTATCCCTCAGGTTAGGCGGCCGTCTAAAACATGGTAGGAATGGTGTCCTGAATTCTGGAATATCCGGATGTGCTGTGGACAGAAGGTGCCAATGTCGTCTTATGGCCTTATGAAGGATAGAGGAGAAGGGATGATACGAATGTACAAAGGGAATACGTTTACTCTGATCTCTGGCTGGGGACCTAGGTGGAGGGTCCCGGGATTGTGCGAGGACTGTAGGTGGATACCCTCTTTCCAAGAATTTAGTGGTCATCTGCTGGAGTCGATCATCACATAAATTTTTATCTGGGACTATGCGTTTTACTCGTTGGAACTGTGAGATTGGTATCGAACGTTTGGTTGCTGGTGGATGGAAGCTCCGATAATGTAATAAGCTGTTTCTATCAGTGGGTTTAGAGAAAAGGTCTGTAGTCAGAACGCCTGTTTGATCATTAATAACCATAGTGTCCAAAAAGTTGATGCAATGTAAATCATGGCTCATCGTAAACTTAATACCTGGCCAAGCTCCATTGAGAAATTGAAAAAATTCCTGTAGGGACTCCAATGTGCCACCCCAAATGCAGAAAATGTCATCTATGAAGCGTTTCCATAGGGAGACGTTTTGAACGAACAATGGATGTTCATAAATGACGGAAGTTTCAAATTCCGCCATATACGTGTTAGCATACGGGGGTGCCACATTGGAGCCCATTGCGGTGCCCCGCTTCTGGAGGTAGAAGGTGTCCTGAAAAAGGAAGAAATTATTATACAGGACGATAGTCAATAATTCGACACATAAATCAATCTGATCTTTGGTGAGGCCCGCTTTAGTCAAGGAATGATGTACTGCATTGATGCCATTGAGGTGAGGAATGGACGTGTAAAGGTCCTTAACGTCTAACGTGACTAAAAGGGTGTCCGTGGGTACCCTATGTAATTCCCTAATGCACTGCAAGAACTCCCCCGTATCTAAGATAAAGGAGGGGGATGTCTGTGTGATAGGGGTTAGGAGTTTCTCGAGATATATTGAGAGTGGAGACAAAATTGAGTCCGTGGAGGCCACGATGGGTCTGCCCGGTGGGTTAGATAAGTCTTTATGTATTTTAGGTAAAGTGTAGAACACCGGTGTGATGGGATTGCTTTTCCTGAGGAATTCACAGGTTTTGGTATCGATTACACTTAGATTAGAATACTTAGTTATTATAGCTTCTATTTTGCTCCTAATCTCCGAGGTGGGGTCCCTTGAGAGTTGGGTATAGACTGATGTGTCACCGAGTTGACGGTGTATTTCTGTAATATACTGAACCTTGTCCATTACTACCAGTGCTCCCCCCTTGTCGGCTGGTTTGATAACTAGGGTGGGGTCCCGTTGGAGTGTGGTCAGTGCCTGGTGTTCTGCAGGAGTGAGATTAGAGGGGTAGTGTAACCTACCTTTTTCTATATCCTCACGTAAGGTCTGAAAGGAATTTTGGACAAAGCTAATAAAAGTCTCCACTGCATGGGACCCTTGTGGAGGACGAAAGGAACTCTTATTGCGTAATCCTAACGTCGTGATAGACATGGGGTTAGTGCATGCAGCTGGTGGAACCATAGGGGAGGTGGAAAAATGGGCTTTGAGTCTTAATAACCTGAAAAAACGTAATAGATCCATTTCTAGATCAAAAGTCTTACACTGGTAAGCCGGGCAGAATGATAAGCCCTTTTGTAGCACCCCAAGTTCCGCCACTCCCAATGATCTGGAGGAGATATTAACTACCAGCGATTCAGTACCTGGGACCTGGTGATCCGTTGTTCCGTGGCGTCTCTTTTTTGATTGGCTCCGTCGGGTCTTCTTTTTGGAAAACGCCTGCGTGGTCCTAAAAAAGGAGCCGAGGTGGAGGGGTTGGAGCTTCTCTCTTGTTCAGAGCCAGAAGTGGAATACTCTGTGGAAGATCTGTTAACGCGAGGAGGCTGGCGTCTAGCGGAAGATTTATCTTGCCACCTGTATACTTGATTGGTTTCGTAGTCTATCGTGTCCCGGGAGAATTTGTTCCGCTTACGATTCTCTGTGTCTCTCCTATGTAGATCGATACGTTCCTGGATCTGGGCTCTCAAAGAGCTCAGTTCCTCAGTGGTGCCAGTAGTAGTGAGTTGAGTCTCGATGCTTCTGATCTTGGCTGCGTTGGTATCGATGGCTTTGTGGAGATGCTCTAGGGTGAGTGTTATTAAATCAAACGAACACTTGTTAAGAATTTGTTCGAATTTAAGACAAAAATCGATACCAACGCAGCCAAGATCAGAAGCATCGAGACTCAACTCACTACTACTGGCACCACTGAGGAACTGAGCTCTTTGAGAGCCCAGATCCAGGAACGTATCGATCTACATAGGAGAGACACAGAGAATCGTAAGCGGAACAAATTCTCCCGGGACACGATAGACTACGAAACCAATCAAGTATACAGGTGGCAAGATAAATCTTCCGCTAGACGCCAGCCTCCTCGCGTTAACAGATCTTCCACAGAGTATTCCACTTCTGGCTCGGAACAAGAGAGAAGCTCCAACCCCTCCACCTCGGCTCCTTTTTTAGGACCACGCAGGCGTTTTCCAAAAAGAAGACCCGACGGAGCCAATCAAAAAAGAGATGCCACGGAACAACGGATCACCAGGTCCCAGGTACTGAATCGCTGGTAGTTAATATCTCCTCCAGATCATTGGGAGTGGCGGAACTTGGGGTGCTACAAAAGGGCTTATCATTCTGCCCGGCTTACCAGTGTAAGACTTTTGATCTAGAAATGGATCTATTACGTTTTTTCAGGTTATTAAGACTCAAAGCCCATTTTTCCACCTCCCCTATGGTTCCACCAGCTGCATGCACTAACCCCATGTCTATCACGACGTTAGGATTACGCAATAAGAGTTCCTTTCGTCCTCCACAAGGGTCCCATGCAGTGGAGACTTTTATTAGCTTTGTCCAAAATTCCTTTCAGACCTTACGTGAGGATATAGAAAAAGGTAGGTTACACTACCCCTCTAATCTCACTCCTGCAGAACACCAGGCACTGACCACACTCCAACGGGACCCCACCCTAGTTATCAAACCAGCCGACAAGGGGGGAGCACTGGTAGTAATGGACAAGGTTCAGTATATTACAGAAATACACCGTCAACTCGGTGACACATCAGTCTATACCCAACTCTCAAGGGACCCCACCTCGGAGATTAGGAGCAAAATAGAAGCTATAATAACTAAGTATTCTAATCTAAGTGTAATCGATACCAAAACCTGTGAATTCCTCAGGAAAAGCAATCCCATCACACCGGTGTTCTACACTTTACCTAAAATACATAAAGACTTATCTAACCCACCGGGCAGACCCATCGTGGCCTCCACGGACTCAATTTTGTCTCCACTCTCAATATATCTCGAGAAACTCCTAACCCCTATCACACAGACATCCCCCTCCTTTATCTTAGATACGGGGGAGTTCTTGCAGTGCATTAGGGAATTACATAGGGTACCCACGGACACCCTTTTAGTCACGTTAGACGTTAAGGACCTTTACACGTCCATTCCTCACCTCAATGGCATCAATGCAGTACATCATTCCTTGACTAAAGCGGGCCTCACCAAAGATCAGATTGATTTATGTGTCGAATTATTGACTATCGTCCTGTATAATAATTTCTTCCTTTTTCAGGACACCTTCTACCTCCAGAAGCGGGGCACCGCAATGGGCTCCAATGTGGCACCCCCGTATGCTAACACGTATATGGCGGAATTTGAAACTTCCGTCATTTATGAACATCCATTGTTCGTTCAAAACGTCTCCCTATGGAAACGCTTCATAGATGACATTTTCTGCATTTGGGGTGGCACATTGGAGTCCCTACAGGAATTTTTTTAATTTCTCAATGGAGCTTGGCCAAGTATTAAGTTTACGATGAGCCATGATTTACATTGCATCAACTTTTTGGACACTATGGTGATTAAGGATCAAACAGGCGTTCTGGCTACAGACCTTTTCTCTAAACCCACTGATAGAAACAGCTTATTACATTATCGGAGCTTCCATCCACCAGCAACCAAACGTTCGATACCAATCTCACAGTTCCAACGAGTAAAACGCATAGTCCCAGATAAAAATTTATGTGATGATCGACTCCAGCAGATGACCACTAAATTCTTGGAAAGAGGGTATCCACCTACAGTCCTCGCACAATCCCGGGACCCTCCACCTAGGTCCCCAGCCAGAGATCAGAGTAAACGTATTCCCTTTGTACATTCGTATCATCCCTTCTCCTCTATCCTTCATAAGGCCATAAGACGACATTGGCACCTTCTGTCCACAGCACATCCGGATATTCCAGAATTCAGGACACCATTCCTACCATGTTTTAGACGGCCGCCTAACCTGAGGGATAGTTTAGTCAGAGCCGACATCGGGACAGGGGATCAGAGGAGACAGACATTTCTATCACGTCCTAGAACTGGCACTTTTCCATGCCTTCATTGTGCACAGTGCCATAATGTGCTAAAGGGTAATACGTTTCAACACCCCAGATCAGGCAAGACCTTTAAAATTAATCACTTTTTCACGTGTGAGTCATCTTACGTGGTATACCTCATCAAGTGCCCATGTGGGCTATTATATGTGGGGGAGACAACACAGTCAGTAAGGGACAGGATTTCAAAGCACAAATCTACAATTCGGTGCAAGAACCTACTCCTGCCGATCCCACACCATTTTCACACCATGGGCCATTCCATTTCTCAACTACGATTTCAGGTCATCGATAGTGTTCCACCCCCTAGGAGGGGTGGCGATAGAGTCACTTCACTACATAAGAAAGAGGCATTCTGGATACATACCTTAGAGACATTAGCTCCTAAGGGTCTTAACCGTGACTATGAGCTTATGGCGTTTGTTTAATGGTTGTTGCTGTATATGATCACTAATTTGCTCTTTTCTATCTTTTTAGAGTCGCCTATACTGACTTATTGGCACCACGGATCACGAGCACCGTCCCAACTACTGGCTATCACTGTGCTCTGGATAAGTCACGCCCACCTTCATCATCCTCTTTCTCTCCTCTTTTTTCCTCTTAGGTCACTCACAGCCACGTTCCTCTACCTTTTGGAACATCAGTAGATTACTATTTAGGTGCAACCTACTGTCATGTATTTGTAGTTTCTGCTTCTATTTTTTCCCCTCTTTTTATTGCCTTTTTGCTAAGTCTAAGCGCTCTCACATAGGGTTTTCCTATACACATACCGATGTATTAGGCAGTTCTGCCTCATCCAATATGGCGTAGGTACTCCCCCTTTTGTCCTGTGCCCTATTACCCGTTTATTTAAGCCTGCCTATCCAGGATACTAGCGGTCACATACGATGTAGCCCTGCCCCATTCTAGATGGATTGTGTCAGCCGGTGCCCCACTTCCGGCTCGCTATTTTCGATCTATACTTGACACAGCCTCATCCAATATGGCGATGCTGTGTGTCCATATGACGTCCGGTGCCCCACTTCCGGTTCGTCATATCCGGCTCCTGTCTGCCCGCCCTACATTTTTCTTTAGTGCGGTCCGCACCATCTCCTATAGCGCGTCACATCCGCCCTATCTGGGACTTCTTCTTAGCCCCCACATTTCCGGTGGTCATCCCGCCCTCTGGGTTTATATACCCTGTCTTCACAGTTCTCCTTACCCGTACAGCGGTGGACACCGCGGAACTAGCTCTGCATAAGGTACTGTATTGAGACCATCGCTATTACTCTGAACCATTTATGGCACCTATTCCCTGACCTTTTTTCTCCCCCACCCCCTCTCCTTAGACTGCATCGAGAGACTCTCATCTAAGATTAACGCTGCATTCAGGACATTGTTGGTAGGCCTGACATATATGCTTTCCACCGTAGTTTTTTCCTCATTTATACCGGTACTAACCGGTTTTTCTGCCATGTCTCCATTCCTATTCTAGATAGCGCTTTTAGCCATCAGCATTCTTAGATTACTCCCATCTTCGGTATGTATCTTCCTACATCTTTTCACCTAGTTCTACTCCCTACCTCACCGGGATTTACCGGCTTCTTTCCATGTTTTCATCACTCTAGGCAACGTATATAGCCATCAGTACTTATCTATCATCCCAATCTTTGGTATATATTTCTCCATATTTTCCTCCTCACTCACTGTGCCAGTATAGTCCTATAACTCTCAGTACCACATATGTTTCACGGATATAGAATCTCTTTCCTTGGCCATACACATGTACGGTTGTCCATGTCTATGTTGTATATACCTTGTTTATTATTTATTGTTTTGATTCTTTTTGTACCCTATTGTGATGCATTATTTTGTAATATACTTTACAGTCACTGACGAAGGTCACATGTGTGACCGAAACGTTTGTACGTTGGGACATAATAAAGTATCCAATCTTCTTTTCGCAACAAGTTGAGTGCTGGGTTTTGTTACTAGTTGGGCAATATACTACGTGACTGGGCAATATACTATGTGGCTGGGCAATATACTACGTGGCTGGGCAATATACTACGTGGCAGGGCAATATACTACGTGACTGGGCAATATACTATGTGGCTGGGCAATATACTACGCAACTGGGCAATATACTACATGGCTGGGCAATATACTACGTGGCTGGGCAATATACTACGTAGCTGGGCAATATACTACGTGACTGGGCAATATACTACGTAGCTGGGCAATATACTATGTGGCTGGGCAATATACTACGTGGCTGTGCAATATACTACGTGGCTGGGCAATATACTACGTAGCTGGGCAATATACTATGTGGCTGGGCAATATACTACGTGGCTGGGCAATATACTACGTGGCAGGGCAATATACTACGTGACTGGGCAATATACTATGTGGCTGGGCAATATACTACGTGGCTGTGCAATATACTACGTGGCTGGGCAATATACTACGTAGCTGGGCAATATACTACGTGGCTGGGCAATATACTACGTGGCTGGGCAATATACTATGTGGCTGGGCAATATACTACATGACTGGGCAATATACGACGTGACTGGGCAATATACTGCGTGGCTGGGCAATATACTACGTGACTGGGCAATATACTACGTGGGCTGTGCAATATACTACATGGGCTGTGCAATATACTACGTGGACATGCATATTCTAGAATACCCGATGCGTTAGAATCGGGCCACCATCTAGTGTATGTATATTAGCGTAACCTACCTAATAGTTAACGATATAGTACTGATTGATAGGAAAACGTCCAATGTGATGGCCACTAGAAAAATGTCAATGACCTGAAAATGGATAGAGGAAAGCATTGTTCGCAATGTGGGGTCATGGATATATTGAATGTAAAATATAGAAAAGAACCCACCTTGGGGCTCTATCCAGAGTATCCCATGTGGTATCATCCGGTCTCAGCCGGTAATGTGCTGAACTATATAAATATAAATTATCCATAGAGATACTAATATATAAGAATCTCCATGGATTGTATATAAGAATATCTGTGGTGTAGGCTCACCGGAGGTGGTAGTGGGATCCGGTAGATCTGTTTGCGGGCCACGGCTAGTGGATACACGCTGTTCTATATATACTATAGCGGTATTGATAGGTTCGCGCGTACTGGAAGTGACGTGACCGGAAGTGACGTATTGCGTTCCTCTAGCAGGAAATGTCGGTTAGAATGCGTTCCAATGACCGGGGAGTATCGCTGTGTAGTCAAGGAAACGCTGATAGTAACATAGGCAGGTAAAAATGTCCCCATGGTATATAGTCAGTAAATGGGGGCGTGATATTTAGAATCAGGTAGGAATGGAGCACTTAATGGTGGTTATAGATTATGAGATCGGCAAAAATGAAAAGCAATGGTGAAAAATAATAAATAAATTAAATGAGATGGCAAAAAATGAAAAATAAAAAATGAAAAAACATTGTAAGAAAAAAGTGGTAAAAAGAAAACAAATATGAAATAAAAGGATGAGTATCAGCAGTCAAGTAGAAGGAGATCTGGGGAGAAGACCAAGACGGGTAGTGTATAATCGACTCTGTATAAAGAATAACTATATTAGTAGGATGGCATGACAGAGTTAAATTCATATTATATACAGGAGCATAAATAATTTAAACAATGTGGCAACAATGTATGTTTACCTGTTGAGGTGCAGTTGGGCCCAGATGGCTTTGTAGACTGTGGCTTCTGTTGACACAGGACGCATTACAGTTAGCACTGGGCAGCCCGCCACAGGGCGTTACTAATAGGCTAGGATCCAGATGCTGTGCTTACTCAGTGTGGACACTGCCGCAGATTATTTATTTGCACCGGTGTGCCAAGCGGCCAATCCCTCATTGTAGGCTGGCTGTCTCATTTGGTATTATCACACCTGTGTAGTCGCCATCTTTACTTGGGCCGGCTCTACCATGATAGTGCATTTGATTCAAGGTCTAGACAGGTAAGCACCTTTGCCTGTTTTTGTGGTGTTTTTTTCTAGAATAGTGGAGGTTTTTTCCTCTTTTTCCTCCTTCTGTGGTTTTTGCTGTTCTGTGTAACCCCGCTCTATCAGTTATTGGCAGCCTTATATTTCAGTGTAAACAGACTGCCAGTCTCCTAATGAATGAGAAAATCGGTCCTTCATCTGTTGAAATGATCTTTTGTGTAGCACAAAAGAATATTGTTCTCGACAACACATCATCCTGTGTAAACAGGACTCGCACTTCTGAGAACAGTGGCAGCCTATTCACACTGAACAATCTATTAAAGATTGCTCAGTGTACATCGCTTCCTGCGGTCTGTCTGTGTAAACAGGCTATCAAATGACTGCCGATCAGTAAATCTTTACCGATCGGTGGCCTCTTTGTGGTGCCGGTAGGTCTGCATAAAATAATAGGACTACTTGCATGGCTTCAACTGCAAGGCATATGTATCTGATGGCAGTATTAGTAATTCTGGGGCATCAATGATGATGGATGTACGTGTTGAGAGATGACACGATTCTGACACTCGTGAATAGGCTATAAAAAAAGAGCTACTGAGGGAGTCTACGAGGAATGTATACAGTCCACAGGGAATGGAATTTTTCAACTATTATTCTAGCCATGGCGTCCTTGACAATCACTTTGAACCCCATCCCTGTTGTACATGTACCATTAGCAGGTGTAGCTAACAACTTTCTTCAAAAACCAGAATCAGAGACTCTTTCCTGTAGTTGCTATTGATCATAGTAGTATCTAAGAGATTGAAGACCCTCCAGGTTTACCATCTGTGTACACTGGTAAATTTAATATACAGTAATACAGTGCATTTCCCATCAGGTAAAGCCAGATGACTTGTGTCATACACTGTGTGCAAAATTATTAGGCTATGTGCACTCGTATATTGGTCCACCGCGGATTTTTCCGCAGCGGATTTGATAAATCTGCAGGGCAAAAACGCTGCATTTTTGCTGCAGATTTATCGCGGTTTTTCTGCAGATTTCACTGCGGTTTTACACCTGTGGTTTTCTATAGGAGCCGCTGTAAAACCGCTGCGGATTCCGCAGAAAGAAGTGACATGCTGCGGAATGTAAACCGCTGCGTTTCCGCGCGTTTTTCCCCGCAGCATGTGCACAGCGTTTTTTGCTTCCCATAGGTTTACATTGTAATGTAAACTCATGGGAAACTGCTGCGCACCCACAGCTGCGGAAACGCTGTGTGCATACCCTTAGGCAAGTTGTATTTTAGAGGATTATTTTTATTATTGATCAACGACTATGTTCTCAATCAACCCAAAAGATTCATAAATATCAAAGCGTAATATTTTTGGAAGTTGGAGTGGTTTTTTTTTTAGATTTGGCTATCTTAGGAGGATATCTGTTTGTACAGGTAACAATAACGCCGGGATCACACAAGCGAGAAATACGCCCGAGTCTCGCATGGTATTACCCGGCTCTGCCGCCTGCACTCTGGAGCGGAGCGTGTGGCCGCATAGCAATACATGGAGCCGCACGCTCCGCTCCTGAGTGTCGGGTGCAGGGCCGGGGATTACCATGCGAGACTCGGACGTATTTCTCGCATGTGTGATCCTGGCCTAACTGTGCAGAATTATTAGGCAACTTTTAAAAAACCAAATATATTCCCATCTCACTTGTTTATTTTCACCAGGTAAACCAATATAACTGCACAAAGTTTAGAAATAAACATTAATGACAAGCAAAAATAAAACCCAAAACAATTAGTGACCAATATAGCCACCTTTCTTTATGATGACACTCAGCAGCCTTCCATCCATAGATTCTGTCAGTTGCTTGATCTGTTTGCGATCAACATTGCCTGCAGCAGCCACCACAGCCTCCCAGACACTGTTCCGAGAGATGGACTGTTTTCCCTCCCTGTAGATCTCACATTTTATGAGGGACCACAGGTTCAATATGGGGTTCAGATCAGGTGAACAAGGGGGCCGTGTCATTATTTTTTCTTCTTTGAGACCGCTACTGGCCAGCCACGCTGTGCAGCAGTTGGATGCATGTGATGGAGCATTGTCCTGCATGAAAATCATGCTTTTCTTGAACGATACCAACTTCATCCTTTTTTTCTGCTAGAGTTCTAAAACTTTACATGGACAAATCAGAAATGCTTCTTTTCCCTATCTCAGTCAACCCCCCAACAGACCTATCCATCAAGGTCAATGGCTGCTCACTCTACCCAGTCCCGCAAACTTGCTGCCTCGGGGTAACCCTTGAGTCTGATCTTGCCTTCAAACCACATATCCAAGCCTTTTTCACTTCCTGTTGTCTCCAACTCAAAAATATTTCCAATGTCCGTACATTCCTTAATCTGCAAAAGCACTAGTGCACACCCTCATCATCTCCCACCTCGACTACTGCAACCTCCTGCTCTGTGGCCTCTCTTCTAACAGTATAGCACCACGCCAATCTATCCTAAACCCTGCTGCCCGACTAATCCACCTGTCCCACTGCAATTTCCCGGCCTCTCCCCTCTATCAATCCCTTCACTGGCTCCCCATTGCCCTGAAACTCCAGTTCAAAACCCTAACCATGGCATACAAAGCCATCTACAACCTTTCTCCTCCATACATCTGTGACCTAGTTTCCCAGTATTTACCTGCATGCAACCTCCGAACCTCACAAGATCTCCTTCTCTACACTCCTCTTATCTCCTCTTCCCACAATCGCATACAAGATTTTTCCTGTGCATCCCCCCTACTCTGGAACTCTCTACCCCAACATATGAGACACTTGCCTAACGTTGAAACTTTCAAAAGGAACCTGAAGATCTAACTCTTCTGACAAGCCTACAACCTGCAGTAACTGTCGTTCCACCATACCGCTAAACGTCTACCTCTACCCTCCCCTACTGTATCCTCATCCATCCCTTATAGACTGTGATCTCTCGCAGCAGGGTCCTTTCTCCTCCTGTACCAGTCAGTGACTTGTTTTCTTCAAGATTATTGTACTTGTTTTTATTATGTATAACCCTTTTCATATATAAAAAGCCATTGAATAAATGATGCTATAATGATAATAGTACAAAGTCTTACATTTATCCATAAACCTACTATTCGGCCACCCATAAACAGTGGTCACAAGCAGAAATGGTTGCAGGGAGCCCAGACATACATGAAGACTTATTTTAAAACGGTTTTGTTTACTGATGAGAGTCGAGCAACCCTGGATGGTCCAGATGGATGGAGCAGTGGAGGGCCACCATATCCCAACAAGGCTGGAACATCAGCAAGGAAGTGGCGGAGTCATGTTTTGGGACGGATTTATGGGGAGAGAGCTGGCCTTTGAATATGTGAAAATTACCTCAGCAAAATATAGAGTTTCCGATTGACCACTTTCTTCCATGGTACAAAGAGAAGAAAGTGCCATCCGTAGCAAAATCATCTTCATGCATGACATTGCACCTTCTTATAATGCAAAGAATATGTCTGAGTCATTGGCTGCTATAGGCATAAAAGGAGAGAAGCTCATGGAGTGGCCACCATCCCCCTCTGTCCTCAACCCTATTGAGAACCCTTGGAATATCCTCAAGCAAAAGGGTGGGTGACAGTTCACATCAAAACATCAGCTCTGGGAGGGATATCAGGAGAGATATTAAAAAAGGGCTCCTATGTTCATATGAAACTTTGCCTGGAAAGATGTTTTTTGATTGAAAGAGCCTTTGTTTTCGGTAACTATGACTTCTTAACCCCTTAACAACCGCCGATACGCCTTTTAACGGCGGCAATTAAGGGTACTTATTCCTCAGCGCATTTTTAACAAAGCTGAGAAATAAGGCTGTAGCGCACCCCAGCGTCAGAAAATCTTCAGGGTCTCCTCTACCGGGGGTAGCTGAGTCCCTGGAGAACATGATTCAGCATTGAGATCCCCGTTATTCATGGAATAACGGCGACCGCAAAAAAAAAAATTAGATTTAAAATTTATTTCTCTCTCCTCAGATATGATCTAGCACATCAGAGGAGAGAGAAATGGGGTTCCCCCGAGCCCCCAGTACCTGCAATGTCCCCCGATCCTCGGACGCACATTCAGTTGAAATATATTGCATCGTCGTAATAGGCCACCGTCCAAGCAGAGGCCGGTGGCTGACTTGTGTGCACCGCATCTGTTGCAGGCGGCCCATAACAGTGACATCGCCAGTGTATGACATTACTGTCATGCGACGAGCGCACTCATGTTAGCAATTTTAACATGAGTGCGCCGGCCGGATCTAAGAAGAGGACACCTTGCGGCGCCAGGAGCGCAAGCAGGTAAGAGAGTTTTTTTTAACTTCTGTCACAGTGGATACTGGATACGGCATGATGCTGGCGCCTGTTCAAGGGACATAAGGGGTACAGCCAGGGCTAAGGAATATAGGACACCTAAGTCCCTTGGCCCTGGCTTTGCCCCCTAGGCCCCTGGCTGTGCTTCAAAGGCCCCTGGCTGTGTCCCCTCGTTCTCTTGCTGTGCCCCTCAGGTCCCTGGCTGTTCCCCTCAGGTCAATGGCTGTGCCCCTCAGGTCCATGACTGTGCCCCCTAGTCCCCTGGCTGTGCCCCTCAGGTCCATGGCTGTGCCCCCTAGTCTCCTGGCTGTGCCCCTCATGTCCATGGCCGTGCCCCCTAGTCCCCTGGCTGTGCCCCTGAGGTCCATGGCTGTATCACCTTGATCCCTGGCTGCGCCCCTCAGGTTGCTGGCTGTGCCCCTTGATCCCTGGCTTTGCCCCCTTGGTCCCTGGCTGCGCTCGCTTGGTTCCTGGCTGTGCCCCCTAGGTTCCTGGCTGTGCCCTTTAGGCCCTTGGCTGTGCTCCCTAGGCTCCAAACCAGCATGAAGGGATCTTGGTGGCAAAGTCAGGGTCAAAGGACCTAGGGGGCCTGGATGGGGCACATTATTAAATACCCTGCATCATTCACTTATGTGTGAGTAAATTCCCCTCCTAACCAGCCCTGTATAATGTTTTTCTGTAAAATGAGGTATGAAAAAAACATTTATATTGTCCTCGTTTCCTATGCTAATGAGGACTTTGACTAGCTAATGGGGCATTAGTTGCACCTGACTAGTGAGTCCTCTTTCCATGTTATCACGAGATTCAGTGGTGCACCGCGTATGATTGGAAGCTCAGAAGATGGCTTCTGGTCATGCACAGTGCACCACTGAAACCAAGAAGCGTACACCTGGCTGCAGAGGTGCAGTGCCGAAATGTGCAGCGGGCGTGCGCGAGATTTGCAAGGGCTGGCGATCACGACAGCTCCTGCAAATTATGTTATCATGTCCACAGGTACGTGATAATATGGAAAGAGGGCTGACTAGTCTGGGCATCTAAGGCCCCATCGACAAATCAAAACCCTCATTAGCATACAAAACGGCAACAATATAAATGCCTTTTTTATAGCTCGTTTTTACAGAAAAACATTATACATTGCTGGTTAGGCAGGTAATTTACTCATACATATGTGAATGATGCTGGGTTGGAGGGCATGATGGACCTGACAGGTTCCTTATAATTACTGTATGGGGGCCAGAATGAGTAACATACTGTACATTATCAGTTTATGATGGCAAATGGAGGACGTTATTACTGCTGTAATATAATTTACTTTTTAGGAGCCTTGTCACGCTTAGTCCGGCGAGTGACACAGCATATAAATACAATGGGATGGAAAAAGAAGAGGAAGGATCTAACAGTCAGGAGCAGGGGATGAGACACCTCCTGACACCAACCTGTGACTGTCCCTAAACTTCCCTAATGCTCTATGGGCTCCTTCCCCCCAATCACCATCACAAGCCTGATCCCTGACTATCACCTATATGAATTCTGGCTAGTGCACTGGTCGGTAAGGATGCTAGCCTCACGACTGCAGATTATATTACGCAGGGGAGGAGACAAACAAGGGACTGACAAAAAGGATAATAGTCAACTCAGGCTCCACAGCAGCAGAGAAAATGGCACCAGGATAACAGAACTCCAACAGCAGCAACATCACCCTCACAAGCGAGCTCCACACACCTAGCTGGTCTGCAAATAAGAAAAACTCTATAACTGATGATCAGCTCATGGGTCATGTGACTATTTAAAGGGAGGTGGGAGTGGTTACCAACCAATATCAGCTGACAAGCCAAAAAGAAAATGCCAGCAAGAAACTGACATCAACTCTTGCAGGACCAAAGGAAATAAACAACATTTAAATTTCAGTAGACCCAGAGCTGCCACGAATCTTTTAATGATTCGTGACAAGACTGTTTTCCATGAGGGGGAAGTACAAAAAGAAGGTCCTGTTACTTTGCAGGGTGGTGCTATTTCGCTTTTTTTATTTCATCTGGCATAGTGTATAAGGCATGGAAAAAGTGGGGAATACGCTGTATAAGAGATCAGCTATAAATGACTGTAATTTTTGGGAGAGACGAGTCCCGGCAGGAAGAAGTGATGGCGGACTGTGCCAGATGAAGAAAAAAAGTGAAGATGAAGGATGTCACCAAGAGACGTCACTGGTGAGTCAGCGTATTTCAAGTACACACACACTTTACATTATATACAGAGCCTCTGTGTATAATGTCACTGGTGATGCCTATATTACCTGTACACTGTATACCATCTACAGAACTCTTGTATATAATGTCACTGGTAATCCCTGTATTACCTGTACACTGACACTATATACAGAGCTACTGTGTATAATATCACCGTTGATCCCTGAACTACCTGTACCCTGACACTATATGCAAATCTTCTGTATATATTTTATATAATGTAACTGTTGATCGCTGTATTTCTTGTACACTGACACTACAGAGCTCCTATATATAATGTCACTGGTGATCTCTATATTGCCTGTACACTAACACTACATACAGAGCTGTGGCATGTGTGGCATGTGTGTATGTGGCATTATTTGCTCACCATGTGATGGTAATATGTGGTCTGGTCACGGTGTGGTGGTATTTCTCTATTGTGCGTGGTATTATATGGTCACTTTGTGATGGAATATGTAGTCCAATCATGGTGTGGCAGCATTTCTCCCTTTTATGTGGTATTATTATAACTTATTTTAGGCAAAGAAGCCCTTTAATGCAAACTACCATAATTGTACATCACAGTTAGGCTGCCGTCACACTATCAGTATTTGGTCAGTATTTTACATCAGTATTTGTAAGCCAAAACCAGGAGTGGAACAATTAGAGGAAAAGTTTAATAGAAACTTGTGCACCACTTCTGGATTTATCACCCACTCCAGGTTTTGGCTTACAAATACTGATGTAAAATACTGACCAAATACTACTAGTGTGACGGCAGCCTTATGGTGTGCGCACAGTGGTTGTGCAGGAGCCTTCTTTGTTTTACAGCCGATGCTCCACTATAACGAGGATAACGGCTGACAGGTATTTACATATAGTGTAGGGTGGACCTCTAAGGTCAATTCCTACTGTGGGCCCTACGCACCCCAGTCTGACCCTGAATGAAACTGAAAGGGAGAAGATACAAATTAGATATAAGAAAAACTTTTTTGACATTGAGGGTGATCAATGAGTGGAACAGGCTGCCATGAGAGGTGGTGAGTTCTACTTCAATGGACATCTTTAAACAGGGGCTGGACAGAGATGGTTTAGTGAATCCTGCATTGAGCAGGAGGTTGAACACAATGACCCTTGAGGTCCCTCCCAACTCAAACATTCTATGATTCTAGGTATGTGGTCATTTCCTGAAAAAGAAGTACTTGACATTTGAAACGTGTTGAATTAAAACCACATCTACTATATAATTGTCTAAGAGTCACTTCCGTCTTTCTGTCTGTCTGTCTGTCCTTCTGTCTGTCTGTCACGGATATTCATTGGTCGCGGCCTCTGTCTGTCATGGAATCCAAGTCACTGATTGGTCATGGCAAAACGCCCACGACCATTGTCACGACCAATCAGCGACGGCCACAGTCCGGCGGCAATATTGCCGCTCTTTCCTCCCCGCAGTCAATGCCTGCTCCATACTCCCCTCCCTCCAGTCATTCAGTCAGCCCTCACACAGGGTTAATGCCAGCGTTACCGGAGCGCGGTGTAACGCACTCCGGTTACGCAGCTATTAACCCTGTGTGACCAACTTTTTACTATTGATGCTGCTTTACATATTTTGTGTGCCATAGTGGTCTGTGAGTGCTTTTTTGCACTCATATTTTGGTAGTATCTCTGTACTTGGCTGCATTCATGTTTCCTTCAATGGCAACCAGTCATCCCGTGCCTGCAGCTGAAGAACACCCCCATAGCATGATGCTGCCACCACATTTCACTGTTGGGATTGTACTGGGCAGGTGATGAGCAGTGCCTGGTTTTCTCCACACACACTGCTTAGAATTATCACGTCTCATCAGACCAGAGAATCTTATTTCTTATAGTCTCGGAGTCTTTCATGTATTTTTTAGCAAACTGTATGGGGGCATTCATATGTCTTGCTTCCATCAGGCCACCATAAAGGCCTGACTGGTGTCGGGCTGCAGTGATAGTTGACTTTGTGGAACTTTCTCCCATCTTCCTACTGCATCTCTGGAGCTCAGCCTCAGTGATCTTGGGGTTCTTCGTTACCTCTCTCACCAAGGCTCTTCTCCCACCATTGCTTAGTTTGGCTGGATGGCCAGGTCTAGGAAGACTTCTGGAGGTCCCAAACCTCTTCCATTTAACGATTATGGAGGCCACTGTGCTCTTAGGAACCTTGAGTACTGCAGAAATTCTGTTGTAACCTTGGCCAGATCTGTGCCTTGCCACAATTCTGTCTCGGAGCTCCTTGGCCCATTCTTTGACCTCATGATTCTCATTTGGTCTGACGTACTGTGAGCTGTGAGGTCTTATATAGACAGGTGGGTGTCTTTCCAAATCAAGTCTTATCAGTTTAATTAAACACAGCTGGACTCCAATGAAGGCGTAGAACCATCTCAAGGAGGATCACATGGAAATGGACAGCATGTGACTTAAATAGGGGTGTCTGAGCAAAGGGTCTGAATACGTTTGACCATGTGACATTTCAGTTTTTCTTTTTTATTAAATTTGCAAAAATTTCTACATTTCTGTTTTATTTTCAGTCAAGATGGGGTGCAGTGTACATTAATGTGAAAAAATGAACTTTTTTGAATTTACCAAATGGCTACAATGAAACGGAGTGAAATAAAGGGGTCTGAATACTTTCTGCACCCACTGTATTACAAGATGACGGTTCTGCTTCAGCTGCAAAAGGGAAAACTTTTTTCAGTAGCCAAATAATTTTATAGGGTGGTTTGTGAAAGACCTAATAAGACTTGGTGCTCTGTTGCATCTGGTCATTTGTAGCCAGGGCTGCCACTAGAAATTTCAGGGCCCCATACTGGCAAAATTTTAGGCCCCCTTAAGACTCTGCACAGGCTCTACGTCAGCTCCGCCTCCACCCTTCGAACTTTCCACAGTATCACCGCCCACTCTTGGAAAAACTCCACTTCTGCACCACGTCCTAACCAATTACACACATTAACAGTTCCCATCGAACACCACATCACATATGTAGCCATCAGCTTTGGTTTTGGCCCAAAGATTTTTTAAGCCGCCACCGCAACAAGGTAGACTCTTTTGGGGAAACCAGTGTGTAATGCAAAATTATGTAAGCCCTCTCTCTGATGCCTCAGCAGTATGGCAAATGGTGCCAGGCAATTTTTTGTTGTTGACTGTGAATAAAATTCTAAGATGTTTCAATTTGTGTGAAAGTTCAACTCAACATTGATCCTCCACGATTCGATTAGCTCATCATTAGTTATTGTCATGTAATAAAAGGCATCAACAGGAAAAAAAAATATTGCTAGTGGGGTTGCATTAGTGAAACCCATCTGGAATATCAAGTTCAATTGTGGGCACCAGTTTATAAAACCAATGTTCTGTTTTTAGTTATGTAGACATTTATTGTCACAACTCTGTTGTCGGGTGTCCCAGGACCAGGGGTTCACTGTCCCTAACGCTAGGGGCGCCCTAGCTCACCCTGTTCCCCGGATTACTTCTGATGGTGAAGATGCCGGGGCCACATATCATGCCATAGCTCCTGAATCTGCCCTCAGTCTGTACCCTTCCCCCACCCAGGGAATAGGGGAGTAGTAGTGGACTGTATTACACCAACCAGACTAACAAGGTAATGCAAACAGGGATAAAGGAAAATACAAACATACACACATAGACAGTAGAGGTAAACACTGCGGAGTGGAGGATGGGGTTAAACCAAAATAGGAGAAGAAAGGGAGTTATCAGACACTCAAAACCTAGTAACAGTCACTGATATATCCACTGATAAATGCAGCAAATGCCTTCTCCAACAACAACTACCAACAACCTCCAGCCATGCAGCGTCAACTCGCTCTGACAATGAGTGCTTTACAGGACTCATATTATATAGGAGATGGGAGTTGCTAACAGTGCACAGGCAGGAAAGCTTCCAGGAACTATCAACTGAGCAGATTAACCCCTGCACTGCACTACACTGCCAAAATAAATTTACACCTTTTATTATAAAGGTGAAGTGCTTCTAATTAGTGCAGGAGTAGGAGAAATCAAATGCTTTAGTCTTGTGGCTCCTCTCTGTCGCGGTAAACCTGTGACATTTATTTAGCCTTGAGAAGAGACTTCGAAGTGGGACATGATTAACTTATTCAAGTACATAAATGGCCCCTACAAAAATATTGTCAAAAACTGCTTCATGTAAACCCCCCTCAAAAGATCAAAAGACATTCTCTCTGTTGGGACAGTTAATGGTTTAAAAATCGCAATCAAATTTTTTTTTTTAGAAGAAAGTAACAAATAGTTATGTACATGTGTAAAATTCTTGTTTTAAACGTCGATTCAGTTGAAAAAACTTGGTCTTGGTCTGACTCATGCTTTGCAAAGGTATCAAGACACTCTTCCCTTTAAGCTTTCTCAACTTTTTGTTGAATTTGATGGACGTGTCTTTTTTCAATCATGCCCGGCATTTGAAAGGTGTTTTCTATGCAGCACATGCAGCTAACAACGACAGAAGAGAGCTCCTATTGCTGTGTTCTAACTATCGAAATGAGACAGACAAGTTATATGGACTGATTGTATGGTACAACCTCCGCTGTTAGGTAGGTGAGAGCTACTATAGGGCCACCTTACAGGGACTGTGTCAGGAATACATTTGTTATTATTTCCTGAATTTTTCCTACCCTACCCGCACCCAGGTGGTTGATGTTGGTAGCATACATTTAAGTATATTTAATTGTCTACGAGATTTTTAGATATTATTAATAAAGTATTCTTTTAGGATATTGCGTTTCTTTTTGGTTGTTCCATGATCTGCTTGCCCATGTACACAGCCTAGGAGGGTTGATGTTACTGACATATTTATTCCCTTTAGCATGCAAAGATAGGAGTGTTTTCAACTGAGCCTTAAAAGGCCCAGTGAAATGATGTCATTGAGACATGCTAACTTACTTGTGATAAACAACGAGGAGCACAGCAAAAGGTGGTGGCAAAAGGAGAAAAGAGCAGAACGCTGCCAAGCTGAGACAGGAGCATAACTTTAGAGTATCTGGTAGAGAAAAGGCACAATACACGTATAACGGAACTTGGTTGTTCAGGTAGTGTGTTTCTGTTTACTGATATGCATAAGGTTGCAGCTGCAGATGAAATAGCTGGTCCATCATGTTCAAAAAACTATATTGGCTGCAGCAGTTTTGGCTACTTGAGTTCACGATGGCCCTGAAAAAAAAAAAAACACACCATAAGGCCGGCGTCACACACAGCGTAAAACAATACGGTCCGTATATTACGGCCGTAATACGCTGAAAAGTCCCGAAAATAGTGGTCCGCAGCTCCTCCATAGGCAGGGTGTGTCAGCGTTTTTTGCGCATGGCATCCTCCGTATGTAATCCGTATGGCATCCGTACTGCGTGGTTTTCTCGCAGGCTTGCAAAACCAACATACCGCTATAGAAGTGATCCATGTGTCCCAAAAAAAAAAATATATATATATATACTGTCTATATATATATATATATATATATATATATATGTCAGTAGACACATATATGTATATATATTAATATTTTTTCCAGCGCTATACAGCTTGAAAGCCGGTAATTCAATTACCGGCTTTTTCTTTCTCCTTCCTAAACCCGACATGATTTGAGACATGGTTTACATACAGTAAACCATGTCTTCTCTCCATTTTTTTGCAGATTCCACACTACTAATGTCAGTAGTGTGTATCTGCAAAATTTGGCCGTTCTATCTACTAAATTAAAGGGTTAAATGGCGGAAAAAATTGGCGTGGGCTCCGGCACAATTTTCTCCGCCAGAGTAGTAAAGCCAGTGACTGAGGGCAGATATTAATAGCCTGGAGAGGGTCCATGGTTATTGCCCCCCCCCCCCCCCTGGCTAAAAATATCTGCCCCCAGCCACCCCAGAAAAGGCACATCTGGAAGATGCGCCTATTCTGGCACTTGGCCACTCTCTTCCCATTCCCGTGTAGCGGTGGGATATGGGGTAATGAAGGGTTAATGCCACCTTGCTATTGTAAGGTGACATTAAGCCAAATTAATAATGGAGAGGCGTCAATTTTGACACCTATCCATCATTAATCCAATTGTAGTAAAGGGTTAAATAAAACACAAACACATTATTTAAAATTATTTCAATGAAATAAAAACAATGGTTGTTGGAGTATTTTATTCTACGCCCAATCCAGTCACTGAAGACCCTCGTTCTGTAAAAAAAAAACATAATAAACCAACAATATCCTTACCCTCCGCAGATCTGTAACGTCCAACAATGTAAATCCATCTGAAGGGGTTAAAATAATTTGCATCCACGAGCTTTGCTAATGCAATGATGCTCATGGCTGCAAAAACCCCGGAAAATGAAGGTAAAGTAGGTCAATGACCTATATTTACCTTCATTTGCGGTGAGGCGCCCTCTGCTGGATGTTTCTAGATCGTGGGAACTTTCCTAGAAAGCTCCCAGGCTCGAGTTCATATGAGGACAACCAGCAGAGGGCGCCTCTTATGAACTCGAGCCTGGGAGCTTTCTAGGAAAGTTCCCACGATCTAGGAACAGCCAGCAGAGGGCGCCTCACCGCAAATGAAGGTAAATATAGGTCATTGACCTACTTTACCTTCATTTTCCGGGGTTTTTGCAGCCATGAGCATCATTGCATTAGCAAAGCTCTTGGATGCAAATTATTTTAACCCCTTCAGATGGATTTACATCGTTGGACGTTACAGATCTGCGGAGGGTAAGGATATTGTTGGTTTATTATGTTTTTTTTGTTACAGAACAAGGGTCTTCAGTGACTGGATTGGGCATAGAATAAAATACTCCAACAACCATTGTTTTTATTTCATTAAAATAATTTTAAATAATGTGTTTGTGTTTTATTTAACCCTTTACTACAATTGGATTAATAATGGATAGGTGTCATAATTGACGCCTCTCCATTATTAATTTGGCTTAATGTCACCTTACAATAGCAAGGTGGCATTAACCCTTCATTACCCCATATCTCACCGCTACACGGGAATGGGAAGAGAGTGGCCAAGTGCCAGAATAGGCGCATCTTCCAGATGTGCCTTTTCTGGGGTGGCTGGGGGCAGATATTTTTAGCCAGGGGGGGGCAATAACCATGGACCCTCTCCAGGCTATTAATATCTGCCCTCAGTCACTGGCTTTACTACTCTGGCGGAGAAAATTGTGCGGGAGCCCACGCCAATTTTTTCCGCCATTTAACCCTTTAATTTAGTAGATAGAACGGCCAAATTTTGCAGATACACAATACTGACATTAGTAGTGTGGAATCTGCAAAAAAATGGAGAGAAGACATGGTTTACTGTATGTAAACCATGTCTCAAATCATGTCGGGTTTAGGAAGGAGAAAGAAAAAGCCGGTAATTGAATTACCGGCTTTCAAGCTGTATAACGCTGGAATAAATATTAATATATATACATATATGTGTCTCACTGACATATATATATATATATATATATATATATATATATATACCTATTCTATGTGTACACATTTATTCTACCTATTGGACTGGAAGCTGTCAGTGTGATTTTAATGTACACCGCAATGAATTACCGGCTTTTCTGTCTAACACCGCTGCGTATTTCTCGCAAGTCACACTGCTTGTCCGTGTGTAATCCGTATTTTTCACGCTTCCATAGACTTTCATTGGCGTATTTCTTGCGCAGTACGGTGACAAACGCAGCATGCTGCGATTTTCTACGGCCGTAGAAAGCCGTATAATACGGATCGGTTTAATACGGCAGATACAGTTAGGGCCAGAAATATTTGGACAGTGACACAATTTTCGCGAGTTGGGCTCTGCATGCCACCACATTGGATTTGAAATGAAACCTCTACAACAGAATTCAAGTGCAGATTGTAACGTTTAATTTGAAGGGTTGAACAAAAATATCTGATAGAAAATGTAGGAATTGTACACATTTCTTTACAAACACTCCACATTTTAGGAGGTCAAAAGTAATTGGACAAATAAACATAACCCAAACAAAATATTTTTATTTTCAATATTTTGTTGCAAATCCTTTGGAGGCAATCACTGCCTTAAGTCTGGAACCCATGGACATCACCAAACGCTGGGTTTCCTCCTTCTTAATGCTTTGCCAGGCCTTTACAGCCGCAGCCTTCAAGTCTTGCTTGTTTGTGGGTCTTTACGTCTTAAGTCTGGATTTGAGCAAGTGAAATGCATGCTCAATTGGGTTTAGATCTGGAGATTGACTTGGCCATTGCAGAATGTTCCACTTTTTGGCACTCATGAACTCCTGGGTAGCTTTGGCTGTATGCTTGGGGTCATTGCCCATCTGTACTATGAAGCGCCGTCCAATCAACTTTGCAGCATTTGGCTGAATCTGGGCTGAAAGTATATCCCGGTACACTTCAGAATTCATCCGGCTACTCTTGTCTGCTCTTATGTCATCAATAAACACAAGTGACCCAGTGCCATTGAAAGCCATGCATGCCCATGCCATCACGTTGCCTCCACCATGTTTTACAGAGGATGTGGTGTGCCTTGGATCATGTGCCGTTCCCTTTCTTCTCCAAACTTTTTTCTTCCCATCATTCTGGTACAGGTTGATCTTTGTCTCATCTGTCCATAGAATACTTTTCCAGAACTGAGCTGGCTTCTTGAGGTGTTTTTCTGCAAATTTAACTATGGCCCGTCTATTTTTGGTATTGATGAATGGTTTGCATCTACATGTGAACCCTTTGTATTTACTGTCATGGAGTCTTCTCTTTACTGTTGACTTAGAGACAGATACACCTACTTCACTGAGAGTGTTCTGGACTTCAGTTGATGTTGTGAACGGGTTCTTCTTCACCAAATTAAGTATGCGGCGATCATCCACCACTGTTGTCATCCGTGGACGCCCAGGCTTTTTTGAGTTCCCAAGCTCACCAGTCAATTCCTTTTTTCTCAGAATGTACCCAACTGTTGATTTTGCTACTCCAAGCATGTCTGCTATCTCTCTGATGGATTTTTTCTTTTTTTTCAGCCTCAGGATGTTCTGCTTTACCTCAATTGAGAGTTCCTTTGACCGCATGTTGTCTGCTCACAGCAACAGCTTCCAAATGCAAAACCACACACCTGGAATCCACCCCTGACCTTTTAGCTACTTCATTGATTACAGGTTAACGAGGGAGACGCCTTCAGAGTTAATTGCAGCCCTTAGAGTCCATTGTCCAATTACTTTTGCTCCCTTAAAAAAGAGGACGCTATGCATTACAGAGCTATGATTCCTAAACCCTTTCTCCGATTTGGATGTGGAAACTATCATATTGCAGCTGGGAGTGTGCACTTTCAGCCCATATTATATATATAATTGTATTTCTGAACATGTTTTTGTAAACAGCTAAAATAACAAAACTTGTGTCACTGTCCAAATTTTCTGGCCCTAACTGTAGGAGCAGGGGCATAGAGAATAATTGTGCCGTATTTTTTGCGAGTTTTACGGACGTAGTTTCTGCGCTCTTACGTCCGTAAAACTCGCAAGTGTGACGGCGGCCTAAGAGGAAAGACCTCCACTATTCTAAACAAAAAAACACCAGTATACAGGCAAAGATGCTTACCTGTTCAAGGCCTCCAACAATTGCACTAACCAGGGTGCAGCGGACCCAAGTTAAGATGGCAAATACACAGGTGCAATAATACCAATAATGCAGCCACCCTACATTGAGGAATTGACCGCTTGGTGCACCTGTACAAACAAATAGTCTGTATGTGGCGTGTTCACACAGGAATGCAAAGTATATGGCTCAAAGCCTATTAATGACGCCATATAGCGGGCTTACCATAATGCATCCTGTGCGAACAGAGGCCACAGTGTACAGAGCCATCTAGGGCCCAGCCGCACCCTGGAAAAAATATACAGTGCACCAAAAACATAACAATGTATGCAAGGTATTGGTCGGTATTATGGCCACAATATTTAAGCTGCCAACCCACGTCAAGGGTGCTTACATATTGGCAGTCCTAATCTAAAAAAACACCATAAGAGGAAAGACCTCCACTATTCTAAACAAAAAAACACCAGCATACAGGCAAAGATGCTTATGGCGCCATTAATAGGCTTTGAGCCATATACTTTGCATTCCTGTGTGAACACGCCACATACAGACTATGCACAGGTGCACCAAGAGGCCAATTCCTCAATGTAGGGTGGCTGCATTATCGGTATTATTGCACCTGTGTATTTGCCATCTTAACTTGGGTCCGCTACACCCTGGTTAGTGCAATTGTTGGACAGCACGGTGGCTCAGTGGATAGCACAGCAGCCTTGCAGGGCTGGGGTCCTGGGTTCGAATCCCACCCAGGACAACATCTGCAAAGAGTTTGTATGTTCTCTCTGTGTTTGCGTGGGATTCCTCCGGTTTCCTCCCACATTCCAAAGACATACTGATAGGGAATCTAGATTGTGAGCCCCATCGGGGACAGTGATGATAATGTGTGCAAAACTGTAAAGCGCTGCGGAATATGTTAGCGCTATATAAAGATTATTATTATTATATTGTTGGAGGCCTTGAACAGGTAAGCATCTTTGCCTGTATGCTGGTGTTTTTTTGTTCACGATGGCCCTGGCAGAGTTCATAGTGCATCAGTTGAAAGCCAGGACGACCAGCAGAGGTCTGTTTGTTGAAAGTTACTTTAGGCTAGGGTCACATTGCATTAGTGCAATCCGTTTAGCGCTAGCGCTAGCGGATTGCACTAATGCAATGTTTTCTATGGGGCTGCGGTCAGGGTCGCGGTAACGTCCCCGCTCTCACAGATCCCCGATCTGCGAGAGCGGGGAACGGACCGCGGGCGCGCCTCGGACGCTGCAAGCAGCATCCGCGGCGCGCCAGGAATCACCGGCGCGTCGCTAGCGCGTGCCGAACATGGCACGCGCTAGTGAAGCACGTTCCCATTGCCTTCAATGGGCGCGTTAACGGACGCGTTGCACGGCGTTAATTTCGCTGTGCAACGCTGTCCGTTAAACGCGGTCCCATAACGCAATGGGAACCCAGCCTTACAGAGTTTTTCCTGGTTATAAGCCAATTTCCATCAAACACTGTGGAAAGCTCAATATAGAGTGAATTCCAGTAATAAGCGGATTTCTCCTTCTTTTCGGAAGCCACAATAATTCGCCCATACAGGTCTAAAGGCATAAGGACAACTATGCTACTAAGGGCTTGTGCACATGACCATATAAGTCGGATGAGTGCAATCCGTGGTTTTGACGGAGAGCACTCGTACCCATGTTATTCTATGGGGCTTAGCATCAGTCCGATTTTTTTTCCTTGGGCCGAGTGATCCAATGAAGAAAAAAAATTGCACCATTGCACAATTTGCCTCCGAGAATTGGATGCACTTGTCCATTCAAGTGTTTGAATTTGTGAAAAAGAATTGGAATACACTTGGATGAAAACCAAGTCCAGTTTGATGCTAACAAACTGATTGCATGGAAAAGGTAGGAAGACATTTTTTCTCTCTCCACCTCCGAGAAAATCGGATCCCACTCTGATCACCCTATGATGAAACTCTCATCAAAGGCTGAGCGGCATAATCGGATCGTTTTTCCTTGGATGGAGAGAAAATGGTTGTGTAACTCTAGCCTGAGCAAGATGAGGGCAGCTAAAATTTGTGCCAGAATGTCCCCTGCTAAGTCTCCCCCTGCTGAGCCTCTACACTGTGAGGGTATTGTCTTTCAGCAATGTAGGGAAGAATCTTCATGCATGAGTTGACTGCAGTGGGTCACCCCCAGCAACACTTGCAACATTTCTGCCACCATCACCACAGCTTTTCCTTTGGTCTGACAGTTCTTGCGTTAACAACAACTACAGCATCACCTGCTCTCAAGCTGACTACAGTAATAGGAGAGCTGCTCCTGTAAGATTTTGATCTTCTCTGGTTATTGCATTCTTGCTGCATTTTTCTCTGCCTTTTCCCTTTACTTGATGCCTCTTTGCTGCAAGTGTGAAGTCATGTCTTTAATGTGTTATGGTGGTTGTGATTATAGGGTTGCCAAATAAGTCCATGGTATTTGCTGATTTGTTATATTTATTTATTATTTTAAAGTCCATTAAAATTACAGTTTCATATTTGTTTTTCATTATTTTTAGTGATTCTAAATAAAGAAAAAAAATCTGAGTTTTATTTTCTCTCTAGAATACAGGAACATAGAAATGCACTGCTATATACAATGTATCTCTATGTACTTGTATAATTTGCTTGTGATCTCAGAGCCTATAATGCACAGTCAAGAATAGAAAATCCTCCTATTCTTGATAATGCATACTGTGGCTCATATTTTTCGTTATTGCCTCCAATGGTGCAGGTTGCTGCTTATCACAAGATAAGAAGAAAGCGTGCTATATACTCCAGTGTCTGTGTGCAGAGCAGAGATATGCTAGTCCTGCCTCTCAAGAAGGAGGAGCCGGAGAGATGACATTATATGGAATGAGTAGAAAGCGGGTCAAGCTCTGATCCTCCCGGACTGCCTCCTCAAATTGAAACATAAAGTGTCATTAAGAATAGGCACAAATTGCAACCAATAATTACTCCCAAAATACCAGTCTGGTGGCATTGTATAAGGACTGAACCTCACATCCATGGATTGCTTGAAACATGATGGCGGTGTTACCAGGCCACAGTATGGTGGTGCATAGCAGTCATGCTATAGTGATATTATTCAGTTATGGTATAGTGGTATGATCCAGTCTCAGTAATTAGTATTATTCAGTCTCGGTATTGTGGTATTATCCAGTCATGTTATGGTGGCATTTTTTAGTCATGATAGTATTATTCAGGCACAGAATATGGTATTATTAACTTATAGTATGGTGATATTATTCAGGGACACTATTGCAGCATTTTTCAGTTATTGTTTGATGGTGTTTTCCAGTAATTTTCTGGGGGTGTTACTTACCATCTGTATGACGCTATTTTGTAGGTAGCATATTTATTATTTGAGGGTATGCTTAACCTACTGTATGTATGCAGATCCTGGTACTGTGTAGTGTGCCTTTTATTTTGCATTAGAGCACGAGTCTCAGGGAGCACAGTGCACACCGCTCCAGGAGGCTGAAATTCCCCTGTAACTGGGGTTAATATATCAGCTCCAGTTACAGGAGAGAAATTAGCAATAAAAAAGAATGTATTAATATATAAAAATGCACCCTTCCCCACCAAGGTCTTTTAGGACCTTATAAGAGCACAGTGTGTGAAAAAAATGAAAAAATAAATAAAGCAAGGATCAAAAAAATGAAAAAACGATAAGACACAGCCAAGCTAAATGGTAGTTTCTAAACTTTCTATCCCTGCGTTCATCGAAAAGAATATATCCAAAATGTAAAAATTATTTCTACAGAAAGAGAAATGCAATTTGAAATAATTTTTAGCGGTCCTTTGTGGTCGTAAAAAATAAAAGAAAAAACACAAAAAATGTGAAAAAATATACATATATAACTTTTTTTTACATTTTCCCCTGATATCAGCAAGAAAAAGGAATATAGAAATGACATAAAAATTAAGCACCAAGAATCGCGAATAAAGGAGGCAAAGATTTATTTGAATATCTGCACAAGAAAACATTTTAGAGCCGTTAAATGCGCATGTATGATAAAACCCCTAAAATGTGCCTGGCGAGTAATGAGGAAAAATGGCTGGTCCTGATCTGGTTGAAGCTTATGAAAATTAATGATTAACTAAGTTGACCGTTTGTTTGGTGAAAGAATCTACTATATAATTGTCTAAGGGTCACTTCCTTCTTTCGGTCTGTCTGTCACGGATATTCATCGGTCGCGGCCTCTGTCTGACATGGAATCCAAGTCGCTGATTGGTTGTGGCAAAATGCCCACGACCATTGCCACGACTAATCAGCGACGGGCGCAGTCCGGCGGCAACATGGCTGTTCCTTCCTCCCCGCAGTCAGTGCCTGCTCCATACTCCCCTCCAGTCAGAGCTCACACAGGGTTAATGGCAGTGCTAATGGATCGCGGTGTAACGCACTCCATTAACGCTGCTATTAACCCTGTGTGACCAACTTTTTTACTATTGATGCTGCCTATGCAGCCTCAATAGTAAACAGATCTAATGTTAAAAATAATAACAAAAATAAAACATCATCATATACTCACCCTCCAGCGCCTTTCCCGCTCCTCGCGACGCTCTGGTGACCGCTCCATGCAAGCGGCAGGTTCCGGTGGCAAGGATGGTATGCGACAAGGACCTTCCATGACGTCACGGTCATGTGACCACGACGTCATCACAGGTCCTGCGCTCATCGAACCCTGAGACCGGAAGCTGCCACCTGCACCGCACACAGGCGACAGGACTACAAGGGCTACCTCGGAAGGTAAGTATATGTTTATTTTTTATTTTAAATCTTTTTTAACCTGTTACATACATGGCAGGGCAATATACTACATGGCTGGGCAATATACTACGTAACTGGCCAATATACTATGTGACTGGGCAGTATACTATGTGGCTCTGCTGTATACTACGTGGCTCTGTGCTGTATACTACGTCGCTGTGCAATATACTACGTGGCTGAGCAGTATGCTACGTGACTGGGCAATATACTACATGGCTCTGTGCTGTATACTACGTGGCTGGGCAATATACTACGTGACTGGGCAATATACTACGTGACTGGGCAATGTATTACGTAGCTGGGCAATATACTACGTGGCTGGGCAATATACTACATAGCTGGGCAATATACTGCATGAGTGGGCAATATACTACGTGACTGGGCAATATATTACGTAGCTGGGCAATATACTACCTGACTGGGCAATATATTACGTAGCTGGGCAATATACTGCGTGAGTGGGCAATATACTACATGGCTGGGCAATATACTACGTGGCTGAGCAATATACTACGTGACTGGGCAATATACTACGTGACTGGGCAATATACTACGTGGCTGGGCAATATACTACGTGGCTGGGCAATATACTACATGGCTGAGCAATATACTACGTGGCTGGGCAATATACTACGTGGTTGGGCAATATACTACGTGGCTGGGCAATATATTACGTGGGCTGTGCAATATACTACGTGGACATGCATATTCTAGAATACCCGATGCATTAGAATCGGGCCACCATCTAGTATTCCCAAGAACACTGTTTGTTCGTCGGCTGTTGTCAATGAATGTGTGTGGCCTGGATGAATTATCATGGCTACGTTCCCATGATGAGTATTTGATGAGGTTTTGATGTTGAGATTTTCTACACCTATTAACCCCTTAGCGACCGCCGATACGCCTTTTAACGGCGGCCGCTAAGGGTACTTAAACCACAGCGCCGTTAATTAACGGCGCTGTGGAAAAAGTAAATAGCGCCCCCCAGAGGCCGATTTTCTCCGGGGTCTCGGCTGCCGGGGGTAGCCGAGACCCCAGAGAACATGATTCGGGGGATTTTTAACCCACCCCTCATTTGCGATTGCCGGTAATTAACCGTTTACCGGCGATCGCAAAAAAAAAACAAAAAACGCGATCTTTTTAATTTCTCTGTCCTCCGATGTGATCGCACATCGGAGGACAGAGAAAAGGGGTCCCAGGTGGCCCCCCAATACTCACCTAGCTCCCCCGATGCTCCTCGTGTCTCCCGGTGGGCGCCGCCATCTTCAAAATGGCGGGCGCATGCGCAGTGCGCCCGCCGGCCGGCACCGGGAGAATCTTTGGGGTCTCGGCTGCCGGGGGTAGCCGAGACCCCAAAGAGCATGATCGGGGTCGGTTTTACCAACCCCTGTTTTGCGATCGCCGGTAATTAACTGTTTACCGGCGACCGCAAAAAAAAAAAAAAATGTAAAGTGTAATTCTCTGTCCTCTGATGTGATCGCACATCAGAGGACAGAGAAATAGGGGGATTCGGGGACCCTACAATACTCACCTGTGTCCTTGGATCCTCTTGCTGCTCCTCCTGGCCGCCGGCAGAAGAAAATGGCGGGCGCATGCCCAGTGCGCCCGCCATCTGTCTCCATCTGCCGGCCGGCAGGAGAACAGCAGTTGGGGCTAAAATTAGGGTTAGGGGTAGGGTTAGGGGTAGGGTTAGGGTTAGGGTTAGGGGTAGGGTTAGGGGTAGGGTTAGGGGTAGGGTTAGGGTTAGGGGTAGGGTTGGGGTAGGGGTAGTGTTGGGGTAGGGGTAGTGTTAGGGGTAGGATTAGGGGTAGGGGTAGGGGTAGGGTTAGGGGTAAAGGGTAGGGTTAGGGGTAGGGTTAGGGCTAGGGCTAGGGCTAGGGTTGGGGCTAAATTTAGGGTTAGGGTTGGGGCTAAATTTAGGGTTAGGGTTGGGGCTAAATTTAGGGTTAGGCTTCTTTCACACTTACGTCGGTACGGGGCCGTCGCAATGCGTCGGCCCGACATACCGACGCACGTTGTGAAAATTGTGCACAACGTGGGCAGCGGATGTAGTTTTTCAACACATCCGCTGCCCAATCTATGTCCTGGGGAGGAGGGGGAGGAGTTACGGCCACGCATGCGCGGTCAGAAATGGCGTATGCGACGTACAAAAAAAGTTTCATTGAACTTTTTTTGTGCCAACGGTCCGCCAAAACACAACTGATCCAGTGCACGACGGACGCGACGTGTGGCCATCCGTCACGATCCGTCGGCAATACAAGTCTATGGGCAAAAAACGCATCCTGCGGGCACATTTGCAGGATCCGTTTCTTGTCCAAAACGACGGATTGCGACAGAATGCCAAACGACGCAAGTGTGAAAGTAGCCTTAGGGCTAGGGTTAGGATTGGGGCTAAAGTTAGGGCTAGGGTTGGGGCTAAAGTTAGGGTTAGAGCTGGGATTAGGGTTAGGGTTTGGATTAGGGTTGGTATTAGGGTTAGGGTTGGCATTAGGGTTACGCTTGGGATTAGGGTTAGGTTTGGGATTAGGGTTAAGGTTAGGGTTGTGATTAGGGGTGTATTGGGATTAGGGTTAGGTTTGAGGTTAGGGTTGAGATTAGGATTAGGGGTGTGTTGGATTTAGGGTTTTGATTAGGGTTATGGTTAGGGTTGTTTTGGGGTAAGGGTTGTGATTATGGTTAGGGTTAGTGATTAGGATTATGGATCAGGTTGGGATTAGGGTTAGGGGTGTGTTGGGGTTAGGGTTGGAGCTAGAATTGGGGGGTTTCCACTGTTTAGGTACATCAGGGGGTCTCCAAACACGACAGCCAATTTTGCGCTCAAAAAGTCAAATGGTGCTCCCTCCCTTCTGAGCTCTGCCGTGCGCCCAAACAGTGGGTTACCCCCACATATGGGGCATCAGCGTACTCGGGATAAATTGGACAACAACTTCTGGGGTCCAATTTCTCTTGTTACCCTTGTGAAAACAAAAACTTGGGGGCTACAATATCTTTTTTGTGAAAAAAAAAATATTTTTTATTTTCACGACTCTGCATTCTAAACTTCTGTGAAGCACTTGGGCATTCAAAGTTCTCACCACACATCTAGATAAGTTCCTTGGGGGGTCTAGTTTCCAAAATGGGGTCACTTGTGGGGGGTTACTACAGTTTAGGTATATCAGGGGCTCTGCAATCGCAACATAATGCCCACAGACCATTCTTTCAAAGTCTGCATTCCAAAAAGGCGCTCCTTCCCTTCCGAGCTCTGCCGTGCGCCCAAACAGTGGTTTACCCCCACATATGGCGCATCAGCGTACTCGGGATAAATTGGACAACAACTATTGCAGTCCAATTTCTCCTGTTACCCTTGTGAAAATAAAAACTTGGGGGCTACAATATCTTTTTTGTGGAAAAAAAAATATTTTTTATTTTCACGACTCTGCATTCTAAACTTCTGTGAAGCACTTGGGCATTCAAAGTTCTCACCACACATCTAGATAAGTTCCTTGGGGGTCTAGTTTCCAAAATGGGGTCACTTGTGGGGGGTTACTACAGTTTAGGTACATCAGGGGCTCTGCAATCGCAACATAATGCCCACAGACCATTCTATCAAAGTCTGCATTCTAAAAAGGCGCTCCTTCCCTTCCGAGCTCTGCCGTGCGCCCAAACAGTGGTTTACCCCCACATATGGCACATCAGCGTACTCGGGATAAATTGGACAACAACTATTGCAGTCCAATTTCTCCTGTTACCCTTGTGAAAATAAAAACTTGGGGGCTACAATATCTTTTTTGTGGAAAAAAAAATATTTTTTATTTTCACGACTCTGCATTCTAAACTTCTGTGAAGCACTTGGGCATTCAAAGTTCTCACCACACATCTAGATAAGTTCCTTGGGGGTCTAGTTTCCAAAATGGGGTCACTTGTGGGGGGTTACTACAGTTTAGGTACATCAGGGGCTCTGCAATCGCAACATAATGCCCACAGACCATTCTATCAAAGTCTGCATTCCAAAAAGGCGCTCCTTCCCTTCCGAGCTCTGCCGTGCGCCCAAACAGTGGTTTACCCCCACATATGGCACATCAGCGTACTCGGGATAAATTGGACAACAACTATTGCAGTCCAATTTCTCCTGTTACCCTTGTGAAAATAAAAACTTGGGGGCTACAATATCTTTTTTGTGGAAAAAAAAATATTTTTTATTTTCACGACTCTGCATTCTAAACTTCTGTGAAGCACTTGGGCATTCAAAGTTCTCACCACACATCTAGATAAGTTCCTTGGGGGGTCTAGTTTCCAAAATGGGGTCACTTGTGGAGGGTTTCTACTGGTTAGGTACATCAGGGGCTCTGCAAACGCAACATAATACCCGCAGACCATTCTATCAAAGTCTGCATTCCAAAACGGCGCTCCTTCCTTCCAAGCTCTGCCGTGCGCCCAAACAGTGGTTTACCCCCACATATGGGGTACCAGCATACTCAGGACAAATTGGACAACAACTTTTGGGGTCCAATTTCTCTTGTTACCCTTGTGAAAATAAAAACTTGGGGGCTAAAAAATCTTTTTTGTGGAAAACAAAATTTTTTTTTATTTTCACGGCTCTGCATTATAAACTTCTGTGAAGCACTTGGGCATTCAAGGTTCTCACCACACATCTAGATAAGTTCCATGGGGGGTCTAGTTTCCAAAATGGGGTCACTTGTGGGGGATTTCTACTGTTTAGGCACATCAGGGGCTCTCCAACGGCTTTACATTATAAACTTCTGTGAAGCACATGGGGGTTCAAAGTTCTCACCACACATATAGATATGTTCCTTAAGGGGTCTAGTTTCCAAAATGGGGTCACTTGTTGGGGGTTTCCACTGTTTAACCTCAGAGGCTCTCCAAACGCGACATGGCGTCCAATCTCAATTCCAGCCAATTCTACATTGAAAAAGTAAAACGGCGCTCCTTCACTTCCAAGCTCTGCGGTGCGCCCAAACAGTGGTTTACCCTCACATATGGGGTATCGACGTATTCAGGAGAAATCGCACAACAACTTTTGTGGTCTAATTTCTCCTGTTACCCTTGTGAAAATAAGAATTTGTAGGCGAAAATATCATTTTTGTGTAAACAAAAGCGATTTTTTATTTTCACGGCTCTACATTATAAACTTCTGTGAAGCACTTGGGGGTTCAAAGTGCTCACCACACATCTAGTTAAGTTCCTTAAGGGGTCTAGTTTCCAAAATGGTGTCACTTGTGGGGAGTTTCCACTGTTTAGGCACATCAGGGGCTCTCTAAACGTGACATGGCGTCCGATCTCAATTCCAGCCAATTCTGCATTGAAAAAGTCAAACGGCGCTCCTTCACTTCTAAGTTCTGCGGTGCGCCCAAAAAGTGGTTTACCCCCACATATGGGGTATTGGCATATTCAGGAGAAATTGCATAACAAAATTTATGGTTACATTTCTGTTTTTACACTTGTGAAAATAAAAAAAATGGTTCTGAATTAAGATGTTTGCAAAAAAAAGTTAAATGTTCATTTTTTCCTTCCACATTGTTTCAGTTCCTGTGAAGCACGTAAAGGGTTAATAAACTTCTTGAATGTGGTTTTGAGAACCTTGAGGGGTGTAGTTTTTAGAATGGTGTCACACTTCATTATTTTCTATCATATAGACCCCTCAAAATGACTTCAAATGTGATGTGGTCCCTAAAAAAAAATGGTGTTGTAAAAATGAGAAATTGCTGGTCAACTTTTAACCCTTATAACTCCCTAACAAAAAAAATTTTGTTTCCAAAATTGTGCTGATGTAAAGTAGACATGTGGGAAATGTTATTTATTAACTATTTTTCGTGACATGTCTCTCTGATTTAAGGGCATAAAAATACAAAGTTTGAAAATTGCAAAATTTTAAATTTTTTTGCCATATTTCCGTTTTTTTCATAAATAATCGCAAGTAATATCGAAGAAATGTTACCACTAACATGAAGTACAATATGTCACGAAAAAACAATCTCAGAATCAGCGGGATCCGTTGAAGCGTTCCAGAGTTATAACCTCATAAAGTGACAGTGGTCAGAATTGCAAAAATTGGCCTGGTCATTAAGTACCAAATTGGCTCTGTCACTAAGGGGTTAAGCAACAAGCCTTTTTTATGTTGTTATTATTTTTTTAACACTACGGTGTTGTCTCTTGTTGGTCTGTCATGTTTGAACTAAAGATGATACATGTATTGCTACAAATAGAGTGATTTATTGAAGAATATACATAGTTTTGAAAGATGAAGTCATATTTCTGTCCAGCCACTTCACCGATGCCTCCATCTTGTGCCAGTCATTACACTGGCTACCCATTCACTACAGGGTCCAGTATAAACTCATCTCTCTCACCCACAAAGCTCTCCACAGTTCTACACCGCCTTATATCTCCTCTCTCATCTCTGTCTATCGCCCTACACGTGCCCTCCGTTCTACAAATGACCTAAGACTAACATCCCCCGTAATCCGAACCTCGTACCTCCGTCTCCAAGACTTCTCTCGTGCTGCGCCAGCTCTCTGGAATGCATTTCCCCAGACGATCAGACTGATACCTAGCCCCGACCTATTCAAGCGCGCTTTAAAAACCCATCTCTTCAAACAAGCTTACCACATCAACTACTCAGAAAACTAACTTTGCCCTGTTCCCTCCTTCCAAATTTTATTCTGAATCTGCACCCTACTATTCATCTGCCTCCACACCCTCCATGCACACGATAACTGCACTTGATACTTGACTATTGTACTTAAACACACGGGCTGATGACCGGATCATGCAGCTTCATACGAAAATCCCTATTTATTATAATTGCCAGACCTGAAATAACAAGCACTTCTCACCTATTGTGTCCCCCCATTTCCTTGTAGACTGTAAGCTTGCGAGCAGGGACCTCACCCCTAATGTCACTGTTTAAATTGTCTTAACTCGTACCGAATTTATTGTTCGTTCATGTCCCCGCTTAATTGTAAAGTGCTGCGGAATATGTTGGCGCTATATAAATAAAAATTATTATTATTATTATGAAGTATCCATACAAACCACCAGTGTTTGGTCCACTATGTGGGTCTGTAGAAGGGAGAGAGTCACAGGCCCATAGTGTGACCTACACACTGGTGGTTTGTATGGATACTTCATCTTTCAAAACTTAATATGTGCGGTCATAACCAGTTTTTCTAATATAAAAATCTCTGTTAAATGACCACAGTGTGAATGTGCACCTACATTGCACTTATTATACCAACAGGCATGCTGGCTCATTTCTTTGGTTTTGCTAATGTAAATTGTGTAAATTTCACCAAGTGGCATTACTTTTACCAATTTGTGCCACAGATAGTTATTTTTAAGGAATCACACAAGAAAATCCTAGCTTTATTGACGATCTTCTGCTTTGTTAACACTGACCAATTATCATTACAATAGCTCAGAAATTAGAGAACGATAATTAGCGAGTGTAATTGGATCTCTTTGGCATATACAGACCATGTGTCTAGGGCAGTGTGAGGTGAAATATGGTCCTCTTGGCTAAAAGGTCTCTGTTCCCCAGGAGTGCGTAAACTTCCAGATATACTTGTTGAAGGGGTAATGATAGCAATATTCTAAACTCTTTTACTGAAAATATGTCTGTACACAATATGCTTTCTTCTAGAAATGGATAACCTAGAAGCATCGCTAGACAATGAAGAAATGGTAAGACAAAGAGCTTTTTTGCAATTTTTCACAAAGGATCAAATAATTTCCCCTTGGGTAACCTCCCTTTATAAGTATACCTCTCTTGGGAATTGGAAGTGATAAGGTTCCATCTAATGTCTTTTTCTTTTTCTCGGCAGTTGTACATCTGGAACGGTGCCATCAGGGTGATGGGCTGAAAGGCTGATGTCTCGCTTTGATACCTCCTGCTCAGACACATGCCATGAGGATGAAGGAGGGAGAATTACCGTAGACGACATATTTTATGGTATGGCAGAAAGCTTAACGTACAGTCAATGGTCGCTTATTGTTCTCCTGATCTTTTTCCCTATGGTGATATCGTATAACCTCATTTTCTTTCTAGGTACATGAGCTTTGAGGACTATAACAGATGATTACCTAGGACAATAGGACCTGTTACCTGTCTCTCAGACCTACAGCTGGAATGCCCCCTCCCCTATATGCTGTGTTGCTATCATGGTGACTCAGCAGACGTCTCATCCTATATAAACCAGCAGGTCGAAGGCACAGAGCAGACGAGCTCAAGTGATTCGAGAAAGCCCTGTGAGAAGAAGATTCACTCAGCATAACAAGTAAGAAAAGAAATGTTGTCAATGACTTTTTGTTTTCTAGCATTTCTGTGTACAGGCCCAGAAGAAACACAGAACAGTCAAGTGCACGTTGGCATGCAATTTTCTATAGTTGCAGATGGGAATCCAGGATCTGAATGTTCCCAGGAACAGTGCCACTTACCTTTAAAGGCTGTGTCTGGTATTGCAGATCAGTCCCATTCACTGTAACTGCAATGCAATTTTCATAGCATGGACTGTCTTTGGAAAAACGAATTTCTAGAGCTGCGGTCATTGTCTACATAGCTTCTTTTACAGTGTATGTTTCCATTGCAGACCGGTTTTTAACATCTTTCTCCATGCCCAGTTTGCAGCTGGCATCTTAGTCAATGAATTGGTACTAATATCAATTAAATGGGGCTAGGAAGTTGAAACTGTATACAGTAGTTCCCACTGATAACTAGAAGCTCTTCAGTTTCTGCATGTATTTGTTTCCATTTGTATATTTTTTTTGTATTGGTATTTTATATTTGTTACTTTTTTGTATTTATTTGATGTAAGTAGAAATGGCTGAACCCGAACAGAAATGTTCGGCGCTCATACCGGACAGTCACTGTTTGGGACTGAACGCCGAATACTGACTTTCTGCTGTAGTCCGGTGCAGTGTTCGGGGTAAGTCCGCGATGAGAGAGAAGAGGGAGAGAGAAGAGAGAGAGAGATTTATTTCATTAGCAGTTTGGGTATACATTATTTTCAATGGGGTTTGGGTTCTGGTGGAAGTTCAGGTACTGTTCTGGTCTGGTACCAGAATCCGACCTTTCCACCTGTCCGCCCATCCCTAGCTGTAAGATTAACTTTTATAAAGTCTGATAATCTAAGATATAAAGGAATCTTCGTTTGGGCAGTGTTATTGCGGCTCATGGTTTTTCACAAATCCTGCACAATAACTCTCATGCTTTGATAACAATTAACAATATAACTTCATTTCTTATTTTTGTTTTTGTGTAGTGTCTGAATACACGCTGACCTATTTCCCTGTTAGAGGTGAGCATCACTTTGTTATTGAAAAAAAAAACAAAAAAAAACAATTTTACAAATTTCTAGTAAGAAATATTCAATCATTATATTAAACTAGATGGTGACCCGATTCTAACGCATCAGGTATTCTAGAATATCTATGTAGTTTATTTATGAAGTTTTCAGAATAATGCAATTTATGCACAGGATTCGGCCGGCCGGGCGCGACCAATTAGCGAAGCGTGGTTCAAAATCCGCGCCAATTCGGGGCCGGACTGCGCTGGTCGCTGATTGTTCACGGCCAGCCGGGCGTGACGAATCAGTGAAGCCGGGCCGGCTCCAGGTTTTTGAGGGCCCCGGGCGAAAGAGTCTCAGTGGGCCCCCCTCTTTAACACAAACCACGATTCATGATGCACAGATACAGCAGAGATATACACCACAGCCAAGTAGCATATAACACAGCTCACGTAGCATATAGCACAGCCACGTAGCATAAAGCACAGGCCACGTAGTATATAGCACAGGCCAAGTAGTATGTAACACAGCCCATGTAGCATATAGCACAGCCCACATAGCATATAGCGCATCCACGTAGTATATAGCACAGCCCATGCAGTGTATTACACAGCCCACGCAGTGTATAACACAGCCCATGTAGTATATAGCACAGCCCACGTAGTATATAACACAGCCCACGCAGTGTATAAAAGCCCATGTAGTATATAGCCTCGCCCACGCAGTGTATAACACAGCCCTCGCAGTATATAGCACAGCCCATGTAGTATATAACACAGGCAACATATTATATAACACAGTCACGTAGTATACAGCACAGCCACGTAGTATATTGCCCAGTCATGTATATTGCACAGCCCATGTAGTATATAACACAGGCAACATAGTATATAACTGAGTCACGTAGTATATAGCACAGCCCACGTAGTATTTAACACAGCCACGTAGTATATAGCACAGCTCAAGCAGTATATAACACAGTTCACGTAGTATATAGCACAGCCCACACAGTGTATAACACAGTCCACGTAGTATATAGCACAGCCCACACAGTGTATAACACAGCCAACGTAGTATATAACACAGCCCACGCAGTGTATAACACAGCCCACGCAGTATACAGCACAGCCCATGCATTGTATCACACAGCCCACATAGTATATAGCACAGCCCACGTAGTATATAACACAGCCCACGTAGTATATAACATAGGCCATGTAGTATATAACACAGCCACGTAGTATATAACACAGCCACCTAGTATATTGCCCAGCCATGTATACTGCACAGCTACGTAGTATATAGCACAGCCCATGTAGTATATAACAGTCACGTAGTATATAGCACAGCTCACACAGTATATAACACAGCTCACGCAGTATATAACACAGCCACGTAGTATATTGCCCAGCCACGTAATATATTGCACAGCCATGTAGTATACTATATAGCACAGCCACGTAGTATATTGTCCAGCCATGTATATTGCACAGCTACGTAGTATATAGCACAGCCACGTAGTATATTGCTTAGCCACATAATATATTGCACAGCTACGTAGTATATAACACAACTCACATTGTATATAGCACAGCTCACGCAGTATATAACACAGCCACGTAGTATATTGCTCAGCCACGTAATATATTGCACAGCTCATGTAGTATATAGCACAGAGTCGCAGTATATAACACAGCTCACGCAGTATATAACACAGCCCACGTAGTTTTTAGCACAGCGATGTAGTATATAACACAGCCCACGTAGTATATAACACAGTCCACGTAGTATATAGCAATGTGGGCACCATATGCCTGTTAAAAAAAGAATTAAAATAAAAAATAGTTATATACTCACCTTCCGTCGGCCCCCGAATCCAGGCGAGGCGTTTAGCGATGCTCCTCGCAACACTCCGGTCCCAAGAATGCATCATCTAGCGAGACCGCAATGCATGGTCTTGATCGTCGTGAGGAGCGAGAAAGGCACCTGATGGTGAGTATATAATGATTTATAATTAATTTGCCCTCTGGCATTGTAGGACCTTGCACTTATTCAGACATTATGGCTGATCTCCTGAGAAACAAGCAACAAGACCCCTGTTTAGTTGGTCTCTTTTAATAACATGGAATTATAAAGAGTGGAGAACATGCCTTTGCTCAGATAATATTTCACTAATGACTGTACTAAGTAGGACTGAAAAGTTATCATTTTATGCTTTCCTTATTTTCCAGGAAGGGCTGAATCTATCAGACTCTTGCTAGCTGATCAGGGGGCTACATGGACTGAAAATGAAATGCAGATGGCAGACTGGTTCTCTGGAAAAAGTGACATAAAAAAGAAAGCGGTGAGATATTTCCTATCATGTGTCCCGCACTGCTTCCATCATATGTTGTAAATTAATTCTTGTGACCGAGTCAACATTTCTAATTGGTTCTATGACTATTCTAATTGGGTTTAAAATGCGTATACAGATTAGCACATCTTGTTCTGTCCAGATGGTGTATAGAACTGAGTTTCAATCGCATTTAAAGAGGACTTTTTACTGGATTTTTATTTTCAAGAGTACTACCTCCTCCAATTGGTGCTGCTCCACTGATTCTGGAACAGTTTCTCTTTTTCTTCTGTGCCCCTCCATTCCAAAGTTATACATCTCTGAAATTAAGATGTACATTTTCCATTCGACCAACTGGGAGTATACCACAAAACGTCTCTGTGGGGGTTTGGTTTTTATTCTGTGATGCTAACCAACCAAAACACAGACCTGCCCACAAAGTACGGTGGCATACGCCTAACTGGTTTGAAGGAAACATTTTTCCCTTAATTACTTTAGGGCATAACCTTAGAACAGAACAGCACAGAGGAAAAAGACAAGCTGTTTCAGAATCAGTAGAATTTCCACTTTAAGTGAATGATGATGAGTTGTTGTACTAGTAGTGTAAAGGACACTTTAGGTTGTTATTTCTATTGTAGCTGTGGTTACGTACACTGTTTAGTTTATTTATAAATGCTCATTGTGACCTTCAGGTTTTTGGACAACTACCTCAATTTCAACATGGAGACTTTTTTCTGTATCAGAGCAACGCCATCCTGAGATACCTGGGCCGCATATATGGTGAGACTTCAGTGCCTTACTTGGGGTTCTTTACACATTGTATTTCAGAGCATTATATCTGTTATATGTTGCTGCATGTAAATTTTCTAACATCCTCTTATTATTCACAAAGAGATCAGCGGCAGCAGCAATCAGGAGAGTGCGCTTATCGACATGGTGAATGATGGCGTGGAGGACTTGAGACTGAAATATGGCCGTCTGATATTCTTTGAATATGTACGTGCAAGATAGGATTTCTGTAAAAAAAATGTCTGTCCTAGCAGTACTGCCACTTCTAGTAATCGGGAGGGTTTCCGGCAGCCAAGTCTTCTCCCTTATTACCCTGGCAATTTTCCATCAATGTTTATCCAAAGACAACATCTGAAATAAGTAGAAAACTAAAAGACTATCTCACTGGCTTGTTGAGTCTCCATAACAGGCTGATAACTGTTTAGTTGCACTTTATACTCAGGATTGCCACAAAAATCACAAGGGAGATTACATACACTCTCAATGCTGCATACCGCTACCGTTGTCATGTTCTGGTACTTCTCTTGGGGCTGGATACGGCTATGGGACTCCCAATAGTGCATGGGCAGCTGCTATGAAGTACGCATATCCTGCTGAACATGTGTTTCATAGATACAAAAACCAATGATCTTTACTTTACAGGAGACGGGTAAGGAGAAATACATAAAGGATCTGCCCAACCACCTGTCACCATTCGAAAGGATACTTTCTAACAATTCCAATGGAACCAAATTTGTGGTTGGAGATAAGGTAAATATGTTAAAAGGAGGTGATGAACTGGGCTAGTTCCAATAAGCCGATCTATTTACTGGGGGATCAAGGATTTATGGAAGGGAAAATTAAGTAGATAAGGAGTAAAATGGTGACAATCATAAGGATAGCGACGCTGGACAGTCAGAGGGGGATAAGTTGAGGAGCAATAGTAGGGTACTGGTGGCATAATTAGGCTCAGTGATTGGAGGGTCTCTGTAGAGCTAATGTTATTGTCAGTGTGAAACAAGATTCTTACCTACCCACTATTTTGCTTTTTGGGCATGTAAAGTGATCCTGCCTAATAAACATAGCAAAGACAGGAGAGGCAGCTGGGTATGTTTACTAAGCTTATCTTATAGCATAGCAGTCAAGGTGTGAAGACTAAGATGAGTAAAGGTACCGTCGCACTCAGCAACTTTGCAACGAGAACGACAACGATCCGTGACGTTGCAGCGTCCTGGATAGCGATCTCGTTGTGTTTGACACTGAGTAGCGATCTGGATCCCGCTGTGCCATCGCTGGCCGGAGCTAGAAGGCCAGAACTTTATTTCGTCGCTAGATCGGCGTGTATCGTCATGTTTGACATCAAAAGCAACGATGCCAGCAACGTTTTACATGGAGCTAACAACCAGCGAGAACGATAAGTGAGTCGCCGTTACGTCACTGGATCACTGCTGCATCGTTCTGGAGTTGCTGTGTTTGACGTCTCTACAGCGACCTAAACAGCGACGCTGCAGCGATCGGCTCGTTGTCTATATCGCTGCAGCGTCGCTGAGTGTGACGGTACCTTTAGAAGCTGAAGGTCTCAGCTTGTAATCACCAGAATTAATGTTACCCCTTATTTTAATTACAGATCTCATATGCTGACTTCAACCTCCTGGATCTACTTCAATGTCATCTTGACCTTGACCCAAAATGTTTAGCCTCATTCCCTCTTCTCTCAGCCTATGTAGAACGAGTTGCTTCCCGGCCAAAGCTTAACCAATACTTGAAATCTGAGAAGCGCAATAATCGACCCATCACCCCGAAACACAAATAGACCTCACTTCTTAGAACTGTAGAATTCACATTCCTGTAAATGTCGCTGTAATGTTATTGTATTAATAAAACTCAATTAAAATGTTTTATGCTTTCACGTTGAAAAAAGTGTTGCCTGTTCTTTCTAACGAGAAATCAACCAATCATACGGCGTTAAGTAAACATATGCAGTCAGGTAACTATTATGTAAAACTTAGAAGAGATGCAGGATGAAACATATTGATAATAAACTGCATCAAGATTTATTGTATATAAATATGTTAAAAAAGAGATACGATTGTAGAAAATTGGTAAAAATGAGGAACCAGGAAAAAGGGAGGTTACTTGGGCAATGATTCAAGTACAATATAATAAATAGTAAAGGCTATGTATAATATATAGAGTAAGTCAGAAGGTAGTGATATACATTAAATACAAAGAGGTAGCTCAGATAAAGAACGCCTACAGTTAGGTCCATATATATTTGGACAGAGTTTTGGTTATAGACATTACCACAATGAATTTTAAACAAAACAATTCAGATGCAGTTGAAGTTCAGACTTTCAGCTTTCATTTGAGGGTATCCACATCAAAATTGCATGAAGGGTTTAGGAGTTTCAGCTCTTTAACATGTGCCACCCTATTTTTAAAGGGACCAAAAGTAATTGGACAGATTAAATAATTTTAAATAAAATGTTCATTTTTAGTACTTGGTGGAAAACCCTTTGTTGGCACTGACTGCCTGAAGTCTTGAACTCATGAACATCGCCAGACGCTGTGTTTCCTCCTTTTTGATGCTCTGCCAGGCCCTCACTGCAGTGGTTTTCAGTTGCTGTTTGTTTGTGGGCCTTTCTGTCTGAAGTTTAGTCTTTAACAAGTGAAATGCATGCTCAATTGGGTTGAGATCAGGTGACTGACTTGGCCATTCAAGAATATTCCACTTCTTTGCTTTAATAAACTCCTGGGTTGCTTTGGCTTTATGTTTTGGGTCATTGTCCATCTGTAGTATGAAACGATGACCAATCAGTTTTGCTGCATTTGGCTGGATCTGAGCACGCAGTATGTCTCTGAATACCTCAGAATTCATTCGGCTGCTCTGTCCTGTGTCACATCATCAATAAACACTAGTGACCCAGTGCCACTGGCAGCCATGCATGCCCAGGCCATCATACTGCCTCTGCTGTGTTTTACAGATGATGTGGTATGCTTTGGATCATGAGCTGTACCACGCCTTCGCCATACTTTTCTCTTTCCATCATTCTAGTAGAGGTTGATCTTGGTTTCATCTGTCCAAAGAATGTTCTTCCAGAACTGTGCTGGCTTTTTCAGATGTTTTTTGGCAAAGTCCAGTCTAGCCTTTTTATTCTTGATGCTTATGAGTGGCTTGCACCGTGCAGTGAACCCTCTGTATTTACTTTCATGCAGTCTTCTCTTTAAGGTAGATTTGGATATTGATGCGCCGACCTCCTGGAGAGTGTTGTTCACTTGGTTGGCTGTTGTGAAGGGGTTTCTCTTCACCATGGAGATTATTCTGCGATCATCCACCACTGTTGTCTTCCGTGGGCGCCCAGGTCTTTTTGCATTGATGAGTTCACCAGTGCTTTCTTTCTTTCTCAGGATGTACCAAACTGTAGATTTTGCCACTCCTAATATTGTAGCAATTTCTCAGATGGGTTTTTTCTGTTTTCACAGCTTAAGGATGGCTTGTTTCACCTGCATGGAGAGCTCCTTTGACCGCATGTTTACTTCACAGCAAAACCTTCCAAATGCAAGCACCACACCTCAAATCAACTCTAGGCCATTTATCTGCTTAATTGAGAATGACATAACGAAGGGATTGCCCACACCTGTCCATGAAATAGCCTTGGAGTCAATTGTCCAATTACTTTTGGTCCCTTTAAAAACAGGGTGGCACATGTTAAGGAGCTGAAACTCCTAAACCCTTCATCCAATTTTAATGTGGATACCCTCAAATGAAAGCTGAAAGTCTGAACTTCAACTGCATCCGAATTGTTTTGTTTAAAATTCATTGTGGTAACGTCTATAACCAAAATTAGAAAAATGTTGTCTCTGTCCAAATATATACCTTACCTAACTGTATGTGCATTTAAAACGCATTGCTCTGATTATGTTTTGAGCCATTGTTTTTATGATCTTGGAATAAACTTTGGAATTTCGTCAAACGTTTCCTTACTCCTGAAAGCTTATGAGTCGAAGAGGTGAACTGGTTCCACCCAATCTTCTATGCACAGAGCTGTACAGTATATACCTAAAAATGTAAAAAACACAATGATGGATATTACAGAATAGCAATATGAGTCCAAGACACCACCAAAAACCGGCCTTTGTCTCGTGACCCCTTTGGGGGTCGAACGACCCTTTTACAGAGGTCGCCTAAGACCATTGGAAAACACACATTTCCGATGGTCTTAGGAACCGAGACACGGCTCCTTTATCCGTCTCCAGGCAGGTCCACCCACATGCAGATACGCCTACATACAAGTACCTGGCGGGGTGACATTATCACGCCAACCCCATCACATACACCCCGCACAAATACAGGTCTATGTGATAGGATTTGCGCCAAATGTACTTATGCGGACCAGTCACACATGTATAGAGAACAGCAGCTGTGTTGAAAGCAGCAGTATTGGAGGTAAAATTACACTTCATAACTTATAATTACTGGGTAAATGCAATATCATGTACTGTAAAATCATCAACTAAGGCAAAAAAAAATATCTGTACCATGGGAAACTAATCTGGATGTTGATCGGTCTTTTTATATTCAGCTGTGGCTAATGTCTCCTTGTGATAGTAACAGGTATGTGAAAAACAACAACAAAGAATGGTAAATTATTGGAAATTTTAAAGAACTGTATTGACTGAACTATGCCATGTATCAACTTTTGTATTATTAAAGCTATTGTTATATATTATTTTCATTAGCATACCATCGCATGACAATGGATAGTGTACAGAAGAACGTTAAGAAAATAAAATATAGTGAGGATTTTTACAGCATAGCTTTACCTCAATAATTACAGCAGGAAATGAGAAACCTCAATGTGTTATTTGTTGTGAAGTTCTATCAGCCAAATTTATGAGGCCGAACAAATTAAAAGGCCATTTTGATAGCAATCATCTGAGCTTTGCCGGCAAGGATGCCAACTATTTTAGAAGCAAAACTGATGGACTCAAGAAAGCCAGATTTGACAATGGTGGCAAGTACCACAAACAAAACATAGCAGCCATTGAAGCTTCATATTTGGTGACACTCATGACCCTGGTAATGTCGAGTACCCGGGGTAAGGAAGGACAACCCATTCCCCCCTTTCTACCCCCATGAAACATGTCATAAGCTCCAAATAAAAACATAAAACAATTTCTTTGGAATATTATAGGCCACAGCAGCCTTTTTATTTAACATAAAACAAAACACATTACAATACACATAAACATTTTTAAAACTAAGAGGAGTCCTTGGAGCTCCCAGGAATCTGGTGATTAACACTGCATAGCGTGAACGTACATCAAACCAAATTACTCCCAGCCACTACCACACTGGATCGGGAACACCAAAACCCCAGCGGGTTCACTGTTCACGCTAAAATTCAAGGGGAACCGACCACCTGCCGGAACTCCCTACCACAATTCACCAGATCCAAAAACGAGTTGAATTCCAAAGACAGAGAAGCCATAATCCAATGGATCCCCCAACCCAATTTCCACCAACTCCAAGGACTCCACCCAGCCACCACAACGAGGGTCTTTTGAATACCTCAAAGGCCCGAGACCCAACCAAAATGAAAAGCTATGGCCTTCTTTACAGTTTCTTGCAAACCAAAAGCCCAAAATCCATACCGACTGCATTCAAGTGTACCCCATCGGCCAACCAGAAAGCACCATCCCCTTTCTGCAACTCAAAATGCCTAACGGCAACCCTACCATTCCTAACCACGAAGGCCGACACAGCCCTGTTAACTTTTATCCTGGCCTTATCAATTCTTTCCAACGATTGCATATTCCTCCAATGTTTACGTGGCACAATATCCGACCAGACAACAGATAACCCAGGATACAAAAGCGATAAACGTAGCAAATCTTGCTTTATATCCCTGATTAATTCCCTAAAAGGCAGCACACCCAAATCGTTACCCCCAACATGTAGCACCAAATGTCTGGGGTCTTATCCAAAATGACAGCCTTATGTATTTCTCGCAACACCCTGCTCCAGGCCATTCCCCTAAAACCAATCCATCTGACCACCGCCATCTTCCGATCTAATCCGAGCTGTCTATCCTCCGACCGTACATTCGCTCACAGTGCTCCCGAGTGCACATAGGAATGACCGAAAATCCACACCAAGAGCGGCAAAGGACCTGAAAAATACAAGCACAAATCATTCAAAAAACAAGCCCCTGAAATTTTTTTTTTTAAAACGCTAAACAAAATTGACAAAACCAGGCAGCAAACAACAACCTCCTATGTTCTCACATAACTGCGATACCTATTAGATCTCCACCTCCTCATACGCTTGATGACTTCAACCCCCAAGCCACCAACAGCCGCCTCCGTTGCCGCCCCAATGCGAAAAGAGTGAGGTGCGAAACGATCATAATCTAACCCCAAAACTTTAAGCGCCCTCCTGAAAACCATAGTAAACTGATATCTCGAAAGGAAGGAACCATCTTCGTGGCAGAGTAGAGGCTCTTCCCTATGAGGCATAAGCTCCAAAAAATAAACTAAACAACTAACCGGACACATTCTGGACCCGGCGTCAGCACCCAACACAATCTTCTTACCTCGTCCTTCCGGGTCTCTCTTGGAACGACGTAGCCAAAACTCCACCCGCCCCCAGACAATAACACATCCCGTGCCAAAATCCCCTCATCGCTTTTTTGGTGGGAGATACCAATTCCCCGATTCTTATTGTCCCAAAGAATGCAAACGAAAAGGCCAGACTGAACAAATGACATTCAAAATCGGACCTGCAACAGGAAACCAACAACTCTCTCAACCTCTCCAACAAAGAAAAAGACACCGGACGCCTCGAATCCAATTAACACTTCCCTCTATGATAACCCTTTACGGCCTGTCTCACCAAAAAGGCCTTGGACAAATCCCGTTGCCCCTGCAATTTGAAACCGAAAGCCAGTGCAGCCATAATGCAAGACACCTTCGTACAAGACCAACCCTCCGAAGCCCCGCGACTCAATCAGGATAACAATGCCCCTACTTGTTCATCTGTGCCGCCCACACCAGGGCAAGCTGCCAATACCCTTTCCCAAGACGACCAAACCGCCTGATAAGCCTCCCAGGTTTTTGGAGCCAGCGACGACTTGATCAACTCTTCTGCATCCCTGATGCCACAAGCCAAAGTTCCGCCGGGCATTCCAAGCCTCTGCTTCCGGAGCCAAGGACTGAAAACGCTCGAACTGAAATCGAGAAAGAGAATCGGCAATGGAATTACGAATGCCAGGCACTTGAGACGCCATAACATGAGAGTTCAAGGCCAAACATGATAACACCAACTGTCGAAGCACCCGCACAACGGGCGGTGACGACGCAGTGAGACCGTTTACCGCGCAAACCACCCCCATATTATCACAGTTGAAACGAATGCGTCTGTTACGAAATTCCTGTTGCCACAAATGCACTGACACCAAAATACGAAAAAGCTCCAGCAATGCAATGTTCCGAACCAGACCCAACGAAAACCACTCCGCCGGCCAGGGTGCTGCACACCACTGCCGTCTGAAGTACGCTCCAAAGCCAAAGCCTCCAGGTACATCTGTAAAGAATTCCAACAAATCGCTGTCCATAACCTCATCCATGAGTAAAGAACGACAGTTATAAGTCTCCAAAAATGTACTCCAAACTGCCAAATCCTCCTTCAGCTCCGCCGGTAATCAAATGAAATGATGCAGGGCACGAACACCAGCCGTGGCCCTCGCCAGTTTTCTTGAAAACACTCTCCCCATGGGCATAACCCGACAGGCAAAGTTAAGCTTTCCAAGCAAAGATTGAAGATCCCGCAACGTCACTTTCTTCAAACGCTGAACCCGGGACAAATCCTTGTGCAACCCCTCTATCCTTTCCGCAGGCAATCTGGACTCCCACTTAACTGTGTCTATAACAATGCCCACAAAACTCAAACATGTGCTCGGGCCTTCCGTTTTCCCCGGAGCCAAGGGAGCACCAAAACGATCAGCCACCCACTCCACAGCCTTCAAAAGCCTCCAACAACGATCTGACCCGCTGGGCCGATACACAAAAAGTCGTCCAGATAGTGAATAACGGAATCACAATCCGAAACGTCCTTCACTACCCATTCCAAAAAAGAACTGAAAGTTTCAAACAATGCACATGATATGGAACAACCCATAGGCAAACATCTATCCACAAAGAAACCCCCCTCCCAAAAACAACCCAAAAGCTTAACACTGTCTGGATGAACTGGCAATAACCTAAACGCTGCCTCAATATCCGTTTTGGCCAGCAGGGTCCCTTTTCCGGACTTACGAACCCAAGCAATCGCCTCATCGAGTGATGCATACACCACTGAGCAAAGCTCCGGCACAATACCATCATTAACGGACGACCCACGAGGGTAAGACAAGTGGTGAATCAAACGGAATTTTCCAACTTCCTTCTTTGGGACTACCCCCAAAGGGGAAACAACTAAATCCTCAAACGGAGGAGACACAAAGGGGCCGGACATGCGACCCAAAGACACCTCCTTCTTTAATTTCTCCGAAACCACCTCCCCATAAACTACCGCGGACCGCAAATTTTTAAGAACACAAGGAACCACAAAACGGAGGGGAAGGAATAACAAAGCCTTCCCGAAAACCTTGAAACAACAACTTCACCGCCTCCCTAGCATGGTATCTACTTAGATAAGGGGCCGTCCTTTCCAGGTTCACTGGAGTCTCCCCCATGGGTATTACTGGCCCCTGACTTTGACTTAGCTTTCTTGAAGCATTTTGAGGCTCCGTGACTGGAAGCACTACAGTGGGAACAAAGGTGTTTGAATTTACAATTGACCCCAAACTTACACTGGACATCATTGAACTGCCAACATCGACCCAATTTGTGCCCCCCTGATTGACCAGACTGCCCTGCTGAACTGGACTGGCTATTTTGACCAGAACCCCCGGACACCCCTGGAAAGGAGTGACCGAACTTATACTGCACCATAACACGCAGGCAGAGTCCAATGTCCTTTTGGTCCCATCTCAGAGCCGGATGAATGGCTTTTCTCTGCCGAAATTGCTCATCATATCTCAGCCAGGCCTGCCCCCCTATACACGATGAGCCTCTCCAATAGAATCCATATAGCAAAAAAGGCCAGAACAATTTTCTGGCGCTCTTTCCCCAATTACACTCGCCAATATTGCAAAGGCCTGAAGCCAGTTTATGAAAGTCTGCTGTATTAACCGCCACCTACGCTTCTCCTCTTCCTCTTTTTTGCTGTCCTCCTTTTTCCCCTTATCCAAATTAAATTTCTCCAAAGGGAGAAGCGAAAAAATTTCCACGTATTCATCTTTTAAAATCTTCTCCCTAACCTCTTTTTTAAGGTGTGCCCCCAGAGGGCCCTCAAAACATACGTAGACCTCCCCATGAGCCCTATCATCCAGATGAATCCGACACTCTTTTTCCTTCTCAGTCTTCACCGAAACAGAGACCGGTACCGCGTTCGGCACCGCCACCTCCCTTAAGCCGACAGCCCCTCCATGCGGACCTACCCACGCCGCCAAATGCCCTTGGTCCTCCATTCCCCTCTCCAGCCTCACTAACAAATCTCGTACATTGGCTAGCACCGCACCCACGCCCATCCTGTCAACACCACCCGGGAACTCCGCTGCGCTTATGAAAAAATAGTCCCCTTGCCGCTCCCAACAGCAGGAGAAGAGGAAAGCTGTGAAGACAGTAATGATGAAGACGCATATTCACTGGGCTGTGAGGGAGCTGTGTTCCCTCCAGCCGGAATCCCGGGCTCCTGATGCCACTGTCCTGATGAATCCAGACCCGAACCATCCTGGGAAGCCTGCTGTTGGGACCCTTGGCTTGAAGTCGAGCATAGCCACTGAAACACCGCATTGGCCGAAGCTGTAGAGGGACCAGGTTGCTGACTCTGGAATTGCTGCCGCACCTGTGATCCCGCTGCAGCAGCGTACGGGCCCCATCTCTCCAGGGACGACTCCAGTGATGTGGCCGCATCCAACAGCGCAGGTGAGCACCTTGCTGCAGCATAAGGAGCCGGCTCCACTACCAGTCTGGGACCGCCTGCCCCTGCACGCGCCACGCTTCCTTGCCTGCCAGGTGGTGTTGCAGAGGCAGGCCGCGCGGCAGAAACATCACCGCTGCGGCCCCCCAAAGTGGAAAGCCCTGATTGATGTCCGGCGCGTGCCGGCTCCGCCCCCGAGCACTCCGGGGCCAAGGCCTGGCAGCCGCCGACGGACCCCGCCTGGCTGTAGGATTCCTCCCAGGCCAGGTCCTGCTGGCAGTGCGACTTATCGGCGCCTGGCCTGGAGGGTCCCTGGAGGGGCTCCTGTGCCTGCCTGGGCCCTGGGAGCCAAATCTGGGGATAGGCGTTCTGGAGGCCTAGTCCGCATCGAGCGCCGCAACGGCGACACTGCAGCTGCCAGTGCCAAACCCGAGCTCCCGCCGATGATAGCCGCCACTTGCTCCTCGAGCCAGCCCCGGGGCCGCAACGCCCGCAGGCTCTCCAGTACCCGATCCACGGCTGACATGGTGAGTACACTCGTTGCCCAGAGAGCGGGAAGTGATTAGGCCACTCCCATCACCCCTTCATACCCAGTCTCCACACCGAGACCCCACCTCTTTCACCATAACCCCTCCCTCCATACCATTGTCATGCTGTCCTCCTTCTTACACCGCTGGGGGAGGGGCGGCCCAGCTCCGGCCAGTACTGAATCTCCAAAGCTATGAAACATCACACCATTGCTAAGGATTTACTGTTGCCAGCGGCAAATACATTGTTCGAATTATGATCGGAGACTAATTTGTTATGAAATTTACTGCAATTTCTTTATCTAATGACACTGTCTGCCGAAGAATAGATTACATGTCTGCTGATATTCTAGGTGACGTAATCCAGGAAATTAAATCTTTTGCCTCTTCCAATATTTAGTACAAGCTTGTTGAATCTGCAGACGTTGCAAACTGTTCACAGTTACTGGTTTAAGTTAGGTATATTAATGATAGCGACCTCTTATAATGATAAACCTCTTGAAACAACAACAACTGCACGTGATGTATTTGATACAGTTGGTTCATTTCCGAAAGAGCATAAGATCTCTTGGGAAAAGTTTTGTGGTGTTTGCACATATGGTGCTCCAGCTATGCTAGGATGTCCATCTGGATTTCAAATTGAGAGTCCTCAGAGGTTGTTACATTTTAATGGCTAACTGAAAAGATGGTAACGAATTGCAAGCTTTCGAGACTACACAGGTCTCTTCATCAGGCAAAGACTAAAAGAAATTCTGAAGAATCACATATTTATGCACAACATAGCACAGAAAAAAAAGTGAAAAACCATGGATAACACAGGTGACATGAAGCAGAATTACCATGAGTGATAAACAGTTATGTCCATAAATATTGGGCCAATTCTTAGATAAGGATTGTTTTATTGGGGTCTGGTTCTGTTGTGATGACCCCTCATAGTCTGAGGGGCAAGTTCCTTAGTTGATGTTGATGTATCAAAATGGAGGATACCAGAATGTACTGCATCTTTATGGAAATCTACTGGCTAACACGGTACCAAGATATATTTCTTTCCTGCATCTGGATTTCAACGTTTGGCACTGAACGAGTCACCAAAAGTCATCAGAACTCACTATATGATGCATCAGCAAATATTAGCAATGAAGACGCTGCCAAAAGAGTAACAAGAAGTAATGAAAAGCATCATAAGTTCTGTCAATTTTGTAAAGGTGGGCACTTTAAACAGTTGACTGTTTGCAACTGTGCAATAATTTGGATGCCCCTGACAATGTTCTGCTATGTCACACTGAGGTAAGATTGTTGTCGAGAGGAAAAGTTTTAAAACCGTACCGTGTAAAGTGGTACCGCTCATTACAGTAATGAATATGCGGCTCCACCTCCCACAGAGGTGGAGCCGCATATTCATTACTGTAATGAGCGGTAACTGTGACCGCTCAATACAGGAAGAAGATGCAGCGCTGGAAGAAGCAGGGACGTGCAGGGACCGCGCCAGGATTAGGTGAGTATACGGGGAGGGGAGCTCTGCGCTGCGCGATATTCACCGCTCCTCGTTCTGGCGCCGCTCCATCTTCAGCGTCCTCTGGCTGTGACGCTCAGGTCAGAGGGCATGGTGATGTGGTCAGTGCACGCCCTCTGCGTGAACGTCAGTGCTGAAGACGGAGCCGCAACAGAACAAGGAGCGGTGAATATTGAAAGTGCCGGGGGTCCTGAGCGACGAGAGGTGAGTATGTGACTTTTTTTTTTTTTTATCGCAGCAAAAGCATATGGGGCAAGTGACTGTATGGAGCATCTTATGGGGCCATAACGTTTGTGCAGCACTATATAGGGCAAATATCTCTATGGAGCTTCTTATGGGGCCCTTATTACCCTTATGCAGGATTATATGTGGCATATTTTAATATGGAGCATCTAATGGGGCCCATTAAACTTTATGGAGCATTATATGGGGCTCCTGATTCAATATGGATATTCAAAAACACTTAACCTACTGATGTCTCAATTAATTTTACTTTTATTGGTATCTATTTTTATTTTTGAAATTTACCGGTAGCTGCTGCATTTCCCACCCTAGGCTTATACTCGAGTCATTAAGTTTTCCCAGTTTTTTGTGGCAAAATTAGGGGGGTCGGCTTATACTCGAGTATATACGGTATATGTATTTATTTGTCAGAATTTTGTCTTATTCACTGTTTATGTTATCAAATAAAGGTATCATATCAGTATATTAATCCAACCATGTTATTTCTTACCTACAGCAGGTATACCTATATTCTTTCCATTCATTAGTGTGTTTTAAGTATACAATATAATTCTGCTTTTCATTTTATTTATTTTTTTCTTTTTTATCCGGTATTTCATTGTTACTTTATATATTTTTGGCACTTTTAAATCCTGGTACTTATTAAATACTATTTGTATCTAATCACTGAATCACAATCTTATACTATGAGATTATTTATGTCTTTGTGTAAGGAGATTGACATGTTCCCCCTTGAAGAAACAAGTTTATGGTTGTAAAATGTTACGCGTTATATTAACTGTGATATATAGTGTGATTTGTGATGTGCTTTAAAAACATTGGTAATAATGATAGTGTGTGTAGGTTGACCATAGCGACAGTAAGGGTATGTGCACACGCTGCAGATAACTCTGCGGATTTTTCTGGACTAATTTTGGTAAATCCGCAGGTAAACCGCACTGCGGATTTCCTGCAGAATTACCCCAATTTTTTTGAGGATTTTGTGCGTATTCCACCTGCGGTTTTACAGCTGCGGATTCATATTATGTAGCAGGTGTAAACCGCTGCAGAATCCGCACAAAGAATTAACATGCTGCCTAATAAACAACGCTACGTTTCCGCGCGTTTTTTCCGCAGCATGTGCACTGTGGATTTTGTTTTCCATAGGTTTACATGTACTGTAAACTCATGGAAAACTGCTCCGAATCTGCAGCGGCCAATCCGCTGCGGATCCACAGCAAAATCAGCAACGTGTGCACATACCCTTAAAGTTAATGATTGGGACTAGCCCATAGAGGGAGGGGGTAAATCGAATGTAAAGTGACAATTTCCTGTTAGGAAATCAGGTAGGGCCTGAAGTGCATAGTAAGGGGACCTGAGGACTATTGTGAACAGTGCCGCATTCTGGGGTAACCTTAAAGTGAGAGGAGACTGAAGGAAAGAAATATCGAGATCTGGAGCACAAGCAACTGAGAAACCGAGTGATCTGCTGGACAGTGGTCCTGGAAGAGGATGCCAAGCAGAAAGGTTCAGAGTTTATAACTCTTGAAAGTAACAGGCCTAAACAGGACTGAATACATGAGATTTGTAGAAAGTACTGAGCAGGAGCATCAGAAAGCTTAGGCTGCTTTCACACATCAGGTTTTTCGTTTCAGGCTAAATCCGGCAAATTTGCTAAAAAACGGATCCGGCGTAAATTGTGAAAAACTGATGCACCGGATCCGTTTTTTAGCTGGATCCGGCTCTCTTTACTGCGCATGGATTTTTGACTTCCTGGAGGAGAGCGCATGGATTTTTGACGAGAGAGAGAGAGAGAGAGATTTTTCCCATGCCAGAATCAAAAACAAAGCTTCTGGGCATGCTCAATGTGTAAAAAACGGATTCGGTAGCCGGAAACGTTCATTCACACATCCGTTCCATGCGTTTATTGCCGGAAACCTCTCTTCAGGCTTTTTCACCGGACACAAAAAACGTTGCAGTGAACGTTTTTTGTGTCCGGCAAAAAAGCCTGAAGGGACGGATCCAGCACAAAACGGATGAAACGCATGTCCTTCAGGCACAATCCGGCGCTAATACAACTCTATGGGAAAAACGGATCCGGCGTAAGAAAAAAACGGATCCGGATTGTGCCTGAAACTGCCAGATTGTGCCTGAAAGAAAAAACCTGATGTGTGAAAGCAGCCTCAAAGGTAAGTCCGACCATTCTGGCACCCAGAAAGAAGACATGGAACTGCGGAACGAGTAAATGACTCTTGCTAAACAGGAATGTAGAGTCAAGATGGGTTGTGATGAAGAAATGAGAAACAGTGGAGACACAGGACAACTACATAAAGCTAAGAGGAAACGTAAAGATGGAGGAAAAGAGAGTAAAGAGGAAGGAATGTGTGTGTGGAAAATGCTTTGCATTTTAAAGGAAACCTTCATAAGACTGTGTACCCGCTATCTGTTGTACATATTCTCCACCAAGTTTCTTTCCAGTAAAAAGTTTATATTCGACTGGTGGTCTCCCTTACTGAACTGTCCAACACCTAGTCCTGGCAAACCAGCAACATCGGTTACATGTGTCCTGCAAGGGCGTAGTGTCCCCACAGAGCAAGTTCACACACCCAGCCAGAGCCTCCACTTTCAAGTAACGTGCTGAGGTACCTTGCCCACGGCCAAAGCCCTGCGCCATGTTACACTTGTTTAATATGGCTTTTAATATGTTACTTTATCAGTCATAGAATGTATTGACAGCATGGTTTCTCAGTGGTTAGCACTAATGTGCTGGGGTCCTAGATTCAATTTTCATCAAGGAAAATATCTGCAAGGAGTTTATATGTTCTGCCCATGTTTGGGTGGTTTTCTCCAACAATCCAAAGACTTTCTGATTGGGAACTCAGTTTCTGAGCTCCAGTGAGGACAGCAGTAACAATAATGTCTGTAAAGCATAATGGAATTTGATGGTGCTATATAAGTAAACAAAATGATAAATGTATGTTGCAATCAATATGGCCCACTGCTGGAGCAGACCATCTTGCATTGCATTTGGCTGATGGCCAGTCCAGCCGTTGATTTCTCCCACACTCTAACTACATTCTGATATGTGTAGGGTTTCTGCTCACTCAGCTGCAATGGAGATAGGCACAGTAAGCGGCTTCAGAAAAAAAGTCCAGGCTGGTTTATTAAAACTTCATAAGCTGCTCAGCATAACCAAACACAAAAACAGCCTTTTCCTGTACAGCGTGAAAGCAAAAAGTAAATAGGCCACACAATAGTGCGGGTTCGCCCACTCAGGTTGTTTTCCAGCTTGAGTCCTTTAGAAAACACAATGCTGGAGGTCTACACACCTCCACACACAGGCACTGAAAGAGACAACTGGTCGTCTTTTTATCTCGGTGGGGATATGCAAGCAGCCAGTCCCACCCATCATTCTGACTGCTTGTAAATCCGACCCTGATATGCCCTGTTAACTCTCACAGCATTATACAAGTGGGAGCCTGCTTTCCAGGGCTTACATCACTGAGGTTGCCAACATCGATGATGCATAGCTCCCCTCAATTACCTTTCTAGCGGCCATCTTACATACTCCTCTTTGCCCCAAGCTGGGGGGTTTGGCACCTTCCGCCATCAAACAGTGGACCCTCGACAGAGTGTCCTCTTTGCCATGTAGTTTCCAGGGCCTATGCTCTACATGGAAAGTAAAATTTTGAAATACTATTAACCACTAGGTCACCCGGGAATTGTGCCCCTTCTTCTCCGGCATCCACCTTAGCGGGGCATAGTCTGACAGTAGCCTAAACTTCCTGCCTGCGAGGTAGTGTGTCGAAAGCCCACTTGATGGCCAAACATTCCTTCTCCACTATAGAGTAGTTTGTCTCAAAGGATCACAGCTTCTGACTTAGATACATTATGGGGTGCTCTTCCCTGTTCACCTGCTGTGACAAGACAGCACCTAGGCTGAAATCTGATGTGTCAGTCTGAACCACAAACTCCTTAGAGAAATCCTTTGCCACCAATACTGGCTGTTTACACAGGGCTAACTTCAGTTCCTGGAACGCTATCTCAGCTTCTGGATACCACTTAGCTGTTTTCATCCCCTTAAAGAGGTCCATCATAGGGGTGGCTATTATGGCGATATTAGAGATGAACTGCTGATAGTAGAGCATGATGCCCAGGACCTGCTTCTTTGAAAGAGGTTGTGGCCAACTCTGGATCACATCAACTTTATTTATTTGGGACTTTATTTCACTCCTTCCTATGACATAGCACAAATATTTAGCTTCCTCCATGCCCATGGCACATATCTTCGGGTTTATGGAATACCTCACCTTCCGTAGAGCATCAAATATCGCCTGGATTTTGCTTAGATAGCTTCCCCAATCCTGGCTGAAAATCATGATTTTATCCAAGTAGACCACTGCGTGCTTCTTGTGGAGAGCTAGGATCCGGTTCATGGCTCTCTAGAAGATGGCTGGAGCTCCTTGCGACCCAAATGGCATTCTTGTGTACTGGAAATGACCATCTGGCATTGAGAAGGCCATCTTCTTCTTGGCATCTTAGGACATGGACGCTCCATACATAGCCTTTACTATTGATCATATTGCACTTGAGTCTGAGTCCAGGTAGCCACCCTTTTTCCTGGTTTCTCATTGCATGTTTATATATTTTTTACACCTGTCCTACAGTCATGCCTTTTTTTTATGTATTTATAATAAAACTTGATGCATTTTTCAATCAATTCTCTTGGTCCTACACTAGTTCTTTACAGTATAGTGATTTTCTGTTCTTATAATGTAGTAACCAATTTGCACTAAAAAGGTCTGTATAAGTCAGTGGAGATAAAACTTTCAAATCACTTCCACATTAACGTGGGTCGAATGACAGAAAAATCTTGAAAAATATTTAGAATTGAGAGTCCTCAGTGGTTGATACCTTTTAATTGGCTAACTGAAAAGATGGTAACAAATTGCAAGCTTTCGAGACTACATAGGTCTCTTCATCAGGCAAAGACTAAACCAAATTCTGAAGAATCACATATTTATGCACAACATGGCATAGAAAAAAAAAAAAGGGAAAAACCATGGATAAGACAGGTGACATGAAGCAGAATTACCATGAGGGATAAACAGTTATGTCCATAAATGTTGGGCCAATTCGTAGATAAGGATTGTTTTATTGTCCTGTGATTAGGGTCTCTGTTGTGATGACCCCACATGGTCTGAGGGGCAAGTTCCTTAGTTGATGTAAAAAGACATAAATCCATGCGACACATTCATTCCTGCAGTGTGAGTGTCAAAGGTCGTCATCAGTTTATATTCCCAGACTCTTCTGTCTCTCTGGGATTTGAAGCTACCTTCAACACAAGTAATTTCATGTCCATAATGTTATGATTTGGGAGACAAAAATGTATTGCTTGTCTCTTGTTAGTATCTATTATGGTGGATTTTATCAAATGTCTGAAGGAGTCTATATAGTTATCCAAATGAGGGTAGCGTCCAGGTGGAGGTGTCACACAGGGACTGATGCAAATTCTGTGGTGAAACTTATAAAATTCATCCTCACCCACAATTACTTTGAGTTTGACAAGAAGATCTATCTACAGGAGACTGGCACAGCAATGGGAAGTAAAATGACCCCACAGTATGCAAATCTTTTCATGGCCATGCTTGAAATCGACTTTTTGTCCTCATGTCCCATCAGGCCTCTGGCGTACTACCGCTACATTGATGACATTTTAATCATCTGGACAGAGCCTGAGCCGCAGCTGGGGGTCTGTATGTGGGGGAGACAGGGCAGAAACTGAGAAGAAGGATGAACTTGCATCACCATACAATAAGAGAAAAAAGGATGGATTTACCTGTAGCAATACATTTTTGTCTCCCAAATCATAACATTATGGACATGAAATTACTTGTGTTGAAGGTAGCTTCAAATCCCAGAGAGACAGAAGAGTCTGGGAATATAAACTGATGACGACCTTTGACATTCACACTGCAGGAATGAATGTGTTGCATGGATTTATGTCTTTTTACATTAACTAAGGAACTTGCTCCTCAGACCATGTGGGGTCATCACAACAGAGACCCTAATCACAGGACAATAAAACAATCCTTATCTAAGAATTGGCCCAATATTTATGGACGTAACTGTTTATCACTCATGGTAATTCTGCCTCATGTCACCTGTCTTATCCATGGTTTTTCCCTTTTTTTTTTTCTATACGATGTTGTGCATAAATATGTGATTCTTCAGAATTTGTTTTAGTCTTTGCCTGATGAAGAGACCTATGTAGTCTCGAAAGATTGCAATTTGTTACCATCTTTTCAGTTAGCCATTAAAAGGTATCAACCACTGAGGACTCTCAATTCTAAATATTTTTCTATCTACTGGCTAACACGGTACCAAGATATATTTCTTTCCTGTAGAAAAATCTTGGATAGTATACATTTTATGTAGCATTAACAGTGTCATTGGATTGTACTGTGCTGGCAAAAGATCATTCGATGGTGAACTAAAACGCCAAATTCCTCAAGTCAAGAGTAGGGATGAGCGGACCTGTAGGTGTTCAGGTTCGGCAGGTTCAGCTGAACCAGAAGTAAAAGTTCGGTTCAGGATCGAATTTTACCTCAAACGTGACCCCGGACCCAAACACAATAGAAGTCAATGGGGACCCAAACTTTGGTGCTTTAAAATGGCTGTAAAATGGTCATAGTAAGGGCGAGGAGGCTACAAAAGGAAGCTAAATGGGGGTAAGAGCTGGACAATTTTCCTGCAAAGAAATGTGGATAGGGAAATGACTTAAAGAGGTGTCTGTCACCATAGCAATCATGGTAATATAGGAAGTAAATGAAAAACATAAACATTTTAACAGTGCTCCACAGAGAAAATGAGGCTTGCTATTGCCAGTCTAGTTAAAAATTTTACCCACAGAGCATGGGGAAGAGTACATATAAATGTCACCTACAGAGCATGTTTTCACATTTCCCCCATAGCTCCAAAATTTCAGCTTCAGTAATGTACATTACAAATTCCATCACTGAAAAGCTGATAGTATGATCTTGGATAGTGCTAGCAGTCCACCGCGAGACCTGATACCGGCAGTCCCAGCCCTTTTGCCTTGGGATGCCTCCCCTAATGCTGTTGATTAAAGGTCCAGAGGGCCCAAGTTGTGATCACCTTGAAAAAAATTTTGTTCAAGGCAGGCAACTAAGCCTGAGTACTGAAACTAGGGATAATGGAATTGTTTTCTGTTTCTGTTTTCTTTTTTGTCTGAACTGGGGCAACGATTGGAAGGGGATTCTGTGGAACACAAAGCAAGGGAACTGGAGGCACTCTCCGCCATTCAGTGTCAAACTGCCTCTACTTGTTCTGCCCCTCACCATTAGTAGAGTGGTACTTGGGCCTACTAAATTACGCAGGACGCAAGCATTGCACAGTTCACACATGATTTTGTCCACAACATCACCAATGGGCACAGAAACCTCACAGAAGCTGATTAAAAATGTCACCTACATAGCTTGGAGCACATTAGACTCACAGAAGCTAATTAAAATGTCATCCCCAGATTAAAGAGAACAGTACCCTCACATGTGGGGATGCAGAGTACACACAGTGGCTTTGGTATTGTTATCCCACAAACAGGGTTGCAGAGTACACACAGAGGCTTAAAGGCACAGCATTATCACAGACATGGGTGCAAAAAAATTAAAAACATTTGCATGCATAGTACTATCAAAGACATAGGTGCATAATAGTAGAAAAACTTGCTTGACTCACAGTACTATCAGAGACATAGGTGCATTAGAGTAGAACATTTTGCTTAGGTGCACATATTATAGGGATGGGCAATCCCGAATGGTAAAGTTTCGGGTCCGTACCGAACACCTAGAGTCCATGCTCGGACCCCAAACTTCTCCCTGAAGTCTGTGTTACTGTTCTGGATTGCCAGCCAGAACATCCGTTGTTTCTCATGCTATCATCTGTGTGACAGCACGAGAAACACTGATTCTGATAGGTGGTAAGTTTGTTACTGCCGGTCAGAACATTGTGGTTCCCATACTGTCACACAGATGACAGCGCGTGAGCCAAGCAGCTCTCACCGGCAGTAACAATGTTGCCGCCGGCCACAGTACTACTCTCATCATCCTTCACCTAGTCTTGCTCATAGCAGCGAGAGCTGGCGAAGCTGATGAGAGTATTCACCAACTGGCGCCTGTGCAATAAATAAATTGGGGTTGGGTATCTTCTATTCATGGTAACCAGCACAGGCAAAACTGACAGCTGCAGACTACAGCCCCCAGCTGTCAGCTTTGTCATGGCTGGTTATCAAGAATAGAGGGGGTCCCACTCTTTTTATAATCATTTAAATAGATAATTTAAAAAAAAAGTGTAGGATCCCCCCTTTTTTGACAAACAGCCAAGCTAAAGCAGACAGCTTGGGGCTGGTATTCTCAGACTGGGAAGGGGTCATGTATATTGACCCGACCCCACCTAAAAATAGCAACCTGCAGCCGCTGCAGAAAGGGAACATCCATTAGATGTGCCTATTCTGGCGCTTTGCCCGCCTCTTCCCACTTGCCCTGGTGCAGTGACAAGTGGGGTAATACTTGTAAGGTTGATGTCAGGTTTGTAATGTCAGCTGGCATCAAGCCCATAGATTAGTAATGGAGGTTTATAGCCTTAAGGGAGCAGCGTAATGTGCTAACTACTGTTGCAATGACAATGCACCAGCATTGTGGGGAGGTGCGATCTGGAGTCATGGTGACTCAGTCTTGCAGTATGGGCAAGTATTGGCATGGCTGTCATGGCTCCGGATGTGCCCACAGTATAAAAGATTGTTGATTGGTTAAGCTGCAGTGTTTCCACAAGCTTTATTAGTCTGGGCAACCCGAACAGGAAACCCGGACATATATCAAAAAGTCCGTGTTTGGGGTTCGGTGCCGGACACTAGGTGTTCGGGTTCGCTCATCACTAGTCAGGAGGCCTTTATGTGACCTTTGAGTCCAGATACAGTCTCTAAAGGAGGAACTGTGCTTTATCTTTTATTGTGTCACTGCACTTGTTCTTTTAAAGGGAATCTGTCACCTGGTTTTGCAATTCCATCTGAAAGCAGCATGATGTATTGGCAGAGACCCTGATTACAGCAATGTACCACTAAGATCCCTGTTTTCTCTGCTGCAGATCTACCAGTTCTCTAGATGCTGAGCTCTGTGTAACCTAGCCATCACCACTGATAGGCAGCTTTCTGTGTACACAGTGCATAGGCAGAAAGATGCCAATAAAAGGAGCGTGCAGGGTTATACAGAACTCATGAATATCAATCAATATTGCCTAAACATACTAGAAAGTAAGACATGTCAGATGTCCGATATTCACAATGCCTCATACTGTGAGTAGTAGGAGTCCATGTATTTCTGAAATTCACTGGTTATTCTTCCTTCAGGCCTCGGCTGTGTGTGATTTATAGACTTCTCCCTATGTGCAGCTCATTGGGAAGCATAAGTGAATGCTCTTTTGGAGTATTCATAAAAAAAACAGGTAGATAGATTCTCCTATTACATTATATACACCAGTGAGTCGACAATGTGGCAAAACAAGTCCAATCCTGTCAGATCTGATCACAAGGTTCCACTTTGCCATTCAGCTGTTGTATAGAACCATCCCCTCCCCCTGACAGTTTTCTACCTCCCATAGAAGAGAAAATTGCATCTATATAGTATTTGCTTACTTATAGCGCCATAACATTCCACCGCACTTTACCAACACTATCATAGTGCCCATTGTTTTCCAATGTGAATTCCATGTCTTTGGAAAACCAAAGTATCCAGCTATAACAACCCACACAAACCACGGGAAGAGCAGGGGCAAACACAGACAGCTTGGGGCCCCTGTGCAAGAAATGTGTCTTGGCCCCCCTCCTTTTACAGCGATAAAGCTACATATATAGAGAGAGAGAGAGACACACACATACACACACATATATATATATATATACACTGCTCAAAAAAATAAAGGGGACACTAACATACCACATCCTAGGTATCTCTGAATGAAATATTCCAGTTGCCAATTTTTATTCATTGCGTAGTGTAATGTGTTCAGAACAATAAAACATAACAATTATCAATGTAAATCAAAATGAATATCCTATGGAGGTCTGGATTTGGAATGATATTCAAAATCAAAGTGGAAAATCAAATTACAGGCTGATCCAACTTCAGTGGAAATGCCTCATGACAAGGAAAAGATGTGGTATTATTGCATACCTCTAGTAATCAGAAATTGGGCCTTAACTCAGTACGTGAGAGGTTTTTGAATACGGAATTTACAATTGATACACTTGAATTTATATTTAGTCTTTTGGAAACGGTACTAACCAATAATTATTTTCTGTTTGGTGATGAGTTCTTTATGCAAATGAGAGGAACGGCAATGGGGGCCAATATGGCGCCGGCCTATGCAAATCTTGTTATGGCTACCATGAAGGAGGATCTTGTCTATGTGTCCCACCACTTCAAACATGTACTTGAGTGGTGGAGATACATGGATGATGGCCTCCTCCTTTGGACAGGTTTAATCTTTTTGTTAAAAGCTTTTCATCATTTTTTTAATGTTCTGAGTGATGACATTAAATTTACTCTGGTGTATTCAGAAACAGAAATACAGTTTTTAGATGTATTGATTAAAAATGGTTCTAATGGTTTTTCAACTGAAATCTATGTTAAACCAACGGATAGAAACAATTTGTTATGTTATGATAGCCATCATCCAAGGAGGATGGTTGAATCTTTACCTTATAGTCAACTTCTACGTGTTAGACGGATTGTGAGTGATCCTAATAATGTTGATATATCATTGGATAATATGATTATGAAGTTTGAACAAAGAAAATATCCTACCAAATTAATGAAAAAATGGAAGACTAAAGTGCAAGGAATAGAACGTACAGATCTTCTTAACTGTAAAAGTTTGCATAAAAACATCGATACAAAGGATACCATTTGTGACATCCTTTTGTGAAGAGAGTAATTTGATCACTTGCATAATATAAGGAACATTGGCCAATGCTTGGCAGATGTCTTCCAGAGATAAAGAAATTTGGGGCTCCTCCTTTGATATCTTATAAACGGGCCATAAATATAAATTACAAAATAGTACATTCTGATGTAGGTACACAAAAAAAGAACATACAAACCACCTTGACAGGTTCATCTAGGGTTGGTTGTTTTCCATGTTTACATTGTGTCAATTGCTCTCATATGCTCAAATTATTTTGAACATTCACATACTCAAAAAGTCTTTAAAATTAACCAATTTTTAACTTGTTCTTCTGAATTTCTAATATATCTTTAGCAATGCCCATGTGATCTTTATTATGTAGGGGAAACTACATGTGACCTCAAAACGAGACTGAATCAACATAGGTACACGATAAGAAAAAGGAGACAAGATTTACCAGTACCGAAGCATTTTGTAGATTTTAAACATCAAGAGAGGGATTTAAAATTCAGAATTATCGATCATATACCCCCTTTGAAGAGAGGTGGGGATCGAGCTGAATAACTTAAGATTAGAGAATTAGAATGGATTAGGAAGCTCAATACGTTGAAATCATTTGGATTGAATGTCGATTATAATCTCAATATTACATTATAATATGTTGTGGTTTGCCCCGTAGTTGTTACAATTTTCTCGTATCTGATTCTATTTGGTGTAATTATGAGGTATAATTATATAATTTTTTCTTTTTTTGCTTTTTTCTTTATAGATCATATGACGGCTGTTGATCAAAATTGAGACTTATGACTCCCCCAGTCATTGTTGTTACTTCTGTTTTTTTGTTTCTTTAATTTAATTTGTTTGAATACTATGGGATGATTACATTGTTTCTAAATAAATAATATCATGCGCATTTCAATATTTGCAGTATTGTATTTAATAATTCTTTATTGTTGGATCAATGTGCTTTTATATGACTGGGTTATTACTGTCGGCATAATTTGGATATAGGTCTTTGTGTAGTAGGGGTTGAGTGTTGTGCCCTTAGCGGGGTTCATTACTCCCCTTGCTCCTATAGTTGTGGGTTACTTGGGGTTGGCCCACAACAATGAGACCATTACCATAGCCATGTATTTCCCATAAAAAGCTATAAGCTTATATATCAAAAAGCACTAGATCTGTTGTAACCAACCTAATATGAAATATTGAATTTTGTGGGCATTTAGATCGATTACACCCAACTTCAAGATGGCGATCTTTGTCTCTATTGGGCAGGCGCATGATGATTATGGGAAATCATCATCTTTCCGATGCTGGCACAGGAAGATGACATCACTCCGGCGCGTGTGCAAGAAAATGTCCTTTTCCAAGATGACGCTGATGACTTTAGTATACAAACACGCATGCGCGGTAATATCCGCGATGTTTATTTATAATTCTTCCAGTCTTGCACATTTAGTTAATTAGAACGCTGGGACTCAGCGCGGTTTTTAGAATGTGAATGGGGTGAGTCATATTAGATATCAATGATGTAAATCTGTCTTTGATCATTGATTATGCACTTATTATGCAAATAATGATTGTATGTATATATTCTTATAAAAATATGCACTTTAACACATTATATTATCAATGCACTTTATCACTATGGCTTTGTATCGTATAAAATAATGTGATATATTATGTATGTTTACTAATGATTGTTAAATACTTAAATAAATGAGTCTCTATAAATACTATGCATTTGCACTCCTGTATTGCCTGAAAAAGGTCCCCTTTTTTGGGACCGAAACGTCGCCAGATGGGCAATTAAACTGCATGTGAATTGACTCTATGGTGTGCTGCTTCCAATTTCTATGGATATCACAGCAGAGGAAGCTATATAATAAGAGACAGCACCATATATAACTAGAGAGGAAGGTACGTAAGAAGGGACGGTGTTATACATAATAAAAGAGGAAACTACAAGTGCTTCTCACTAAATTAGAATATCATCAAAAAGTTAATTTATTTCAGTTTTTGAAAACAAAAAGTGAAACTCATTTATTATATAGATCATTATAAACAACTAGATGGTGGCCCGATTCTAACGCATCAGGTATTCTAGAATATAACAAAACCAGAACGCATGTTTAGAATTAAGGGACAATCAAACACTAAATAGTGAAGAAAGGCCCAAAGCCTGGAACAAAGGCAACCCACTCCATAACTACATGTAATGCCAGGAGGACAGAGGAGTAAGTAGGGATAAAAGAATGATATTTTATTAAAGTACAAAAGGATTTTAATACATGATACCATAATACAAAAATTCAAAAAGTATAAAGTGCAAAAAGGATGGTTAAAAACAGGAATCCCCAGGTGTGCAAACTGCCCTATCTAAGAGTGAATCAAAAGTCATAAGGCTGCAAATGCATGGTAATTCATAATGGCAGCTGCTGCCGACCAGCAACAATCCCAAATAGGATGTTAACCAATAAGTATTGGGCAGTGCTTACCTATCAAGAAGCGGGCAGAAGCACACACCGGGCTAGAACCAAGGTGATAAAAGACCGTGGCCTGTGCTATATACTATGTGGCTGCTATATACATACATACATATTCTAGAATACCCGATGCATTAATACAGGCCACGCAGTATATAACACAGCCCAAACAGTATATAACACAGCCCACGTACTATATAACACAGCCCACGCAGTATATAGCAGCCACGCAGTATATAACACAGGCGACGCAGTATATAACACAGGCCACGCAGTATATAACACAGGGCACGTAGTATATAGCACAGCCCATGCAGTATATAACACAGCCCATGCAGTATATAACACAGCCCATGCAGTACATAACACTGCCCATGTAGTACAGTTATATGTAAAAGTTTGGGCACCCCTATTAATCTTAAGCTTAATGTTTTCTAAAAAAATTTTTTTTGCAACAGCTATTTCAGTTTCATATATCTAATAACTGTTGGACACAGTAATGTTTCTGCCTTGAAATGAGGTTTATTGTACTAACACAAAATGTGCAATCTGCATTCAAACAAAATTTGACAGGTGCATAAGTATGGGCACCCCACCAGAAAAGTGACATTAATATTTAGTAGATCCTCCTTTTGCAAAAATAACAGCCTCTAGTCGCTTCCTGTAGCTTTTAATGAGTTCCTGGATCCTGCATGAAGGTATTTTTGACCATTCCTCTTTACAAAACAATTCCAGTTCAGTTAAGTTTGATGGTCGCCGAGCATGGACAGCCCTCTTCAAATGATCCCATAGATGTTCAATGATATTCAGGTCTGGTGACTGGGATGTCCATTCCAGAACAGTGTAATTGTTCCTTTGCATGAATGCCTGAGTAGACTTGGAGCGGTGTTTTGGATCATTGTCTTGCTGAAAGATCCATCCCCTGCGTAACTTCAACTTTGTCACTGATTCATGAACATTATTGTCAAGAATCAGCTGATACTGAGAGGAATCCATGCGTCCCTCAACTTTAACAAGATTCCCGGTGCCGGCATTGGCCACACAGCCCCAAAGCATGATGGAACCTCCACCAAATTTTACTGTGGGTAGCAAGTGTTTTTCTTGGAATGCTGTGTTTTTTGGCCGCCATGCATAACGCCTTTTTGTATGACCAAAAAACTCAATCTTGGTTTCATCAGTCCACAGGACCTTCTTCCAAAAAGAAATTGGCTTCTCCATATGTGCTTTTGCATACCTCAGCCGACTCTGTTTGTGGCGTGCTTGCAGAAACGGCTTCTTTCGCATCACTCTCCCATACAGCTTCTCCTTGTGCAAAGTGCGTTGTATAGTTGACCGATGCACAGTGACACCATCTGCAGCAAGTTGATGCTGCAGCTCTCTGGAGGTGGTCTGAGGATTGTTCTTGACTGATCTCACCATTCTTCTCTGCCTTTCTGATGATTTTCTTGGCCTGCCACTTCTGGCCTTAACAAGAACTGTACCTGTGTTCTTCCATTTCCTTACTATGTTCCTCACAGTGGAAATTGACAGGTTAAATCTCTGAGACAGCTTTTTGTATCCTTCCCCTGAACAACTATGTTGAATAATCTTTGTTTTCAGATCATTAGACAGTTGTTTTGAGGAGCCCATGATGCCACTCTTCAGAGGAGATTCAAACAGGAGAACAACTTGCAAGTAGCCACTTTAAGTAGCTTTTCTCATGATTGCATACACCTGGCTATGAAGTTCAAAGCTCGATGAGGTTAGAAAACCAAAAAAAGTGCTTTAGTAAGTCAGTAAAAAGTAGGTAGGAGTATTTAAAACAAGAAAATGATAAGGGTGCCCATACTTATGCACCTGTCAAATTTTGTTTGAATGCAGATTGCACATTTTCTGTTAGTACAATAAACCTCATTTCAAGGCAGAAACATTACTGTGTCCAACAGTTATTAGATATATGAAACTGAAATAGCTGTTGCAAAAAAACAATTTTTATAAAACATTAAGCTTAAGATTAATAGGGGTGCCCAAACCTTTTCATATAACTGTATATAGCACAGCCCCCGCAGTATATCACACAGCCCTCGCAGTATATCACACAGCCCCTGCAGTATATCACACAGCCCCCTGCAGTATATCACACAGCCCCTGCAGTATATCACACTGCCTATGTAGTATATAGCACAGCCCCCGCAGTATATCACACAGCCCCTGCAGTATATCACACAGCCCCTGCAGTATATCACACTGCCCATGTAGTATATAGCACAGCCCCCGCAGTATATCACACAGCCCCTGCAGTATATCACACAGCCCCCGCAGTATATCACACAGCCCCCGCAGTATATCACACAGCCCCCACAGTATATCACACAGCCCCTGCAGTATATCACACAGCCCCCGCAGTATATCACACAGCCCCCGCAGTATATCACACAGCCCCCGCAGTATATCACAGACCCCGCAGAATATCACACAGCCCCCGCAGTATATCACACAGCCCTCGCAGTATATCACACAGCCCCTGCAGTATATCACACAGCCCCCTGCAGTATATCACACAGCCCCTGCAGTATATCACACTGCCTATGTAGTATATAGCACAGCCCCCGCAGTATATCACACAGCCCCTGCAGTATATCACACAGCCCCTGCAGTATATCACACTGCCCATGTAGTATATAGCACAGCCCCCGCAGTATATCACACAGCCCCTGCAGTATATCACACAGCCCCCGCAGTATATCACACAGCCCCCGCAGTATATCACACAGCCCCCACAGTATATCACACAGCCCCTGCAGTATATCACACAGCCCCCGCAGTATATCACACAGCCCCCGCAGTATATCACACAGCCCCCGCAGTATATCACAGACCCCGCAGAATATCACACAGCCCCCGCAGTATATCACACTGCCCATGTAGTATATAGCAGCCACGCGGTATATAACACTGCCCACAAAGTATTTAGCAGTGTGGGCACCATATCCCTGTTAAAAAAAAATAATTAAAATAAAAAATAGTTATATACTCACCCCCTAGGATCCAGCAAAGCTCCAGAGATACGCGCGGGGATGCCGCCATCTTCCGTTCCCAGGATGCATTGCAAAATTACCCAGATGACTTAGCGGTCTCGCGAGACCGCTAAGTCTTCTGGGTAATTTTGCAATGCATTTCTGGGACCGGAAGCTGGCGGCAGGCGTGAGCGCATCGTCGGACGACAGAGGGTGAGAATAGCAGGTTTTTTGTTTTTTTATTATTTTTAACATTAGATCTTTTTACTATTGATGCCGCATGGGCAGCATCAATAGTAAAAAGTTGGGGACACACAGGGTTAATAGCAGGAGTGCGTTACCCGTGGCATAAAGCGGTCCATTACCGCCGGCATTAACCCTGTGTGAGCGGTAACTAGAGGGGAGTATGGAGCGGGCGCCGGGCACTGACTGCAGGGAGTAAGGAGCGGCCATTTTTCCGCCGGACTGTGCCCGTCGCTGATTGGTCATGGCTGTTTTGCCACGACCAATCAGCGACTTGGATTTCCATGACAGACAGAGGCCGTGACCATCTGTGACAGAAAGACAGACAGAAAGACAGACAGACAGACGGAAGTGACCCTTAGACAATTATATAGTAGATGTGATCTATTTCAAGTTAATGTTGATGATTATGGCTCAGAGTATTTGTTAGTGTTCGGAGATTAAAGGTACCGTCACACTTTAGCGACGCTGCAGCGATACCGACAACGATTCGGATCGCTGCAGCGTCGCTGTTTGGTCGCTGGAGAGCTGTCACACAGACAGCTCTCCAGCGACCAACGATCCCGAAGTCCCCGGTAACCAGGGTAAACATCGGGTAACTAAGCGCAGGGCCGCGCTTAGTAACCCGATGTTTACCCTGGTTACCATCGTTAAAGTAAAAAAAAACAAACGCTTCATACTTACCTACCGCTGTCTGTCCTCGGCGCTCTGCTTCTCTGGTCTGGCTGTGAGCACAGCGGCCGGAAAGCAGAGCGGTGACGTCACCGCTCTGCTTTCCGGCTGCCCGACGCTCACAGCCAGACCAGAGAAGCAGAGCGCCGAGGACAGACAGCGGTAGGTAAGTATGTAGCGTTTGTTTTTTTTACTTTAACGATGGTAACCAGGGTAAACATCGGGTTACTAAGCGCGGCCCTGCGCTTAGTTACCCGATGTTTACCCTGGTTACCAGCGAAGACATCGCTGAATCGGCGTCACACACGCCGATTCAGCGATGTCAGCGGGACCTCAACGATCAAAAAATGGCCCAGGCCATTCCGACACGACCAGCGATCTCACAGCAGGGGCCTGATCGCTGGTACGTGTCACACATAGCGAGATCGCTACTGAGATCGCTGTTGCTGTGACTCAGCAGCGATCTCGCTAGCGATCTCGCTATGTGTGACGGGGCCTTTAGTTTTTATCACGGCAGCTGAATGATTTACAGCTACTAGCCAGCCTGAGTACATGTGGGGGTTGCCTGGTTGCTAGGGAATCCCCACATGTATTCAAGCTGGCTAATAGCTGTAAATCATTCAGCTGTGGTGATGAAAACTAAATCTCCGAGCAGTCATAAATACTCGGAAACCACCCGAGCATGCTCTGGAAAACCAGAGCAACGAGTATATTCGCTCATCACTACTTACAGCCAATGAAAACCCGAATGTCATTATTTAAAAAAAATTAGAATAATTGATAAAACACCTGTAAAGGTTTCCTAAGCATTTAAAAAGGTCCCTTAGTCTGGTTCAGTATGCTCCACATTCATGGGGAAGACTGCTGACATGACAGATGTCCAGAAGGCAGTCATTGACACACTCCACAAGGAGGGTAAATCACAAAAGGTCATTGCTAAGGAAGCTGGCTATTCACAGAGTGCTGTATCCAAGCATATTAATGGAGAGTTAAGTGGAAGGATAAAGTGGTGTAGAAAAAGGTGCACAAGCAACCAGGATAACTACAGCCTTGAAAGGATTGTTAAGAAAAGGCCATTCAAAAATTTTGAGGAAATTCACAAGGAGTTGGACTGCTGCTAGAGTCATTGCATCAAGAGCCACCACACACAGACGTATCCAGGATATGGGCTACAAGTGTCGCATTCCTTGTGTCAACCCACTCATGACCAATAGACAACGCCAGAAGCGACTTACCTGGACCAAGGAGAAAAAGAACTGGACTGTTGCTCAGTGGCCCAAGGTGTTGTTTTCAGATGAAAGTAAATTTTGCATTTCATTTGGAAATCAAGGTCCCAGAGTCTGGAGGAAGAGTGGAGAGACAGACAATCCAAGCTGCTTTAAGTCTATTGTAAAGTTTCCACAATCAGTGATAGTTTGGGGAGCCATGACATCTGCTGGTGTAGGTCCACTGTATTTTATCAAGACAAAAGACAGAGCAGCCTTCTACCAGGAATTTGTAGAGCACTTCATGCTTCTCTCTGCCGACAAGCTTTTTGGAGATGAAAATTTCATTCTCTAGCAGGACTTGGCACCTGTCCACACTGCCAAAAGTACCAATACCTGGTGCAAAAACAAAGTATCATTGTGCTTGATTGGCCAGCAAAATCGCCTGACCTTAATCGCATAGAGAATCTATGGGGTATTGTCATGAGGAGGATGAGAGACACTAGACCCAACAATGCAGACGAGCTGAAGGATGCTATCCAAGCAACCTGGGCTTCCATAACACCTCAGCAGTACCACAGGCTGATCGCCTCCATGCCACGCCAAATTGATGCAGTAATTGATGCAAAAGGAGCCCCGACAAAGTATTGAGTGCATTTACTGAACATACATTTCAGTAGGCCAACATTTCGGATTTTAAAATCATTTTTCAAGCTGGTGTTATAAAGTATTCTAATTTGCTGAGATAATGACTTTTTGGTTTTCATTGGCTGTAAGCCATAATCATCAACAAAAACAGAAATAAATACTTTAAATAGATCACTCTGTTCGTAATGACTCTATATAATATATGAGTTTCACTTTTTGTATTGGAGAACTGAAATAAATTAACTTTTTGATTATATTCTTATTTAGTGAGAAGAACTGGTATGTAGCTAAGGAGAGCACTATAAATAATTAGCGAGGACACTATATACTATGGGACTGTGCTATATATAATAAGGCTCCATTCCTGTATCCATGTTCAGAGTCAGTTTGCTGCCTGCTTTAATAGACACATTGAGCATGTCCTATTGAGCAGGTCCCCATCATTGTTCCCCAAACCTTCATCATTATTGTATCTGACTTCCATCATTGTCTCCCCCACCCCATCATTGTCCTCTCCCCAGCCCATCATTGTCTTCTCCCGCACTTTTTAGATTTAAATATCTCTATTTTAGAGGGCCATATTCAAACACATACCTATACAAAACCAACAGATTCCAACAGCTTTATATCTATAAATAGTTGTCACCTTCCAAGATGGTTATTGAACGTGCCCCGGAGTCAATTTATTAGGTCACACCGCAATTGCACTAGCTCTTTGGATTATTTGAGGGAAACAGATGTTTTGATCAAAACATTTTTAAATAAGGGCTATGACCATAAATTTCTATTAGAAGCGAGAGACAGTGTGCAGGAGATACCAAGGGGTGAACTTCTACGTGACAAAATTACTATAACGGACAATATAAACCCCCTCCAACAACATGACCTAATTTCTATACCAATTATCACGCAATACAACTCCAACACCCAATTGCTGAAAAAAATTGTGAATAAGCACTGGGACCTCCTAAAAGAGGATAAAATAATTGGAGACAAACTTCCAACACGTCCGAAATTTGTCTTTAGAAAAGCACGTAATTTGGGACTAACTATTGCACCTACAGTAAGGAATCCCAAACGACAAAGGAATACAAAGGGACCATTTAAACACATATTAAAAGGTTTTTTTTCATGTAAAAAATGTAAAATGTGCAAATCAGTAGCCTCAACCAAGCAAAAATCCGTGCTGTCTCACAATGGCACACGATTTGACATTACGGACTTTATTACATGCACAACACAAGGAGTGATCTATGTGATTGAGTGTCCGTGTAAAAAAACAGTACGTAGGGCGCACGAAACGGCCTCTGTGTAAAAGAATCAATGAGCACCTAAGTAATATTCGCAACAAATATGACTTACACCCCCTGTCCAAACACTTTGCAAAGTATCACAAGGGATCATTCCTTGGAATAAAAATAACCGGTATTAAAGTAGTACAAAAAGATTGGAGGAATGGGGATTTTATCAAACTTATGTCACGTGAGGAGACTAGCATGATCTTTGAACTGGACACTCTGAAACCGAAAGGTCTGAATAACGAGGTGGAGCTATTCGCATTTGAATAAATTATGCAAAATGAGCTGCATGTATTTAAGGATAATCGGCGCAGGGGGAGCCAACCCTGATGAAGGAATCTGCAGTAATTACGAAACGCGTTGGTTTTGGCTCCCATCACGATCCGTACCTTTCAAAGAGCAGCATCACGTGACCACCGAGTACGTGACCTGAAGAGCGAAGGTCCTCCTGAAGGTCCTTCTCAACTTCCGGCATATACTCTCAACCACGTGCGCGCGTGCCTGTCACCGGCCGGGACGGCGTGCGCAGAAGATTAGAATCTACAGCTATCAAGACCAAAGCAAGGAATATGGCAGCTAAGTAGTCTTGCTTTATCAACTATTACATTATTACCACTCCACTGTGGTGTGCTATCTCTGGACTGTGCTCAAACCTATTCAGCCGCAATATATAGGTGCAAAAGCAACTTATGATTTGTGGAGTTTGCTTACGCCTATACTTCTTTGGGAAACAGGTACAGAGCAACATATAGCCCGGTCGTCTCTAGGGGCCTTGTTATTAATATTTTATGTACACATAATATTTATGAGCCATATATACTGTAGAGATCCCTCTCTTTTCAGGTTTATATCCTGAGTGCACAATTCCACGCAAGAAACATCCTGAAATGAGCAAACCAACACTTTACCATCAGACAACGCTATTAATGTGAGTATATACTGTACATACGTACTTAAGTAGAACATCTGAATATATAATTAACAAATACCTCTGTCTCCCTTTTAGTAAGCATATTTTACATTACCGCTGGCCTGACTCACGCTTCTATTAGAACAACTCAAGCACTTCATCCTATTGAGCAGGTAAATTCTATATTAATGGTGTTTTTGCTTAATGCAACGTAGGACATAGCGCGCGTGCATACACATATATTGTATATATTTTTTACTCTTAGTTTCTTATACCCTAGCAGTGATATAGGGTTCCACCCGCTGCAGCCCACATTTACCATACGCAACAGCGCCGCAATCTTATATTATTTTATATTTGTATATATAATAAGGCTCCATTCCTGTATCCATGTTCAGTGTCAGTTTGCTGCCTGCTTTAATAGACACATTGAGCATGTCCTATTGAGCAGGTCCCCATCATTGTTCCCCAAACCTTAATCATTGTTGTATCTGACTTCCATCATTGTTTTCCCGCACCCCATCATTGTCCTCTCCCCAGCCCATCATTGTCTTCTCCCTCATATCTAACATTGTTCTCCCCCACCCCCATCATTGTCCTTTCCCCACCTCCATCATTGTTCTCTCCCCCAGATCCCATCATTGTCCTCTCCCCACATCTCATCATTGTCCTCTCAATCCTCCACCATTGTTCTTTCCCACCTTGATCATTGTTCTCACCCATCTCCATCATTGTTCTCCCCACCTCCATCATTGTTCTCCCCACCTCCATCATTGTTCTCCCTCACCCGCATCATTGTTTTCCCCCAAATCCATCATTGTTCTCCATCATGTATTGGTAAAAAAAAACAACAACACCACTCACCTCTCCGTCCATTCTCCTGCAGCATCGCCTTCGCTGGCAGCTTTCTGACACAGGCGCGTGCTGTTTGCTGAAGTCATCCAGCCATGCAAGCCTGTGTCAGAGCGAAAGTGACGGGCAGGAAGCAGAGGAAGGACTCCTGCAACTCCACTGCCATTTTGTTCTGTAGGCAGCAGAGCTGTTGCACATGACAGCAATCTCTCCATGGGTCCCCCGGAGTCTCGGGTGTCGAGAAACAGGCCAGATTGCCTTCATTATTAGCAGCCCTGCAAGGACCCCCTTGCAGATGCATCGGCGGTATGTACGCTCCTGGGGGAAAGCATACAAACTCCTTGCAGGTGTTTCCTTAGTCGGATATGATCCAAACATTGCAAAGCACCAGTGCTAACCACTGAGCACCGTGCATACAGTATATAGTGCATGCCATTACCAAATCAAAGGGTTTGCCTCAGTATTGCAGCAATGCAGGATTTACTTCCACTTTACCACAGCAAGTACAAAATCTGGTGACATTCTTCTGAATTTAGCTAACTCACCATGAGTTCAGAAAACACTGAGCTAGAGAGCAAAGATATGAGGAGGAATGACAGAGCAGTGTAACCAGTTCAGGTTATTGTGGTGTCAGCCGCCATCAGCAGTACATTATTAAAGGGAACCTGTCACCCCGAAAATCGCGGGTGAGGTAAGCCCACCGGCATCAGGGGCTTATCTACAGCATTCTGTAATGCTGTAGATAAGCCCCCGATGTTACCTGAAAGAGGAGAAAAAGACGTTAGATTATACTCACCCAGGGGCGGTCCCGCTGCTGGTCAGGTCAAACGGGCGTCTCCGGTCCGCTGCGGCGCCTCCCATCTTCATTACAAGACGTCCTCTTCTGATCTTCAGCCATGGCTCCGGCGCAGACGTACTTTGCTTTGCCCTGTTGAGGGCAGAGGATAGTACTGCAGTGCGCAGGCGCCGGAAAGGTCAGAGGCCCGGCGCCTGCGCACTGCAGTACTTTGTCTGCCCTCAACAGGGCAAAGCAAAGTACGCCTGCGCCGGAGCCATGGCTGAAGATCAGAAGAGGACGTCTTGTAATGAAGATGGGAGGCGCCGGAGCGGACCGGAGACACCCATCCGACCTGACCAGCAGCGGGACCGCCCCTGGGTGAGTATAATCTAACCTCTTTTTCTCCTCTTTCAGGTAACATCGGGGGCTTATCTACAGCATTACAGAATGCTGTAGATAAGCCCCTGATGCCGGTGGGCTTACCGCACCCGCGATTTTCGGGGTGACAGGTTCCCTTTAAAGACTATGAGAAACTATAGTTAATAGGGCAAGTCATATTTAGCAGTATATACACTATAAAAGCAGAAAATGACACTGCCCATACACCAACAGGGTGCAGACCAGGTTGTCTGTATTCACTAATATATTTGCAGCAATTCTTATAAACCAGCAGTGAGCAATTAATTTTCCCAAGGGGCCACATGAGAGACCCTGACTGTTGTGTAGGCCGAACCAACAGGCTCAGCTTAATTCTGTGTATTATTATTTTATACTTTAGTGCTTGATATTAAGCAGAATTAATTATGTTGAGCAGCATCTAGTAATAAACTAAGGAACAGTAGGCGATATTGTAATGCATTTGAAGGGTTCAAGCAGGAACAAGGAATGCAGTGACGGACGGGAGGCAGAGCAAGGGTTAACAGGTTTATTTACAGAGAAAATACTCCACACAGGGAAGTAAAGAGTTAAACAGTGTAAGTGATAAAACTTAAGCATGAGGGTACAAATGAGGACAATATGGTAACAAGGGTTACAGAAAGTCCAAACACTGCAGCCCCTGCTGCGTATTCTATAGCGCAGTGTCCTTACTAATGGGGTTCAGCACGCAACTGCAGCGCCCCAGGGTTCTGGTCGTTGCAGTAATGTCGTTCTTCCACCAGGGGGAGTGATGTTATGTCTGAAGGCAATAAAGGTGATCACTTTACCAGGTATCACAAACCATTCAACACACTTCACACTCCAGCCCACCAGGGGGAGCCATGCTCCTATTTATTAGGGCACTCTTCACAATTAGGTGAAACTGGTGGTCTGGATAGGAAGTTAGTCAGAAGCTGACTGGGCTTCACCCAGGCAGCACCTGTCAGGCAGACAGAGGAAAGGAGGAACATCGAACAGTTGCCGACAGAGGGTCCCTGACAGGGGTGGGAGCCTGTCAGAGGCCTAGACAGAAGGTCACAGAGCTGCATCGGCCCAGCGTGCGGCAGCATCCTAAGGAAGGACACGAAAGAGAATTGTATTGTAGAGGGTGAGAAACGAAGTCATAGCAAACGGAGAGGAAACCAGAAGGAGTTCTGCCCTATACAGGCTGCCTCCTTCTGAGGTGCAGGATCCGGTAGCCAGAACACCGAGGGAGCAATCGTCTCCAAGCCTTGCTCCAGAGACCGGCAGGACAGATAATTCCACGTTACCTGCCTGACCTATACCCAGGAGGCATGGTGGCAACTTGTGGGGGCTGGGGCGTGCTAGAGTCCCGGTAAAAAGCCTCAGGCCTTCAGTCATACGGGTTGTTCCTATCCATCTGGGGGACAGAGAGAGAAACATAACATCTAGAACACCAACAACAGTTGTGAGGACCTTATGAGAGGCTCAGCAGTAAGGTACTACAACATCCAGGCGCTAGAGGAAGGCTACTGATTTCCACCTGGATAAGGGGACTCTGCCTACCCTGTGATCTGGTGCTCTGGACTATGGACGCTGAAGCCTTCAGTAAACGTAAAGAGACTGCAACCTTGTGTCCTCGTTCTTCACTGCGCCTCTCACCATCCACCATCCACACTCTGGGAAGCCCTGGGGACATACTTCACCTGTGGGAAGGTATACCGACTAGCTGCCATAACATCACCCCAACAGACCCCTAAGCAGCGTCGGTCACACTGACCGAATACCACAGGTGGCGTCACGAACATTATCCCTTTAAAGACCTTTCCCTATCTCTAACGGACGTCCCTAGAGCCAAGGACCGGGTGTCATGTCGGACGCTGTTCATACTAGGGCGTCCGACAGACAGCGGTAATTCCACATTTGTCCACTATACGCTCAGTGGCGCCAGCTAGATTTTATCCAGGTTATCCAGGGTTAATCTGGCTGGTAATCTGGTTGGAGGCTGGGTCACGCCCATGGCCTTTAACCCCTTAAGCCCCGAGGGTGGTTTGCACGTTAATGACCGGGCCAATTTTTACAATTCTGACCACTGTCCCTTTATGAGGTTATAACTCTGGAACGCTTCAACGGATCTTGGCGATTCTGACATTGTTTTCTCGTGACATATTGTACTTCATTTTAGTGGTAACATTTATTCGATATAACTTGCGTTTATTTGTGAAAAAAACGGAAATTTGGCGAAAATTTAGAAAATTTCGCAATTTTCCAACTTTAAATTTTTATGCCCTTAAATCACAGAGATATGTCATGCAAAATACTTAATAAGTAACATTTCCCACATGTCTACTTTACATCAGCACAATTTTGGAACCAAAATTTTTTTTTGTTAGGGAGTTATAAGGGTTAAAAGTTGACCAGCAATTTCTCATTTTTACAACACCATTTTTTTTAGGGACCACATCTCATTTGAAGTCATTTTGAGGGGTCTATATGATAGAAAATACCCAAGTGTGACACCATTCTAAAAACTGCACTCCCCAAGGTGCTCAAAACCACATTCAAGAAGTTTATTAACCCTTCAGGGGTTTCACAGGAATTTTTGGAATGTTTAAATAAAAATGAATATTTAACTTTATTTCACACAAAATTTATTTCAGCTCCAATTTGTTTTATTTTACCAAGGGTAACAGGATAAAATGGATGCCAAACGTTGTTGTACAATCTGTACTGAGTATGCTGATACCCCATATGTGGGGGTAAACCACTGTTTGGGCGCATGGCAGAGCTCGGAAGGAAAGGAGCGCCATTTGACTTTTCAATGCAAAATTGACAGGAATTGAGATGGGACGCCATGTTGCGTTTGGAGAGCCCCTCATGTGCCTAAACATTGAAACCCCCCACAAGTGACACCATTTTGGAAAGTAGACACCCTAAGGAACTTATCTAGATGTGTGGTGACCACTTTGACCCACCAATTGCTTCACAGAAGTTTATAATGCAGAGCCGTAAAAATAAAAAATCATATTTTTTCACAAAAATGATCTTTTCGCCCCCAATTTTTTATTTTCCCAAGAGTAAGAGAAGAAATTGGACCTCAAAAATTGTTGTCCAATTTGTCCTGAGTACGCTGATACCCCATATATGGGTGTAAACCATTGTTTGGGCGTATGGCAGAGCTCGGAAGGGAAGGAGTGCCATTTTACTTTTCAATGCAAAATTGACTGGAATTGAGATGGTATGTCATATTGCGTTTGGAGAGCCCCTGATGTGCCTAAACATTGAAATCCCCACAAGTGACACCATTTTGGAAAGTAGACCCCTTAAGGAACTTATCTAGAGGTGTGGTGAGCACTTTGACCCAACAAGTGCTTCACAGAAGTTTATAATGCAGAGCCGTAAAAATAAAAAATCATATTTTTTCACAAAAATGATCTTTTTGCCACCAATTTTTTATTTTCCCAAGGGTAAGAGAAGAAATTAGACCACAAAAGTTGTTGTGCAATTTGTCCTGAGTGCGACGATACCCCATATGTGGGGGTAAACCACTGTTTGGGCGCATGGCAGAGCTCGGAAGGAAAGGAGCGCCATTTGACTTTTTAATGCAAAATTGACTGGAATTGAGATTGGACGCCATGTTGCGTTTGGAGAGCCCCTGATATGCCTAAACATTGGAACGCCTCACAAGTGACACCATTTTGAAAAGTAGACCCCTTAAGGAACTTATCTAGATGTGTGGTGAGCACTTTGACCCAACAAGTGCTTCACAGAAGTTTATAATGCAGAGCCGTAAAAATAAAAAATCTTATTTTTTCACAAAAATGATCTTTTCGCCCCCAATTTTTTATTTTCCCAAGGGTAAGAGAAGAAATTAGACCACAAAAGTTGTTGTGCAATTTGTCCTGAGTGCGACGATACCCCATATGTGGGGGTAAACCACTTTTTGGGCGCATAGCAGAGCTCGGAAGGGAAGGAGCGCCATTTGACTTTTCAATGCAAAATTGACTGGAATTAAGATGGGACGCCATGTTGGTTTGGAGAGCCCCTGATGTGCCTAAACATTAAAACCCCCCACAAGTGACACCATTTTGGAAACTAGACCCCCTAAGGAACTTATCTAGATGTGTTTTGAGAGCTTTGAACCTCCAAGTGTTTCACTACAGTTTATAACGCAGAGCCATTAAAATAATTTTTTTTTTTTCGCAAAAATTATTTTTTAGCCCCCAGCTTTGTATTTTTACAAGGGTAACAGAATAAATTGGACCCCTAAAGTTGTTGTCCAATTTGTCCTGAGTACGCTGATACCCCATATGTGGGGGGGAACCACTGTTTGGGCGCATGGCAGAGCTCGGAAGGGAAGGAGCGCCATTTGGAATGCAGACTTAGATGGATTGGTCTGCAGGAGTCACGTTGCATTTGCAGAGCCCCTGATGTACCCAAACAGTACAAACCCCCCACAAGTGACCTCATATTAGAAACTAGACCTCCCAAGGAACTTATCTAGATGTGTTGTGAGAACTTTGAACCCCTAAGTGTTTCACTACAGTTTATAACACAGAGCCGTGAAAATAAAAATTCTTTTTTTTTTCGCAAAAATTATTTTTTAGCCCCCAGCTTTGTATTTTTACAAGGGTAACAGAATAAATTGGACCCCTAAAGTTGTTGTCCAATTTGTCCTGAGTACGCTGATACCCCATATGTGGGGGGGAACCACTGTTTGGGCGCATGGCAGAGCTCGGAAGGGAAGGAGCGCCATTTGGAATGCAGACTTAGATGGATTGGTCTGCAGGAGTCACGTTGCATTTGCAGAGCCCCTGATGTACCCAAACAGTACAAACCCCCCACAAGTGACCTCATATTGGAAACTAGACCTCCCACGGAACTTATCTAGATGTGTTGTGAAAACTTTGAACCCCCAAGTGTTTCACTACAGTTTACAACGCAGAGCCGTGAAAATAAAAAATCTTTTTTTTTTCCCACAAAAATGATTTTTAGCCCCCCAAATTTTTATTTTCCCAAGGATAACAAGAGAACTTGGACCCAAAAAGTTGTTGTCCAATTTGTCTCGAGTACGATGATACCCCATATGTTGGGGTAAACCCCTGTTTGGGCGCACGGGAGAGCTCGGAAGTGAAGGAGCACTGTTTTACTTTTTCAATGCAGAATTGGCTGGAATTGAGATCGGACGCCATGTCGCGTTTGGAGAGCCCCTGTTGTGCCTAAACAGTGGAAACCCCCCAATTATAAATGAAACCCTAATCCAAACGCACCCCTAACCCTAATCCCAACTGTAACCCTAACCACACACCTAACCCTGACACACCCCTAATTCTAATCCCAACCCTAATCCCAACCGTAAATGTAATCCAAACCCTAACCCTAGCCCTAACCCTAACCCTAGCCCTAACCCTAACCCTAGCCCTAGCCCTAACTCTAGCCCTAACCCTAATGGGAAAATGGAAATAAATACATTTTTTTTTATTTTATTATTTTTCCCTAAGGCTAGGTTCACATTGCGTTAGGGAAATCCGTTTAGCGCTAGCAGATTGCGCTAACGCAATGTCTTTTTAGGTGTCGTGTTTAGTGGTCGCGTTAACGTCCCCGCTCTGGAAGATCGGGGATCGGACCTCGGGCGCGCCGCGGACGCTGCAAGCAGCGTCCGAGGCGCGCCACAAAAGAACGGCACCTTGCTAGCGCGAGCCGAAAATGGTACGCTCTAGCGATGCGCTACACCCGAAAATCACATTGCTGTCAATGGGTGTGCTAACGGACCCGTTGCACGGCGTTAATTGTCACATTTTCGCCGTGCAACGCTGTCCGTTAGCGTTAACCCATTAACGCAATGTGAACCTAGCCTAACTAAAGGGGTGATGAAGGGGGGTTTGATTTACTTTTATAGCGTTTTTTATATTGGATTTTTATGATTGGCAGCCGTCACACACTAAAAGACGCTTTTTATAGCAAAAAAGTTTTTGCGTCTCCACATTTTGAGACCTATAATTTTTCCATATTTTGGTCCACAGAGTCATGTGAGGTCTTGTTTTTTGCGGGACGAGTTGACATTTTTATCGGTTACATTTTCGGACACGTGACAGTTTTTGATCGCTTTTTATTCCGATTTTTTGTGAGGCAGAATGACCAAAAACCAGCTATTCATGAATTTCTTTTGGGGGAGGCGTTTATACCGTTCCGCGTTTGGTAAAATTGATGAAGCAGTTTTATTCTTCGGGTCAGTACGATTACAGCGATACCTCATTTATATCATTTTTTTTATGTTTTGGCGCTTTTATACGATAAAAGGGATTCAAGCTTCAGGAGGCTAATTTGCATATTCCAGGTGCCTTCTGGGAGAAGCGAAGTCTCCCTAAGCTAGAAGATCGTTGGGTACAGCCGGGACCAGCTGCTTCGAAAGCATCACCAAACCAGGGATTCAAGCTTCAGGAGGCTAATTTGCATATTCCAGGTGCCTTCTGGGAGAAGCGAAGTCTCCCTAAGCTAGAAGATCGTTGGGTACAGCCGGGACCAGCTGCTTCGAAAGCATCACCAAACCAAATTTTTGCCTGTAGGACATTATTGCAAGAGAGCTTGGCTGAGTAGATTACACAAGAAGGAAAACACACAGCAAGTCAGCAGGATCTAGGAGCAACATGGCAGATGTGACAACCTACATGGTGAGCTGCAGCATGTGCTACATGTTTACAGATCGACCAGAAGAAGAATCCAATTTCACCTGTCAGAAGTGTAGACTAGTGGCCCTTTTAGAAGAAAAGGTGCGGGGTCTGGAAGAAAGAATAGCAACTTTGAAACTCATCAAAGAGAATGAAGACTTTCTAGACAGAACAGAAGCATCTCTACTGGTCACAGAAGGTGAAAAAAGTGTCAGAGAACCTCCAAAAGCAGATGAGTGGAAGCATGTGACCAAAAGAAGCAAGAAGACCATGGAGAAATCACCAACCACACAACTGAAGAACCGATATCAAATCTTTGTAGAGGATGAAGATGGCACACCTAAGAATGAAGCAATACCAGCAAGCAAAAAAGAAAAGGGCACACAGCAACAAGTGACAGCAAAAAGTACAGCCAAGAAGCAACGAAGAGTGGTGGTGGTGGGAGACTCACTACTGAGAGGCACCGAAGCAGCCATCTGCAGACCGGACATAACTGCAAGAGAAGTATGCTGCCTTCCAGGTGCGATGATCAAGGATGTGACCGATAGGATACCAAAGCTCTTCAGCTCCAAGGACGTCCACCCATTTCTTCTGATACATGTTGGCACCAATGACACGGCAAGGAAGGACCTACCGACAATCTGCAAGGACTTTGAAGAGTTGGGGAAGAAAGTAAAGGAACTAGATGCACAGGTAGTTTTTTCTTCTATCCTTCCAGTAGACGGGCATGGCACCAGGAGATGGAACAGGATCCTTGATGCAAACAACTGGCTAAGACGATGGTGCAGACAACAAGGATTTGGATTCCTGGACCACGGTGTGAATTACTGGTATGATGGACTCCTCGCCAGAGACGGACTACACCTCAACAAACCTGGGAAACACACATTCGCCAGAAGACTCGCTACACTCATCAGGAGGGCGTTAAACTAGAAGAAGAGGGGACGGGAAGAAAAACATTAGACTCGAACAAAGACGACCCAGGAAAACATACTCAGAAGGGAGGTAAGAACATTTCTAAAACAATCCACAGTGAGGAGATTGGAACAAAACAAAATCCTCTAAACTGCATGCTCGCAAACGCCAGAAGCCTGACAAACAAGATGGAAGAGCTAGAAGCAGAAATATCTACAGGTAACTTTGACATAGTGGGAATAACCGAGACATGGTTAGATGAAAGCTATGACTGGGCAGTTAACTTACAGGGGTTACAGTCTGTTTAGAAAGGATCGTAAAAATCGGAGAGGAGGAGGGGTTTGTCTCTATGTAAAGTCTTGTCTAAAGTCCACTTTAAGGGAGGATATTAGCGAAGGGAATGAGGATGTCGAGTCCATATGGGTTGAAATTCATGGAGGGAAAAATGGTAACAAAATTCTCATTGGGGTCTGTTACAAACCCCCAAATATAACAGAAAGCATGGAAAGTCTACTTCTAAAGCAGATAGATGAAGCTGCAACCCATAATGAGGTCCTGGTTATGGGGGACTTTAACTACCCGGATATTAACTGGGAAACAGAAACCTGTGAAACCCATAAAGGCAACAGGTTTCTGCTAATAACCAAGAAAAATTATCTTTCACAATTGGTGCAGAATCCAACCAGAGGAGCAGCACTTTTAGACCTAATACTATCTAATAGACCTGACAGAATAACAAATCTGCAGGTGGTCGGGCATCTAGGAAATAGCGACCACAATATTGTGCAGTTTCACCTGTCTTTCACTAGGGGGACTTGTCAGGGAGTCACAAAAACACTGAACTTTAGGAAGGCAAAGTTTGACCAGCTTAGAGATGCCCTTAATCTGGTAGACTGGGACAATATCCTCAGAAATGAGAATACAGATAATAAATGGAAAATGTTTAAGAACATCCTAAATAGGCAGTGTAAGCGGTTTATACCTTGTGGGAATAAAAGGACTAGAAATAGGAAAAACCCAATGTGGCTAAACAAAGAAGTAAGACAGGCAATTAACAGTAAAAAGAAAGCATTTGCACTACTAAAGCAGGATGGCACCATTGAAGCTCTAAAAAACTATAGGGAGAAAAATACTTTATCTAAAAAACTAATTAAAGCTGCCAAAAAGGAAACAGAGAAGCACATTGCTAAGGAGAGTAAAACTAATCCCAAACTGTTCTTCAACTATATCAATAGTAAAAGAATAAAAACTGAAAATGTAGGCCCCTTAAAAAATAGTGAGGAAAGAATGGTTGTAGATGACGAGGAAAAAGCTAACATATTAAACACCTTCTTCTCCACGGTATTCACGGTGGAAAATGAAATGCTAGGTGAAATCCCAAGAAACAATGAAAACCCTATATTAAGGGTCACCAATCTAACCCAAGAAGAGGTGCGAAACCGGCTAAATAAGATTAAAATAGATAAATCTCCGGGTCCGGATGGCATACACCCACGAGTACTAAGAGAACTAAGTAATGTAATAGATAAACCATTATTTCTTATTTTTAGTGACTCTATAGCGACAGGGTCTGTTCCGCAGGACTGGCGCATAGCAAATGTGGTGCCAATATTCAAAAAGGGCTCTAAAAGTGAACCTGGAAATTATAGGCCAGTAAGTCTAACCTCTATTGTTGGTAAAATATTTGAAGGGTTTCTGAGGGATGTTATTCTGGATTATCTCAATGAGAATAACTGTTTAACTCCATATCAGCATGGGTTTATGAGAAATCGCTCCTGTCAAACCAATCTAATCAGTTTTTATGAAGAGGTAAGCTATAGGCTGGACCACGGTGAGTCATTGGACGTGGTATATCTCGATTTTTCCAAAGCGTTTGATACCGTGCCGCACAAGAGGTTGGTACACAAAATGAGAATGCTTGGTCTGGGGGAAAATGTGTGTAAATGGGTTAGTAACTGGCTTAGTGATAGAAAGCAGAGGGTGGTTATAAATGGTATAGTCTCTAACTGGGTCGCTGTGACCAGTGGGGTACCGCAGGGGTCAGTATTGGGACCTGTTCTCTTCAACATATTCATTAATGATCTGGTAGAAGGTTTACACAGTAAAATATCGATATTTGCAGATGATACAAAACTATGTAAAGCAGTTAATACAAGAGAAGATAGTATTCTGCTACAGATGGATCTGGATAAGTTGGAAACTTGGGCTGAAAGGTGGCAGATGAGGTTTAACAATGATAAATGTAAGGTTATACACATGGGAAGAGGGAATCAATATCACCATTACACACTGAACGGGAAACCACTGGGTAAATCTGACAGGGAGAAGGACTTGGGGATCCTAGTTAATGATAAACTTACCTGGAGCAGCCAGTGCCAGGCAGCAGCTGCCAAGGCAAACAGGATCATGGGGTGCATTAAAAGAGGTCTGGATACACATGATGAGAGCATTATACTGCCTCTGTACAAATCCCTAGTTAGACCGCACATGGAGTACTGTGTCCAGTTTTGGGCACCGGTGCTCAGGAAGGATATAATGGAACTAGAGAGAGTACAAAGGAGGGCAACAAAATTAATAAAGGGGATGGGAGAACTACAATACCCAGATAGATTAGCGAAATTAGGATTATTTAGTCTAGAAAAAAGACGACTGAGGGGCGATCTAATAACCATGTATAAGTATATAAGGGGACAATGCAAATATCTCGCTGAGGATCTGTTTATACCAAGGAAGGTGACGGGCACAAGGGGGCATTCTTTGCGTCTGGAGGAGAGAAGGTTTTTCCACCAACATAGAAGAGGATTCTTTACTGTTAGGGCAGTGAGAATCTGGAATTGCTTGCCTGAGGAGGTGGTGATGGCGAACTCAGTCGAGGGGTTCAAGAGAGGCCTGGATGTCTTCCTGGAGCAGAACAATATTGTATCATACAATTATTAGGTTCTGTAGAAGGACGTAGATCTGGGTATTTATTATGATGGAATATAGGCTGAACTGGATGGACAAATGTCTTTTTTCGGCCTTACTAACTATGTTACTATGTTACTATGTTATAGAAAAAATAATTATTTTGGCATCGCTTTATTCTGAGGACTATAACTTTTTTATTTTTTTGGTTATGATGCTATATGGCAGCTCGTTTTTTGCGAGACAAGATGACGTTTTCAGCGGTACCATGGTTATTTATATCCGTCGTTTTGATCGCGTGTTATTCCACTTTTTGTTCAGCGTTATGATAATAAAGCGTTGTTTTTTGGCTCGTTTTTTTTTTTTTTTTTTCTTACGGTGTTCATTGAAGGGGTTAACTAGTGGGCCAGTTTTATAGGTCGGGTCGTTACGGACGCGGCGATACTAAATGTGTACTTTTATTGTTTTATTGTTTTTTTTTTTAGATAAAGAAATGTATTTATGGGAATAATATTTTTTTTTTTTCTTCTTTATTTAGGAATTTTTTTTTTTATTTTTTTTTACACATGTGGAAATTTTTTTTTTTACTTTTTCACTTTGTCCCAGGGGGGGACATCACAGATCACCGATCTGACAGTGTGCACAGCACTCTATCAGATCGGTGATCTGACACACAGCCGGGCAGGATTAGAGCTGCAGCTGCAGCCTGATCCTGACCCGGAAATGCTCCTTGCAGGACCCGGATGCAGCCCGGCGGCCATTTTGGATCGGGGACTGCAGGGAGAAGACGCTCGGTACACTGTGAGTACATCACCGTGTACCGATCGTCTCAGGGAAGCCCGCAGGGAGCCCCCTCCCTGCGCGATGCTTCCCTGCACCGCCGGCACACCGCGATCATCTTTGATCGCGGTGTGCCAGGGGTTAATGTGCCGGGAGCGGTCCGTGACCGCTCCTGGCACATAGTGCCGGATGTCAGCTGCGATAGGCAGCTGACACCCGGCCGATCGCATATGACGTACTATCCCGTCACTGGGAATTAAGTCCCAGGTCACCTGGACGGGATAGTACGTCATATGGGATTAAGGGATTAAATAGTCATTCTGGACTTTGGGCGTCGCCGATTATAGCTTGTGTCTTGTGATCTCGGTCTGGAGTGGTGGTCTAGGAGTTGAAGTATCGTATCTGGTGGTGTATTATCCTTTGTCACATTTATCCTTCCTATATTTTTGTTTATTTTTGCCCTGTGCACATTATAGTGTTTTCCTGTGTGTCTACGGCAAGGTGCGTTTTTAGTTTTCCCTGTCTGTACTTTCTGCGTAGGTTGGTGTGTGGTCTTATCACTGGGTGGCGGGAGGAGGTTTCAGCATAGGGCTGAAACAGGAGTCAGGGTCAGGCCTGGCGGCCCTGACAAGCACACCATCAGTGTAAATTCTGGGAGAGGGACAGACAGGGTTTTCCCTAGTCTGAGGGATATCGCAGAGGCCCGGGTAATCAGCTTTAGTCTACCCAATACCCCCGTGACACCGGGTCAGCCACCTTGATAACCGAAGGGCCCGGTATCGAGTACCTACGGGGGCGCTCCACAACAATACCCCATCTTCTGGTAACAGTGGTCAGTCTCTGGTACCTTCCACTGCCCCTAGTCCATATATATAGCCGACAGTCAGGCACCGGTCTCTTTCAAGCAGCACGCGCGCGGTACTCACTATCCTGGAGCAACTAGCACCTGGCTTTATGGTGGTCACCGCGTGGTCTCTCTCTCTCTGGTCACCGCTGTCGACGGCGGGCATCAGTGGTCATTGGTCTGTGTGGCACTGGTGCTCCTTGGACGGAGCACTCCTCTCTTTGGCTGCTGCAGCACCCGGCTTGGCTCAGCTCTGCGGGCACTGCTCTGCAAGATTCTGCTCCACACGGCTCTGCTCTAAAAGGCTCTCTCCACAGACAACAGGGGCTTCTTCTATATGGCCCGTTGCCAAGTCAGTCATCTCAGGTGGGGGAAGCAGGGCACTCCGCTCACCATTCTGCGCGCTGCTCTCTGCGCTGCTCTCCGCCAGCCCCAGAATGCTCTGTTTTGCGTGCTTTCCTCCTCTCTTATGCCTTTGCTGCTCCAGCTTCGTTAGCTCTTCCCACCCTCCTGGGACAGCAGGAAGCTCCGTCTCGCTCAGGCTTCCCTCAGACAGCAAGGGAAGGTTCGCCCCACTCAGGCTTTCCCCCGGGAACAGAGGATGCAGCTCTTTCAGTTCTGGACCCGGCATGCAGGTACCCGCGGTCCGGTCTATCTCCTTACACATTCTAAGGCTACGTTCACATTTGCGTCTTTGGGCGCAGCGTCGTCGACGCAACGCAAAACGCATATACACAACGCAGCGTTTTTTGACGCTTGCGTTGTCCTCAAATGCATTTATGTGTAGACACGTCATCAATGGGTTTTTTCTCAAAAGGCGCATGCGTTGTACAACGCAGGTCAATGCAGGCACCTGCGCCCTATGCGTTTATCATAGACACTAATGTGTTTTTTTTTACGCATGTACGACGCAAGTGCGTTACATGCGTTTTAGATTGGAAATTTGATGCAGGCAAAATGCTACAAGTAGCGTCACCCGTGCCCTGACTGGTGCCCCAAAATGACGCATGCGTCGTACAACGCATCACAACGCATACCGGCGCATGTCCATGCGCCCCCATGTTAAAGATAGGGGCGCATGACGCATGCATCGGTATCCATCTACGATGCTGCGTCCAAAGACGCAAATGTGAAAGTAGCCTTACCTGTAGCTGCTAACCAGCACCATATAGTTTACTGCTTTTTATAAATCATACTGATCCTGTTTTTCAGCCCTTGTATTAGCTCCTCTCCCCAGTATGATGTTCCCACAGCCCCACATAGTATGATGTCCCCACACACAGGTTTTATGTCCCTATAGCCTCTCATAAGTATGATGCTCCCAGAGCCCTTCACATAGGTTAATGGACTCCCACACAAAATGATGTTTTCACAGCTCCTCACACAATATAATGGCCCCCCACACAACTAATATGTCCCAGCAGCCCCTCAATCAGAATTCTGTCGCCACAGCCTCTTACACAGTATAATAGCCCCACACACAAGTACTGTATGATGTTTACATAGCCCCTCATACAGTATGATGTCTCCACAACCCTTACACAGTATTATGACCCACAAGTATGATGTCCCCCTACACACAAGTATGATGTCCCCACAAACTCTCACACATAATTATATCTCCACAGCCCCTCACACAGGTTAATTGCTCCACACACAAGTATGATGTCTCCACAGCCCATAACAAAGTATAATATCCCATAGCCCTTCACACAAGTATGATGTTCCCACAGTCCATCATGCAATATTAGAGCCATCCACACAAGTAATATGTTCCCACAGCACCTCAAACAGTATAATAGCCACAAATAAAAGTACTCTATGATGTCTGCACAGTCCTCATTCAGTCCCCACAGCACCTTACACTATATTATGCCCTTCCATAAGTATGATGTCCCCACAGGCCATCATGTATTATTATGGCCCAATAGCACTTCACATAATACTATAGCATCATAGTCCCTCGCACAGTACTATGGCCCCTCAGATTACCCCCTTACAAGTACTGATACAGGTGCAATCTGGTGATGTAGACTCAGTCGTACAGGCTAAACGATAGAACTGGGAGCTGTCCTATCATTGTATTCAATAGTATTTCATTCCAGAGACGGTAGATACCGGTGAAAGTTAAATGCTATCCAGTGGGCAGGTGAGCCGCACTTTGCCCGAGTTTAAAGACAATGTGCCACCATGTTTTTGCTGCCCCATCTGATTGAGTTGCATGTTCTAGGGGCAGAGACACTGATTCAAGCAATATGTCACTTTATTGGTTACTGCAGTTTTGATGAAATCAATGTTTTCTCTGCTGCAGATTTACCAGTTCTCTGAATACTGAGCTCTGTATAACCCCATCACCGATTGGCTGTTACTGCCTATGCACAATGTATACAGAAAGCTGCCAATCAGTAGTGGGGGTGGATATGTGGTGCCCCTGAGGGTTCAGTCGCCACAGAGGTACTGCACCTCATCCAGAGGTCCCACTCTCAGGTAAGGCGGTAAGGAGGGGGCACTACCCTGGACTCTAACACCAGCATCCAACACCTCACCACTTCAGTCAGGGCACCTTGGCATACCTGTTGTGAATTCTGCTCCTGGGCTCCCTCCGGTGGTTGTAAGTGGCACTTTTGTGAGTTCTGCTCTTGGGCTCCCTCTTGTGGTTTCAAGTGGTATGGCTGCTCCTTGGAGTTAGCTGTCATCAGCTGCCTCCACTTATCGTCTCTTCTGCTCGGCTATTTAGGCCTGGCTGTTCCTTCAGCCAGTGCCACTTGTAAATGGTTCCTGGTTGGATTCACATCTCTTTGGAGTTCCCTGTTTTCCTGACCAGTTCTGCTAAGCTAAGTTTTTGCTTACTTTTTCTGTCCATAGTTTCTGGACTTATCCATTCTGTGCTTTCTTTGTTTGTCCAGCATTATCAGTTTGAAGTATTTTCTGTCTTGCTGGAAGCTCTGGGAAGCAGAGTGACCCTCCACACCTTTAGTCAGGTGTGGAGATTTTTTGTTTACTCTGCGTGGATTTTTGTAGTGTTTTATACTGACCGCACAGTGTTCCATCCTGTCCTATCTATCAAGCTAGACTGGCCTCCTGTGCTCATCCTGGTTTCATTCTGTGTATGTCTTTTTCCTCTCCACTCACAGTCATTATTTGTGGGGGGCTAATCTATCCTTTGGGGATTTTCTCTGAGGCAAGATAGTTTTCCTGCTACTGTCTTCAGGGGTAGTTAGCTATTAGGCTGTGACGAGATGCCTAGGGAGAGTTAGGAGCATTCCACGGCTGCTTCTAGTGTTGTGTTGAGCTTAGGGTCTGCGGTCAGTACAGTCACCACTTCCCTCAGAGCTCGTTCCATGTTGCTCCTAGACCACCGCATCATAACACATACCCCACGGGAGGATGGCCTCATCCCAGTCTGGAGAGGGTTTCTAGGTAGAGGGTGTGGGTGGAGAGAGTAGAGTAGTCTGGGAAACAAGAGGGAGGAGTTAGTTAGAAGGTTAGACAGTTGGAATTGTCCAGTACCAGAAGACAGAGAGAGAAAAGTTGCAGAAAGTGAGAGAGGAAGAAGTGGTCCTAGGGGCACGGGTAGTGAGAAATCCACCCGTGGGGCCTGTATCCACGCTGACTATAGGTGGGTGGAGGGACCAGGTCACAGTGGGCCCCCCAAAGACTAGTGGAAAACTACAAGACTCAGCTAGCAAGCCGGAGGCTGTGGCAGCTGAAGGTGCCACAGCCACATCCATGCACAGGAAAGGAACATAAGAGAGGAGTCCTGGAGAAGTGCACCCCAAATCAACTGGGGGTTGGCTGGACCACAGACCCAGAGGACACAGCACCCAGCTGGAGACAGTAATCTGCAGAACTGTGAGTAAAAAGCGTTGAAAACTGCACCAAGCTGTGCCCTCTGAATTATTCCTGCGTCACTTGCCCTGCATTACAACTATCACAACCACCATCATCACAATTAACACCTATACCTGCCCTGGGGACTAGCTCTGCCCGTGGAGAGCTGAAACATCTTTGCTGCATCACGATCTTCCCCAGTGGATCTGAACTGCAGTGTCGACCATATTGACCAAACACCACAGGTGGCGACACAAATAATTCCCCTATAAACTTTATTCCACTCCCCTTTCATTTCATTAACTCTTTTATTGGACACCCAGGATCACGGACCAGGTCACTGCTGCCGTGACACATTCCTTTAAGAACCGTCGGACCCAGCCCGAGTACCCCACGGTCCTAGCGGGCACTCCAGATGTATATAAAGCTCATGAATATGGAGGCCTACACAGTGATATTCTCCTGATGATTTGATCAAAACTACAGCAAGCAACCCATTGAGTGATACATCACTAAAATCAGGGTCTATGCCCCTACATTATGGTGTACTAAGACTAGGTATCAAAAACCTGGTGACAGATTCCCTTTCTAAGTTTCTAATAGGGCTACAGTATCCTGAACACAGTAAAATGAAGCTTAAGTCATGTGGGTGTTGATGCTGGTACTTTAACAAGTAATATATTCTGCAGAGATATGCCCTTTTTTTCTTTTTGGCACCCAGGATGCTAATTTCTGGGTTATGGTCCAGGATGACGAAGAGAATAATGATAAAGAAAATAAGCAACACAATTATTATAATCTTATTTTTTATTAATCCCTCATACCAAGATTATTGCTGCTGTTTTATCTGGTCTGAAAGAAAAGAGAATTACTTATAGAGAACAAGTTGACAAGGAGGCACGAGAAACCTAGTCCTGTAGTGGTAACATATTTCTGATAAAACACTCATTTTATTTAAACGTCAAAACACAGCATAGTAAGTGACGCATCACTGAAATCAGGCTCTCAGCCGCTACATCATGTACAGTAGCTCTCAGATTACATAGCAGAAACTTGCTGATACATTCCCATTAATAGGAAGACACCTGACTCTAAATGAAAATGAAGAAAAACACCTCCAATTATTCAGACTTTATATTGATTTATGTATCAGAGAGGTGACATTAAGAGGACACAAGTTATGTGGATTAGAGGAGCAATTAATTCCCAAATGTTTTAGAGAGATGAATTTCCAAGAGAAAGAAAATTAGCCCACCAGCCTCTGCTAGCGCATATACCCCCTCCACCCCAGAGCCTGTTTTCACCTCCTTGATCAGGCCAAATTATACAATTCTGACCACTGTCACATTATGTGGTAATAACTCTTCAATGGATTCCACTGATTCTGGGGTTGTTTTGTCAAGACATATTGCACTTCATGATAGTGGTAAAATTTGTTCGATATAATGTTTATTTGTGAAAATTTCGGAAATTTGGCAAAAATTTTGCAATTTTCAAACATTTCATTTTTAGGCCCTTAAACCAGAGAGTTACTGTATGTCACACAAAATTGTTAATTTTCGACATGTCTACTTTACAGTTTTAAAATATAATTTTTAAAACCTATTTTTTTTTGTTAGGAAGTAATAAGGGATAAACGTTGATTGGCATTTTCTCATTTTTCCAACAAAATTTACAAAAAACATTTTTTAGGGATCACATCACATTTACAGTAACTTTGATAGGCCTCAAAGTATTAAAAAGTGACACCATTCTAGAAACTGCACCCCTCAAAGTGCTCAAAATCACATTCAGGGAGTTTATTAAACTTTCAGGTGCTTCACTGGAATTAAAGCAATGTGGAAGGAAAACATGTACATTTTCCTTTTTTTTTCCACAAAAATGTTGTTTTAGCCCCATATTTTTTATTTTCACAAGGGTAGCAGAAGAGAATAGACCCTAAAATTTGTTGTGAAATTTCTCCTGAGTACACTGGTACCCCAAATATGGGGGAAAAACTACTGTTTGGATGCACGGCAGAGCTCGGAAGGGAAGAAGAATCTTCTTTTAGCCCCACTTTTTTCCACTTTCACAAGGGTATCAGGAGAACATTACCGCAAAATTTGTTGTTCCATTTTTTCCTGAGTATATCAATACCACATATATGGGGGGGAAACTACTGTTTGGCGCAATCCATGTACTCTGCCTGCTTGAATAATATGGGTGTGACTAATAGGCTGTGAACCAGACACAAAATACTGACCAATACCTCACATATTTATATGAATTTTGTGCACTTTATTTTTCAGGGTGCAGCCAAGACCAGCTTTTCAGCTGTATTAATTCTTGAATTTTTGGAAGATTTTCAGTCCTCTTTTGTGGATTTGCTACTAGTTTAGTGATTGGACTTGCAAGCGTGAGGACCCATTGAGTTGGGTTGCAAGCTTGCATATCTTGGCCAATATATCGACCAATACCTCACATATTTATATGTATTTTGTGCACTTTATTTTTCAGGGTGCAGCCAAGCCCAGCATGTTAGGTCTTGTAAACATGGGATACATTTAGAGAGTGCCGGCCAGCCTGCCTGATCGAATAGTATGGGCGTTACTAATAGGGCCCTATACAGGCCTTTATTGTGCAAACATATACCAAGCAGTCACCCCCTCCATTAATGGGTAGGTTGTGAGTGGCTGTTTTATTAGTATATTGCAACTGTGTTGCTGACATCTTTCCTACATGGGCTGGCTGCATCCTGTAGTGCATTTGTTCAGAGACCTGGGCAGGTAAGTGGTGCTGCCCCTCATATGTGAGTTATGTAGCGTGCATCAGGTTGGCATATGTGAATTGTGTAGAGTGCATCAGGTTGACATATGTGAGTTGTGTAGAGTGTATTAGGTTGGTATATGTGAGCTGTGTAGAATGCATCAGGTTGGCATACATGAGTAGTGTACAATGCATCAGGTTGGCATATATGAGTTGCGTAGCATGTGTCAGGTTGGCATACGTGAGTTGTGTACAATGCATCAGGTTAGCATAAGTGAGTTGTGTAGAGTGCATCTGGTTGACACACCTAAGTTGGGTACATGTAGAGTTCATCAGGTTGGCATATGTGATTTGGGTAGAACACATCTGGTTGACATACGTGAGTTATGTAGAGTACATTAGGTTGGCATAAGTGAGTTGTGTAGAATGTATTAGGTTGACATACATAAGTTGTGTAGAGTGCATCAGTTTGGCATACGTGAGTTGTGTAGAGGGCATCAGGTTGGCATGCATGAGTTGTGTAGAGAGAATCAGGTTGGCATTTGTGAGTTGTGTAGAGTGCATCAGGTCGGCATATGTGAGTTGTGTACAGTGCATCAGGTTAGCATAAGTGTGTAGAGTGCATCAGGTTGGCATATGTAAGATGTTGGCATATGTAAGTTGGATAGAGTACCTCAGGTTGGCATATGTGAGTTGTGTAGAATGCATCTGGCTGGCATACGTAAGTTGTGTACATGTAGAATGCATCAAGTTGGCATAAGTGTTTTGGGTAGAACACATATGGTTGACATACGTGAGTTGTGTAGAGTACATCAGGTTGTCATGCAAAAGTTGTGTAGAGTGCATCAGGTTGGCGTAAGTGAGTTGTATAGGGTTCATCAGTTGAGTTCATGAGTTGTGTAGAGTGCATCAAGTTAAAATACGTGAGTTGTGAAGAGTGCATCAGGTTGGCATATGTGAGTTGTGTAAAGTTCATCAGTTTGGCATACATGAGTTGTGTGAAGTAGAGATGAGGTTCGGTTCGCCGAACAGTTCGACCAACATGCCCAAACCTCATCAAATTAATTTGGGACGCAAAATCAAATATATAGACAGCACCTTAAGGGGTGACAAAAAGCTTCCAAAGCAGCTAAAATTAGGGACAGACACCAGGAAAAGTGGCACCAATTGACCCACAGTAGAAATATGCAAAGGGCACAGAAGCAGTCAGCCATGGGCCATGCATGAGGTATCAGGGTCTGGGCCAGAATTTACAGCTTTGAATTGAAGTGTCAATTAAGACGTGATGGGTAAAGGAGTGATGTAAACCTTGTTTGCTGGGAGCCCTGATACCTCAGGCAACAGCTAAAAAATTTTTCCCCATTCACACTCAGGTGGCACAAACATCAGTTTCATAGACTGCTATTGTTAGAAAAATGTAAGGAAAGTAACACAGGTAGTTGATCACTTGACCCACAGTAGAACATTTTATAATGGCGCAGAAGCAGTCAGCCATGGGCCATGCATGAGGTATAAGGGTCCGACCCAGTATTTAGAGCTTTGAATTGAAGTTTCAATTAAGACCTGGGAGTTAAGGGAGCGGTTTAAGTCTTCTTTGCTGGGAGCCCTGATACCTCACGCAATAGCTCAAATTTTTTTTCCCCAGCCACACTCAGATGGCACAAATATCAGTTTCATAGTGTACTCTTGGTGGAAAAATGTAAGGATAGTAATACATGTAGTTGAGTGAAAGTAAGTGCAGGCCTGCTGGTCTGGGAGCCCTAATGCTACAGGCAACACACAAGAAAGAGACCTAACTTGGATTTTCCACATTTCAAAAAATTATTGTCACACACCACGAAAATGGCATCATTTTCCATAGAGTAGAAACAGTATGATAGGACTCTCCACACACCTTTCTCTACAGGCAACCCACCAGATGGAGACCCAACTTGGAGTCTCCACATTTCAAAAACTTGTTTGTAACATCAGCAGCACTAGCAACAGCAGGCACAGAAGCCACATCAAAGGTGTCACAGACTGCAATAACGCGAGATCATTGCATGAGACTAAAAACTACTCCATCGCCTAGTCTGCACAGTCTGCGACTGAGGTGTAGAAGTCATTGGAGATACATGATTCGTTCATTTTGATGAAAGTTAGCTGGCCAACACTTTAAGGGGACAGCCGGATGAGCTTACTCGTCAGGACACCACCAGCAGCGCTGAACGCACACTCTGAGAGAACGCTGGCTGTCGAGCATGACAAAACCTGCAAGGCATGAGAGGCGAGCTCAAGTCACTCTTGCATTTTGGAAGACCAAACTGCAAAAGGTCCTAATTACCCCTGATAGCATCGATATTGAGCTCGAAATAATCCTGCATCATCCTCTCAACATTCACAACGTGTCAGACTTGTACCCTGTTCTACTGGTGCACGGGCTGGTCTAAAAAATATGTGAAATGACTTGCAGAGATTGCTTATGCTACTTACACTGCTGCAAATATTTTTGAGGTGAGGCCTTGATGTTCACAGGGTTGAAAGTCTAGAATTGCGATGCACACTGTCTGCCTCACTGGTGTCTTGGGGAAAACCTTTCTTAGTATTGTCTACAAGCATGTTTTGATACTCCAGAATGAGCATGTCCCTTTCCAGGAGGGAAGCATCTAGCAAAATGTACTCTTGTACAGAGTGGCAACACAGTAGTCAGCACTTTTTCTAACCCTAAGAATACGGGCATCACGTTGAATATAGTGCATCAAGGAGGCACTCATGAGGTCCAAGTCCATTGTGTGTTGGTAGTGGGGTAACACTCAAGGTTGCTTCATCCGTCCCCTCCTTCTAACCATAGACAACAGAGAGGGAATCATTATCCTCTACATTTTCTGACTGTTGCGGGTCCATCACTTCTTCCTCCTTATCCTCCTCAATTTGTTCCTTGGCTCCTGTACCTTCACTAACATTTTGTCTAGTATCATGAGCTCCCCCTTGATCACAGTAATCACCCTCTCAAGGTACCCACCTGTGTGACAACAATTCGGAACATAGAGATATTGTTATCCCTTCCGCTTCCTCTTCTGCTTCCACCTCTTCCTCTGGGACCACCACCTCCTTACTTAGAGAATTCAAAGTGTGCTCCAGCATGTAGATGTCCAGAATAGTGATGCTGATGATGCCATCGTCAGTTCTAACCATATTTGTAGCCATTTCAAAACTGTGCAGAAGGGTACCGAGGTCCTTCATCTGTGCCCACTCTGCTAGTGTGATTTGCACCACGTCCGCGTTGGCCCAGGTTATACAAAATCACATACTGCAGTAGGGTTTGTCGATGGTGACACAGTCGCTGTAACATGTGCAGAGTGATATTCCACCATGTCATAACATCGCAAATCAAACAGTTAACTAATAGGCCAAAAGACCTCTGTAGTGATGCAAGTCGATGATCTGTGAGGTGCGATCATCGGAGGTGAGGACACGGTGACTGTGCTCTCTGCAGCAGTGCATCACGGCCAGGATAGTGACGGAGAAATTGCTGTACCATCAGGTTGAGGATATGAGCCATGCAAGTTGCCCAGGCGTAGGGCCACAATGAGGTTTGCACCATTATCACACATGGCCTTCCCTGGCTCCAGGTTCAGTGGAAACAACCAATACTCAAACTCGGCCTGGATAGTTGTCCACAACTGTTGAGCTGTATGATTGAGATCTCCAAGGCATATTAATTTTCACACTTTGCAAAAAGGAGGAACGCAGAAGCACTCTGTAGGGACAAATATATGTATGCAAACATAAAATCTTTCATAATTGCTGAGTAAACTGTAATAAAAAGTAAATTTTTTTAAAAAATTACTTAAAAAGGTGAAGGTTCTTAGCGCATAAATTGACCAATTGATGTGAGCACTTTTTCATACTGCCTGACTGCGGTGAGCCCTGGCTGTTCAGTATGGAGGTGGGCGGAGTTCTCTCTGCACTGTTGGAACACTTGTCTCATTAAGGGTGAGTTTGAGGGTGCAGGTGGAGGCCCTAGTGGAGGTGAAGGACCCAGAAGCAGAGAAGGAAATGTTAGATACAGAGGTTTGTCCCGCAAGCATTGGGGATTCCAAGACTTGTGGAGCAGGACTTTCCTCACCTGCCCCTACAGAAACCAGAGTCAAGAAAGTGCCCAGTCAACAAGATGTAATGCCCCTGCTCATGTTTGGTTGTACAAGTGTCAGTGGTGAAATGCACTCTGGCTGACATAGATTTTTTTCAGGGAATGGGTGATGTTGTCTGCAATATGCTGGTATTGCGCAGGTACAGCTATCTTAGAGAAGTAATTGTGACTGGTCAACTGGTACTGAGGGACTGCAACGGCCATCAACTTTCAAAACCGTCTGTATCCAACAAGCGGAAAGGCAGCATTTCCATGGCCAACAGATTGGAGATGGTAGAGTTCAAGCTGTTAGCTTTGCATGTGTAGGAGGAAACATTCTTTCACGTGACCACAACTGGGGGACCGAGGGCTGGCTGCTATGCGGAGAGACAATGGAGTAGGGTGAACAGGACAAATTGCTGGACTGTGAGTGACGTACAGGTGGAGGTGGATTGAGAATGATGGTGAATGAGGGTGAAACAAAAAACAGCACGCATGTCCACTTCCATAACAGCTGACTGGCTCTCACTCACCCCGACTGTAGGGGGTAAACAATTGGAGTTTCTGCAGCTGGAGACCTATGTGAGACCACTTGGCACGGTGATGCCTCCTCTGCTGAGCTCCTCAGCTGCCTGCCTCTGGGTTCACACTAAGTGGGATCTACAACTTCCTTGTCATCCTCTCTGTTCTCCCACTCCTCATCCTGAGAGTAACCCTCCTCCTCTTCCTGTCCTGACACCACATTACAGTCCGCATGCACCTCTGGTATCTGAGTCTTATCAGAATCACCTCCACCTCCGGTGGTTAACATCTGGTGATGAGGGTCTAGATTTTGCTTAGAACCTACTTCGTCTGGCCCTGTATCCAACATGAAAAAAATTTGGACATTGGCACAGATACTTTCCTTCTCTGGATTCTGTGACCTCTGATGCCCATGGAATAGAATATGTAAACAGCTCTGCATGATGGCCCATCTGTGATTATGACCCGGAGGGAAACAAGGGTGATTGTGGTGCCACTTCTGAGAATTATACTGTGTGTGGGTGTGTGGTGTTAAGGTAGAGGAAGAGGGGGAGAGGCCACCTGATGCAGCACTTGCAATCCACTGGAGCACATTCTCTTTCTGACTCTCCTCTACAATGCGTACCGCTGTGTGGCTGCCAAAAAAAGGGAGTTCAGTAGCCTGTCCAGTAACAAATGTTGTCAGTGGTCTTTGGATAGGATGAGACAGTGTTTGTTCAGTTGAGCTTTCATTAACATTAATACCTTATCCTAACACCAAGCTTTTTCCTCCTTCCACCATGACCTCACTTTTTCCCACTCATGTTATATCTACCCTTCCCCTCTTTTAAACTACGTGTCAGTCACTTGTCACTAAATGAACAATCACTATTTATTTTATTAGATAGTGTGTCGGAACAACACTCTTAGACCTCCTGATTCCTCACTGTAACACAGTTTTATCCCAAACGATTTGGATTAGTAAATAGGGCCTCCCGGTTGAACCCCAATATTACGCCTATGGATTTTGATGAGCAAATGGGGGGTCCTGATTCCTCATTGCAACAAACTTATTGCCCAAATAATTTGGAATAGCAAATGGGACCCCTGACTGCAAGACAGTTTTAGCGCAATCTAGTTAGAAGATTGAATTTACACAGGACTGGATCCCATCTATCTAACTGGCAAGTTCACTTGCAGCAGCAGCAGCCTCTCTGAGCTGTTACACTGAAAAACTACAGCCAGAAAAACAAGATGTTCACTTTTTATATGGCCAGGTACATGTGACTTAAGCAGTCAATCATAGAAGACCTTGTGTCATGATGTTGTGGATGGTTTCTGCACCCTGATTGGCTGCTGAAATGTAAACACATTAAGTTATTATGGAAAGAAAAAAATGAAAAGAAATAAAAAATTACATTCCGCCAATCCTATGACCTAGACACCCACACCCTCCCCTCTTAAATCACATTCCCCCGCTTGTCATGCAGCACCACTATTCTAGACAAAGTCAAAACAAAAGCATTAGTGGAAACGTGATCATTTACCGATCTGTGATCAAATTTTGCCAACTTCAAGGAAAAATGCTAGGGAAACCGAATATGAATCTGAATGTGCTATGTTCGTACCAAATTTGAGATTGGCGAACGTTTTCTGAACAAGTTCTCTCATCTCTAGTGTAGAGTGCATCAGGTTGACATACGTAAGTTGTGTTGAGTGCATCACGTTGGCTTATGAGTTGCGTAGAGTGCATCAGGATGGCATATGTGAGTTGTGTACAGTGCATCAGGTTGGCGTACGTAAGTTGTGTAGAGTGCATCAGGTTGGCATACGTGAGTTGTGTAGAGTGCATCAGGATGGCATATGTGAGTTTTTAAGCCGGAAATAAATTTAGTAATCTATGGATGAAACAGATTGTGTAACAGTGCTTCATACACAGACAAGGTTTGTCGGGGCTTGTGTCACACTGGTAAATGGTGTCCTTTTGTATCCCCCTTCTGTAACACACTTTGCACCTTCCTCTCTTTGTAGTTTGAGAGACCTCACTGGGGAAATGCTGCCCTGGAACAACATGGGCACCTTTAGTTCCGGAAGTACTGGGGCCCTTTCCTGTCTGACGTCCAAATATTAGGCCATTTATCACTACCTCCTGGAACTGAAGGTATGTACTGGTCTGGCCTGCACAACGTGATAGAACAAAAGCATTGTACTATGCCATCTGTACGATATTCACGGCCAGCTTCTTGTACCACACCTTAGCTTTTCACATGACAGTGTATGGCTGGAAGACTTGATCAGAGAGATCAACTTCCCCCATGTTCTTGCTGTAACCAAGGAAACAGTGTGATTTGGTGACATGTGTAGATGAGCCTCATACAGCGATGGAGGTGCTGCCATCACCATTTATAGTGGTCAAGAAAAGGACATCCCTCTTCTCCTTGTACTTAACCACTAGCATGCTGTCCCTATATTGGGCTCTGCCCTCACCCTTTCTGAGCAGCTGCCCAATTAGCGTCTTAGGGAGGCTTCTCTGACTTTTGCGGGCAGTACCGCATGCTGCAGTAGATCGCATAGAGAGGGACTTGAGGAGTGGGATGCTGGTATAAAAGTTATCTACGTAAAGGTGATAACCTTGATCCAACAATGGGTGCACTAATTCCCACACAATTTTCTCACTCACTCCCAGGGGCTTGAATCCAGGTGTCCTTCCTTTCATAAAATCTAAATCTGTGGGTGTATCCTGAGGTATTTTTGCACAGCTTATAGAGTTTAATTCCATATCTGGCCCTCTTACTGGGCTTTTGTTGCTGGAATTTGAGCCTTCCCTTGTAATGTATTAGGAACTCAAGACCAGGGCACTGAAACACACATGTAGATGAAGAGGAGCGTTCACAGAGGGACTACCGGAGATGGCCAACCTTAGACAGCCATGCCTTGGAGTAAACGGTTGAACAGTAGACAGCCATACCTTGGAGTAAACAGTTGAACACTAGACAGCCATACCTTGGAGTAAACGATTGAACATTAGACAACCATACCTTGGAGTAAACTGTTAAACACTAGACAGCCATACCTTGGAGTAAACAGTTGAACACTAGACATCCATACCTCGGAGTAAATGGTTGAACACTAGACAGCCATACTTTGGAGTAAACGACTGAACACTAGATAGCCATACCTTGGAGTAAATGATTGAACAATAGACAGCCATACCTTGGAGTAAACTGTTGAACACTAGACAGCCATACCTTGGAGTAAACGCTTGTACACTAGACAGCCATACCTTGGAGTAAACGATTGAACACTAGACAGTCATACCTTGGAGTAAACGACTGAACACTAGACACTCATATCTTTGAGTAGACTGCACAGAGTGAAACAGTTATCTGCTCTCTTTCCCTTGAAGGGGACATCATAAAAAATAATTTCTTTGTTTCCAAGTACATTAGCTCTGTGGACTATGACACTTGGTTGTATAGGAAAATATGACCCGTTACCTGTCAGGCACACCTAGAGCTGGAATGCCCCCTCCTCCTATATGCTGTGCTACTATCAGTGACTTGGCAAAAGTCCATTTCTATATAAACCAGTAACTCAAAGACAGAGAACAGATGAGTTCAGGTGATACAGGAAAGCTTCATGAGAAGAAGATACACTCACCATAACAAGTAAGAGTAGAAACCTTGTGCAATCATGACATTTTGTAGGCATGTAGTTGGTACTTTTGCACATCTTAATGGTCTTCATGTTGTCAATGACTGTTTGTTTTCTAGCATTTCAGATGGGAATCCAAGATTAGGTTTGATCTCTTTTTAAGAAAAAGTGCCACTTAAGCCTAAAAACTGTGTCTGGTACTCTTCCTGAGCCCTGTTCACTTGAATAACAGCTTCAAATCATGGGCGAATGTGGCACTGCTACATGAAAAAGAGTAGCTTAGTCAATTTATTGAATTTGTAGGATACCTCTAGTGCGGTGCTCATTGTCTACTTGGCTTCTATCATCTGGTTCCCATTGCAGACAGTTCAGATTGTTTTTCACCGCCTCCAAAATGCAGCTTGCATCCTCTTCAGACAAAGGGTAAAAAATTAACTCTCAAACAAGTAGATAATAACACAAAAAGAGTTAGCTGTGGATATGTGAGTAACTGACTTTAACTGGGGTCAGCAAATTGGTGCTACTACAAATTTAGCCATACAGTTGACGCTTAATAATACCATTCCACTGGTACTGTACCAGCTATGCTCTCTACTATACAGTATATACTGTATATTTTTAGGTTTGAATAAAATTAATCTTTAAAGTCAGTTATCCAAGATAAATGGTCTCACCATGGGCAGTGATTGGCAGTGCCACTCATGCCTATTCAAAAATGCTGCAAAATCATTAGAGGGAACCTGTCACCATAAAAATGCAGTCCAATCTGTGAGCACCATGTTATAGAGAAGATATATAGTTTTGTAAGAAAAGATTCAGTATAACCTGGGTTTTAATCAATTTAACCTTTGCTCTTTCTGGGATTTTCTGTCCAGTGGGCGGTCCTATCACTGACTGACAGCTGCCTTTGTATCTGTGTGCATACAGGGTTAGCTGTCAGTCACTGATAGCTCCACCCACTGGACTGAAAATCCCAGAAAGAGCAAAGGTGTCATTGACGAAAAACACTAATTACTTTGAATTTTTCTCACAAAGCTATATATCAGTCTGCTCACCTCTGTCTGCTCTATGTCATGATGACTGCAGATTGTACTGCATTTTCATGGTGACAGGTTCCCTTTAATAATTGTGCATCATTTTTGAACAAGCATGAGCAGCAGTGCCAAACACTGCCCATGGTGAGACCATTTATCTTGGTTAATTGATTTTAACGATTACCGTATATACTCGAGTATAAGCCGAGATTTTCAGCCCAAAATTTTAGGCTGAAAGTGCCCCTCTCGGCTTATACTCGAGTCACGGTAGCGGTGGGGTCGGCGGGTGAGGGGGTGAGGGCGCTGAGGTATACTTACCTAGTCCTGGCGATCCTGGCGCTCCCCCTGCCCTCCCACGGTCTTCTGTGCTGCAGCTTCTTCCCCTCTTCAGCGGTCACGTAGGGGTGGAGCCGCCTATTCATTTCTCTAATCAGTGGTGCCGGTGACCGCTGAAGAGGGGAAGAAGCTGCAGCACAGAAGACCGTGGGACGCAGGGGGAGCCGGACGTCGGGACCAGGTAAGTATGTAATATTCACCTGTCCGCGTTCCAGCCGCCGGGCGCCGCTCCATCTTCCCGGCGTCTATCTGCGCTCTGACTGTTCAGGTCAGAGGGCGCGATGACGCATATAGCGTGCGCGGCGCCCTCTGCCTGATCAGTCAGAGCGGAGAGACGCCGGGACCGGACGCCGGGAGCTGCAAGCAAGAAAGGTGAGTATGGCTTTTTTTTTTTTATTGCAGCAGCAGCGGCGGCACAGATTTATACCGAGCATCTATGGGGCAGTATGAACGGTGCAGAGCACTGCATGGGGCAGATATGGAGCAATATGAACAGTGCAGAGCACTGTATGGGGCAGATATGGAGCAATATGAACAGTGCAGAGCACTATATGGGGCAGATATGGAGCAATATGAACAGTGCAGAGCACTATATGGGGCAGATATGGAGCAATATGAACAGTGCAGAGCACTGTATGGGGCAGATATGGAGCAATATGAACAGTGCAGAGCACTGTATGGGGCAGATATGGAGCAATATGAACGGTGCAGAGCACTATATGGGGCAGATATGGAGCAATATGAACAGTGCAGAGCACTATATGGGGCAGATATGGAGCAATATGAACAGTGCAGAGCACTATATGGGGCAGATATGGAGCAATATGAACAGTGCAGAGCACTGTATGGGGCAGATATGGAGCAATATGAACAGTGCAGAGCACTGTATGGGGCAGATATGGAGCAATATGAACGGTGCAGAGCACTATATGGGGCAGATATGGAGCAATATGAACAGTGCAGAGCACTATATGGGGCAGATATGGAGCAATATGAACAGTGCAGAGCACTATATGGGGCAGATATGGAGCAATATGAACAGTGCAGAGCACTGTATGGGGCAGATATGGAGCAATATGAACAGTGCAGAGCACTGTATGGGGCAGATATGGAGCAATATGAACGGTGCAGAGCACTGTATGGGGCAGATATGGAGCAATATGAACAGTGCAGAGCACTATATGGCAGAGCTATGGGGAAATATGAACGGTGCAGAGCACTATATGGCAGAGCTATGGGGAAATATGAACGGTGCAGAGCACTATATGGCACAGCTATGGGGCAATAATGATCTATTTTTATTTTTGAAATTCACCGTTAAATGCTGCATTTCCACCCTAGGCTTATACTCGAGTCAATAAGTTTTCCCAGTTTTTTGTGGCAAAATTAGGGGGGTCGGCTTATACTCAGGTCGGCTTATATTCGAGTATATACGATAATTACTTTTGAACCTCAAAAAAAAATATACAGCTCTGGCAAAAATTAAGAGACTACTGCAAAATGTTCCGTTTGTCTGATTTTTCTCTTTGTAGGTATATTTTTGAGTAAAATGTAATTTTTTCTTTTATTCTATAAACTACTGACAACATACCTCCGAATTTCCAAGCCAAAAATTTTGTATTTTTTTTCTGAAAAGGAGAAATGGTCAAAATTACAAAAAAAAACCAGTGCTTTCAGACCTCAAATAATGCAAAGAAAACAAGTTCATAATCATTTAGAAACAACAATACTAATGCTTTAACTCAGGAAGAGTTCAGAAATCAATATTTTGTGGAATAACCATGATTTTTAATCACAGCTTTCATGCGTCTTGGAATGCTTTCCACCAGTCTTTCACACAGCTTCTGGTGCAAAAATGTAAGCAGTTCTTCTTTGTTTGATGGCTTGTGACTATCCATCATCCTCTTGATTACATTCCAGAGGTTTTCAATGGGGTTCAGGCCTGGAGATTGGGCTGCCCATAACAGGGTTTTGATGTGGTGGTCTCTTAATTTTTGCCACAGCTGTATAGTAGAGAGTAGAGCTGGCACGGTATTATTAAGAGTCAACTATATGGCTCAAACCCTAGGCTTGATTGATCTAGCATTTTTTGCCCCAAAATCTATCATAAAATAGCTTGAAATGTCACAAAATTTGAGCGTAACTTGAAGTTGAAGAAAAATTTCATGACTTTTGCCATTTATATGGCAATTTATATTTTGCCATTTATATTTATATGGCAATCCCGGCCAACGCCACCAACTTTCCAAAAATGGGCACATCCAGAGCATGACAGGGCGTGAGAGAAAAGTGTGGTGTAAATTACAAAAAAATGTAACCTGGTATAAATGAAAGGATGCCGTTTTCTAAATTTTTAGAAATAAAGCAGAAAACGCTTCACAATAGTATACAATGACAAGCAAAAGGGTAACGATGTTTTGAACTTTTGACTTTCAGGCTCCATATCTCACCATCCACTACTGCTTTGATTCAAGAAACTACCATCATTTTATAAACAATCATTTTGGCTATCTCATATATAAATTCAACTTGCAACTATTTAGCATATGATTAGTTATGCAGATTCTTGTCATGTCACTGCATGGTCATTGTTTTGCTCCTGGTGGTGGAAAGATCATTTTCTTCCTGAATACTACAAAACACAACGTGTTCTCAAATTTCCTAATAACTCAGTGTCACTGGTTTGAATCGTGGCACAGCTATGAAGAAGATTCTCAAGTAAAGATAAACAGGATCATCCAGCTCATGAATAGCGGTCTCTCGGCCAAGAAAATTGCCAAACTGCATCATGTGAGCACCATGACAGTCAGAAGAATATGAAATGGAATCTGTCCATCCATCCAAAAGCCAAGGGGTGAACGTCCAGGCAAAATGTAGGAGTTAACAAGTTGGCCCATCACAAGGTCTATCAGTACTGGCACAACAAAGACGGCAGAGGAGGTGGCTCATATGCTTTGTAATAGTGGGATCACAAACGTCCATTCAAGCACTGTACGATGCACATTATATACATTCAAGTATGGAATGGTGGCTCGAAAAAGGTGAAGAAGCCTCAATATCATCATAAGAATGTACGAAAAGTGGACAGGAGATGATTGTAAACTGGTGATTTGGAGTGATGGGTGCAAATGGGTCTGGAAGAAACAAGGGAAAAAAGAGCTAACAAATTGAGAAATTGAATGAGCTGTGGAGGAAGTCTGATAATATGGGGTTGTTTCACAGCCAAAGGCGTTGGATACTTGACCAGGATCGATGGTGGTCTCAATGCTGAGCTACATGTAAGTGTCCTACAAAATGAATTACTTTGCACACTCAAGTACTATGGGTATGAAAAGGATGACAAAGTGTTCCAGCAGAAATACGACCCAAAGCACATGTCAAGATTGGTGATTTAATGGTTCAATGACAATGAAGTAGAGGTGCTAGATTGGCCCCCACACCTCAACTCAATCAAACACTTGTGGGTAGAGTTGTATGAAAAAATGTATACTTACACAAGTGAGTCAACCAATAGTCATCACCTTTGGAAATGTGTAGAAGAGACCTGGGATCATATTTCGGTTGAGACATGTTTGAATTTGATCGAGGGCATAGGCCCCTTTCACACATCAGTGTTTTGCCATCAGTCAAAATCCGTCGAATTTAGAAAAAAACAGATCCAGCGACTGATGCCACCGAATTTGTTTTTTTCTCATAGACTTGTATTAGCGATGGATTGCGACAGATGGCCTCACGCTTCATCTGTCGTTCGCCGGATACATCGAAAATTGTTTGTCTGGTGGCCGGAGACAACGGACAAAGTAACTTTTTTTGTGTCCGTCGAAAAAACGGACAGCGATGGATCCGACGCCATCCATCATTTGCTAGAGTGGAAGGCTATGGCGCCGGATCCGTAAATTGATGGAATCTGGCGACGGATTCTTTTTTTTTAACTGAGCATGCTCCGATCCAGCCAGATTCGCTAGTCAGATCTGTAAAAAAAATGGATCCATCGCATCAGTTTTTCACAATCTGCGACAGATCTGTCAATCCATCGAGCCAACGGATTGTGACTGATGGCAAAAAACTGATGTGTGAAAAGGGGCCTTAGAAGGATTCAGGCAGTGTTGAAAGCCAAAGGTGGATTTGCAAAATAATAAAAATAAAAATATAGACTTTTTAGGAGCAAAACAGTAACAATGCAGTGACATGACAAGAATCATATGCTATATAAAGTATTTTAATTTACTGAGATAATGACTTTTGGGTTTTCATTGACTATAAGCCATAATCATTCACATTAACAAACATTAACACTTGAAATAGATCACTCAGTTTGTAATGACTCTATATTTTTCGGACTACAAGACGCACTTTTTCCCCCCCAAAAAAGGGGGGAAAATGGGGGGGTGCGTCTAATAGTCGCAATGCAGGCTTACCGTGGTGGCAGAGGTGCGGTGGCAGAGGTGCAGCGGCAGAGGTGCGGCGGCAGAGGTGCGGCGGCAGAGGAGGCGCAGTAAGTGGGGTCCCTTTCTCCAGTGAGGTGATGCAGCAGCCCGGTAAGCAGCAGAGCCGGGTGAATCCTGTTGTTATCGGTGGTGGCGGCCATTTTCCTGAGGCCGCGCGTGCGCAGATGGAGCGCTCTGCTTCCCGGGGCTTCAGGAAAATGGCCGCCGCGACCTCCATCTGCGCACGCGCGGCCTCCCGCGGCCATTTTCCTGAAGCCCCGGGAAGCAGAGCGCTTCATCTGCACACGCGCGGCCTCAGGAAGATGGCCGCCCCCACCGATAACAACAGGATTCACCCGGCTCTGCTGCTTACCGGGCTGCTGCATCACCATAACGGCGAAAGGGACCCCGCTTACTGCGCCTCCTCTGCCGCCACACCTCTGCCGCTGCACCTCTGCCACCGCACCTCTGCCGCCACGGTAAGCCTACATTGCCTGCACGGTAAGCCTGGGACCCCTCTAACGCCATACCTCTCACTGCACCTCCTGATCCCAGCACCTCCTGATCCCAGCACCTCCTGATCACAGCACCTCCTGATCCCAGCACCTCCTGATCCCAGCACCTCCTGATCCCAGCACCTCCTCATCCCAGCACCTCCTCATCCCAGCACCTTCTCATCCCAGCAACTCCTCATCCCAGCACCTCCTCATCCCAGCACCTCCTGATCCCAGCACCTCCTGATCCCAGCACCTCCTCATCCCAGCACCTCCTCATCCCAGCACCTTCTCATCCCAGCACCTCCTCATCCCAGCACCTCCTCATCCCAGCATCACCCCACCTCTGCCGACACCTTGCCTCCTGTGACCCTGCTCTGCCACCGCCAGCCCTCAGGTAAGATACTGTAAATTCGGATAATAAGACGGACCCCCATCTTATAAAAAATCTTTTTTTCTGCAATTTTCACCCCAAATTTGGGGTGCGCCTTATGGTCCGGTGCGTCTTATAGTCCGAAAAATACGGTAATATATGAGTTTCACTTTTTGTATTGAAGAACTAAAATAAATTAACTTTTTGATGATATTCTAATTTTGCGAGAAGCACCTGTGAATGCATAAGATTATGGAAAGAAAAACAGCATAGAGTGGTATGAAGCAAAATCAAAAAGTTAAGTTCCCAATAGCTGCAAAATAAGTCAGGTAGGCACCGTGTCCCTCAACCCCTACGCACGTTTCGCTATGCTTCATCCTGGGGGCATTTGGGAACTTTTCTTAGGTAATTAACCTTTTGATTTTGCTTTATACCACTCTATGCTGCTTTTGTTTCCATACTCTCATGCATTTATTACCAGATATTGAGTATTCTGTTTGTGGTTATGTAAAAATTTACACTGGCATACATGTCTGGCAGTGGTTCACAGCAGTTGAAAGATGCATCAAATTCATTAAGAGGTGCCTTAGTTTCATGCTCTGATAACTATCCAGTTTTTCTTTTCATTTCCAGTGTCTGAATTCACACTGACATACTTCCCACTTAGAGGTGAGTACCACTTCATGATCATTTAAAAAGATCTATGGACTTTACAGACTAAGTGCATGTGAACATGCTGTCTATAGATGTGTGCCCACCGACTGAGATTTTCATGCAGAAGACACTTCAGGAAATGCGAGTATTTTCTTACCTGAAGCGTCTTTTGTAGAATTTTTTTTTGTCACATCTTACAACGGCTTTTTTTTTCTTGTATGTAGAAAATAATGTCTTTGGAAACCTGAAGCAGTAAACAGAAACTCAAAAGACTGAATGTATGCACAGCAAGTCGTTTTTACATAGCAATGACTATGCTCATTCTTTTGCGTATTTCTTTAGTGGACAAGCCTGAAAAATACATTGTGTGCACATACCGTAGGAGTGTGTTCACACTGAGTTTTTTTTTTTAGGGGGGTTTGGGGTAGAAATTCAGCAGAATCTCTCAAAAATTATCCTAAGGCCACTTGCACACATTAAGTATTTAGTCAGTATTTTACACCAGTATGTGGGTAAGCCAAAACCAGTAGTGTATAATACTGTAGAAACACGTCACCTCACCACTTCTGCATTTTTCCCCCACTCCTTGTTTTGGCTTACAACGTTACAAATACTGAGCTAAAATACTCACCAAATACTCAGTGTGCATGTGGCATTAGGCTACGTTCACATTGGCGTTCCGCCAATGTGCGTCGCTGTTGCGCCGGCGACGCAGCGGCGACGCAGCGGCGACGCGCCCCTATGTTTAACATAGGGGACGCGTGCGTCGTTTTGGTGGCGTTTTTCGCCACGTGCGTCGTTTCCGACGCTAGCGTCGGACGCAAGAAAACGCTACATGTAGCATTTTCTGTGCGTCCGATTTTCGTCGGAAAACGACGCACGCGTCGCAAAACGCGCACGTTTTAGCGTGCGTCGCGCGTTGCGTCGCCGACGCACGGCGGCGCAACGCTAATGTGAACGTAGCCTAGAGACTGCTTTAAAAATTCTTGGGAAAAGCAAATCTAATTAATTTCTGTAACAAAACCACAGTTTTTGAGGAAGATTCTTGAAGAGTTTCTGCAACAAAAATTCCTTCAAAAAACCAATTGTCCATGAACCTGTAGGTAGCATATACAGTACACGAAATAGTACTGGAAAAACGAACATAATGCACAGAAATGCCAAAAAGACATGCTAAAAAAAAACTAAATTGACATGTTGAGTCTTGGAAAATTGCAGCAAGGCTCAAAACATGTGCAGAGAAAAAAGCAGTGTATGCATGAGTTTTTAGAAATCTTGATTGATCACACTGGTACTGTAAAGAGCTATGTATTTTATGTAACAAATACACAGGGTAAAAACACTGGTATGAATGTTCTCTTAGGACTAGTTCAAACTTCCATTTTTCATGTAGGAGTACTGTCCATACTTTTCATGGATAGAACAAGTACTCATTGTAGTCCATGTTTTCTATAAGACATCTCACTTTTACTAATCCTATAGTTATATCTACTATATAATTGTCTAAGGGTCACTTCCGTCTTTCTGGCTGTCTGTCTTTCTGTCTGTCTTTCTGTCACAGATATTCATTGGTCGCGGCCTCTGTCTGTCATGGAATCCAAGTCGCTAATTGGTCTCGCCAGCTGCCTGTCATGGCTGCTGCGACCAATCAGCGACGGCCACAGTCCCTCCCTACTCCCCTGCAGTCAGTGCCCAGCGCCCGCTCCATACTCCCCGCAGTCACCGCTCACACAGGGTAAATGCCAGCGGTAATGGACCGCGTTATGCCGCGGGTAACGCACTCCGTTACCGCCGCTATTAACCCTGTGTGACCAAGTTTTTACTATTGATGCTGCCTATGCTGCGTCAATAGTAAAAGGATCTAATGTTAAAAATAATAAAAAAATAAAAAATCATTATATACTCACCGTCCGCCGCCTTTTCCGCTCCTCGCGATGCTCCGGTAACCGCTCCATGCAAGCGGCAGTTTCCGGTGGCAAGGATGGTATGCGACAAGGACCTGCCATGACGTCACGGTCATGTGACCGCGACCTCATCACCGGTCCTGCGCGAGAAGGACCTGCCATGACGTCATGGTCATGTGACCTCGGGTGCTGCGCTACCAACCCTGGGACCGGAAGCTGCCAAGTGCACCGCACACAGACGACATGACTACAAGGGCTCCCTCGGAAGGTGAGTATATGTTTATTTTTTATTTTTGAACCTGTGACATACGTGGCTGGGCAATATACTACGTGACTGGCCAATATACTACGTGGCTGGGCAATATACTACGTGGCTCTGTGCTGTATACTACGTTGCTGTGCAATATACTATGTGGCTCTGTGCTGTATACTACATCACTGGGCAATATACTACGGGGCTCTGTGCTGTATACTACGTCACTGGGCAATATACTATGTAACTGGGCAATATACTACGTGACTGGGCAATATACTACGTGGCTGGGCAATAAACTATGTGACTGGGCAATATACTACGTGGCTGGGCAATATACTACGTGGCTGGGCAATATACTACGTCACTGGGCAATATGCTATGTAACTGGGCAATATACTACGTGACTGGGCAATATACTACGTGGCTGGGCAATAAACTACGTGACTGGGCAATATACTACGTGGCTCTGTGCAATATACTACGTGGCTCTGTGCAATATACTACGTGGACATGCATATTCTAAAATACCCGATGCGTTAGAATCGGGCCACCATCTAGTTGTAAATAAAGGCACAACCAGTATAACGCACTTTATTTGAAATAAAAAGAAACCACATATTTTTTTTATTTAAAAACAACAACCAAAGTTATACTCATCTAACGCCCATTCAAATGAAGCCCTCGTCTTCTGGAATAAAACAAAAATAAAAAACAACCATATCCCTCACCTCTCCGTCGTTCTGTCCCACACTGTAATCAATGTCTGGGGATAAACAGCTTTCAAAAATACAACGTGGGGAGCCCTCTATTCTTGATAACCAGCCTTGCTAAAGCTGAAAGCTGTCATTTTTGCCTGACTGGTTATCAAAATACAGGGGAACCCAGCATCATTTTTTATTTATTTATTTTTAGTGCAGGTGGCGGCTGATGAATACTCCCATCAGCCGCAGCCTGCACTCACTGTTATCAGCTGAATACAGCTATCAACTTTGTCCCCTGCCCTAGCAAGGATCGCAATGCGAGTAGGGGACATTGATGTGAGCTCTATTGCATCCTGCACAAGGGAACAGCGCGAACAATACCGCTGATTCCCAGGTGCAAATATGTGTAACACTGATGACACACGGATGTCATTCATGTGTCATCACTCATCAGTGTGTAAGTGTGCAAGACGTTTTGCTGCCCATGCTGCTGTTAGAAAATGGACATGTCAGCGTATTTTACCCATGGACACACAGTCTATGGAAACACACTGATGTGTGCTCAGACCCATTCACTTGTATGGGTCTACTTGTGTAAATGTCTCTGGTACATGTGAAAACTGTCACCACACGTACCGGAAACACAGACGTGTGAAAAAGCCCTTATACTTTAGTAGAAACGGTCAACATGTTTGATTTTGGACACATCATTCAAAGTTTAGCTGCTTTAGTTCCTATGAGTCCTAGAATGCAAATCATCAGAGTGAGCTCCAGTCTTCCTTGCACTAATCTGACTAATCCGGCTTGCTGGATCTCAAAGTGTGACCCAGAATTTTCTTTTACAATGTACCGTAAGTCTACAAAGAGTCAGAACAGGTCTCTATCTGCTTGCATTGTTAAAGCTACTTCCTGCTCACACATAAACCTCATGAGTCAAAATTGTAGTCACATTAGTGAGAAGAGGACCGAAGCAGTACTGGAGACTGGGGAAGACAGCAATTGTTAAATATATGGACCCACTTTTCCTTACATTATATGTACATTTACACAGGTTTTTACATTTCATGTACATTTAGGCAGGTTTCTAGGGTACAAAAAGTTTCATGAGTGTGCTTCTTTGAAGGGGACCTATCATCAGGTTTAGCTTATTAAACTAGCCACATCATGGAATAGTGACTGCAGAGCTGAGTAAAACTTATTTTTTTTATAATTTCCAATTGCGAATACAGTATATTAGCTTGTAAAGTTTAGATTCTAATTTATGATAAACTCAACTGGGAGTTATCGAGATTTTTCATTGGGGGCGTGTACTTCTTCCCATGCAAGACATTGACCAATTATAAACAGGCAGAAACATTCAGTTGAAAAAAATAAGTTCCCATAATAGCTAAGAACAGGTTTTCTTCTGTGTAAGACATGTAATGAAAAATAGTCTGCTTTCCTCGGTGATGTCACTGCAGAGGTGTGTGTGATTATAATGTATCGGGAGCAATGCTGATTGTAATTACTAACACTTCTGATTTTGGCTCACAGCAGTCATTGTGGGGAGAGGGGAAATACATCAGGGCTGACAGCACTGAGAGGAAAACTACAGCTGCAGACATGTTTGTAATGAGACAAACTTCAGCTCTTCTGTACTATACCTTTCCCCACATTGGCTGCTGTGACATGAAAGGTGTATGTAATCACACTCAGCTCTGCTCTGCTCCTGATATTTTGTAATCACACACAGCTCTTCCGCGAGATCACTGAGGTGACTGTATATCACACGCTGAGAATGCCTGTTTTAGCTTATTGTGGGGGTGTGTTCTTCTGTCCCCTAAGTATGTTGCTGCCTGCTTATGATTGGTTAACGACATACAGGAGTCGAAGTACAAGCCCTCAAAGACAAATCTCTGGTAACACCCCATTGGGCTTATCATAAATCATAACCTAAACTTTACGAGCTAATATCTCTGCAACAGAGAGGCGAAATTAAAAAATAAAAACTACATTTTAGTCAGCTCTGCAAACACTATTCCATGATGTTTAAAATGCTCAACCTGTTGAAAGGTCTTCTTTAAAGAGTGGAGAAAATGTCCTTGCTTCTGTCATACCGTACTTCACTAATAGCTGTAATAAGTAGAATTGAAGAGTTATCATTTCAATGCTTTGCTTTTTTTTCCAGGAAGGGCTGAGGGTATCAGACTCTTGCTAGCTGATCAGTGGGTTTCATGGACTGATAATGAAATGCTGATGGGGTCCTGGTTTTCTGGAAAAAGTGACTTAAAGAAAAAAGCGGTGAGATGCTTTCTATGACATGTCAAATTGCGTGACCATACAACACTCTGCTTATACTTAAATAAGTTGAACTCTACTGCTTCTTGGATTAAGCATTTGAAGAAGTCTCAGGACTTTGACCCATACTAAACATAGTGGTACAGTGGCTTGCAAAAGTGTTCACCCCTTGCCTTTTTACTTATTTTGTTACATTACAACCTGTGCGTAAATAGTTTTGTAATCCAATTTTGTGTGTGGTGTATGAGCACTTTATGGTTGTAAGTTGCTGAAGCGAAGTGAGAAAAATATAGGCATTATTTACATTTATGGGATCAAATAACTAAAAAATGGCATGTGCATATATATTTATTACCCCCCTTTCACTAAAAAGCCTCTAAAATTTCTGGTGCAAGCAATTACCTTCATAAGTTACTTGCTTAGTGAAAGGTCCACCTTTGTGCAATCTAAGGGCGGTTTCACACGTCCAGATATTTCCGGTACTGGAAAAATTGGAACCAGAGATATTCGTGTCCTTGTGCTCACGTGGTACATCCGTGTGGCACACATTCGGTAGCCGTGTGCGGCATTAGGACCACATGGACGGCCGCCGGGACACATCAGGACCACACGTACGGCCGCTGGAGAAACAGCGCTACTGTAAGCGCTGTTCCCCTGAGTGTGGTGCTTTAGCTGGCTGTCATCCGCTCTCCCCTGCTCTGCCGAAAGCAATGCGAGCAGGGGAAAAGGGATGAAATAAAAACCAATGTGCGGTCCCCCCTATATTTGCCAACCAACCTGGCAAAACTCACAGGAGCGGGCTGCTATTCTCAGGCTGGTAAGGGGCCATGGCTATGGGCCCCCTCAGCCTTAAAGAAACAACCCGCAGCTGCCCAGAAAAGGAGCATCTATTAGATGCTCCAATTCTGGAGCTTTGCCCTGTTCTTCTCACTGCCCTGTGGCATTGGCATATGGGGTAATAAGGGGTTAATGTCACATTGCTATTGTAAGATGACATTAAGCCTGGTTAATAATGGAGAGGTGTCAATAAGACACCTATCCATTATTAAGCCACTAGTCTGAAAGGGTTAAATAAACACACACATTAAGAAAAAAGTATTTTAATATCTTTATTGTACACTCAATCCAAAGCAAAGTCCTCATTCTTCTGTAAAAAAAAAAGCAAAATAAAAAAACAACAATATTCCATACCTGTCCGCCGTACAGTTGTAAATCCATCTCAAGGGGCTAAATACATTTACAACCGGGAGCGCTGCTAATGCAGCCACTCCCAGCTGTAAACAACTGGGGAATGACTGAAATGCAGGGGGCAGAGCTTCGGTGACTAGCGGTGCCGTCACTGAAGCTGTGCCCCCTGGCGGCATGAACTCATATGAACTCTGTAGCGTGGGAAAGTTTCTGATTATTTTCCCATGCTACAGAGTTCATGTGAGTTAATTAGCAGCACTCCTGGTTGTAAATGTATTCAACCCCTTGAGATGGATTTACCACGTGGGACATGACTGTACGGAGGACAGGTATGGGATATTGTTGTTTATTTATTTATTTTTTTTACAGAAGAACAAGGGATTCGCTTTGGATTGAGCGTACAATAAAGATATTAAAAACAAGTGTGTTTCTTTCTTTCATTAAACTACTTTTTTCTTAATGTGTGTGTTTATTTAACCCTTTCAGACTACTGGCTTAATAATGGATAGGTGACTTATTGACACCTTTCCATTATTTACCAGGCTTAATGTCACCTTACAATAGCAAGGTGACATTAACCCCTTATTACCCCATATGTCAATGCCACAGGGCAGTGGGAAAAATTGGGCAAAGCTCCAGAATTGGCGCATCTCGTAGATGCTCCTTTTCTGGGCAGCTGCGGGCTGCTTTTTTAAGGCTGGGGGAGGCCCATAGCCATGGCCCCTTACCAGCCTGAGAATAGCAACCCACAGCTGTGAGTTTTGCCAGGTTCGTTGGCAAATATAGGGGGGACCGCACGTCGGTTTTTCTTTCATCCCTTCTCCCCTGCTCGTGCTGCTTTCGGCAGAGCAGGGGAGAGTGGATGACAGCCGGCTTCCGCACCACACACAGGGGAACAGCGCTTAGAGTAGCGCTGTTTCTCCCATGGTACACGGAGGAGAGTGTACACTGCTCTCCTTGTGCACGTGTTGCGGTACATGCTGCCGGTAAAAAACGGACATGTAAGCGTGTTTTGCACACAGACACACGGTCCGTGAAACTTGCTGACATGTGCATAGACCCATTCATTTGAATGGGTCTACGTGTGTCAGCGTCTCCAGTACGTGAGAAAACTGTCACTACACGTAATGGAGGCATGACGTGTGAAACCGGCCTATCTGTCACATGGTCTGTCAGTATATACACACCTTTTCTGAAAGGCCACAGAGGCTACAACACCTTTAAGCAAGAGGTACCATTAACCAAACATCATGAAGACCAAGGAGATCTCAAAACAAGTCAGGGACAAAGTTGTTGAGAAGTACAAGTCAGGGTTGGGTTCTAAAAAATATATCCCAATCTCTGATGATTGCCTGGAGCACTGTTGTGAATTCTGCTCTTGGGCTCCTTCTGGTGGTTATGATTGGTAGTGCTGCGGTAGTTGGATCGTAGCATTTATCAGGTGTATCTATTTTTTACAATTTGGGCTGGGCTATATAGCCTTGCTTGTTCCTTTAGTCAGTGCCAGTTGTCCATTGTTTTTGGAGGATTCACATCCCTTCTGGTCTCTCCTGTTCGCTGTGCTTTTCTTCAAAGATAAGTCCTGGCTTTGTTTTTGCTGTCCACCTGCTGTGGACCTTATAGTTCTGTGCATTTTTCATGTTTTGTCTTGTCCAGCTTTGTTGTGAAGGATTTTTTGCAGCCAAGCTGTGTCTCTGGAGATGCAGATATACCCTCCATGTCTTTAGTCAGATGTGGTGTTTTGTATTTTCTGTGGTGGATATTTTCTAGTGTTTTAATACTGACCGCATAGTACTCTCTTCTATCCTTTTTTTTAGCTAGTATGGCCTCTTATGCTAAATCCTGATTTCATGTCTGCGTATGTTATTTCCCTCTCCTCTCATAGTCAATATTTGTGGGGGGCTGTCTATCCTTTGGGGATTTTCTCTGAGGCAAGATAGGTTTCCTGTTTCTGTCTTTAGGGGTAGTTAATTCTTAGGCTGTGTCGAGGGGTCTAGGGAGCGTTAGGTACCTCCCACGGCTACTTCTAGTTGCGCTGCTAAGTTCAGGGTTTGCGTTCAGTACAGGTACCACCCCTATCCAGAGTACGTCTCATGCTGCTCCAAGGCCACCAGATCATAACAGTACAACTGGCCAACAATGAGTTAATTGCATCTCAAAAGAAGGGAGGAAATGTTTTGAGCCATTTTTTCTCCTTAGCCTGTTCCTCCCTCTTAATCTCTGGGCAGCTGCGGAACCTAGTAATAACATGTGTTCAGGAGTTAGTTTCTCGTGTGGATCAGCTTGCTGCTAGGGTACAGGGTATTTCAGATTATATTGTTCAGACTCCTGCCTTAGAACCTAGGATTCCCACTCCTGATTTATTCTTTGGTGACAGATGCAAATTTTTGAGTTTCAAAAATAACTGTAAACTGTATTTTGCATTGAGACCCCGGTCTTCTGGTGATCCCATTGAGCAGGTTAAAATCATCATATCCCTGCTGCGTGGTGACCCACAGGATTGGGCATTTTCCCTGGAAACTGGCAATCCTGCTTTGCTTAATGTTGATTCTTTCTTTCAAGCATTGGGGTTATTGTATGATGAGCCTAATTCTGTGGATCAAGCTGAGAAAATCTTGCTGGACCTGTGTCAAGGTCAAGAAGCGGCAGAATCGTATTGCCAGAAATTTAGAAAATGGTCTGTACTGACTAAATGGAATGAGGATGCCTTGGCGGTAATTTTCAGAAAGGGTCTTTCTGAATCCGTTAAAGATGTTATGGTGGGGTTCCCCATGCCTGCTGGTCTGAGTGATTCTATGTCTCTGGCCATTCGGATTGATCGGCGCTTGCGAGAGCGCAGAGTTGTGCACACTATGGCGTTGTCCTCTGAGCGGAGCCCTGAGCCTATGCAGTGTGATAGGATTTTGTCTAAAGCTGAACGTCAAAGATTCAGGCGTCAGAATAGGTTGTGTTTTTACTGCGGCGATTCTGCTCATGTTATTTCTGATTGCCCTAAGCGTACAAAGAGAATCGCTAGTTCTGTTACCATCAGTACTGTACAACCTAAATTTCTGTTATCTGTGACCTTGATCTGCTCATTATCATCATTTTCTGTCATGGCATTTGTGGATTCAGGCGCCGCTCTGAACTTAATGGACTCAGAATTTGCCAGACGTTGTGGTTTCCCCTTGCAGCCTTTGCAGAACCCTATTCCTTTAAGGGGCATTGATGCTACACCGTTGGCTAAAAATAAACCTCAGTTTTGGACACAGCTGACCATGCGCATGGCGCCAGCCCATCAGGAAGATTGTCGTTTTCTGGTGTTGCATAATTTGCATGATGATATTGTGCTGGGTTTTACATGGTTACAGGTACATAATCCGGTGTTAGATTGGAGATCTATGTCTGTGACTAGTTGGGGTTGTCAGGGGGTTCATGATCAGGTTCCTTTGATGTCAATTTCCTCTTCCCCCTCTTCTGAAATTCCTGAGTTTTTGTCAGACTTCCAGGATGTATTCGATGAGCCCAAATCCAGTTCCCTTCCACCACAGGGACTGTGATTGTGCTATTGACTTGATTCCAGGTTGTAAGTTCCCTAAGGGCCGACTTTTCAACCTGTCAGTGCCAGAACATGCCGCCATGCGGAGCTATATTAAGGAGTCTTTGGAGAAGGGGCATATTCGGCCATCTTCTTCACCATTGGGAGCAGGCTTTTTTTTTTGTTGCCAAGAAGGATGGCTCCTTGAGACCCTGTATTGATCATCGCCTCTTGAATAAGATCACGGTCAAATTTCAATACCCTCTGCCTTTGCTTACTGATTTGTTTGCTAGGATTAAGGGGGCTAGCTGGTTTACTAAGATTGACCTTCGAGGGGCATATAATCTTATTCGTATTAAGCAGGGTGATGAATGGAAAACTGCATTTAATACGGCCGAAGGCCATTTTGAATACCTTGTGATGCCATTCGGACTTTCTAATGCCCCATCTGTGTTCTAATCCTTCATGCATGATATCTTTCGGAGTTATCTTGATAAATTCATGGTTGTATATTTGGATGATATTTTGATTTTTTCCGATGATTGGGAGTCTCATGTGAAACACGTCAGGATGGTATTTCAGATCCTCCGTAATAATGCTTTATTATGCTTTATTCAGCCCACATCTGTGAAGAGCCTTCAGAAATTCTTGGGCTTTGCAAATTTTTATCGTCGTTTCATTGCCAACTTCTCCAGTGTGGTTAAACCTCTGACCGATTTGACCAAGAAAGGCGCTGATGTGACGTATTGGTCCTCTGCGGCTGTTTCTGCCTTTCAGGAGCTTAAATGCCCCTGTGTTGCTTCAGCCAGATGTTTCTCTTCCATTTCAGGTTGAGGTTGACGCGTCTGAGATTGGGGCAGGGGCCGTTTTGTCTCAGAGGAATTCTGATGGTTCCTTGATGAAACCGTGTGCCTTCATTTCTCGGAAATTTTCGCCTGCGGAACGCAATTATGATGTCGGCAATCGGGAGTTGTTGGCTATGAAGTGGGCATTTGAGGAGTGGCCACATTGGCTTGAGGGGGCCAAGAACCGTATTGTGGTCCTTACCGATCATAAGAATTTGATTTACCTCGAGTCTGCCAAACGGCTGAATCCTAGACAGGCTCGATGGTCCCTGTTTTTCTCCCGTTTTGATTTTGTGGTCTCGTACATTCCTGGTACTAAGAATGTTAAGGCGGATGCCCTCTCTAGGAGTTTTTTTCCTGATTCCCCTGGGGTTCTTGAGCCGGTCGGCATTCTGAAGGAAGGGGTGGTTCTTTCTGCCATCTCCCCTGATTTACGACGGGTTCTTCAGGAATTTCAGGCTGATAAACCTGACCGCTGTCCAGTGGGGAAACTGTTTGTTCCTGATAGATGGACTAGTAAAGTGATTTCTGAGGTTCATTGTTCTGTGTTGGCTGGCCATCCTGGGATTTTTGGTACCAGAGATTTGGTTGGTAGGTCCTTTTGGTGGCCTTCTTTGTCGCGGGATGTGCGTTCTTTTGTGCAGTCCTGTGGGATTTGCGCGCGGGCTAAGCCTTGCTGTTCCCGCGCTAGTGGGTTGCTTCTGCCTTTGCCGGTCCCTGAGAGACCTTGGACGCATATTTCTATGGATTTTATTTCAGATCTTCCGGTTTCCCAGAGGATGTCGGTTATCTGAGTGGTTTGTGACCGGTTTTCTAAGATGGTTCATTTGCTACCTTTGCCTAAATTGCCTTCCTCTTCTGATTTGGTTCCGTTGTTTTTTCAGCATGTGGTTCGTTTGCATGGGATTCCGGAGAATATTGTGTCCGATAGAGGTTCCCAGTTTGTTTCTAGGTTTTGGCGGGCCTTTTGTGCTAGGCTGGGCATTGATTTGTCTTTTTCTTCCGCATTTCATCCTCAGACAAATGGCCAGACCAAGCGAACTAATCAGACTTTGGAAACTTATTTGAGATGCTTTGTGTCTGCTGATCAGGATGATTGGGTGGCTTTCTTGCCATTGGCCGAGTTTGCCCTTAATAATCGGGCTAGTTCTGCTACCTTGGTTTCGCCTTTTTTTTGTAATTTTGGTTTTCATCCTCATTTTTCTTCAGGGCAGGTTGAGCCTTCTGATTGTCCTGGTGTGGATTCTGTGGTTGACAGGCTGCAGCGGATTTGGGCTCATGTGGTGGACAATTTGGTGTTGTCTCAGGAGGAGGCTCAGCGTTTTGCTAACCGTCGTCGGTGTGTTGGTTCCCGGCTTCGGGTTGGGGATTTGGTCTGGTTGTCTTCCCGTCATGTTCCTATGAAGGTTTCTTCCCCTAAGTTCAAGCCTCGGTTTATTGGTCCTTATAGGATTTCTGAGATTATCAATCCAGTGTCTTCGTTTGGCCCTTCCAGCCTCTTTTTCCATCCATAACGTGTTCCATAGATCTTTGTTGCGGAAGTATGTGGTGCCCGTTGTTCCCTCTGTTGATCCTCCGGCCCCGGTGTTGATTGATGGGGAGTTGGAGTATGTGATTGAGAAGATTTTGGATTCTCGTTTTTCGAGGCGGAAGCTTCAGTATCTGGTCAAATGGAAGGGTTATGGCCAGGAGGATAATTCTTGGGTTGTTGCCTCCGATGTTCATGCTGACGATTTGGTTTGTGCCTTTCATTTGGCTCGTCCTGATTGGCCTGGGGGCTCTGGTGAGGGTTCGGTGACCCCTCCTCAAGGGGGGGGGGGGTACTGTTGTGAATTCTGCTCTTGGGCTCCTTCTGGTGGTTATGAGTGGTAGTGCTGCGGTAGTTGGATCGCAGCATTTATCAGGTGTATCTATTTTTTGCAATTTGGGCTGGGCTATATAGCCTTGCTTGTTCCTTTAGTCAGTGCCAGTTGTCCATTGTTTTTGGAGGATTCACATCCCTTCTGGTCTCTCCTGCTCGCTGTGCTTTTCTTCAAAGATAAGTCCTGGCTTTGTTTTTGCTGTCCACCTGCTGTGGACCTTATAGTTCTGTGCATTTTTCATGTTTTGTCTTGTCCAGCTTTGTTGTGAAGGATTTTTTGCAGCCAAGCTGTGTCTCTGGAGATGCAGATATACCCTCCATGTCTTTAGTCAGATGTGGTGTTTTGTATTTTCTGTGGTGGATATTTTCTAGTGTTTTAATACTGACCGCATAGTACTCTGTTATATCCTTTCTTTTTAGCTAGTATGGCCTCCTATGCTAAATCCTGATTTCATGTCTGCGTATGTTATTTCCCTCTCCTCTCATAGTCAATATATGTGGTGGGCTGTCTATCCTTTGGGGATTTTCTCTGAGGCAAGATAGGTTTCCTGTTTCTGTCCTTAGGGGTAGTTAATTCTTAGGCTGTGTTGAGGGGTCTAGGGAGCGTTAGGTACCCCCCACGGCTACTTCTAGTTGCGCTGCTAAGTTCAGGGTTTGCGTTCAGTACAGGTACCACCTTCTCCAGAGTACGTCTCATGCTGCTCCAAGGCCACCAGATCATAACAGAGCACAATCAAATCAATTATCATCAAATGAAAAGAAAATGCTACCATAACAAACCTGCCAAGAGAGAGGCACCCACCAAAACTGACAACCAAAGTAAGGCAAGTAAGGCATTTATCAGAGAGGTAGCACAGAGACCAAAGGTAACTCTGAAGGAGCTGCAGCATTCCCAAGCAGAGACTGGAGCATCTGTCCATATGACTGCAATAAGCCGGAAAGATGGATAGTGCAAAATACAGGGATATTCTTGAGAAAAACCTGCATCAGTCTGTCAGTGATTTGAGACTGGGGCGGAGGTTCACACTCCAACAAGTTAATGACTCAAAGCCTACTGATAAAGGAACACTCGAGTGGTTTAAGGGGAAACATGTAAATGTTTTGGAGTGGCCTAGTCAATGCCAAAACCTTAATCCAATTGAGAATTAGTGGTCAGTCTTGAAGATTGCTGTTCACCAGAGGAAACTGTCTTGCTTGAAGGTGCTGGAGTAGTTTTGAACTAAGGAATAGGCAAAATTACCAGTGGCTGATGTGGAAAGCTCATAGAGACTTATCCAAAGGGACTTACAGCTGTAATTGTCTAGCAGCCGTAAATCATGCAGCTGCGGTTCCGAAAACTAAAACTCCGAGAACTCACAAATATTTGGAGATGACCCGAGCGTGCTCGGGAAAACCCAAGCAACGAGTATACTCGCTCATCACTAATAAGATCCCTTTGGAGTGAGGACCAGTGTAGCTGAGTTTAGCTATGCTGCATTAGAAACCCTTCTATTACTTCTACTCTTCTCAAAGTACTGTCACTTCTACTGTACTACCCATCTCCCACATGGCTCGTCTGTTTATGAGAGCTCAAAGTGTCAGTATCATACTTCTGTCTATTGTGTTAAATTTGTAATAGCTCTTAAGTGAGATCAGGGCTGTCATTACATCTAACACAGGAGTAAACTACCTGTCCCATACTTCTCCTGTGTGAGATGTAATGACTCCTTCTTCTCTTCCTGCAGAGTGATTACAAATTGAGCACAATAGACAGAAGTATGATACTGACACTTTGAGCTCTCATCAATGGGCAGTTGATCAAGTTACTTGATCACAGCATACATAAGTGTGATTACTGACACACTCAGCAGTCAGAAGAGCTAATAGAAGGATTTGTAATCTGAGGCAGCTAAGTTCAAATGCACTGACCCTCCCCTCACATTGACTTATGCAGGAGTTTAGACCAGTAGATCAGGACTGTATTATTTCATCTCAACAATGAAAAATCTATTCTAAATATGGTGGGTGCTTGTTCTTTTTTCCTTTGCATGTCACTGCCTGCTTATGATTGGGCAATATCATTCAGGGAAAAGCTGGACACACCCCCAGTGAAAACTTTCTGATAACAACCACTTGGACTTAAAAAAAAGTTAACTCATTGAGTGCCAAATAGTTTGATTGCTAATATCTCTGCAACATAAAAGCAAAATTAAACAACAACAAAAATGTTTTATTCCTCTCTGCAGCCACTATTACATCTTGTGTCCAAATTCAACATGTAAAATTTGGTGAAATGTTCTCTTTAATAATGTGCACTCACTACCTTAAAGTGAAACATGCTTATACAGATCACGTTGATTGCCATAATTTTATCTTTATTGAACTCATAAGCTCCTTCTAGTGAACATCTTGAGCAGCTAGAATTTAAAGAGAACCTGTCATGTAAAAAAAAAAAATTAAAAGTCTGGCTGCAGGGAGGAATTTAACTTTATTCCTCCCAGCAGCCTCCGCCTTTCAGTCATAGCTTATTCCCTTTCAGTAACCGGGCTTTCTTACAGCTTTAGAATGCTATTAACCTGTAACTTAACCCTATAGCTGTAAGTTCATAGCATTTTGGGACGTGACAGGTTCCTGTTAATAATTTGAATACATTGCTCTGTGACAGAAGATTATTTTGTATTAGAAAACAAATGTAGCTTGATCCTGTTGACAATGTAATATAAAATGCCTCAATACAAAATTAACATTGATACATTTTCTTATTTAATCATTCAATTTTAATAAAAAAGAATAAAAAGATAAGACCTGTCTCTGGATATTTGTGGTTGATGGCACTTTAGGTTGTTATTTCTATTGTAGCTGTGGTTACTTACCCTGTTTAGTTTATCTATAAATGCTCATTGTGCCCTTCAGGTTTTTGGACAACTACCTCAACTTCAACATGGAGATTTTGTTCTGTATCAGAGCAACGCCATCCTGAGATACCTGGGCCGCATATATGGTGAGACTTCAGTGCAGTGCTCGTTGCACGCCGTATGCCAGTGCGTTACTTCTGTTATACGTTCCTTTAATGTATCTCTGCCTAACATGTTCTCATTATTCCCAAAGGGATCAATGGCAGCAACAGTCAGGAGAGTGCGCTTATCGACATGGTGAATGATGGCGTGGAGGACTTGAGACAGAAGTACGGATATCTGATCATGTTTGAATATGTACGTACATCATAGGATTTATGTAAAATTACGGTAAATGTCTGTCCTAGCACTACTGCCACTTCTAGTAAGCGGCAGCTAATATTATTGCACATCCTAGCAATATGCCCCCAATGTCTTTCCTGGCTACTAAAGCCTCCACAAAGGGCTCATACCTGTTTTGTCAGAGGCTAGATGCTCAGGATTGCAATTCTTACAAAAGCACAAAGGAAATCGTATACACACATCTATTTCACTGTTTCATATAGAGATAATGCTCCATACCGGTACTGTAGTCATGTTCTGGTATTTCTCTTCGGGCTGCTTATTGCTACGGGACTCCCAATAGTGCATGTACTGTAGCCGCAATAAACTATTCACATCCTGGTAAGCACATATTTCATATGTACAAAACTCATTGTCCTTTATTTTACAGGAGACGGGTAAGGAAAAATACATAAAGGATCTGCCCAATCATATTTCAGCATTTGAGAAGATACTTTCTAACAATTCCAATGGAACCAAATTCCTAGTTGGAGATAAGGTAAATATATTAAATAGTGTGATTAAAAAGATTCTATTTGCTATGTAATTTGAGTACAGCAGGATATAGGGGCTCAGATCCTTATTCCAGTGAAGGGTCACTTACTGGGCTGTGTGTTACTGTTTCAATAAAATCAGTGTTTGATCAGCAGTAGATTCACCACTAAAAGACTAGGTGCCTCATGCCTCCTAGTCAACTGCTCTATGTAACCCAGCTACCACCACTGAATAGCTGCTTTCTGTCAATGTACAGTGTACACAGGAAGCTGTCAATCAGTGATGTAGGCGGGGTTACATAGAGTAGTTGTCTACGAGGCATAAGACACCTAGTCCCTTTGTGATGTTTTGCTGATAAAACACTGGTTCAAGTTTTACAGGGCTCAGCATTCCGTCCACTGCTAGATCTACAGCAGATAAAACAGCGATTGTATCAAAATGATAGCACGCAGGCCAGCAAGTGATACATCCCTTGAATCAGGGTCTCTGCACTACATTTTGCTGCTCTAAGATTACATAGAAAACCCCTGGTGACAAATTCTGTTTAACTAAGCTAGTCCCAATAAAGTGTCATGTGACCTCATGTGTCATGTGGATACCGCAACAAAGTGGGGCCAGAAGATCGTGACATATTTTTTCACGAACTCCTACACTGGTTAGAATTACTTCATCATCTTATTAAACAGTGGCAGTGCAAGGATTAAGCTGTTCAGTTGAAGCTCCAGGAGCTTTCCTACATGGACTGTCTCAGCTGTTCTGTTTTTGTCACTCCCCTCCGTTATATATGCTTGTTTCTGGCACTTAGGGATGGCCAGTGTTAGTTCTTACTGCCTTGTTTGGCATTGGAGGTGTAGATTGTGATTGGAGTTGGCATTTGGAAATTTGTTCAGGAGATTGCTGCTTGGAGTTTTGTTTGTATGCACATCCTCATCCTCTCCTACTGTATTTGTTTTCTCTTTAACTCACCGTGTTCCACTCTGTTGTTTGGTGAGTGTGTTTTGTATGATTGTTATTTTCATTTACCCCTGTCTGTCTTCCCTTGTTTGTCTAGTTATTGTTATCCTACACACTTTGGCTTCCCACCTATCATGGTGGGGGAGGGGACAGATTAGGTTTCATATAGGGGCAGAGCAAGGCAAGTGAACCAGATGTCACCACCTTCAGGTGTTATCCAGGAGACAGGGATAGACTAAGGTGTCCCTAGTTCTAGGTGAGCACCCACAGTCCCAAGGCATTGCATGACACCAAGTTTACTGGGGAGTAAGTATTTAGTGATAAGAAATTAAAGGGTTTAGGAGAAAAAGGGATTTGGTTATGAAGATAGCTATGCTGAAGTGTCTGAGGGGCAGGATTGTTAAAAAATACCAGGTTTATGCCTCACCGTCTGAAGGAAGCATAAAATTGTGACATACAGTTACGTCCATATATATTTGGACAGAGACAACATTTTTCTAATTTTGGTTACAGACATTACCACAATGAATTTTAAACAAAACAATCCAGATGCAGTTGAAGTTCAGACTTTCAGCTTTCATTTGAGGGTATCCACACTAAAATTGGATGAAGAGTTTAGAAGTTTCAGCTTCTTAACATGTGCCACCCTGTTTTTAAAGGGACCAGAAGTAATTGGACAGATTCAATAATTTTAAATAAAATGTTCATTTCTAGTACTTGGTTGAAAACACTTTGTTGGCAATAACTGCCTGAAGTCTTGAACTCATGGTCATCACCAGACGCTGCGTTTCCTCCTTTTTGATGCTCTGCCAGGCCTTGACTGCGGTGGTTTTCAGTTGCTGTTTGTTTGTGGGTCTTTCTGTCTGAAGTTTAGTCTTTAACAAGTGAAATGCTGCTCAATTGGGTTGAGATCAGGTGACTGACTTGGCCATTCAAGAATATTCCACTTCTTTGCTTTAATAAACTCCTGGGTTGCTTTGGCTTTATGTTTTGGGTCATTGTCCATCTGTAGTATGAAACGACGACCAATCAGTTTGGCTGCATTTGGCTGGATCTGAGCACACAGAATGGCTCTGAAAACCTCAGAATTCATTCGGCTTGTTTTGTCTTGTGTCACATCATCAATACCAGTGTCACTGGCAGCCATGCATGCCCAAGCCATCACACTGCCTCCGCCGTGTTTTACAGATGATGTGGTATGCTTTGGATCATGAGCTGTACCACGCCTTTGCCATACTTTTCTCTTTCCATCATTCTGGTAGAGGTTGATCTTGGCTTAATCTGTCCAAAGAATGTTCTTCCAGGACTGTGCTGGCTTTTTTAGATGTTTTTTAGCAAAGTCCAGTCTAGCCTTTTTCTTCTTGATGCTTATGAGTGGCTTGCACTGTGCAGTGAACCCTCTGTATTTACTTTCATGCAGTCTTCTCTTTATGGTAGATTTGGATATTGATACGCCGAAGGGACCAAAATTAAGTGCATCATTAAGTCCAGCTGGCTTCATGGTGCCTAGTGTGACAATCCATTTTAATTCGCGTTGGGCGAGGACTTTTTTAATGTCACCTCCTCTAATACCTGTATGCACCACATCTATACCCCTCACCATAAAGTCCTTAGGGTTACAATTGTGTACTAACCTAAAATGCTTAGGGATGGTTTTAAGTGTTGTCACATCATCCACTAACCTTGCCGCAATAATATCCCGTACGTGTTCCCTTACACGCACTCTCAATTCACGTGACGTCAGTCCTACGTAAATTAGGGAACAACTGCATGTGGCGTAGTAGATCACATTAGAGGTGTTACACGAGATATATTCTCTTATCTGATATTCCCTCTTACTATCCACTGAGCAGAAATATGTTGTACGGACCATATTAGCACAAGCCACACAATGGCCACACTTAAAAGAACCTTTGACTGTATGTGTCATACCAAATGGATTAGTACTTGGCGCCACATAATGGCTGGATACCAAGAGGTCTCTAAGATTTTTGGACCTACGCGGGGTCATTAAGGGCCTTTCACTAAGAAACGGTCCCAGGGAGGGTTCGGCACTCAAAGCATGCCAGTATTTGGTTAGAATTGCTCTCATGCTCTCCCACTCATGGTTATGTACTGAAATAAAGCGGATCATATCATCCCTTTCTTTCTTTTTGGTATTGCCATGTATCAGTGAATCCCGAGTTTTTTATTTAGCTCTTTTGTAACCATTTTTTATACATCTTTTACTATAACCTCTGTCCTTGAATCTCTGTTGCAGATCCAGGGCCTGTTTTTCAAATCTCTGATTTGTTGAGCAGATCCGCCTCATCCTCAAGAACTGTCCAACGGGGATGGCCCTTATAGTGGCCTGACTATGTGCCGACTTCGCATGTATTAATGTGTTAACTGATGTTGTTTTCCGAAAAACATCAGTCTGGATGGACAAAGTAGAGTCCACTTCCAGACTGATGTCCAAAAAATCAATTTTGTGATAATCATACCTGTAAGTCAATTTAATATTGAAAACGTTCCTATTGAGCTCTCCCATGAATTCATCCAGCTGCTGCACCGTCCCCCGCCAAAAAACAAAACATCGTCTATATAACGCAGCCAGCACAGCACATGGTCAGCGGCCCCCGCCCCCGCGTCACCAAACACCAACCTCTCCCAGAAACCCAGAAAGAGGTTAGCGTACGCGGGGGCACAGGCCGCACCCATGGCTGCGCCGCGCTTTTGCTGATAGAACTGATCTTTAAACATAAAAAAATTATGTGTAAGGGTAAAGTGCAGCAGCTGGATGATGAGCTCACACAAAGGGCCGTCCAGGTTGGAGGTCTCGAGGAAGAAGCGAACCGCTCCCAAACCATCTGCATTATTAATGCATGTGTATAACGTCTCGACGTCTGCTGTTACCAGCAACGTCCCTTCCTCTACAAAGATGCCGTCAACCCTACACAGGACATCCGTTGTGTCTTTTACGTATGAAGGTAGGGTCTCGACTAGAGGTTTCAAATAATGATCTATAAATCTACAGATCGGATCACACAAACCATCAATCCCTGACACAATCGGACGTCCCGGTGGGTTGACGGCATCTTTGTGCACCTTTGGAAGCAAGTACAGAGTAGGTATTTTCGGGAATTTCACTGTTAGGCCATCCAAAACTTGTTTGTTAATTATACCTGAATCAAAAGCTCTTAGCAGGATTTTTTGGAGCTCTGCCGAAAAAGACATCACCGGATTATATCTAAGCTTATCATAAACATTGTTGTCCCGCAACTGCCGGAACGCCTCTTGTTCATATTTGACAGTTGGCCAAACAACAATGTTCCCCCCCTTGTCAGCCGCCTTGAATACCACGTCGGGGGAGGGTGTAGCAAGACAGAGCTCATGAATATCAAGAAATGCATAGTAGGAGCTCACTATTAAAATGACTAGTAGAGCTATATAAAACAATATAGATTTTAATGAAAATTACAGCAAGAAGCACAGTACGCCACCAAGCTGTTGTTCTTTATGCTGCACTCAGAATACTTCAAACCTGGTGACAGATTCTCCTTAAAATGGGTTGTATCAACTTCTTGAATGAGTCTAATTGCAAAGTGCTTTTAAACACTTGTTCTCAAGTACAGAGGGATTTTCAATTTTATAGTTTACTGCTCACTGCCTAGGTTACCCACCACCTCTGCAGTCTATCAAAAGTGGCTGATTTCATAGGGAAAGAGTGCACAACTTCAAGCTGCTTGTATGCAGCTGGATCTGTCCAACATCAGAGCCCCTGTCCTTCTCCAATGCTGTAGAGGCAAAGCGGCCTCTGCCTACAGAATGATAAATTGCACAGTTCAGGCCATGCTGTTGGACCGAAACGTAAATCTTCAGGAGCACACTGCCTGATGGCCAGCAGGAAGGCAGGAGGCTGGGGAGCGGTGTGCTCCTGAAGAAAGAAGATGACAGACTCTTTAAAGAGCAATAGGTGGGTATTTGTGGGAAATGTGGCCTCAGTAAGGGTTGAGTTTAGGGTCAATTTGAGACTTGTTTGATAAAAACAAAGACTCCTACCCACCCACTCATTTTACATACACAAAGCAATGGAGACAAAAGGGATAGTTGGTTACAAATGGACTAAATTTACCCTAGAGACTAGCTGTAAATGTGTGATGGCTATGTTAGAGAAGAAGCTCAATATCTGTTTGCAGAGCTCAGAATTAATATTACCACTCATTTTTATTACAGATCTCGTACGCTGACTACAACCTCCTGGATGCCCTTCACTGCCATCTTGACCTTGATCCAAAATGTTTAGTCTCATTCCCACTGCTCTCCGAATATGAAGAGCGTGTTGCCTCTCGGCCAAAACTCAGCCAATACTTGAAATCTGAGAAGCGCAATAAGCGACCCATCACCCCGAAACACAAATAGGCCTCACTTCTTAGAACTGTAAATACACATTCCTGTAAAAGTGGCTGTAAAGTATCTGCATTAAAGAGAATCTTCCAGCAGGATTTCATCCCCAAAACTATTTATATGTGTATGAATCGCTTTGAAAGATAAATCTGTCAATACCTTTACATGGCCAATCTGTTCCTCTGTTACTGAGAAATCAGCATTTGAATTTAATGAAGCTGTAGATCTGAAGCCTCTGTCACTCCAGCTCTATTCCCTGCCCACTGCCGCCTCCTCCTGCTTGACTTACAGCTCCTTTCCTGTGTAACTTTAATCAAAGAATCTGTGAAGCAAGAGGATGTGGCACTGGGCGGGAAATAGAGCTGGAGTGACAGAGGCTTGGTAAGAGCGTCCACGTGTCACATGCACTTCAGCCTCATGTGCATATCCATTCAGATGCTGATTCTTCGGTAATGGAGGAACGGACTGTCTAGCTAAAGGCATGAATGGATTTGTCTTTGACAGAGTTACATGTGGACATAAATAGTTTTGGGGAGTGAAATACTGCTGACAAATTCCCTTTGGAAAAAAGGGCTAAATTAAAATGTATTATGTCTTCAAATTGAAAATGTGTTGCCCTTTCTTTATAATGTAGTAACCAATATGTGTTAAAGGATTTTTCCTAGAATTTTATCACCTATACACATGAATAGGGGAGTTCCAACCATTTCAACCTCTACCTACTGCAAAAATGAGGGTTTTATATACCACGTTTCGATAGAATGCCAGGCATGCTATATTTCTGTCTATGCCATAGACTTTAAATGAAGGAGTGTGCAGATCACTGATCCATTTGGGAATGGGTTCACAGAACTTCTGCATTGTTATCAGTGGACATCCATGGGCTTGAGCATGGGTCCTTTGTCACTCACAATCTGATTCTAAGGAAACCCTTTTAGAAGAGTTTTCTGTGATGTTAACATTGATTTCCTTTTCTTAGGATAGAATATCAACACTTGTTTGGTGTCTAGCTCCCAAATGTCCCGGGTCCAGTGGGACAGTCCCAGATTACTGTCCATGGCAGTGAGCCAAGTGTCCCACCCTGCCATCATCAGTGTATCGCTTCACAGCATGAGCACAGACCAGGTGAGCTCACACTACGCAGCTCTGCATTGATGAGCCCAATACACTTCCAGGAGATGAGCCACAGTGTCCACTGAGAAGACAAAAGCAGTTTATCACCACTTTTGTATTCTCGACTGCAGCCACAGAGCGGTCAATGTACGAAATGTGCTGAAAAGGAAGATCAGCACAGTCAAGGTTTCTATCAGACTCAGCAGTCACATGATCACTGGTCTCTGCCTGACATACCAGAGCTGTTGGGTTCCTGCTCACCCAGATTAGCTCTGACAGTGACTGACAGACATTTTTCATGTAACTGAGGCTCCAAGAGAGCGGAAAATATGTACAGTAAAAACAAAAAAAGAAATATGTTCCCCAGAGATCTGCTTTGAGATCTTGAAGATAAAAAAAATGGGTGAAAACGTGGATTTAATCTGCGCTGATGGCGCCCCGGTCAATGGCGGATCTCCCTTTTTGCCTCTAGTCTTCCCTGTTCCTGGTGATTTTGGCCTGATAACATCATTGTCTGCTCTAGGGTTTGGTTCAGAAGCGTAGGGGCAGCCGACGCGCAAGCAGGGAGCGCCATTTCACCTTAGTGTGAATGGTTATGCCTTGAGGCACATTATGTGTAAAATACACTATCAGCATTGAGATGCGATAATTGATAATCTGTCCTTAAGGCCCCGTCACACTTAGCGACGCTAAAGCGATCCCGACAACGATACGACCTGTCAGGGATCGTTGCTGCGTCGCTATGTGGTCGCTGGTGAGATGTCAAACAGTGAGATCTTCCCAACGACGCAGCAGCGATGCGGCAACCTGTAGCGACCTGTACAACGATGTCGTTGGTCGTTGTGACCCTGTCACATGGCAGCTATTATGACGATTCAGACCTCGATGAGGGACGTCCTGTGTGATGTTGTAGTCACACAGGCGTGCATTTGCTTTGCCTTTTCCGCGCCCATTCAGTTCCGATTGGTGGTCGCTACTGCATTCTGATTGGTGGCGGCCTTGCCTTATGAGGCGACACAATAGCCCTTCCGTCCTTTGTTCCTGACTGCGTGGTGGTTTGCAGATCATTGTAGAGTTCTCCGGCCTGTGACTCCTCTTCGATTTATCTATTCTTCAACGGTTTTTCTGACACCTAGGATGGAAGCGCTACTATGTCGCCTTCTGTTGAAGGCATGACCGCCAATCAGAACGCAGTAGCGACCACCAATCGGAGCGGAGGGGTGCGGAAAAGGCAACGCAAATGCACGCCTATGTGTCGGTGTCTGAATCGTCAACGAGGTCGTTGGTAAGGTGTCAAACACAGCGATGTGTGCTACCCTGCGGGACCTCAACGATCAAAAAAAGGTCCAGGCCATTCCGACACGACCAGTGATCTCACAGCAGGGGCCTGGTCGCTGCTATGTGTCAAACATAGCGAGATCGCTACTGAGGTCGCTGTTGCGTCACAATACTTGTGACTCAGCAGCGATCTCGCTAGCGACCTCGCTTAGTGTGAAGGTACCTTTAGTCTTTGCAGTTTCTGATTTTCTTATGTCCCCTAGGCAATCTTTTACACAGCACTCATAGATGAGGCCTTGTTTATAGGGCTATTCTCATTCTTTGATATGTATCTGACTTAATTTGATTCTGTCATATCAAGGCGACATCTGAATAAAAGTCAGTAGGTTTTATCAATTATACTACTGTGGTGGACAGGAGTATCGAAGGTTAGTTCCTTATACATAATACTAGCCTACCTTCTGTTACCACTAGCACTTGATTTATTTATAGTATTAATTTGGATATATTTTTGCACGTTGCACTTTCACCTGTATGTTGGATATACATTTTTTATAAATTAATTAATGAAAGTTATATTTTAATAGGGTTTTTTTCTGTTAGTTAGCCGTGATTCTGCTTTATTAGCACTTAGGGGCTTTGTATATGGAGTCTGTAAATTATTCTACGAAAATCTGAGTGCCAGGAGGCAAACAGCATCGATCAAGTCTTGCCACATGGTTACTATACAGCCACATATGGGGTATTTCTACATTCAGCAGAAATTGTTGGACAAATTTTGGTGCCAGAGTTATTATTTCATTAAGTGACAGTGGTCAGAATTGAAAAAATTGGCCTGGTCAGAAAACTGAAACAGGCTTTGGGGTGAAAGGGTGAAGATGAATCTCTCATGTGGAATAACAATATTAATTTGCAGATATAGAATCTGCATACTAATAATTTTAAAAGGGCACCCAGCCACCATACTGAAAATGACTGCACATAAACCCAGACTCATATTGAAAAGGTACCGGGACACATATCACAGCCCCTACATATACTACTTCAAAAATGCATATATCAAAAATAGGAGGACAATAGGAGCATTTTACTTTAAAATGTACAAATTTTATTAAGAGTTAACATTAAAATAGTAACACACTAAAAATCAATAACTAAAGACACCATGAGATCAACCCACTATCCCTGTTTTAGCCAGCAGACAGTTACTATGGCATAAGATAATATGCATACAATAATACAAGATGTCAGGGCTTATGAGCTTCCAAAGTACCCCCACAAGGGGACCCAAACCGCAAAAACTAACAGTACTGCCTACTATGTCTATACAGGTACTGCCTATATTGGCTAGTTTAAGATATGGCTATAGCAATACAGCGGCCCACCAAAGGGGAAAAGTACTGAGAAAGGTACCTCAGGGAGACCTACATATAACACCAAGTGGCATAGAAAAAGTACTCCCAATACGGATAACACTCATAGCCATCTTACCGGGTACTGCGTGTCCCTGAATTGCGCTCGGGAAAGCGGGAGAGCTCGGAAGGGAAGGAGCACTGTTTTACTTTTTCAATGCAGAATTGGCTGGCATTGAGATCGGACACCATGTCCCGTTTGGAGAGCCCATGATGTGCCTAAACAGTGAAAAAACCCCAATTATAACTGAAACCCTAATCCAAACACACCCCTAACCCTAATCCCAACGGTAACCCTAACCACACCTCTAACCCAGACACACCCCTAACCCTAATCTCAACCCTATTCCCAACCGTAAATGTAATCCAAACCCTAACCCTAACTTTAGCCCCAACCCTAACTGTAGCCTTAACCCTAGCCCCACCCTAACCCTAGCCCTAACCCTAGCCCTAACCTTAACCCTAGCCCTAACCCTAACCCTAGCCCTAACCCTAGCCCTAACCCTAGCCCTAACCCTAACCCTAATGGGAAAATGGAAATAAATACATTTTTTTAATTTTTCCCTAACTAAGGGGGTGATGAAGGGAGGTTTGATTTACTATTTATAGCGGGTTTTTTACGGGTTTTTATGATTGGCAGCCATCACACACTGAAAGACCCTTTTTATTGCAAAAAATATTTTTTGCGTTAACACATTTTGAGAGCTATTATTTTTCCATATTTGAGTCCACAGAGTCATGTGAGGTCTTGTTTCTTGCGGGACGAGTTGACGTTTTTATTGGTAACATTTTCGGGCATGTGACATTTTTTGATCGCATTTTATTCCGATTTTTGTGAGGCAGAATGACCAAAAACCAGCTATTCATGAATTTCTTTTGGTGGAGGCGTTTATACCGTTCCGCGTTTGGTAAAATTGATAAAGCAGTTTTATTCTTCGGGTCAGTACGATTACAGCGACACCTCATTTATATCATTTTTTTATGTTTTGGCGCTTTTATACGATAAAAACTATTTTACAGAAAAAATAATTATTTTTGCATCGCTTTATTCTGAGGACTATAACTTTTTTCTTTTTTTGCTGATGATGCTGTATTGTGGCTCGTTTTTTGCAAGACAAGATGACGTTTTCAGCGGTACCATGATTATTTATATCTGTCTTTTTGATCGCGTGTTATTCCACTTTTTGTTCGGCGTTTTTTTTTTTTTTTACGGTGTTTACTGAAGGGGTTAACTAGTGGGACAGTTTTGTAGGTTGGGTCGTTACGGACGTGGCGATACTAAATATGTGTACTTTTATTGTTTTTTTAAAACATTGGTAACATTTTCGGGCATGTGACATTTTTTGATCGCATTTTATTCCGATTTTTGTGAGACAGAATGACCAAAAACCAGCTATTCATGAATTTCTTTTGGTGGAGGCGTTTATACCGTTCCGCGTTTGGTAAAATTGATAAAGCAGTTTTATTCTTCGGGTCAGTACGATTACAGCGACACCTCATTTATATCATTTTTTTATGTTTTGGCGCTTTTATACGATAAAAACTATTTTACAGAAAAAATAATTATTTTTGCATCGCTTTATTCTGAGGACTATAACTTTTTTCTTTTTTTGCTGATGATGCTGTATTGTGGCTCGTTTTTTGCAAGACAAGATGACGTTTTCAGCGGTACCATGATTATTTATATCTGTCTTTTTGATCGCGTGTTATTCCACTTTTTGTTCGGCGTTTTTTTTTTTTACGGTGTTTACTGAAGGGGTTAACTAGTGGGACAGTTTTGTAGGTTGGGTCGTTACGGACGTGGCGATACTAAATATGTGTACTTTTATTGTTTTTTTATTATTTAGATAAAGAAATGTATTTATGGGAATAATATTTTTTTTTCTTTATTTAGGAATTATTATTTATTTATTTTTTTTAGACATGTGGAATTTTTTTTGGGGACTTTTTTACTTTGTCCCAGGGGGGGACATCACAGATCGCTGATCTGACAGTTTGCACAGCACTCTGTCAGATCAGCGATCTGACTTGCAGCGCTGCAGGCTTACCAAGCGCCTGCTCTGAGCAGGCACTTGGTAAGACACCTCCCTCCCTGCAGGACCCGGATGCCGCAGCCATTTTGGCTCCGGGCCTGCTGCAGTGAGGAAGGTAAGAGACCCTCGCAACAACGCGATCACATCGTGTTGCTGCGGGGGTCTCAGGGAAGCACGCAGGGAGCACCCTCCCTGTGCGATGCTTCCCTGCACCATCGGCACACTGCGATCATGTTTGATCGTGGTGTGCCGGGGGTTAATGTGCCGGGAGCAGTCCGTGACCGCTCCTGGCACATAGTGCCGGATGTCAGCTGTGATAGGCAGCTGACACCCGGCCGCGACCGGCCGCGCTCCCCCAGTGAGTGCGGCGGATCGCTCTGGACGTACTATTCCGTCCGTGGGAATTAAGGCCCACCGCACATGGACGGAATAGTACGTCCAATGACAGAAAGGGGTTAAGCAGCGTCGGTCACCTCTGACCGAGAACCACAGGTGGCATCACAAATTTTCCTTATTTCCACAACCTCTTTAAAGACCGTCCCTTTTACTCGGGCGCCAAGGGCCATGGACCGGGTTGCTGCTACCGTGACCACCCCTTTAATTGCGACTGGACCCGGTATATTGCTAACAACCTGCAGATTAACCCTATGTCTGTAGATAAACAGTGTTATCTGGCCAGACACGTATGTATGCACACAATTATATCCCTATTAAGACTCTCCTCTCTGCCCTTTGTCCAGGTCACGTTATGACAAAGTTTCAATGTACCTTGGTCTGAGGGCAGAGAGGAATAATGAAGAGACAAACTGAGGGCCAACAGGAACACTGAGGAGAAAGCCTGAAGGCAAAGAGGAGTGCTGAGGAGACCGCCAGAAGGCAGAGAGAAACACTAAGGAGGTGGCCTGAGGCAGGACCGGACATCTTGCAAATGTTAGAAGGGCCTGTCTGATCATGGGCTGCCTTGTCTGCTACGTTGTTAACAGAATTGGTGTTCTCAAAACACCCATACTGTTAGGTGTCGAGTTCCTGCCGCTGCACAGAGGGAGTTCAAACCATGTCCACTGCGGTCTACCACTTTTCCCCAGCCGGAGGGGCTCCTGCTCAGCGCAGAAGTCAGTCCCAGCGTCTTACTCAGGCTGATGCTGTGCGTCTGGTTACTGCTGCTGTCCCAGGTCCAGCTATTGTAACCAGCATTAGTCAGCTGGCTCAGCGGCCCGGAGTCCTGTGACTGTACACTAGCGCTCATTCTGCTATGCCTTGTGAGGCTTAACAGGGTACGGCATTCATATTTTGCGGTACTGTGGCTCTGAGAGGCATCAGAGTCCGTCTCAGTACATACCGTTAACCCACGTGTGTTCATTACTATACTGCCATTTAGTGTCCGCCATTCCCTAGCAGGAGTTTACATCTCTGCACGGTGGACCCCGGGCTGTGAACACACCTTATTACAATCCTTATATTATTTGGTGCATTCCGCCAGCCCTAACTGTTGTGAATTCTGTGGCCAAGCTCCCTCCTGTGGTCGTGAGTGGTACTGCGGCTGCTTCTGTCTATAAGCTTCCTTTGGTGGATGAGAGTGGTACTGCGGCTTCTGAGTTTCCTTCCTCAGGTGATGAGGTTAAGTCGTTAGGTGCTGCTCTATTTAACTCCACCTGGTGCTTTGATCCTGGCCTCCAGTCAATGTTCTAGTATTGGTCTTGCTTCCTCCTGGATCGTTCCTGTGGCCTGTCTATCCTGCATAAGCTAAGTTCTGCTTATGTTATTTTTGTTTGCTATATTTTCTGTCCAGCTTGCTATATTGGTTTTTCTTGCTTGCTGGAAGGTCTGAGACGCAGAGGGAGCACCTCCGTACCGTTAGTCGGTGCGGAGGGTCTTTTTGCCCCTCTGCGTGGTTGTTTGTAGGGTTTTGTGTTGACCGCAAAGCTATCTTTCCTATCCTCGGTCTATTCAGTAAGTCGGGCCTCACTTTGCTAAATCTATTTCATCTCTGTGTTTGTATTTCATCTTTTCTCACAGTCATTATATGTGGGGGGCTGCCTTTTCCTTTGGGGAATTTCTCTGAGGCAAGGTAGGCTTATTTTTCTATCTTCAGGGCTAGTTAGTTTCTCAGGCTGTGCCGAGTTGCATAGGGAGCGTTAGGCGCAATCCACGGCTACCTCTAGTGTGGTGTGATAGGATTAGGGATTGCGGTCAGCAGAGTTTCCACGTCTCAGAGCTCGTCCTATGTTTTTGGTAAATGTCAGGTCACCTTGTGTGCTCTGAACTTCAAGGTCCATTGTGGTTCTGAATTACCTGTTCATAACAGTACTGGAGGCCCAAAGTACTAATGCTTCTCAATAGAGGGAAAAGAGAAGTTCTGAGACAATTTTTTTTTCTTTGCACTGTGTTTTGTCTTTCTTTTCCCCTTTACATCAGGGTGGTTCAGAACACAGGTGTGGACATGGACATTCAGGGTCTGTCCTCTTTGATGGATAATCTCACTATAAGAGTACAGAACATTCAAGATTTAGTGGTTCAGAATCCAATGTTAGAACCTAAAATTCCTATTCCTGAGTTGTTTTCTGGAGATAGAGCTAAGTTTTTGAATTTTAAAAATAATTGTAAACTGTTTCTGGCTTTGAAACCCCGCTCCTCTGGTGACCCAGTTCAACAAGTTAAAATCATTATTTCTTTATTACGTGGCGACCCTCAAGACTGGGCATTTTCCCTTGCGCCAGGAGATCCTGCATTATGTAATATTGATGCGTTTTTTCTGGCGCTCGGATTGCTGTACGACGAACCTAATTCAGTGGATCAGGCAGAGAAAAATTTGCTGGCTCTGTGTCAGGGTCAGGATGAGATAGAGATTTATTGTCAGAAGTTTAGAAAGTGGTCCGTGCTCACTCAATGGAATGAATGTGCACTGGCAGCTATTTTCAGAAAGGGTCTCTCTGAAGCCCTTAAGGATGTCATGGTGGGATTTCATATGCCTGCTGGTCTGAATGAGTCTATGTCTTTGGCCATTCAGATCGATCGACGCTTGCGTTAGCGTAAATCTGTGCACCATTTGGCGGTATTATCTGAGCATAAACTTGAGCCTATGCAGTGCGATAGGACTTTGACCAGAGCTGAAAGGCAAGAACACAGACGTCAGAATGGGCTGTGTTTCTACTGTGGTGATTCCACTCATGCTATCTCCGATTGTCCTAAGCGCACTAAGCAGTTCGCTAGGTCTGCCACCATTGGTACGGTACAGTCGAAATTTCTTTTGTCCGTTACTTTGATCTGCTCTTTGTCTTCCTATTCTGTCATGGCATTTGTGGATTCAGGCGCTGCCCTGAATTTGATGGACTTGGAGTTTGCTAGGCGCTGTGGGTTTGTCTTGGAGCCCTTGCAGTGTCCTATTCCATTGCGATGAATTGATGCTACGCCTTTGGCCAAGAATAAGCCTCAGTATTGGACCCAGCTGACCATGTGCATGGCTCCTGCGCACCAGGAGGATATTCGCTTTCTGGTGTTGCATAATCTGCATGATGTGGTCGTGTTGGGGTTGCCATGGCTACAAGTCCATAACCCAGTATTAGATTGGAAACCTATGTCTGTGTCCAGCTGGGGTTGTCAGGGGGTACATGGTGATGTTCCATTTCTGTCTATCTCATCATCCACCCCTTCTGAGGTCCCAGAGTTCTTGTCTGATTACCGGGATGTATTCGATGAGCCCAAGTCCAATGCCCTACCTCCGCATAGGGATTGTGATTGTGCTATCGATTTGATTCCTGGTAGTAAGTTTCCTAAGGGTCGACTGTTTAATTTATCTGTACCTGAGCACGCCGCTATGCGGAGTTACGTGAAGGAGTCATTGGAGAAGGGTCATATTCGCCCGTCATCGTCGCCATTGGGAGCGGGTTTCCTTTTTGTGGCCAAGAAGGATGGTTCGCTGAGACCTTGTATTGATTATCGCCTTCTAAATAAAATTACGGTCAAATTTCAGTACCCCTTGCCGCTGCTGTCTGATTTGTTTGCTCGGATTAAGGGGGCTAGTTGGTTCACCAAGATAGATCTTCGTGGTGCGTATAATCTTGTGCGTATCAAACGGGGCGATGAATGGAAAATAGCATTTAATACGCCCGAAGGCCATTTTGAGTACCTGGTTATGCCATTCGGACTTTCTAATGCTCCATCAGTGTTTCAGTCCTTTATGCATGACATCTTCCGAGAGTACCTGGATAAATTCCTGATTGTATACTTGGATGATATTTTGGTCTTCTCGGATGATTGGGAGTCTCATGTGAAGCAGGTCAGAATGGTGTTCCAGGTCCTGCGTGCTAATTCTTTGTTTGTGAAGGGGTCAAAGTGTCTCTTTGGTGTTCAGAAGATTTCATTTTTGGGGTTCATTTTTTCTCCTTCTACTATCGAGATGGACCCTGTTAAAGTTCAGGCCATTTATGATTGGACTCAGCCAACATCTCTGAAGAATCTGCAGAAGTTCCTGGGCTTTGCTAATTTTTATCGTCACTTCATCGCTAAGTTTTCTAGCATTGCTAAACCGTTGACTGATTTAACCAAGAAGGGTGCTGATGTGGTCAATTGGTCTTCTGCTGCTGTGGAAGCTTTTCAGGAGTTGAAGCGTCGTTTTTCTTCTGCCCTTGTGTTGTGCCAACCAGATGTTTCGCTTCCGTTCCAGGTCGAGGTTGATGCTTCCGAGATTGGAGCGGGGGCTGTTTTGTCGCAGAGAAGTTCTGATTGCTCGGTGATGAAACCATGCGCCTTCTTTTCCAGGAAATTTTCGCCTGCTGAGCGAAATTATGATGTTGGCAATCGAGAGTTGCTAGCCATGAAGTGGGCATTCGAGGAGTGGCGTCATTGGCTTGAAGGAGCTAAGCATCGTGTGGTTGTCTTGACTGATCACAAAAACTTGACTTATCTCGAGTCTGCCAAACGGTTGAATCCTAGACAGGCTCGTTGGTCGCTGTTTTTCTCCCATTTTGACTTTGTGGTTTCGTACCTTCCGGGCTCTAAAAATGTGAAGGCGGATGCCCTGTCTAGGAGTTTTGTGCCCGATTCTCCGGGTTTGTCTGAGCCGGTGGGTATTCTCAAAGAGGGGGTAATTTTGTCTGCCATCTCCCCTGATTTGCGGCGGGTGCAGCAAAAATTTCAAGCTAATAGACCTGACCGTTGCCCAGCGGAGAAACTGTTTGTCCCTGATAGGTGGACGAATAAAGTTATCTCTGAGGTTCATTGCTCGATGTTGGCTGGTCATCCTGGAATCTTTGGTACCAGAGATTTGGTGGCTAGATCCTTTTGGTGGCCGTCTTTGTCGCGGGATGTGCTGTTATGAAAGGCAATTCAGTACTACAATGGACATAGCGGTCAGAGCACATACAGTGATCTGACAATAACCCAAAATCATAGAACGAGCTCTGAGACGTGGGAACTCTGCAGACCGCAATCCCTAATCCTCTCCAAACAACACTAGAGGCAGCCGTGGATTGCGCCTTACTCTTCCTATGCAACTCGGCACAGCCTGAGAAACTAACTAGCCTGAAGATAGAAAAATAAGCCTACCTTGCCTCAGAGAAATACCCCAAAGGAAAAGGCAGCCCCCCACATATAATGACTGTGAGTTAAGATGAAAAGACAAACGTAGAGATGAAATAGATTCAGCAAAGTGAGGCCCGACTTTCTTAACAGATCGAGGATAGAAAAGGTAACTTTGCGGTCTACACAAAACCCTAAAGAAAACCACGCAAAGGGGGCAAAAAGACCCTCCGTACCGAACTAACGGCACGGAGGTACACCCTTTGCGTCCCAGAGCTTCCAGCAACAAATTAGACAAGCTGGACAGAAAAAATAGCAAACAAATAGCAAAGAAGAACTTAGCTATGCAGAGCAGCAGGCCACAGGAATGATCCAGGGAAAAGCAAGTCCAACACTGGAACATTGACAGGAAGCCAGGATCAAAGCATTAGGTGGAGTTAAGTAGAGAAGCACCTAACGACCTCACCAGATCACCTGAGGGAGGAAACTCAGAAGCCGCAGTACCACTTCCCTCCACCAACAGAAGGTCACAGAGAGAATCAGCCGAAGTACCACTTGTGACCATAGGAAGGAGCTCTGCCACAGAATTCACAACAATGTGCGTTCTTTTGTGCAGTCCTGTGGGATTTGTGCTCGGGCTAAGCCCTGCTGTTCTCGTGCCAGTGGGTTGCTTTTGCCCTTGCCGGTCCCGAAGAGGCCTTGGACGCATATCTCTATGGATTTTATTTCGGATCTCCCCGTCTCTCAAAGAATGTCGGTCATTTGGGTGGTTTGTGATCGCTTCTCTAAGATGGTCCATTTGGTGCCCTTGTCTAAATTGCCTTCCTCCTCTGATTTGGTGCCATTGTTTTTTCAGCATGTGGTTCGTTTACATGGCATTCTAGAGAACATCGTTTCTGACAGAGGTTCCCAGTTTGTTTCGAGGTTTTGGCGAGCCTTTTGTGCTAGGATGGGCATTGATTTGTCTTTTTCCTCGGCTTTCCATCCTCAGACAAATGGCCAGACTGAACGAACCAATCAGACCTTGGAAACATATCTGAGATGTTTTGTTTCTGCTGATCAGGATGATTGGGTGTCCTTTTTGCCTTTGGCTGAGTACGCCCTTAATAATCGGGCCAGCTCGGCTACTTTGGTTTCACCGTTTTTCTGCAATTCTGGGTTCCACCCTCGTTTCTCTTCAGGGCAGGTTGAGTCTTCGGACTGTCCTGGTGTGGATACTGTGGTGGATAGGTTGCAGCAGATTTGGACTCATGTAGTGGACAATCTGACTTTGTCCCAGGAGAAGGCTCAACGTTTCGCTAACTGCAGGCGCTGTGTGGGTCATCTCGTTATATTCCTATGAAGGTTTCCTCTCCTAAATTTAAGCCTCGTTTCATTGGTCCATATAGGATTTCTGAGGTTCTTAATCCTGTGTCTTTTCGTTTGACTCTTCCGGCTTCTTTTTCCATCCATAACGTGTTCCATAGGTCATTGTTGCGGAGATACGTGGCACCTGTGGTTCCATCTATTGATCCTCCTGCTCCGGTTTTGGTTGAAGGGGAATTGGAGTATATTGTGGAGAAGATTTTGGATTCTCGTGTTTCGAGACGGAAACTCCAGTATCTGGTTAAGTGGAAAGGTTATGGTCAGGAAGATAATTCCTGGGTCTTTGCCTCTGATGTCCATGCTGCCGATCTGGTTCGTGCCTTTCATGTGGCTCATCCTGGTTGGCCTGGGGGCTCTGGTGAGGGTTCGGTGACCCCTCCTCAAGGGGGGGGGGGTACTGTTGTGAATTCTGTGGCCAAGCTCTCTCCTGTGGTCGTGAGTGGTACTGCGGCTGCTTCTGTCTATAAGCTTCCTTTGGTGGATGAGAGTGGTACTGCGGCTTCCTCAGGTTTCCTTCCTCAGGTGATGAGGTTAAGTCGTTAGGTGCTGCTCTATTTAACTCCACCTGGTGCTTTGATCCTGGCATCCAGTCAATGTTCTAGTATTGGTCTTGCTTCCTCCTGGATCGTTCCTGTGGCCTGTCTATCCTGCATAAGCTAAGTTCTGCTTATGTTATTTTTGTTTGCTATATTTTCTGTCCAGCTTGCTATATTGGTTTTTCTTGCTTGCTGGAAGCTCTGAGACGCAGAGGGAGCACCTCCGTACCGTTAGTCGGTGCGGAGGGTCTTTTTGCCCCTCTGCGTGGTTGTTTGTAGGGTTTTGTGTTGACCGCAAAGCTATCTTTCCTATCCTCGGTCTATTCAGTAAGTCGGGCCTCACTTTGCTAAATCTATTTCATCTCTGTGTTTGTATTTCATCTTTTCTCACAGTCATTATATGTGGGGGGCTGCCTTTTCCTTTGGGGAATTTCTCTGAGGCAAGGTAGGCTTATTTTTCTATCTTCAGGGCTAGTTAGTTTCTCAGGCTGTGCCGAGTTGCATAGGGAGCGTTAGGCGCAATCCACGGCTACCTCTAGTGTGGTGTGATAGGATTAGGGATTGCGGTCAGCAGAGTTTCCACGTCTCAGAGCTCGTCCTATGTTTTTGGTAAATGTCAGGTCACCTTGTGTGCTCTGAACTTCAAGGGCCATTGTGGTTCTGAATTACCTGTTCATAACACCTAACATTATACTAGCGCCAGGGTCTGGCTAGTAATGGCGGATGAGCAGCGACTGCAGCGGTACATCCAGCAGCTGGAGGGCAGGTAGGCGGCTCTCGAGCGCACAACTTCAGCTGTGGATGTTACCGCAGTAGCTGTTCAGACTGCAAGTGAGGCTGCAGCCCATATGTCTGCTGCCACCCCTGTTCTGACCTTTTCCCACCTCCCACTGCCAGACAAGTACTCTGGTGATAGTAAGTCATGTAGGGGATTCGTGAACCAGTGTGCGATACACCTGATCTCCTGGCTGCATGTTTCCCATCAGAGCTGCCTAAATTGGGATTTATAATATCTCTCTTATTGGGCATGGCATTGGAGTGGGCAACGCCACTGTGGAAGCAGAGCAGTATCTGAGCACACTGAAACAGGTCTTTTTGGGACCGCGTGTCACCCATGATACGGTGCTCCAACTGCTGGCACTGACACAGGGCTCATCCATGGTCAGTCACTTTGCCGTCCACTCCCGGACTTTAGCATCAGAGCAGGAGTGGCCGGATAAAGTCCTCATCCCCGTATTTTGGAGGGGGCTCGCTGACCATGTGAAGGACACTCTGGCCACTAGGGAGATTCCCGCCACACTGGAGGAGCTAATAGCGGTCTCAACTCGCATCAACCTTCGCTTTACCGAAGGTTGGAGTGAGCCCAGTGTAGGCAGAGGTTTCGGCTGGCTCCTAACTTTGCCAGACCTCTGGAATCTCCGGATCAGGCATCTGAGCCACAAGAGGCCATGGAGGTTTCTCGAGTGGCATCAAAGTACCCGGCCGCTCGTGTACCCATGGTCTGTTCTGTCTGTCAGCAGTCGGGACATTTTGCCAAGAGGTCTCCCCAGTGGTCAGGAAACGACCACTGTTGTGAATTCTGCTCTTGGGTTCCCTCCAGTGGTTGTAGGTGGGAATGCAGTTGTCTCTGAGTCACAGTGTTGGCCAGGTGTATCTGCTAATTGCTGTTTGGACTGGGATATTTAAGTGTGCAGGATTCGTTAGCCCTTGCCAGTTGTCAATGTTCCTTGTGAAGTGTTGGATCACTTTCTGGCTTCTCCTGCCTGCTGCCAAATTCTGCAAAGATAAGTGTTTGGTTCTTTGTATCTGTGGCACACTGCTGTGTGCTGGTTTCAGTTTTATTCCTGCTCTGACTGTAGGATTCACTGGAGTTGCAGATTTACGCTCTTACATCTATTAGTTAGATGTAGGTAATTTTTGTTATTTCTGCAGTAGATGTTTTTGAAGGGTTTTTTACTGACCGCACAGAACTCTGTCCTATTCTGTCCTATTTAGCTAGTGTGGCCTCCTGTGCTAAATTCTGTTTTCTGCCTGTGTGTGTTTTTTTCCTCTCCGACTCACCGCCAATATTTGTGGGGGGCTGTCTATCCTTTGGGGATTTTCTCTGAGGCAAGATAGTATTCTTCTTTCCATCTTTAGGGGTAATTAGTCCTCCGGCTGTGACGAGGTGTCTAGGTGTGTTAGGTACACTCCACGGCTACTTCTAGTTGCGGTGTGAAGTTCAGGATTGCGGTCAGTACAGTGGCCACCATCTCCAGTGAAAGTTCTCATGCAGCTCCAAAGTCACCGAATCATAACAGACCGCGTCTAGTGGCCATAGGTGGAGGCTCACTAGACACAGCTGCGTTTTCTTACAAATTGTCCTTTAAAGGGACACTTACCAAAGGCCCATCCACTCACGCGGTAGAGCTTTGCGTGGATTCCAGGGCGGAGGGCAATTTCATGTGTTCTGCCTTCCCTCAACGGCACGCAATACCCCTGGTGATGCTCACCAAACCAGTGACCGTACGAGTGGTAATTGGGTCAACACTGCCCTCATAGATTACACACCAAACCATTCCACTCACTCTCTCCATGTCTCCTTCCCATCAGGAGGTTATCTCCCTATTAGTCATACCCAAGGGTATTGATGAGGTCCTGTTAGGAGTACCTTGGCTATGCTACCACTCTCCTCATATTGAGTGGTCCTCTGGGAGAACTCTGGGATGGAGTGAATCTTGTGAGGGTAGATGTCTGTGGGAGTGCATTCAAGTTGCTACTAGCACGGCACCCGCAGATCTTTCCTCTCTCCCCATACACTATTGGCCCTATGTGTTGGATGTTTTGATCTCCCCGAGGTCATTCATCCTTATGTTTATAGTCCTTTTACTAGGCACTGCTCCTAATAGCCAGTTTCCTATTCCACACAGATGAGGGGCAAATACCCCGAAACAGCTGTCTGTGGATGGATACCAAGTTTTGGTATAGGTGGTTTTCCTTTTTGGATGCTGCCCTTCCCGTGGTTGTTCCTTCCCGGTGAAAGACCTGGCTATTTATTGCTTGCGTTGAGAAACACGTGATGGTGTCTCCGCGGCTTTTCTACATGCATTTGCATATTTCCCATAAGGGATGGGAACAGTGTTCTGGATCACTGTGTTGAGAAATACGTGATGGTGTCTCCGTGGTGTTGGATGTTTTGATCTCCCCAAGGTCATTCATCCTTATGTTTATAGTCCTTTTACTAGGCACTGCTCCTAATAGCCAGTTTCCTACTCCACACTGATGAGGGGAAAATACCCCGAAACAGCTGTCTGTGGATGGATACCATGTTTTGGCATTGGTGGTTTTCCTTTTTGGATGCTGCCCTTCCCGTGGTTGTTCCTTCCCGGTGAAAGGCCTGGCTATTTATTGCTTGCGTTGAGAAACACGTGATGGTGTCTCCACAGCTTTTCTACAGGCAGGATAATTGGGCATCCTTGCTAACGTGGGCGGAGCTTGCGCTGAACAACTCCCTTGATGACTCCACTGGGCAGACCCCGTTCCTCCTTAATTACGGCCAGCATCCGCATGTCCCTGTGCCCATGCCCGTGTCTTCTACCAACTCTAGGGTGCCAGACTGGGCAGTGGAGGCACCTGACATTTGGGATTGCACACAGGATGCCATCTGGGTCTCCAAGGAGAGAATGAGGGTCTCCGATGATGCACACCGGCGTCTCGCTCCGACTTTTGCCCCTGGCGACTTAGTGTGGCTCTCTGCCCGTTAAATCAGGCTGCGAGTTGAGTCCACTAAGTTTGCTCCTCGCTACATAGGTCCCTTCAAGGTCCTGGAACAGGTCAACCCTGTGGTCTATCATCTGGCCCTTCCTCCATGCCTAGGTATCACCGACACCTTTCATGTGTCCCTCTTAAAACCCGTTCACATGTCTCGGCTTTTTAAGTCATCCGCCGGGATATCGGGCTTGTCCACGGATGACTATGAGATGAACACCATTTTTGGGTGCAAGGTGGTACGTAGCAAAAAGTACAATCTGGTGGATTGGAAGGGTCATGGCCCAGAGGACAGGACCTGGGAACCTATTGAGCACATTCAGGCTCCTCAGCTCATTGCAGCCTTTGAGCGTAGTGAGGCCCGAGGAGGGAGGTAATGTTAGGTGTCGAGTCCCCACCGCTGCACTGGGGGAATCTCAAACCATGTCCTCTGTTGTCTCCCAATCTTCCCTGGCCACAGGGGATCCTGCTCAGCAGAGACATTGGTCCCAGCATCTTGCTCTGGCTGATGCTGTGCGTCTTGTTACTGCTGCCGTCCCAGGTCCAGCTATTTTAACCAGCATTAGTCAGCGGCGAGTAGATGCTCCTGGGGCTAAGTCCTGCTTTTTGCCTACTGAGCATGCCTGTGAGATGACCACTCATTGGTGGTCGGAGGTCACATGCCCAGGTCCTCAAGCGGCTCGCATGGCTCGCATGAGCTAGTATAATCTGAAATCGTGATGTGTGTGGATGCGTGTATGATACTGGTGGAAGCTCCTAATTATTCCTTTCCCTAGTGTTGTTGTCTGGGTGTTTGGAGCTAGTATAGTGCCAGTTAGTGAATACCAGCACAGTGCACGATTACCAGCGTCAACTAGTGGCGTTCGCCAGTGCGACGCCGTGTGCACTCATTGCGCTTTATTTCCCTAGTCAGGATGGTTAGTGGCGTTTATTAGTTAGATTTGTCTAGGCATCGCAGATGTGACGCCAGGCGCTTAGTGGGTCTAGAAGGACTCTAACCCCGCGTCCTTGGGGCTGAGTCCTATGACTGTACACTAGCGCTCATTCTGCTGTGCCCTGTGAGGCTTAACAGGGTACGGCATTCAAATTCTGCGGTACTGCGGCTCTGAGAGGCATCAGAGTCTGTCTCAGTATATACCGGGTGACGTTAACCTGCATGTGTTCATTACTATCCCGCCATATAGTGTCCGCCATTACCGAGCAGCAGTTTACATCTCTGCACGGTGGACCCTGGGCTGTGAACGCACCTTATTATCATCCTTATATTATTTGGTTTGTTCCGCCAGCCCTAACACATACTGTTAAGAGTTGTGATGGAGCACAAAGTTGTTGACTCCGTCACTTACCCCAGCAGGCCACAGGTTTCAATAGAAATATTGGTCTTGTAGAAAATCTTCCTATCCTCCATCCAGGGTAATATTACTAATACTGTATATCCCATCTGGTTCAAGGGGATGGGGACAACATGGGCCTTCGTGATTTCAAATGCCAGGTCTGAATTTCAGGCCCAGTCCGTACCTGGCCTGAGGGCAGAGTGGAATGCCGAGGAGATGACCTGAGTGAGGACTGATAGGAGCAAGAACTTACGGTTGAATTATGATGTACGTGTAAACAGGGAGACCGAATGCAACGGACAGGAGGCATGAGGTGGAAGCAGTCAGGGAACAATTTATTTTCTTCTGATATAGCGGGAATTCACAGGGGTTAGGGAACAGTTATTAATGTGAAACAATGTAAACACCAGTTAACCATACAACAATAAACATATAATTAATCTGAGAATACAATTAAGTTAACGGAAAAGTCTCTCAGGAATTATATGTGTGTCATTTCTACAAGGTTGGTACGCCTGTTCCTGGGAGCCACCACGTTAGCTCTTCCTTCAAAAATGGCCCTAGCAAGGGTCTTCCTGCTAGGCCAAAAATCCCTCTGACAAAGAGCTCCCTGTGTACCAACCGGCCCCACCCCACCTGTTGTCCTAACCCAGGCCGACCCTGTACTTTACGCTATGGCTTGACGTGACGGCCTGGCTCACTTGTGCAGTGCTTTTGTAACCGCAGGCATCCTCCTCTGGTTGACATCTCCTCATGGAGCTTCGGTGCTTGACCGATGGCGGGTGTCTCCTATGCCTGGGGGAGAGAGGGCCGGGTCCCAGGAATTGATAAGCATTGCCTGGGCTATGGAACTTAACCGCCATAGGGTGAAGGTTCTGAACTTGACAGGCGCAGTCTGGGCCCTGGGTTTGACCTACACAAGTCTGGTCTTGACAGGCGTTGTCAGGTTTCTGGATTTCAACGTGCGTCGTCTGGGCCTTGTTTATATGCTGAGGCCTGTCACACTGGCTTCAGCGTTGTCTCTGGCACACGTCCATGCCAAATCTCGCAGCAGAACTTTTACATCAAGGAACTCCTTCATCCAAGGCACTTGATCGGGTCACGCTCATGAACTTGTGCCCCTTTGTCTGGTGCCGGTTGCTTCCACATGGTTTTGTCTAGCCAGCAGATGGCAGCCTTTTCCTCAGTAATGCTGCATTACGCAGGGGTTCTTATTGCTTTCTCTTCCAGACATTTGGACAGAAAGTAGACTTAAGGTACCGTCACACTCAGCAACTTTGCAACGAGAACGACAACGATCCGTGACGTTGCAGCGTCCTGGATAGCGATCCCGTTGTGTTTGACACGCAGCAGCGATCTGGATCCCGCTGTGACATCGCTGGTCGGATCTAGAAGTCCAGAACTTTATTTGGTCATCAGGTCGGCGTGAATTGTCATGTTTGACATCAAAAGCAACGATGCCAGCAATGTTTTACATGGAGCTAACAACCTGCGAGAACGATAAGTGAGTCGCCGTTACGTCACTGGATCGCTCCTGCATCATTCTGGAGTTGCTGTGTTTGACGTCTCTACAGCGACCTAAACAGCGACGCTCCAGCGATCGGCTCGTTGTCTATATCGCTGCAGCGTCGCTGAGTGTGACGGTACCTTTAGCTTATTTTAGTCAGTGGGGCTCTTCTGTCCACTCATTGACCAATCTGTCCCCAGCTGCTTTCCATTGTTCTGTTCCTATTATGCAAAGGACAACAAAAAGGTCTAGCAGTTGTGTGAACACAAACTTCACCTTCAACTTTTCTTAATGGCACCAGGTGAGAAATAAATAGTATATAGGTATGGTTGTGGTTGAGGACATGTAAAATTGTACCATAGTGGACTACACTCCCTGCAAATCGTCTTTTTCTTCTACAATAGTTAGGAGCTATGAAAATGGATTCCTGTATGTTATGAAGACAAGGAGGCTGGAAAAAGCACACATAAAAATATAAAAATAAATCTTGTCAGTGTTCACTTCATTATTGCTGCTAAGAATTGTCAGTATATTGTGAAATACAAGAAAACGTGAAAAATTGCCTGAACGCCTTTAGTATTATATTAATATGCAGATGCAAAAATATACTGTGGCTAATATACAAACCCATACATACACTGTGCATCATCACACTGAGATTAATGCATACATTCAGTCCATTAATGCTATTCATATAAAAAACGAGAGGCACTTAGTTAATTTTTTTTATCACAAAACGTAGAAGCCAAATGTATGTATGTGAAGATGTGGTAAGGGATTAAATGACAAAAGTCTTACTACTCTCATTACCTACTGAATGAAGCTCAAGAGCTTACTATTTACTGATATACTGTTTGAGTATTCAATGTTCAATGTCTCACCAGTATGCATCAAAGGGTGTTTCCAGGGTATAATTATTGACAACCTATCCAACCGATAGGTCATCAGTATCACATTCATGTGGTATGGCATGCTAGAAATTGGATATACCTTGCAATACCATTCACAGGCATTACACAGTTTATGGAGCTGTGCTGCTGACCTCTCAATTAGTTTGTTGCTAGTGGTCCTTGGCGTCACACTTCCACTAACCCAATTGCTTTTCACCTGGCCTGGCTCAGGTGCCAGCTCTTAGTTCCGTTTCCTAGGGCCACTTTCCTTTGTGTAAGTCTATACTAGGTTACTGTAGAAACCCAGCAACAACCTTTGAGTTCATTACCCAAGGGCTTTTAAGGCTGACTCAGACAGCTATCTGATGTCTGAGTATTAAGTAAGCAGAGTGTGATGCTCAGTCACTTCTTGGGGACAATCCATCAGTCAGGGTAGTCAAGGAACGGTCTGAAGTCAGAATAACAGGAGGGAAACAGATCAGAGCAAAGGGAGCAAGGAAAACGGATGGTCAGAATGAGATCCAAGGTCAGGCAACAAAAACATCCAAAAGCAGAACACAAGGCACTAGGGACCTGTAAGAAGAGGGACCGGACCGGGGGTACCTTCCTGTCACCTTTGTTGTCTGGGGGAAAGCTTAGAAACTCGGACCAACCTTTGCACTCGACAGCATGGAGCTAGGCAAAAAAGGGGAGAGCGCGCAAAAAAGCGGTCAGACTCGGCTGGAGCACGCAGCGTGCAGCAGAGGAAGTTTGGTGATCCGCACTCAAGCACCGTGGCAGTGCAGGCCGGTGCTATAGTATTCCTGCTGCAACTTCTAGAGACTGTGACCGGAGAAAGGCTTGTTTTCCTTTGGCTGAAGGTACCCAACGCAACGGGACAGTAAATACCTTACATGTGCCACCTAATAAGGACTGGGTGACTTACCGAGAACTGTTCCTCTTCTCACCTGGATACATCTGCCGAGCTTCGTTAAGCCCCGACAGTATTGGAATCTGCACTTCACTCTGCATCCCGAACCCTGGACCCAGGACCCCACGCAAGACAACGAGGACTCTATGTCACCAATAGGAACTGGATCATCAACCACTGCAGGAAGACACCGGAATCAACACGTGCTAACCGCGTTGGCACCTCCGTACAAACCTAAGACTCTGCATTCAAGAAGCCTTCAGACTGATAAGTTGATTTTCATGAACATTTGTTATACTTTTGCTCCCGTTACCTCCCTCAGCATACCTTTTGTGCTCATATCACCAGCCATACCCCTGCCTCTCTTTCCCCTTCCCTGCGTGGAGTATTCCCTGTACGAGTAAAAGTTTACATTAACCCTTGATCTGCCTCCTGTCCATTTTCCGTGAAGTGGCAGTAGGCTTCATACAGTCTGATCAGAATGTTAAACTAAAAACCTTGTATTCATTTATATCTATTTTTGCCTAGCGGCATTAGATCAATATATGAATCTTGGCCGTGTCGTCCATTCTCTTTTTCAGCATGTTACATGATCTGTCCTTTTTTTTTCTTCGGATGTGCACTCCTTGCATTTGGCACATGTGATTTTAAATTAGCAAGAGACTGCAAAGGGTCTAGTCTATTTTTGCTCTCACTGGAGAGTTTGAGAAAGGTGAGTTTCAATGCTCCTTTCATTTGGTGCTGATACTGTGTAGCGGCCATTGTTGCTATGGTTTTGTGCTGGTGGAGCGGTGCAGTCTGGAGTCATGTGGACTCAGTCTTGCAGCATGGGTGCTTGGAGGCACCAGGCTGTCTACCCTGCATTGTCGCTGCGGCGGTGGTCAGCACACGATGTAGCTCCATTAAGACGATAGGGACCCACTACAAGGTTTGACTTGACATGGCAGTGGGCTTCATACAGTCTGATCAGAATGTTAAACTAAGAACCTCATGTTCATATTTTTGCTTAGCGGGATTAGATCAATGTATGATTTTTGGAGGTGCTGTCCATTCTCTTTTTTAGCATATCACAAGCCACAGAGAGACAAACCACACAGAGCGAATCGTGACACATAGCATTGATTACCACTGTGTGGGAGTTTGCAGTGCCAATCTGGTGCATTCACTTCACTAGGTTGGCTAATTTCTTCAGCAAAATAATTTTTGTTTGTCAACTATCTGGTCAGCACCCGGCCCATCTCGGCAAGTGCTGGAGCCCTGAGAAGGCGGGGGCCCACTCTCTGTCGGAGGCACCAACGCGCTATGGGGACCAGGTGCCAGCAACTGCAAGTAGGCCCCCCACTTGCTCAAGGCCCCGATACTTGCAATACTTACCTCTTCTTGTTCTTCCGCTGGGGCATCTTTCATTTCTTCTGACTCTGTGATGTTTCAGGTCAGAGGATGGGATGATTTTAATACAGCGCGCTTTCTGCTCTAAACAGTCACAGAGCAGAGAGCCGAAAGATGGCAATGCTGAGGAGTCCGGACCTGCGGCCAGTGAGGAGAGGTGAGTATTTAATTATTTTTTATGTTTGGAGCAATATATGGGGCCCATCATATACTGGAGCATTATGTGGGGCTCATCATTTCCTTTAGCATTATATACTGGATCATTACATGGGGCACATCATATACTGGAGCGTTATATGAGGAACATCATACACCGGAGCATTATATGGGGCCCATTCTGTATGGAACCCATCATATACTGTATAAAGCATTACATGGGGCCCACTATATATGGAGCAATATATGGGGCACTTCATACACTGGAGTATTATATGAGGAACATCATATACTGGAGCATTATATGGGGCCCATTCTGTATGGAGCATTATATGGGGCCCATCATATACTAGAGCATTATATGAGGAACCTCACATACTGGAGTATTATATAGGGCCCATTCTGTATGGAGCATTATATGGAGCCCATTATATATGGAGCTATATATGGGGGAACATCATATACTGGAGCATTATATGGGGCCTGTAACGGGGTCTACCAAGCTGGGGTACCTCTTTAAGTACCACCCCGTGTTTCAGGAGGTACATTCTGCTTTTGCTAGATTCTGAATGAAGGACGCTGGCAGGAATTTCTTGATTACATGAGAGCATATAAAAGCTGACTGCTTCTCCACGTATTTCCAGTCTAAGAACACCCTTTATTTACAGCACACAGAATATATAACACAGATACACGGGGCCGGCCAATAGGAAAACAGCAGGCCAGACATACATTACAATAGCCGCAGGGGGCCGGAGCCTGCCGCTATTTACTGTGGGAATTACAAAGGTGGGGGGAGGTCAGAAAGAGAATATCTTGTCCAGGGGCGCAGCCTGTGGACTGATGCATTTCACATGGAAACTATTATACATACATATACTGCATAACATTCTTGGTGCTGGGGGGTTCTGTAACACGGCTCCCCTTTTCAGCGACGTGATCGGCATAGACAGTCTGATCCTTAACGGATCGGTTTGGGGATGACCGAAGTTTATGGGGTTGGTACAAGTTCCGTTTGTCGACTTAGTCCATCGGCATTACTGTTTTGTTTGCCGGGTCTGTAGTGGATGGTGAAGTCCAGAGGTTGTAGGGCTAAACTCCACCGCAGTAATCTGGCATTGTCTCCGGAGACCCGATTAAGCCAGACTAGGGGATTATGGTCCGTTAGGAGGGAAAATTGTCGTCCATACAAATATGGTTGTAACTTACTATTGCCAGGCACTCCTTCTCGATGGCCGCATAGCTCACTTCACGGGGCAGTAGTTTCCGACTCAGGTGTTCTTGGCCGTCCGGCCCGACTTGGCTCAGTACTGCCCCCAATTCAAACATAGAAGCGTCTGTGTGGACAAGGAAACGTTTAGTTGGATCGGGTGCGGCCAATACAGGGGTATTGGTGAGGGCGTCCTTTAGCTGGCGGAAGGCTTCCTCACACTCTGGGGTCCAGGTTACCTGGCGGGGTTGGTTCTTACGGGTCAGATCAGTGAGGGGCTTGGCTACGTTGCTGTAATTGGGAACGAATTTCCTGTAATACCCCGCTGTCCCTAGAAACGCCATGACCTGGGTTTTAGTGCGTGGGGTGGGCCATTTGGCTATGGCCTCAATCTTGGCTGGTTCTGGTCTCTGTTTCCCAGTTCCCACCCAATGCCCTAAATACTGAACCTCTGCTTTGCCCACGTGACACTTGTTTGGGTTTAGGGTGATTCCGGCCTTGTGGATCCTGTCTAATACTGTCTCTAGGTGATTTAGATGCTCTTCCCATGTCGCACTGTAGATGGCGATGTCGTCCAGGTAGGCACACGCATAGTCCTGGAGACCATCCAGAAGCCGGTCAGCCAGCTCTGGAAGGTCGCCGGGGCAGTCTTCATCCCGAATGGCATAACTCGAAACTGGAATAAGCCAAACGGGGTGACAAATGCCGACTTGGGATTAGCATCAGGACTAAGGGGAATCTGCCAGTAGCCTTTGCATAGATCGATGGTGGTCAAATACTTTGCCCCTGCCAGCTGGTCTAACAAGTCATCCACACGTGGCATGGGATACGAATCCGTCACTGTTTTCTCATTGAGCTTACGATAGTCTACACAAAACTGTGTAGTCCCATCCTTCTTGGGCACTAACACTACGTGGGATGCCCAGGGACTATCTGACTCTTCAATGACCCCTAAACACAACATCACTTGTATCTCTTGTCGCATCCCTTCTCGTACAGACTCAGGGACGCAGAAGGGGGGTTGTCACAGGGGGGTCTGATCCTGGGTCTCAACCTTGTGTTGTGCCAGGTGAGTGTACCCGGGTTTCCCCGAAAACATCCTCTGTCGCTGCCTCAACAACTCCTCCGCCTGCTGTCTCTCCTGGGGACCTAAGTCTTCACCCCAGTGTACCTGGTCCCATGTTTTAGACTGTGTCCTCTCCCCTAAGACATCAGGCAAGGGAAGTCCGGCTAAATCCTCTGCTTCAGGTGCACAGATGGCCACTACCTCTTCAGGGCGCTCCCGATAGGGCTTCAGCATATTCACGTGGAACATGCGGATAACCCTGGGGTCGTCACAATCGGCGACATTATAGGTGGTGTCGGCTATTTTCCCCACTACCTGGTAGGGCCCCTGCTATGCAGCTTGGAACTTGTTCTGCCTAGTGGGCTCTAACACCAGGACCTTCTGCCCTATTTCCAAGGTGCGCTCTCTGGCCCTCCGATCGTACCATACGCGCTGGCGCCGCTGGGCCACCTGCATGTTCCCATGTACAGCCTGGGTCAGCTCCTGTAGGCGGTCCCGGAATTCCAGCATATAGGGTACAATAGGTACCCCTTCTATGGTGCCCTCCCCTTCCCAGTGTTCTAGCACTAAGTCTAGGGGTCCCCTTACCCGTCTCCCGTATACCAGTTCAAATGGGGAGAACCCCGTGGATTCTTGGGGCACCTCTCGATAGGCAAACAGGAGGTGAGGCAAGAATTTCTCCCAGTCCCTGTAGGTCCTGGTAAAAGTCCCAATGAGTTGTTTTAACGTCCCTTTAAAGCGTTCACACAACCCATTGGTTTGCGGGTGGTACGGGGCGCTTCTAATGGACTTCACGCCGCACAGCTTCCACAGTTGGTTGGTCACCTCTGCTGTAAACTGGGTACCCTGGTCTGAGATAATCTCCAAGGCAGCCGCCACCGTCTCTGCCAGTATGTTAGGTAACGCAACCGCCTCTGGATACCGTGTGGCATAATCTACCACTGTCAATATATACCTTTTCCCTGATGGACTGGGTTTGGCTAACAGCCCTATCAGATCGACCGCTACTCGGCTAAATGGTTCCTCCACAATGGGGAGGGGGCGTAATTTGGCTTTGCATCGATCTCCCATCTTGCCAATGCGCTGGCAACTGTCACAGATCTGGCAGTATTGACGAACATCATAGGCTACCCCCGGCCAAAAGAAGTTTTGTGTCAGACGATGCCTGGTGCGACTGACGCCAAAGTGCCCGGCCAAGGGTATGTCATGAGAGATTCGCAGTAACTCCTGCCTATACTTCTTGGGAACTACCAGCTGTCGTTTTATAGTGGGGCTCGTCCCTGTGTGGTGCTGCTCTCTGATCCGGTAGAGGAGTCCCTGCTTCCATATAAATTGTTCCCCTTCCAGTACCCCTCTCCCATCCTGTGCCTTCCCACGATATCCCTCCAATGAAGGATCCTCAAGTAACTCCCTCTTAAATTCATCTGGGGTGGCCCAAGAAATGTGTCTGGCTATGGGAATACGTGTAGGGCTGGGATGTCTTACCTGGGCCTCCTCTGAGTGTGATTCCGCCTCCGCAGCTCGAGCTTGTCTCCAGGTGGTCACAGGATATGTCTCAGCCAGAGGGGCAACCGCGAAGGCAGACAACATGGGCCCCAAGTCATTTTCCAGCAAAACGTCTGCAGGCAAATCCTCCATCAAGCTGACCTCAACAAGGCCATCCCCAACTCCCCAGTTCAGGTGAATCCTGGCAGTGGGCAGTCGATGTATGGCTCCCCCTGCTACACGGACTGCCACTGTCCGGTCCATCTTCTCTTGGTCCCGGATGAGATGAGGCTTCACAAGGGTCAACGTTGCTCCGGAATCTCTTAGTCCCTGCATGCGTTTCCCATTAACCCACACGACCTGTCGATGCTGTTGTCGATTATCTGCCCGGGCTGCCTACACGGGGTCTACTTCATGCAGCACTTCCTCCATTTCTTCCACTCCTTGGTTAGTTGTAGCCCCCAATGCCGGGTCAGCTTCGCCTTGGTAGCAGTGTACAGCGGCCCGGCAGAAGGTAGCTGTTCCCGCCTTTGGCCACTGGGTATGCTGAGTCCGGTTGGGACATTGTCTTTGCAGGTGGCCCAGCTGACGGCAGGTGTGGCATCGCGCCCCAGGGGAACTGTGATAGGCCGGGTTTCTAGCTGGTCCCCCTACAATCTTCGGTGGTTTGGGGCCCTCCAGGTCCATGGGCGGACCCCTTGTGACCATCTTTGATCCAGACAACTGAGGCCTCCTGGCGTCATGATGTTCATCGGCCAGACAAGCGGCTTCCTCAAGAGTCATTGGCCGCCTGTCCCAAAGCCATTCCTGTGTCTCGGGGTTTAGTCCATTAAAGAATCGTTCTAACAAGAAGAGCTGGAGGACGTCCTACTTAGTGGTTGCTTGGCTTCCTTGTACCCACTGTAGCAGTGACCGCCGTAATTTACAGGCCCATTCAGCGTGGGTATCGGTTACTCGTTTTATAAGTCCGCGGAACTTTTGGCGGTATGCCTCTGGTGTCAGCGCATACCGGGCCAAGATCACTTCTTTGATCTGCTCATAGTCCATACAGTCCTCATCGGGTACCGTGCGATAGGCGTCCGCTGCCCGGCCTGTCAGCTTGATGGCCAGAATCTGAACCCGTTCCTCCGGCTTCACTTGATGAAGGGCACACTGCTGCTCAAAGTCTTGCAGAAAGCCATCAATGTCTTCCTCTGCCTCCCCCAACTGTCGGAAGGCATTATACTGGATCTTTTTGTGGCTTACGGTTGAAGGTACCTGGGCGGAGGCCAGAGCTCACCTTGCTCGCTGACTCTCCTCTCTCCGCTCTGCCATCTCCACCTTGGCCAGCTCCACTTTGGTCTGCTCTGCCATCTCCATCTTGGTTAGCTCTATCCTGGTCCGCTCGGCCATCTCTTCCTTCAGATCAGTACGCACATCAGCCATCACCTCTCGTATGATCTCTACTGCAGGGTTTTGGCCATAGAATGCCAGTCTGTTCTTTACCTCCCTCTGGAATTCAGTCTCCTCCACGTTCACATTGGGGGCACTGTTGTGAATTCTGTTGTCGGGCTCCCTCCTGTGGTTATGAATGGTACTTCGGCTGGTTCTGTCCATGGACTTCCTCTGGTGGGTGTTTCTGAGTTTCCTTTCACAGGTGACGAGGTTAATTCGTTAGCTGCTGCTCTATTTAACTCCACTTAGATCTTTGCTCCAGGCCACCTGTCAATGTTCCAGTATTGGTCTAGTTCACTCCTGGATCGTTCTTGTGACCTGTCTTCCCATCAGAAGCTAAGTTCCAGCTTGTATTTCTTTGGTTTGCTATTTTTCTGTCCAGCTTGCTATTTAATTTGTTGTCTTGCTTGCTGGAAGCTCTGGGACGCAGAGGGAGCGCCTCCGCACCGTGAGTCGGTGCGGAGGGTCTTTTTGCGCCCTCTGCGTGGTCTTTTTGTAGGTTTTTGTGCTGACCGCAAAGTAACCTTTCCTATCCTCGGTCTGTTCAGTAAGTTGGGCCTCACTTTGCTTAATCTATTTCATCTCTGTGTTTGTATTTTCATCTTTACTCACAGTCATTATATGTGGGGGGCTGCCTTTTCCAATGGGGAATTTCTCTGAGGCAAGGTAGGCTTTATTTTTCTGTCTTCAGGGCTAGCTAGTTTCTTAGGCTGTGCCGAGTTGCATAGGGAGCGTTAGGCGCAATCCACGGCTATTTCTACTGTGGTTGATAGGTTTAGGGATTGCGGTCAGCAGAGTTCCCACGTCCCAGAGCTCGTCCTTTATTATCAGTGACTATCAGGTCATTCCGTGTGCTCTTAACCACCAGGTCCATTATTGTCCTGACCACCAGGTCATAACAGTACAAGTGGCCCAAAGTACTAATGCATCTCAATAGAGGGATAAGAGAAGTTCTGAGACCATTTTTTTTTCTTTGCAGTGTGTTTTGTCTCAATTTTCCCCTTTACCTCTGGGTGGTTCAGGACACTGGTGTAAACATGGACATTCAAGGTCTGTCCTCTTGGATGGATAATCTCACTACAAGGATACAAAACATTCAAGATTTTGTGGTTCAGAATCCGATGTCAGAGCCTAGGATTCCTATTCCTGATTTGTTTTTTGGTGATAGATCTAAGTTCTTGAATTTCAAAAATAATTGTAAATTGTTTCTTGCCTTGAAACCTCGCTCCTCAGGTGACCCGGTTCAACAAGTAAAGATCATTATTTCTTTGTTACGTGGTGACCCTCAAGACTGGGCATTTTCCCTTGCGCCAGGAGATCCGGCATTGCGTGATGTTGATGCGTTTTTCCTGCCGCTTGGATTGCTTTATGACGAACCTAATTCAGTGGATCAGGCAGAGAAAATCTTGCTGGCTCTGTGTCAGGGTCAGGATGAAGCGGAGATATATTGTCAGAAGTTTAGAAAGTGGTCTGTGCTCACTCAGTGGAATGAATGTGCCCTGGCAGCAATCTTCAGAAAGGGTCTCTCTGAAGCCCTTAAGGATGTCATGGTGGGGTTTCCCATGCCTGCTGGTCTGAATGAGTCTATGTCCTTGGCCATTCAGATCGATCGACGCTTGCGTGAGCGTAAAGCTGTGCACCATTTGGCGGTACTATCTGAGCATGGGCCTGAGCCTATGCAATGTGATAGGACTTTGACCAGAGCTGAACGGCAAGAACACAGACGTCGGAATGGGCTGTGTTTCTACTGTGGTGAATCCACTCATGCTATCTCCGATTGTCATAAGCGCACTAAGCGGTTCGCTAGGTTTGCCACCATTGGTACGGTACAGTCTAAATTTCTATTGTCTGTTACTCTGATTTGCTCTTTGTCATCCTATTCTGTTATGGCATTTGTGGATTCAGGCACTGCCCTGAATTTGATGGACTTGGAGTATGCTAGGCGCTGTGGTTTTTTCTTGGAGCCCTTGCAGCATCCTATTCCATTGAGAGGAATTGATGCTACGCCCAGGGCCGTATTTAGAGTTTCTGCTGCCCTAGGCACTTTTAATGCTGCCTCCCCCTCTGGTGAGTATGACACTATCGGCAGTGACTTTGGGAAGAATCGCTGATGTGAAAGTTGCTGTTTGCAGCAGATCAGGCAGTTTTTCTGCATCTGCCACGTAATGGATCACTTACGGCAACACTGCGTTTGGTTTCATTCATTCCCTATGGGATTTGCGGTACTTGATGTGATCTGGGAAATGCGGTGCCATACCTCCCAACTTTTGAAGGGAAAAAGGTCTAAAGGTTGCGGCGCAATTTTAGGCCACGCTCTGACCACACCCATTTCACAACTAATCACACCCATATCCAAGTCCCAACCACACCCATTTAGCACTGCTGATCACACTGTTTCATATACATTAAAACAAAAACAAAAATATGGCCACGCAGTGCTTCATACTGTACAATGGCTATGCAGTGCTCCACATACTGTATAATGGCCCTACATGATGTTCCATACTGTATAATGGCCACACAGTGCTCCATACTGTATAATGGCCACGTCTGTCCTGTGTCCTTGTATGTACCACATTGAGAATGGAGAAAAGAAAGAAGACCAAAGAACTGTCTGAGGACTTGAGAAACCAAATTGTGAGGAAGCATGAGCAATCTCAAAGCTACAAGTCCATCTCCAGAGACCTGAATGTTCCTGTGTCTACCGTGCGCAGTGTCACCAAGAAGTGTAAAGCCCATGGCACTGTGGCTAACCTCCCTAGATGTGGATGGAAAAGAAAAATTGACAAGAGATTTCAACGCAAGATTGTGCGGATGTTGGATAAAGAACCTCGACTAACATCCAAACAAGTTCAAGCTGCCCTGCAGTCCGAGGGTACAACAGTGTCAACCCGTACTATCCGTCGGCGTCTGAATGAAAAGGGACTGTATGGTAGGAGACCCAGGAAGACCCCACTTCTTACCCCAAGACATAAAAAAGCCAGGCTGGAGTTTGCCAAAACTTACCTAAAAAAGCCTAAAACGTTTTGGAAGAATGTTCTCTGGTCAGATGAGACAAAAGTAGAGCTTTTTGGGCAAAGGCATCAACATAGAGTTTACAGGAGAAAAAAAGAGGCATTCAAAGAAAAGAACACGGTCCCTACAGTCAAACATGGCGGAAGTTCCCTGATGTTTTGGGGTTGCTTTGCTGCCTCTGGCACTGGACTGCTTGACCGTGTGCATGGCATTATGAAGTCTGAAGACTACCAACAAATTTTGCAGCAAAATGTAGGGCCCAGTGTGAGAAAGCTGGGTCTCCCTCAAAGGTCATGGGTCTTCCAGCAGGACAATGACCCAAAACACACTTCAAAAAGCACTAGAAAATGGTTTGAGAGAAAGCACTGGAGACTTCTAAGGTGGCCAGCAATGAGTCCAGACCTGAATCCCATAGGACACCTGCGGAGAGATCTAAAAATGGCAGTTTGGAGAAGGCACCCTTCAAATATCAGGGACCTGGAGCAGTTTGCCAAAGAAGAATGGTCTAAAATTCCAGCAGAGCATTGTAAGAAACTCATTGATGGTTACCGGAAGCGGTTGATCACAGTTATTTTGGCTAAAGGTTGTGCAACCAAGTATTAGGCTGAGGGTGCCAATACTTTTGTCTGGCCCATTTTTGGAGTTTTGTGTGAAATGATCAATGTTTTGCTTTTTGCTTCATTCTCTTTTGTGTTTTTTCATTTAAGGCAATTTAAATGAAGATAATAATACCAAAGAATTTGTGTTTGCAATCATTTTCAGGAAGAAACAGTATTATCTGACAGAATTGCAGGGGTGTCAATACTTTTGACCATGACTGTACTGAGCCCGAGTGACGGGTGAGACACCACATGTACTGAGCCCGAGTGACAGGCGAGACACCACATGTATTGAGCTCGGGTGACGGGCGCGACACCCCATGTACTGAGCCCGGGTGACACTGTAATATGTAAGTAACATCAGACTGTATTGTGGGGACCATTCACTTCTATGGGAGGGTGTTAAAGGGAACCTGTCACCCCCAAAATCGTGGGTGAGGTAAGCCCACCGGCATCAGGGGCTTATCTACAGCATTCTGGAATGCTGTAGATAAGCCCCCGATGTAACCTAAAAGATGAGAAAAAGATGTTATATTATACTCACCCAGGGGCCTTCCCGCTGTCGGTCCGGGTCCGGCGCCTCCCATCTTCATCAGATGACGTCCTCTTCTGGTCTTCACACCGCAGCTCCGGCGCAGGCGTACTTTGCCTGCCCTGTTGAGGGCAGAGCAAAGTACAGCATTGTGCAGGCGCCGGGCCTCTCTGACCTTTCCCGGCACCTGCGCAATGCAGTACTTTACTCTGCCCTCAACAGGGCAGGCAAAGTACGCCTGCGCCGGAGCTGCGGCGTGAAGACCAGAAGAGGACGTCATCTGATGAAGATGGGAGGCGCCAGACCCGGACCAACAGCGGGAACGCCCCTGGGTGAGTATAATATAACGTATTTTTCTCATGTTTTAGGATACATCAGGGGCTTATCTACAGCATTCCAGAATGCTGTAGATAAGCCCCTGATGCCGGTGTGCCTACCTCACCCACGATTTTGGGGGTGACAGGTTCCCTTTAAGGAGGAGGAGGAGGTGAGCTGTGACATCTCCTATTGTGACTGTTGGATCTGGTTGCCGGGGTCTACCTTCCTGTGGTTGTTACAAGTATCCTCCGCTCACCTTTCGGGGTGTTGCGCTCCTCGTCCACTTGTCTCAGGAGATTCGGTTGAACGCTCGGTCCGGAGCTGACATCCTGCAATATAATGGAAATGGCGGCTGAAGCTGCAGCACCAGGAGACACCGGAGAACGGCGGGGACAGAGCGCTCTGTAGCCGTGGACACGTGCAGTATAGCACGCGGCTGCCGGTCATGTGACGCCTGCACTCACTTTCACCAGAGGAGCGGCGCTATAGGTCAGAATATCAGAGTAGAAGCCTCGCTGTCTGATCACCGGATATTTCCGCGGGAGGACGGCGCTGATCCGCACGGGTGACACCGGCACAAGCGACTGCGGACGCGGGATCTCCCAGTGTGGACGGGACTCCGCGGAGGATGGGGGTCGTCTGCCGTTATCTGCTCCATCTGCGCCCAACAGAGAAGACAAACATGTCCGATAACTGTACAGGACCGCGACAGCTGCAGAACATCGCCCCTCCCTGCAGAACTTCATCGCCCCCCCTCCCTCCCTGCAGAACTTCATCGCCCCCCCTCCCTCCCTGCAGAACTTCATCGCCCCCCCTCCCTCCCTGCAGAACTTCATCGCCCCCCCTCCCTCCCTGCAGAACTTCATCGCCCCCCCTCCCTCCCTGCAAACCTTCATCGCCCCCCCTCCCTCCCTGCAAACCTTCATCGCCCCCCCTCCCTCCCTGCAGAACTTCATCGCCCCCCCTCCCTCCCTGCAAACCTTCATCGCCCCCCCTCCCTCCCTGCAGAACTTCATCGCCCCCCCTCCCTCCCTGCAGAACTTCATCGCCCCCCCTCCCTCCCTGCAGAACTTCATCGCCCCCCCTCCCTCCCTGCAGAACTTCATCGCCCCCCCTCCCTCCCTGCAAAACTTCATCGCCCCCCTCCCTCCCTGCAGAACTTCATCGCCCCCTCCCTCCCTGCAGAACTTCATCGCCCCCCCTCCCTCCCTGCAGAACTTCATCGCCCCCCCTCCCTCCCTGCAGAACTTCATCGCCCCCCCTCCCTCCCTGCAGAACTTCATCGCCCCCCCTCCCTCCCTGCAAACCTTCATCGCCCCCCCTCCCTCCCTGCAGAACTTCATCGCCCCCCCTCCCTCCCTGCAGAACTTCATCGCCCCCCCTCCCTCCCTGCAAACCTTCATCGCCCCCCCTCCCTCCCTGCAGAACTTCATCGCCCCCCCTCCCTCCCTGCAGAATTTCATCGCCCCCCCTCCCTCCCTGCAGAACTTCATCGCCCCCCCTCCCTCCCTGCAGAACTTCATCGCCCCCCCTCCCTCCCTGCAGAACTTCATCGCCCCCCCTCCCTCCCTGCAGAACTTCATCGCCCCCCCTCCCTCCCTGCAGAACTTCATCGCCCCCCCTCCCTCCCTGCAGAACTTCATCGCCCCCTCCCTCCCTGCAGAACTTCATCGCCCCCCCTCCCTCCCTGCAGAACTTCATCGCCCCCCCTCCCTCCCTGCAGAACTTCATCGCCCCCCCTCCCTCCCTGCAGAACTTCATCGCCCCCCCCTCCCTCCCTGCAGAACTTCATCGCCCCCCCCTCCCTCCCTGCAGAACTTCATCGCCCCCCCTCCCTCCCTGCAGAACTTCATCGCCCACCCTCCCTCCCTGCAGAACTTCATCGCCCCCCCTCCCTCCCTGCAGAACTTCATCGCCCCCCCTCCCTCCCTGCAGAACTTCATCGCCCCCCCTCCCTCCCTGCAGAACTTCATCGCCCCCCCTCCCTCCCTGCAGAACTTCATCGCCCCCCCTCCCTCCCTGCAGAACTTCATCGCCCCCCCTCCCTCCCTGCAGAACTTCATCGCCCCCCCTCCCTCCCTGCAGAACTTCATCGCCCCCCCTCCCTCCCTGCAGAACTTCATCGCCCCCCCTCCCTCCCTGCAGAACTTCATCGCCCCCCCTCCCTCCCTGCAGAACTTCATCGCCCACCCCTCCCTCCCTGCAGAACTTCATCGCCCCCCCTCCCTCCCTGCAGAACTTCATCGCCCCCCCTCCCTCCCTGCAGAACTTCATCGCCCCCCCTCCCTCCCTGCAGAACTTCATCGCCCCCCCTCCCTCCCTGCAGAACTTCATCGCCCCCCCCTCCCTCCCTGCAGAACTTCATCGCCCCCCTCTCCCTCCCTGCAGAACTTCATCGCCCCCCCCTCCCTCCCTGCAGAACTTCATCGCCCCCCCCTCCCTCCCTGCAGAACTTCATCGCCCCCCCTCCCTCCCTGCAGAACTTCATCGCCCCCCCCTCCCTCCCTGCAGAACTTCATCGCCCCCCCTCCCTCCCTGCAGAACTTCATCGCCCCCCCCTCCCTCCCTGCAGAACTTCATCGCCCCCCCCTCCCTCCCTGCAGAACTTCATCGCCCCCCCTCCCTCCCTGCAGAACTTCATCGCCCCACCTCCCTCCCTGCAGAACTTCATCGCCCCCCCTCCCTCCCTGCAGAACTTCATCGCCCCCCCTCCCTCCCTGCAGAACTTCATCGCCCCCCCTCCCTCCCTGCAGAACTTCATCGCCCCCCCCCCTCCCTGCAGAACTTCATCGCCCCCCGTCCGTCCTCATACTCACCTGTCAGCTCAGCTGCCTGTCCCACACACCATGCGCGCCGCAGCCGCCGACATCCCTCTGGCGCTCTGTCCCGCCGCAGCGCCTTCTTCCTGAGTGAGCGGTCATGTGATACTGCTCAATAAGGTCATGAATATGCGCATAATCATGACCTTAATGACCGGTACCATGTGACCGCTCACTCAGGACGCGCTACAGACGGTGAGAACAGGCATCGCTGGAGGCTGGAGCAAGTGAGTAACGTCTTCAAGGAGGGTGGGTGGGATGCGGAGGTGGGGGGCGCGGGGAGGCGGGTGGGGGGCGCGGGGAGGCGGGCGGGGGGCGGGGTTTTGCATCGGTCGCGTTTGTGACTAAAAAAAAAAAAATCCTTGCCCAGGTGCCGCCCCCCTGCAATGTCGCCGCCTTAGGCACGTGCCCTTGAGTGCCTAGTGGCAAACACGGCCCTGGCTACGCCTTTGGCCAAGAATAAGCCTCAGTATTGGACCCAATTGACCATGTGCATGGCTCCTGCACATCAGGAGGATATCCGCTTTCTGGTGTTGCATAATCTGCATGATGTGGTCGTTTTGGGGTTGCCATGGCTACAGGTTCATAATCCAGTATTGGACTGGAAATCTATGTCTGTGTCCAGCTGGGGTTGCCAGGGGGTACATGGTGATGTTCCATTTTTGTCTATTTCGTCTTCCACTCCTTCTGAAGTTCCAGAGTTTTTGTCGGATTATCGGGATGTATTTGATGAGCCCAAAGCCAGTGCCCTACCTCCTCATAGGGATTGCGATTGTGCAATTAATTTGATTCCTGGTAGTAAGTTTCCTAAGGGCCGATTGTTCAATTTATCTGTGCCAGAACACGCCGCTATGCGGAGTTATATAAAGGAATCCTTGGAGAAAGGCCATATTCGCCCGTCGTCATCACCGTTAGGAGCAGGGTTCTTTTTTGTGGCCAAGAAGGATGGTTCTTTGAGACCTTGTATTGATTACCGCCTTCTTAATAAAATTACAGTCAAATTTCAGTATCCTTTGCCGTTGCTGTCTGATTTGTTTGCTCGTATTAAAGGGGCTAGTTGGTTCACCAAGATAGATCTTCGAGGGGCGTATAATCTTGTGCGTATTAAACAAGGCGATGAATGGAAAACAGCATTAAATACGCCCGAGGGCCATTTTGAGTACCTGGTTATGCCATTCGGGCTTTCCAATGCTCCATCAGTATTTCAGTCCTTTATGCATGACATCTTCCGAGAGTACCTGGATAAATTCCTGATTGTGTATTTTAATGATATTTTGGTCTTTTCGGATGATTGGGAGTCTCATGTGAAGCAGGTCAGAATGGTGTTCCAGGTCCTTCGTGCGAATTCCTTGTTTGTGAAGGGGTCAAAGTGTCTCTTTGGAGTTCAGAAGGTTTCATTTTTGGGGTTCATTTTTTCCCCTTCTACTATCGAGATGGACCCTGTTAAAGTCCAGGCCATTTACGATTGGACTCAGCCGACATCTGTGAAGAGCCTGCAAAAGTTCCTGGACTTTGCTAATTTTTATCGGCGCTTCATCGCTAATTTTTCTACTGTTGCTAAACCGTTGACTGATTTGACCAAGAAGGGTGCTGATGTGGTCAATTGGTCTTCTGCGGCTGTAGAGGCTTTTCAGGAGTTGAAGCGTCGTTTTTCTTCTGCCCCTGTGTTGTGCCAGCCAGATGTTTCGCTTCCGTTACAGGTTGAGGTTGATGCTTCTGAGATTGGAGCAGGGGCTGTTTTGTTGCAAAGAAGTTCTGATGGCTCGGTGATGAAGCCATGTGCTTTCTTTTCTAGAAAGTTTTCGCCTGCTGAGCGTAACTATGATGTTGGTAATCGTGAATTGTTGGCCATGAAGTGGGCATTCGAGGAGTGGCGTCATTGGCTGGAAGGAGCCAAGCATCGCGTGCTGGTCTTGACAGATCACAATAATTTGACTTATCTTGAGTCTGCCAAACGGTTGAATCCGAGACAGGCTTGATGGTCGTTATTTTTCTCCCGTTTTGATTTTGTGGTTTCGTACCTTCCGGGCTCTAAGAATGTGAAGGCTGATGCCCTGTCAAGGAGTTTTGTGCCTGACTCTCCGGGTGTTCCTGAGCCGGCGGGTATTCTCAAAGAGGGGGTAATTTTGTCTGCCATCTCCCCTGATTTGCGGCGGGTGCTGCAAAAATTTCAGGCTGATAGACCTGACCGTTGCCCAGCAGAGAAACTGTTTGTCCCTGATAGATGGACTAGTAGAGTTATCTCTGAGATTCATTGTTCAGTGTTGGCTGGGCATCCTGGAATCTTTGGTACCAGAGATTTGGTGGCTAGATCCTTCTGGTGGCCGTCTTTGTCGCGGGATGTGCGTTCTTTTGTGCAGTCCTGTGGGACTTGTGCTCGGGCTAAGCCCTGCTGTTCTCGTGCCAGTGGGTTGCTTTTGCCCTTGCCGGTCCCGAAGAGGCCCTGGACGCATATTTCTATGGATTTTATTTCGGATCTCCCCGTCTCTCAAAAGATGTCGGTCATTTGGGTGGTTTGTGATCGCTTTTCTAAGATGGTCCATTTGGTACCTTTGTCTAAATTGCCTTCCTCCTCTGATTTGGTGCCATTTTTTTTCCAGCATGTGGTTCGTTTACATGGTATCCCGGAGAACATCGTTTCTGACAGAGGTTCCCAGTTTGTTTCAAGGTTTTGGCGATCCTTTTGTGCTAGGATGGGCATTGATTTGTCTTTTTCCTCGGCTTTCCATCCTCAGACAAATGGCCAAACCGAACGAACTAATCAAACTTTGGAAACATATCTGAGATGCTTTGTTTCTGCTGATCAGGATGATTGGGTGTCCTTTTTGCCGTTGGCTGAGTTCGCCCTTAATAATCGGGTCAGCTCGGCTACTTTGGTTTCGCCGTTTTTCTGCAATTCTGGTTTCCATCCTCGTTTCTCTTCAGGGCAGGTTGAGTCTTCAGACTGTCCTGGTGTAGATACTGTGGTGGATAGGTTGCAGCAGATTTGGACTCATGTAGTGGACAATTTGACATTGTCCCAGGAGAAGGCTCAACGATTCGCTAACCGCCGGCGCTGTGTGGGTCCCCGACTTCGTGTTGGGGATTTGGTTTGGTTGTCGTCTCGTTATGTTCCTATGAAGGTTTCCTCTCCTAAGTTTAAGCCTCGTTTCATTGGTCCGTATAAGATTTCTGAGGTTATCAATCCTGTGTCATTTCGTTTGGCCCTTCCTGCTTCTTTTGCCATCCATAATGTGTTCCATAGGTCGTTATTGCGGAGATATGTGGCGCCTGTGGTTCCATCCGTTGATCCTCCTGCCCCGGTGTTAGTTGAGGGGGAGTTGGAGTATGTGGTGGAGAAGATTTTGGATTCTCGTGTTTCGAGACGGAAACTCCAGTACCTGGTCAAGTGGAAGGGTTATGGTCAGGAAGATAATTCCTGGGTTTTTGCCTCTGATGTTCATGCTGCCGATCTGGTTCGTGCCTTTCATTTGGCTCATCCTGGTCGGCCTGGGGGCTCTGGTGAGGGTTCGGTGACCCCTCCTCAAGGGGGGGATACTGTTGTGAATTCTGTTGTCGGGCTCCCTCCTGTGGTCATGAATGGTACTTCGGCTGGTTCTGTCCATGGACTTCCTCTGGTGGGTGTTTCTGAGTTTCCTTTCACAGGTGACGAGGTTAATTCGTTAGCTGCTGCTCTATTTAACTCCACTTAGATCTTTGCTCCAGGCCACCTGTCAATGTTCCAGTATTGGTCTAGTTCACTCCTGGATCGTTCTTGTGACCTGTCTTCCCATCAGAAGCTAAGTTCCAGCTTGTATTTCTTTGGTTTGCTATTTTTCTGTCCAGCTTGCTATTTAATTTGTTGTCTTGCTTGCTGGAAGCTCTGGGACGCAGAGGGAGCGCCTCCGCACCGTGAGTCAGTGCGGAGGGTCTTTTTGCGCCCTCTGCGTGGTCTTTTTGTAGGTTTTTGTGCTGACCGCAAAGTAACCTTTCCTATCCTCGGTCTGTTCAGTAAGTCGGGCCTCACTTTGCTTAATCTATTTCATCTCTGTGTTTGTATTTTCATCTTTACTCACAGTCATTATATGTGGGGGGCTGCCTTTTCCTTTGTGGAATTTCTCTGAGGCAAGGTAGGCTTTATTTTTCTGTCTTCAGGGCTAGCTAGTTTCTTAGGCTGTGCCGAGTTGCATAGGGAGCGTTAGGCGCAATCCACGGCTATTTCTACTGTGGTTGATAGGTTTAGGGATTGCGGTCAGCAGAGTTCCCACGTCCCAGAGCTCGTCCTTTATTATCAGTGACTATCATGTCATTCCGTGTGCTCTTAACCACCAGGTCCATTATTGTCCTGACCACCAGGTCATAACAGGGCACTGCACTGTCGTGTTCCATTATGGCTGCTATCAAATCCACTTTTGTTTTGTTGCTGGGATTTACCCTCGCAGAGAAAAAATTACCGCACACTCGATACTGGTCAAATGCAAAAAGGTCTATGCCCATGTTTATTCAACACAAAATTAGTGATTGCCACATTTGGAAAAAGGTAGACAATGAACCCGACGTTTCGACCCTCCCGGGTCTTACTCATGGGGTTACTGGAAGAACAGAGAAAACGTATAAATAACAGTGTATCATATATACAAAAGAAACGGCATTGTTACATATATAATAATTACATCACCAATGGAAAAAAAGGGGGGGGGGGGTTGGGGGGAAAAAAAAGAAACAAAGGAAAATGTACAAAAGCAACACACAATTGACACAAAAAGTAAATACAAAAATCACGACCGTCATATGATCAGGAACGGCGAAGCACAATAGTCACTAGAAACTCATGGTTATAGACTATACGAAATTATATGAAATTTACCTCTAGTCTTTTGAAATCTACGCGTGTGGGTGGCAGTGGTAGAGCAAGCGATCCCTTAAACTTAGGGTATGACCTGTCACAGTGACAAGATGGCAATGTTAATATATATACCGAGACAAAGTGTATAAAGGACCATTGCGTGGTCCACCGTAGAAGAATAAGTACCTGATCCGTGGATCCCTAGTAGTGTATGTGGGACTGAGGTGATAAGTATATGAGAAATAAGGGGCCTAAGAATCCTAATATAAAGGACCACACTGATAGTACAAGAAAGTGATTAGATGGCACACTGGTAAATATAAGTAAATACACGTACGTATAAGGGAAATAGGTCCCATGGAGACACTGGGGAGATATGATGTTGTGTATAGGTAGGATACTAAGTGGCGTAGTGTAGGTATGGAAGCGTATAAATGTATATATGAATACCGCAGTGGTGCCAGGGTACTGCAATGTTATGTGGAGATCTTAATAGGGCAGCCCGTGTAAGTAAAAGGTGATCCTAGACCCAAAAGGACCCACATAAGTATGTAGGTACAAAGAAGATGTATACCTGATAGTGGGGCTAGTAGGGGCTGTTGTCCCAAGTAGAAGGAGGCCTAATATAGGAAGGGCCGCCTTGTGGCCAGTGGGCCTGCAATTGAAGTGGAGAAAGGAGAATGGTAGTTTAGTGGCTGTGATCTGAAACAGACCGGCAGGGTAGGGGGAGGTGGCGCCGAAAAAGTACCTGAGAGTCGTGCTGTGTGGGTTCCTATATGCAGTTAGCAGCGCATCCCGCGCCTTGCTATATGTTCCAGGCTGGAGGCTGGAGGAATGTGGATAGGGGAGGAAAACAGCGCCCTGAAGTAGCGCCGGACCGGAAGTACCGGACCGGAAGTGACGCGTAGGGGACCTGCGCATGCGCAAACAGCTATTCATGCAAGTGTGGGCAGAGAGCTGCCCAGGAGTGGGAGTAAATTAGTAATAGTAAGAGCGCTGGGAGGGAAACACAGGGGGAAAGGCAGTGAACCATGATGTAGATAGGGTTGAATGCTGTATATGTGTAAAGTGGGGAGGATGTAAGAAAAACCTAGAGGATATGGTCACTAGTATGTAAGTAGTATAGGGGTGAGAACGGTATTGAAATGAGACCAGTATGACCCAGAATGATGGGAGAATGCTATGGAAACGGGGATTGGACTAGAATGAAATATGCATTAGATGAGCAAAAAGGAAAACCATGGGGAAACAGTGAAAAATAATAACAAAGAGTAAAAAACAATATAAAGAACAAAATAAAAATAAAATAAATAAATAAAAGTGATGGGGTAAAGTAGATGATGATAAAAAATGAAAAAAGGAATAGATATTGAATTTTTGCAAAAAGCTATCACCGAGACTAAGGACAGCATTAGAGCAATAGAGACTCAACTATCCTCGACTTTGGCATCTGCTGATTGGTCCAGCCTCAAAGATAAGACAGACAAGATTCTTGCTGATCATCAAAAATTCTTGGAAGAAAAGAAACGTCAAAAGTTTCAACGAGACAACGACGATTATACCCACAACAGGGTGTATAGATGGAACGACTCTGCAGGCAGCACCCCTTGGCGCCGTCCATATCAACGCAAAACAGGCTCCTTCAGCACAGAGAGCGATTCGTCCACAGGCTCCAGCAGACCTCATTTTTTATCAAAAGGCCGCAGGGGAGGTTACCAGCGTACCGACCAACAAGAAGATCGAGGAAAAATGACAACTCGGTCACAGGTAAGGCATCTAACCTAGTTATTAATATTTCAGGCTATACGCTCTCCCCTGCAGAACTCGATGTTTTGCAAAAGGGACTGTCATTCTGTCCCACTCCTATCTGGGACAATTTCCAGCTGGAGCGAGACCTACAAAGACTATATCGTCTAGTGAGATTGAAAACTCACTTCGGGACATTGACGGGAAACTCCGAAAACAGAGTGTCTCCCAACGGGGACGTCTCTATTGCGGAGATCCCTCTGGCATCATTGGGACTGAGGAACCCTAGTTCCTTTAACCCACCACATACGTTCCACGCCGTTGAAACATTTATCTCTTTTGTCGAAAAGGATGTTAAGGATCTGTCTAACCAACAACGTTTGGGTTTCTTCCCCACTTGTGCTAATCTGACACCATCAGAGAAACAAGCACTCACCTCCCTATGCAATAACAAAACCATTGTCATTAAACCGGCGGACAAAGGTGGGCAATAGTGGTACTGGATCGCACACTATACTCCACGGAGGTATTACGCCAACTCTCAGACACCAACACGTATATGGTGGTACCAAGGGACCCCTTGTTCGATATCCGGAAAAAAATTGAACATGTCATCAAAACATATAGTGACAATGGTACGATTGATCAGCAGACAGCAAAATTTCTTACTAACCCTCACCCGACTACCCCTGTATTCTATATACTACCAAAAATTCACAAGTCCTTAACAAATCCTCCCGGTCGTCCCATAGTGGCATCCACCAACTCGATTCTGTCACCTCTATCAGTTTTTTTAGAGAAAATCCTGACACCCCTGACTAAGCATAACAAGTCTTTTGTACTAGACACAGGTCACTTCCTCAGCGTGCTAAGACAGTATGGCAATGCACCCCCTGACAGTCTCCTGGTTACTATGGACGTGAACAGCCTATACACCTCTATCACTCATGAGAAAGGCATTGCGGCCTCAAAACTACTTCTGGAGAGTTCAGGTAAATCCGCTACATATATACAACTTTGCGTAGACCTTTTGAGATTAGTCCTTTACGAAAATTACTTCCTCTATGAGGATACTTACTACGTACAGTGCCAGGGGACCGCAATGGGCTCTAACGTAGCACCGGCGTACCCTAATGCGTACATGAATTCATTCGAGGAGAGCTTTGTCTACACTGACGCCAGATACAAGGAACACGTCCACTGCTACTTACGTTATATCGATTACATCTTTTTCATCTGGACAGGTTCCATTGACACACTACAGGCATTCCACCAGACTCTCAACTCCATGTACCCAGAGCTCCAATTCACGATACACTCTGATCCCACTCAAATCTCCTTTTTGGACACTCATCCGGAAGGATGATCAGGGCAACCTGTCAACGGATCTCTTTAGCAAACCAACAGACTGTAACAGCCTCCTATATTATTCTAGCAGCCATCCAAAAGCCACACGCAACAGCCTTCCTCGCTCGCAATTCACCAGAGTAGCCAGAATTGTTTCTAACCCAGATATACTTCCGACACGTCTAGAGGACATGTCCCAGAAATTCCGAGAGAGACAATACCCACAACGCCTATTGGACTGAGAGAAAACGCGGGTCCTTCAACCACCATCCACAACCTTGCGCAACTCCAATGAAAATAGGGTCCCATTTGTCCACACATTTCACCCCTTTATGCCTAAAATTGAGGGAGTGATCAACAAACATTGGCCCCTCCTGAGAAAGGCCTACCCTAACATTACGAGATTTTCTGCACCGCCTCTCATGTGCAACAGGAGAGCCCCTAACATCAGGGACAAATTAGTTCGGGCAGACATAGGCAGTCAACGCCCTACCACAAGTCAAACCACATTGGCCCCACATCGCTCAGGGACATTTCCGTGTCTCAATTGCGCTTCCTGTTCGAATGTGATCAAATCGGACAGTGTAACACACCCTAGGACGGGTAAAACATATCCGATCCGTGGCTACCACACATGCAATTCCAACTTCGTGGTCTACGTAATAAAATGCCCATGTGGCCTTTTATACGTAGGCGAGACCACCCAGCACGTGAAAGATCGCATATCGAGCCACAAGTCTACTATTCGTTGTGGTAAAACGTGGCTACCCATCCCGGAGCACTTTATCAAACACAGGCACACGGTTGCGCAGCTTAAATATCAAGTCATCGAACACGTCCCTAGACCCAGGAGAGGGGGGAACCACATTAGACAACTTAAAATGAGGGAGGCATTCTGGATCCACAAATTGGAGACCCTAAGCCCCAAGGGTCTCAACAGGGATATCGATTGGCTACTATAAGACTTCACTAACCTTTATATTCTTTTACCTTCCAGACGCGTTGAGTCCTCCTCTCACTAGGTGAGTTTTTCATTTTACCATCCGTAGGTTACCCTTCGTTTTTTCATTTTTTTCATCCTTTTCATTTCTTTCATTTTTTTATTTATTTTATTTTTTGCATTTTTCATATTTATATTCTCTCATTTTTTTCATTTTTTTCATTTTTTTCATTTCTTTCATTTCTTTCATTTTTTTTTTTTTTTTTTTTTCATTTTTTCATTTTTTTCATTTTTTTCATTTTTTCATTTTTTTCATTTTTTTCATTTCTTTCATTTTTTTTCATTTTTCCCCCTTTTTTAATTTTTTTCATTTCTTTCATTTTTTCATTCCTTTTGCATGGTTTTATTTCCTTTTTTTCGTCAATTTTATCCATTTATCTATTCCTTTTTTCATTTTTTTATCATCATCTACTTTACCCCATCACTTTTATTTATTTATTTTATTTTTATTTTGTTCTTTATATTGTTTTTTACTCTTTGTTATTATTTTTCACTGTTTCCCCATGGTTTTCCTTTTTGCTCATCTAATTCTAGTCCAATCCCCGTTTCCATAGCATTCTCCCATCATTCTGGGTCATACTGGTCTCATTTCAATACCGTTCTCACCCCTATACTACTTACATACTAGTGACCATATCCTCTAGGTTTTTCTTACATCCTCCCCACTTTACACATATACAGCATTCAACCCTATCTACATCATGGTTCACTGCCTTTCCCCCTGTGTTTCCCTCCCAGCGCTCTTACTATTACTAATTTACTCCCACTCCTGGGCAGCTCTCTGCCCACACTTGCATGAATAGCTGTTTGCGCATGCGCAGGTCCCCTACGCGTCACTTCCGGTCCGGTACTTCCGGTCCGGCGCTACTTCAGGGCGCTGTTTTCCTCCCCTATCCACATTCCTCCAGCCTCCAGCCTGGAACATATAGCAAGGCGCGGGATGCGCTGCTAACTGCATATAGGAACCCACACAGCACGACTCTCAGGTACTTTTTCGGCGCCACCTCCCCCTACCCTGCCGGTCTGTTTCAGATCACAGCCACTAAACTACCATTCTCCTTTCTCCACTTCAATTGCAGGCCCACTGGCCACAAGGCGGCCCTTCCTATATTAGGCCTCCTTCTACTTGGGACAACAGCCCCTACTGGCCCCACTATCAGGTATACATCTTCTTTGTACCTACATACTTATGTGGGTCCTTTTGGGTCTAGGATCACCTTTTACTTACACGGGCTGCCCTATTAAGATCTCCACATAACATTGCAGTACCCTGGCACCACTGCGGTATTCATATATACATTTATACGCTTCCATACCTACACTACGCCACTTAGTATCCTACCTATACACAACATCATATCTCCCCAGTGTCTCCATGGGACCTATTTCCCTTATACGTACGTGTATTTACTTATATTTACCAGTGTGCCATCTAATCACTTTCTTGTACTATCAGTGTGGTCCTTTATATTAGGATTCTTAGGCCCCTTATTTCTCATATACTTATCACCTCAGTCCCACATACACTACTAGGGATCCACGGATCAGGTACTTATTCTTCTACGGTGGACCACGCAATGGTCCTTTATACACTTTGTCTCGGTATATATATTAACATTGCCATCTTGTCACTGTGACAGGTCATACCCTAAGTTTAAGGGATCGCTTGCTCTACCACTGCCACCCACACGCGTAGATTTCAAAAGACTAGAGGTAAATTTCATATAATTTCGTATAGTCTATAACCATGAGTTTCTAGTGACTATTGTGCTTCGCCGTTCCTGATCATATGACGGTCGTGATTTTTGTATTTACTTTTTGTGTCAATTGTGTGTTGCTTTTGTACATTTTCCTTTGTTTCTTTTTTTTCCCCCCAACCCCCCCCCCCTTTTTTTCCATTGGTGATGTAATTATTATATATGTAACAATGCCGTTTCTTTTGTATATATGATACACTGTTGTTTATACGTTTTCTCTGTTCTTCCAGTAACCCCATGAGTAAGACCCGGGAGGGTCGAAACGTCGGGTTCATTGTCTACCTTTTTCCAAATGTGGCAATCACTAATTTTGTGTTGAATAAACATGGGCATAGACCTTTTTTGCATTTGACCAGTATCGAGTGTGCGGTAATTTTTTCTCTGTGATTGACTTGACCTTACGGTCAGTTTACCAGCACCTCATTGTCCTTGACCTGAGTGCACACCATTCCTCTACTTATGGGATTTACCCTCGGGCTTCCATTCATTCCTTTCCTCCTATAGAAGGGATATCACATCCCGCTGTCTGCCACCAGTGTAACGGGGTCTACCAAGCTGGGGTACCTCTTTCAGTACCACCCCGTGTTTCAGGAGGTACACTCTGCTTTTGCTAGATTCTGAATGAAGGACACTGGCAGGAATTTCTTGATTACATGAGAGCATATAAAAGCTGACTGCTTCTCCACGTATTTCCAGTCTAAGAACATCCTTTATTTACAGCACACAGAATATATAACACAGATACACAGGGCCGGCCAATAGGAAAACAGCAGGCCAGACATACATTACAATAGCCGCAGGGGGCCGGAGCCTGCCGCTGTGGGAATTACAAAGGTGGGGGAGGTCAGAAAGAGAATATCTTGTCCAGGGGCGCAGCCTGTGGACTGATGCATTTCACATGGAAACTATTATACATACATATACTGCATAACATTCTTGGTGCTGGGGGGTTCTGTAACAGGGCCCATTCTGTTTGGAGCATTATATAGGGCCCATTATATATGGAGAAATATATGAGGCCCATTATATACTATATTGAGCACTATATGGGGCCCATCATATACTGTATGGAGTAATAAATGGGTTCATTATGTATGGAACATTATATGGTGCCCATTATGTATGGAGCAATATATTGGGCCCATCATATACTGTATTGAGCATTATGTGGGGCCCATTATGTATGGAGCATTATATAGGGCCCATCATTTACTGTATGGAGTGTTATATGAGGCCCATTATGTATGGAGCAATATATGGGACTCATTATACTCTATGGAGCATTATATGGGATCCATTATTCTGTATGAAACAATATATGGGGCTCATCATTTTTTATGGAGCACTATGTGGTGCCCATAATACTGTATGGAGCAATATATGGGGCTCATTATATATAGTGCTTTCTTATGGAGCACTATGTGGTGTCCATAATACTGCATGGAGCAATATATGGGGCTCATTATTCTGTATGGAATGCTATGTGGTGCCCATAATACTGTATGGAGGACTATACTGTACGGTTTCTGAGCTATTGTACAATTTACAATAGATATCACTCATGTAATGTAAGAAGTAACCTAAATCTTTGGCATTGTACTATACCTATATTTCTCTGCCATATCCGAGCATCATGAATCGTGGTATGTATCAAAGGGGCCCACTGAGACTCTTTCGCCCTGGGCCCATGAAAACCTGGAGCCGGTCCTGAGCCTGGTGCACAGTCCACTTCCAGCCTGCTGTATACTGCCTGTAAATATGAGGAGAACATCAAATAAGAGACGCAGTTGTGGTGCTGCTGCTAGTGTTGGTGTAGCTGCTGCTGTGAGAGGTCGTGGTCATAGCCGTGCCCAAGTGACAAAACACCTTCCTCTGGTGCACGCAGGTGCCATGACATTCAGCATCTTTTTGTAGGCCCGACTAATGCTGGCAAAATGGTGAAGCCTCATTCTTCCATCTCACCCATTGCAAAACTGTCTGAGCAACAAGTCATGAACAGTCTCCTCTGCTGTTTGATGGCTCTGCTGACTGGGGTTTCATGACCCATTCACCTGGACCTGACCCACAAGTGGAAGGGCTTGAGTGCACAGTTGGCCAACCACTTGTTATGTCGCAAGATGAGTACATGGGAGGGCCAGTGAACACAGTCAGCGGACCACTGCAGCACTTCTCTGAGAATGAGGAAAAACAGGTCATAACTCCTGTATCTTTCTGTAGTGTGCCGACTGGCAAGGAGGGCAGGTGTGTGGGATGGATGGAAGATGATGTGGGGGATAATGAGGTCCTAGACCCTACATGAAGCGAAGCCCATCATAGTGACATGTTCAGTTTAGAAGGTGGTCAGTGTTGCCCCAGCAGCACAGCAAAAGAGGGAGCTGGGCTGAAAAGTACAGCATACAGGTCCTAGCCAGTACATCGGCTGCTACTGCTCACTGTGCCAAAGAAGCGAGCACACCCAACCCTGATAAAAGGAGCTCCCTGGCTTTGGATTTATTTAAACAATGTCCAGACAACAAACAACAGTGGGGTTTGCAAGCTGTGTCGTCAGAACCTGAAGCGAGGCGTAAATCTTTTGAAACTGAGCACCACCTGCATGAGGAGGCATCTGAAATCTAAGAACAAGTTGCAGTGAAATACACATCTTAAAAAGCATAACAGATATGAGCCTCCTCCTGCTTCCTCTTCTGCCTCTTTCCCCCTCTCACGATCAACAGGGCCACCTGCCTTCCAGAAAAGAGAGGATGACACAGCATCGCCACCACCAGTGTCACCGACCATATCCACACCGTCCCATGGAAGTGTAGAGCCAATATCCATGGTCATATCCATGACCCCTTCCTAGTCTGAGAATATCAGCTCCTAGCTGTCCGCTTTAGCTTGGCTGGTTGTCAAAAATGAGGGGGACCACATGCTATTTTTTTTATTTATTTATTTAATTAATTGAAAAAAGCGGCATGAGGACCCCTGTAATTTTGATAACAAGTGCAGGTAAAGCTGATTCTTATGACTGGCGATAACATTTTTACTGCTGGTGGTCACAGCTTCTGGTTTCAAAGCTTCTGTGTGACAGTGTGGGAACTGCAGCGCTATGACCAGCAATAAGATGACAGTGTGGGAAAGCTGGCTGTTCGGCCCCTGATTCATTGAATGGGATCCGGATTCAGGTTCGAGTTCGGGTATCGTTCTTGAACCTGAACCAAACTTTTTTTTAATGTTCGTCTGAACCCGACAGACCTGAACATCCAAGTGTCCAGCCATCACTACTTATGACCCTTGACACAGTGATGGTTTGGAATCACTCCCTGATGACTACCTTGTGAGGTACGTACATTATATAGGTAATATTTCCTGATCAAAATTTTGACCACTTGGACAAGTGCAGAAAGTAACAACCTAAACTGACCTACAATAAATTACTGCAGCAGTCTGCTTACCCTGCAGTCTCTTGGGTGAATGCAGTGTGGCCTGAGACCATAAAAACGACAGGGGATGGTAATGCTGTGCTGGTGCTTGAGATACTGAAAGCAACTGAGGCCTTTGATGCTGAGCTGTACAATAACCTAAAAACAGTATGTCTTAGGACTGTGTCCATGGCCAGCAGCAGCTTCTGGCTATATTGATCATCAAATTCTGTTGTACACAGCCTGTTATAACAGGCTATAGAAAATAAATAAATATAAGAAATGTCATTATTAGGAAATTCCTAAATTTGGAGGAAAAAAGACACTGAACAATGTGAGTATATCAAAGCCAATGCCTTTATTTTCTATTTTCTGTCTCTAAATGTCCTAATTTCTGCCATTTCTTTCTTTCTGCATGCATCAGAATGTCATCTTCTTCTGATGAGGAGCAACGTCATGGGCCTTCTAAAGCAGAACATGTCAGTGAAGTGAGTACTCAACTCCTCAGATTGGTAAGTATTCATTGTCACATCTTCACATGTGACATTTTTTTTTCCTTTTTGTAGAGCACTTCTTCCACTGCGACAGAGGGTGAACAGGAGCAAGCGGGGTCACGGTCGGGTGGCAAGGCGGCATCATGTAAGTATACCTGGCTGACTGTTTACTGTATCCTCACTTTAGTATTCTTGAATCTTCCTTTCTTTACTTTCCTCTTTCTTTGCATTTTTCTTCTGGACTCCTTTTTTATCTTGACTTTCCTTATTCATGCCATTTCTCAGCCTCTGTTTTCTTTCTTTTCCTTATGTTAATGTATACAACATTAATGTCTTCATTTATGTTTTAGGTTCCAGAACGGGATGAGGACCTCATTAACAATGATATCCTCATCTTCCTGGTCCATGAGCGAGTCCCGTTGTGGGACACCCTGGCTCCACAGCACTCAGACAACATGACGATCCGACGGCTATGGAATGAGGTGGCCAAAGCGATGTGGGATGGCTGGGACAATGCCCCAACTCGGGTTCGAAATGCATTTTGTAAGTATTGCAATGCAGTGTGCAGTAGCAGAGACCTTGGCCGTGCTCACACAACTGTTTGTGATGACACAAACTGTCAGGAGTTTCTGTCATCACACACAGTTGTGTGAGCATGGCCAAAAATCCATTGTCTAACCATTATTTTTTGGTTTTCACCAGTGCTCAAAGTCAAAACACATTGGCGTTTGATGAAGGACCGCATCAACAAGGACCTGCGTCAAGAGAGCCGTGTTCCCAGTGGTTGTGGAGCAAGGATCCGAAAGTATAAATATCATCGCATTCTGGCATTTTTAAGACCGGTCCTTGCCCAGAGAGCGTAAGTATTTTTCCTTTGTATTAGGTTGTGTTGTATTGCCATAATCTGTACGTTTCTATTGAACAGGAGTTGGCTTTTTTTAGTGTTTGGTATTAATTTTTTTCCTTTGTTCACAGCACATGGAGCAGCACTGTTGACCCAGGTTCTGTAGTGGTCCTTCATCAGACAGCCCCGGACCCGTCCCAGCCATCCTGCAGCGCTGCAGCAAGTGGGCCTGCCATACTAACTGGATACCAGGAAGCTGGTCCATCAGGTGTTCCCTTTCCCAGTCCTCTGCCTCTGCCCCTTTTTTTTGGGCTCCTCCCAGCAGCGGCAGAGAGCATCGGACAGGTCACTCATGCCCGAGTTTTTGCACTTGAGCTCGGTTTTTCACAATGGACTCAAGGCTTTGGGTGACCAACTGGATACTGCCATTACCCATATGAATACACGTATCCAGGAGGTCACCAAAAGCCTTTACCAAGTAAAAGACGAACTCCAGAGGCCAGCACATCATTTTTTTAACCAAATTGAACAGGGCATGTTGGAACACCTTACTCCTGATCTCCAGCTTAGTGTCATGCAGGCCTGCAATGCTGCTTACGTGCAGGCTATGCAGCAGAGTCGGTATTTTCAGCAGACAGTGGCGGCATATCTACCTGTGCCTACACTGTCACGATTGACCTCAATGCTGACGTCTGCTGCATACTACTGCATGGCCACCTCCATTCCTAGAACTGCCGGACACCACTACAGCACCACCACCATGCCGAGTGCTGTAGGATTGCCCACCGCCACCACCATGACAACTGCTGCTCCTGCTTGGACCTCCTCCACTGACATCACGATGCAGCAGCAGGACCCTGGCATTTCCTTCCGCTCCGCCACCACGATGCAGCAGCAGGACCCTGGCATTTCCTTCCGATCCGCCACCACGATGCAGCAGCAGGACCCTGGCATTTCCTTCCACTCCACCACCACGATGTAGCAGCAGGACCCTGGCATGTTCTTCCGATCCGCCACCACGATGCAGCAGCAGGACCCTGGCATTTCCTTCCGATCAGCCACTACGATGCATCAGCAGGACCCTGGCATGGCCTTCCAACCTCCAACCGCAACCATGCAGCAGCAGCAGCGGGACAAAGAGACTGCCACTTCGGCCACTATGACCAGGCCGCAAGAAATGAGCCTGCCGAGGTTCCCCAGACCACAGCGCCGATCCCAAAAAGGGAAAAAAAAACAACGGACTATTTCTATTCCTCCCCCCTCACCTCCCAATGTGTCTGTAATGTCAGGTTTGTCTCACCCTTCCAGTGTGTCTCAGCCCTCTCATGCGTCGAGCCCCATCCCCGATCTGCCAGACCCCAGTAATTTAATTGCCCCTTCTCTTGCCACCCCTGCCTCGCCCACAGTCAGTCAAGCTTCACAGCTACATACCCCCCATTTCCATCACTCTACCCCAAGCAGGCGCAGTTAAATTTCTTTTTTTATTTGTTAAAAAAATTAATATTAATGTTTTTTGCCCCCAAAAAGGTTTGGTTAATTGTGTATTTTGCCGCTGGCAACACACACCGTGCGCCAAATAAAAAACTGCGCCGCACACTTTATTTTTTGCCCACATCATAGCTCCAGTAGTTAGCAAGTACAACACTGCAGTTTTGTGTGTCTTTAGTATAGAGATATGAGGGGGGCCAAAAAATGTATACTTGTATTTTATCCATAATCTCTTCCTTCTGCTTAGTCTGACTGTGACTAGTGTTGCAGACTGAAGAGAAAATGGTGGCAATATAATGCAGAACTATACTCAACAGGTCAGGTGTCCAGATACTCATTAGTTAGGACACCTGACCTGGTGAGTAGAGAACTGCCTTGTATAACCTCCATTTTCTCTTATGTGTACGTAATCTATGTCACACAAAGTGAAGGGACGATGGCAGTCATACAAGCCCTTTATCATGTACAGCACCATGGTATTAATGGTGCTATATAAATTAATAATAATAATAATACAAGGCATATCTATGCTCACCTGGACATGTGTCAGAAATAGTGAATTCATAAGGCTGTTATATGTGCATCATGAATTCATTATTTCTGACACCTGACTTCATGAGTATAGATCTGTTTTGTATAACAGCCATCGTCTCTTCAGTCTGCGTCCAATAGATACTGCAGAACAGAATCAGGACGCAATGACGTCAACAACCTTACCACTAAACCTAAGGCTGCCGTCACACTAGCAGTATTTGGTCAGTATTTTACATCAGTATTTGTGCCAAAACCAGGAGTGGAGCAATTACAGGAAAAGTATAATAGAAACATATGCACCACTTCTGCATTTATCACCCTACTGATGTCAAATACTGCCAGTGTGACGACAGCCTTGGTTTGTAGAGGAAGTACATAGGAGACACGGTCAAGATAACAAAAATGTAAAGTTTATTAACAACAAATATTAGTAACATTTAAAACATAACAGGTACAGACCCGAACCCAACAGGACATTTTACACTATATTGTCCTGCCAAGCCACACGTCCAATATCAGAATCAAAAAAGGCAGCAAGTTGGTCCCGCATGTGGCCAACTTCAGCAGTTGACCGCAGTGGGTGATGCTGGTAATCTGGCAATGTGTTTGCAACTGGTCCATCCAGTTCAATGGTGGGTCGCTCTTTAGCCATTATGTAATTGAGGAGAACCACACAGGCTTTGACAACCTCATCGACTGTCTCCATTTTTAGATTAATGGCTGTTGCAAGAATGCGCCATTTTGAGACTAGAATGCCAAAAGTACACTCTACTGTTCTTCAGGCCCTGGTCAGTCTGTAGTTAAAGATCCTTTTAGTGTGGTTCAAGTCCCGACTGGAATATGGCTTCAGTAGATTTTCACACATCTGAAAGGCCTCATCCCCAACCATAACAAATGGCATCGGTGGACCTTGAGTGTTGGGGAGAGGTGGTGGCCGTGGAAAATTAAAATTTTTGCCATACACACGGCACCCCATATCCGAGTTCTTTAAAGTGTGGGAATCGTTGCCACGGCCAAAAGCTCCAAAGTCCATGGCGATGAAGTGACAGTCCGCATCAGCTATTGCCATGAGCACAACAGAAAAATATTTTTTATAATTGAAGTACTCCGATCCTATTCTGGCTGGTTTGATAATGCGGATGTACTTTCCATCCACCGCTCCCAAACAGTTGGGGAAATCACACACACTCCAGAATTTTTCAGCAATTTCAATCCACATGTCCTCGGTGGGTAGGGGTATAATCTCATCCCAGAGAACATTCCACAAAGCCTGGCAGGTGTCCGCAACTATTCCGGACAAGGTGGAAATTTCAAGCCGATATTGGAAGTGGACTATAAACATAAGGATGAATGACCTCAGGGAGAATAAAACATCCAACACCGCGGAGACATCATCACGTGTTTCTCAACGCAGTGATCCAGAACACTACCCCCATCCCTTATGGGAAATATGCAAATGCATGTAGAAAAGCCGCGGAGACACCATCACGTGTTTCTCAACGCAAGCAATAAATAGCCAGGTCTTTCACCGGGAAGGAACAACCAAAACATGGTATCCATCCACAGACAGCTGTTTCGGGGTATTTGCCCCTCATCAGTGTGGAGTAGGAAACTGGCTATTAGGAGCAGTGCCTAGTAAAAGGACTATAAACATAAGGATGAATGACCTCGGGGAGATCAAAACATCCAACACTGCGGAGACACCATCACTTGTTTCTCAACGCAGTGATCCAGAACACTGCCCCCATCCCTGGCTTTTGGCATAGGTGGTTTTCCTTTTTGGATGCCACCCTTCCCGTGGTTGTTCCTTCCCAGTGAAAGACCTGGCTATTTATTGCTTGCGTTGAGAAACACGTGATGGTGTCTCCGCGGCTTTTCTACAGGTATTAGAAGTGGAGGGATGATAAACTCTCTCCGGTTGCCAGAAATCTGGAAGAAAATAAATTTAAAAAAGTTACAATCAATTCTATTTATGGTGTTGTTCTGCTAAAGACATAAAGGAAAATACAAAGAATACATGTCAGAACAAACAAAATTAGGACTGGCATTTGTTTAGAATTGTTACATACCTTAATGTAACCAGCAGACGTTCCTCTGGTGGAATCGCTCTACGGAGCTGGGTGTCCTGTCTCCAGATGGCTCCTTGGACACGAGCAAGCAAATCCCGGAAAGAGTCTTGCGACATCCTTGTATATTCCGGGAACTTGTCCAGGTTGGCATTAAGCTCGCCATACAGCATGTGATAGGCTCCATGGCTCTCACGTAGTTCGATAATGGGGTGTCTCTAAAAATGCCTACGCCGTCTCCTCCATCTTTCGCGATTTCTGTGTTGCTCCCAGGCAAACGCACAGGCAAGAAACAGCTTGATGCTTAAATCCAGGTTGAAATAAAAGCTCTCCATGCGAAGATCCATCATGACACAGGATACAGTAGCACACTGTTAAGATTTCAGCAGTCCTAGGGTCTATATATAGATATCCCATAATACACGCCCTCTGTAGTCACATTGGCAGTGTCTGGTTACCTACATTTTTCTCCTGTAAAATTTTTCACCATGCGCACAAAAAACGCAAACGCATGACAAAACCCATGGAAAAGTGTGAAAAAGCAGCGTTTTATTAACCACATGCATTCCCGCATGCGTCTAAAAAATGCTGCGTTTGTACGTGTTTCTATGCTTTTTTTCCTGCACTTGCGGATGCAGATTAAACACTGCGGATTCTAATGCAAATGTGAAACTAGCCTAAACTGTCTGGCAGCGGCATGGTAACACAAAACCCATAAATAAAGTGGCTACGGAAAGTACAGTTTTCCAACCCCTTTACATTTTTCACTCTTTGTTTCATTGTAGTCAATTGGTAAATTAAAAAAAGTTCATTTTTTTCACATTAATGTACACTCTGCACCCCATCTTGACTGAAAAAAAACAGAAATGTAGAAATTTTTGCAAATGTAATAAAAAAGAAAAACTGAAATATCACATGGTCATAAGTATTCAGACCCTTTGCTCAGACACTCATATTTAAGTCACATGCTGTCCATTTCCTTGTGATCCTCCTTGAGATGGTTCTACTCCTTCATTGGAGTCCAGCTGTGTATAATCAAACTGATAGGACTTGATTTGGAAAGGCACACATCTGTCTATATAAGACCTCACAGCTCACAGTACTTCTCAGACCAAATGAGAATCATGAGGTCAAAGCAACTGGCCAAGGAGCTCAGAGACAGAATTGTGGCAAGGCACAGATCTGTCCAAGGTTACAACAAAATTTCTGTCGTACTCAAGGTTCCTAACAGCACAGTAGCCTCCATAATCGTTAAATGAAAGAAGTTTGGGACCACCAGAAGTCTTCCTAGACCTGGCCGTCCAGCCAAACTGAGCAATCATGGGAGAAGAGCCTTGGTGAGAGAGGTAAAGAAGAACTCCAAGATCACTGTGGCTGAGCTAATGAGCCAATGAGATGCAGTAGGGAGATGGGAAAAAGTTCCACAAAGTCAACAATCACTGCAGCCCTCCACCAGTCAGGCTTTTATGGCAGAGTGTCACGACGGAAGCCTCTCCTCAATGGAAGACATATGAAAGCCCGCATAGAGTTTGCTAAAAAAAACACATGAACGACTCCCAGGCTATGAGAAATAAGATTCTCTGGTCTGATGAGATGAAGATAGACCTTTTTGGTAATAATTCTAAGCAGGAGAAAACCAGGCACTGCTCATCTCCTGCCCAATACCATCCCAATAGTGAAACATGGTGGTGGCAGCATCATGCTATGGGGGTGTTTTTCAGCTGCAGGGACAGGACGACTGGTTGTCATTGAAGGAAACGTGAATGTGTCCAAGTACAGAGATAGCCTTGATGAAAACCTCTTCCAGAGTGCTTTGGACCTCAGACATGGCCAAAGGTTCACCTTCCAACAAGACAATGACCCTAAGCACACAGCTAAAATAACAAAGGCATGGCTTCAGAACAACTCTGTGACCATTCTTGACTGGCCCAGCCAGAGCTCTGACCTAAACCCAATTAAGTATCTCTGTAGATACCTGAAAATGCCTGTCCACCAACATTCACTATCCAACTTGACATAACTGGAGAGGATCTGTAAGGAAGAATGGCAGAGGATCCCCAAATTCAGATGTGAAAAACTTGTTGCATCATTCCCAAGAAGACTCATGGCTGTACTAGCTCAAAAGGGTGCTTCTACTCAATACTGAGCAAAGGGTCTGAATACTTATGCCCATGTGATATTTCAGTTTTTCTTTTTTAATAAATTTGCAAAAATTACTACATTTCTGTTTTTTTAAGACAAGATGGGATGCAGAGTGTACATTAATGAGAAAAAAATGAACTTTTTTGAATTTACCAAATGGTTGCAATGATGCAAAGAGTGAAAAATTTAAAGGGGTCTGAATACTTTCCGTACCCACTGTATATGAAATGAAACACAGAACACGGCATTATGGACAAATAATGGCCATGGTTTTTATTTAGGGTATCTTGAATAGACGTTATTATAACATTTTATAAAATTAATACCCACGGTGGCTCAGTGTTTAGCAATGCAGCCTTGCAGCGCTGGGGTCCTGGGTTCAAATCCTACCAAGGACAACATCTGAAAGGAGTTTGTATGTTCTCCTGTGTTTGTGTGGGTTTCCTCCCACATTCCAAAGACATACTGATAGGAAAATTAGATTGTGAGGCCCATCTGGGACAGCGATGATAATGTGTGCAAACTGTAAGGAGCTGCGGAATATGTTAGCACTATTGAGTCACCCACTAGGGCAATGGGGATACTTGGTATCGGGTCCGGTCGCTCTTAAAGGGAATGACACGGTGGCTGCAACCCGGTCCGTGGCCCTGGGCACTCAATAAAAGGGGAAAAGTCTTTAAAGGGAATATGGTATTAAAGTTTATTCGTGACGCCACCTGTGGCTCTCGGTCAGAGGGACCGACGCTGCTTAAAGGGGTCCTCTGGGGTGATATTGTTGCAACAAGATGGTGACTGGTGATGAGCGAGTGTACTCGTTGCTCGAGTTTTCCCGAGCACGCTCGGCTGACCTCCGAGTATTTATCACTGCTCAGAGATTCAGTTTTCATCGCGGCAGCTGAATGATTTACAGCTATTAGCTAGGCTGAGTAAATGTGGGGGTTGCATGGGTGCTAGGGAATCCCCACATGTAATCAAGCTGGCTAGTACCTGTAAATCGAACCAGAAACACATGGGCTACTTGCGCATTGAACAAGTCTGTAGGAACATGTTCACACACCACCAAGAAACTTGAAGACACAAAAGAGCACAGTGAGGTCAAAAATACTCTGTTGTAAAAAAATCACAGTAATAAGCAAGTGCTAGTCAAAAGATGGAAAAAAACAGGGTATTTAGTTGATACTTTTTTTGCCAAAAAATGTATACTAAGCTGCTCCACCAATCTTCAAGGTATTTAAAAACCTGATCATCTGTATAGTACCTGTATAAGCAGGGTTCATAGAGGGAACATCCATGTGGACATGCTGGATGGAACAGCTTTGATGCAAATGACCCATAAGGAGTGGTGAACTCCCTAGTCTTGTAGAAACAAGAGAACAATTATAGAACCAGAAACACATGGGCTACTTGCACAATGAACAAGTCTGTAGGAACATGTTCACACACCACCAAGTTCCTACAGACTTGTTCAATGTGCAAGTAGCCAAATAGTCACCGCTATTCCCACGCATGCGTAGTAACAGCCACAACTGCGCGCTCTACCCGCGCAGTATGTTAATTTCACTGTACTCCCGATGCGATAGCATCGGGCCTATTTCTAGTATATATATATAATATTCACTTATATTTGTTTTTTGTGTGTAAACATTATATTTGAACATGGTATGTAATGATATTATGGTCTTCCATGGAGGATGTAAAAGAAGAGTTTGGACAAGGAAATTACATCACAATTCTTTTTTTTGCTTTATTAAATGATATATCTTTATCTAACTTACAAAAATGCATAAAAATCTGCATGACAAAACCGCATGAAACTCCTCATGCAAATCTGCATAAAAAATACTTCAAATCCGCATGGATTTTCAACTGCGTTTTCTGCCAAGAGAGGAAAAATCTGTGCAGATTTTTACAACAGAAAATCTGCAACGTGCGACATACCCTAATTAGGTCAGGAGATGAAAACTGAACAGCTAATCTTCCCAATTTAGTAATCAAATCCTTCCATTAAAATCGCCTGACACAGTGTCCAGAAGACTTGTCGTGAAAAAGAACTAAAGGAAAGGTTCTCGGTATAAGACCCCTGGCTTGCTCTCTTGAGAGCCCAGAATATACAAGTATGAGTATCCGACAATCGTTGCTATCAGAGGATCTGCAAAGTGAATATTAAAGTTAGTGGATCGCCTGCTAGGACCGTGGAGTACTCGGGCCGGGTCCGACGGTTCTTCAGGGGATGTCACGGCAGCAGTGACCAAGTCCATGGCCCTGGGCATCCAATAAAAGTCAATTAAAGGGGAAATAAAGTCTATAGGGAGTTCGTTCGTGACGCCACCCGTGGTGTTCGGCAATAAGGAAAAAAGGCAGACGTTGCAGTTCAGTTCCAATGGGGAAGTTGGTGACGCAGCAGAGTTGGTACAGCTCTCCACGGGTAGAGCTAAGCCCGAGGGCAGTTATAGAGTTAAAGGGGATGGTAATGGTTGTTGTAGTGCAGGGCAATAAATAATTCTGACGACACAGCAAGGGGCAGTCTTCACACTTTTACTCACAGTCTTTCAGGTACAATCCCCAGCCGGGGTGCTGTGGTCCAGCCAGCTCTCAGGTAATTTGGAGTACACTTTGCCTGAACCCCTTTCTTATGTTCCTTCTCTGGCCATCTCACTGCTTTGGCTCTCGCCTCTCCTACCCTGCACCTCACACACAGTGTCCCAAGCCAGCAGCCTCAGATCCAGTCGGGCGATGTCCTTCTGGTCCCCTTGATCCTATGTGGCTGCCTTTTCAGTGAATGTGTCTGGCTGTGATTGTGGCACATACAGATGCCACAGCCTCCGGCTTGCTAGCTGAGCCTTGTAGTCCTCCACTAGTCTGGGGGTCGGTTCCCCCCACTGCGACCTGGTCCTTCCACCAGACTATGGTCAGCGTGGATTCGGGTGCCACGGGTGGATTCCTCACTTGCCTGGCCCCTAGGACCCCTTCCTTTCTTCCTTCTGTCAGGAGATTCTGTCTCCATGTCTGTTCTCCTCCACTCCACCCCACCAAACTCTACATTCTCTCCTAAGCTCCTCCCCTTACCCACACCTTCTACCTAGTCCCTCCCTGGCCTGGAGGTGTCTGGTGTTGGGTGCTAGTGTGTGGGTACCGAGTAGTGTCCCCTCCTTACCTGAGAGCAAAGTACCACACCTCTAGCTAAGGTGCAGTACTTCTGTGGCGCCTGGAGCCTCAGGAGCGCCACACTAGTAATCAGAGATCAGGCTGAATATACAGCTTAAATATCCAAGAATCCCATCTACCTATTCTCGTAATTTTTTCATCCCGTAGACCTAGCCTAGAAGCTTCGGTTGCAGCTCCAATACTGAACAAGTGGGACATGATTTTTAAATGCTCTTTACCAAGCTTAGGCTGGTTTCACATTTGCGTCTGTGCACGTAGCGTTTGATCCCCATCGATCCGCATGCGTCATGCGTGCATATATTTAACATGGTGTACGCAGGGACATGCGTTTGCATGCTTTCGCTTGCGCATGCGTACGCATGCGTCGTTTCACGATGTGCGGCGGAGTCCAGCGAACGCAACATGTTGCATTTTTTTAAGTGGTAAAACTCGCCAAATATGCGCAGTCATGCGCATGCGGATGAGTGCTTCAAAAAACGCATTACTGTCTATGGGAACACATTGGAACGCAAGGACATGCGTGCGCATGTGTTCAATATGCATGCGTACTTCACACTAATCATGTCCAGGAAACTATGTTACCACCTCCAGAAGGGGGGTCTGGAGACAGGTAGTGCATTACTCTCAAGACTCTGCAAGCGATTGATGCTGCTGCTCTGAAGACTGCTTTGCTGCTCTGAAAACTTTTTCTGATCTGAAGACTTTTGCTGCTCTGAAGACTTTTGCTGATCTGAAGACTGGATTTCACTCAGGATGTGAGTATAGAAATTATGAAAATGTCTGTTTCTCTCACTGCAGTCTGTACTCACTTCTGTCTGTTTTGCGCACTCACTTCTGTCTGTCTTGAGTACTCACTTCTGTCTCTCTTGCAGCATTCCGAATGAACGATGTCCTGCAGTGAAGAACTTACCTTCCAGAGCAGACAGGATACTGATGAAGTGACTGCATTCAGGGCCGCCATCAGGGCATTACAGCCATTGCTGCTGTATGGGGCCCGGTCAGCAGCAGTACACAGAGGGGCCCGCAGATCCGGGGCCCCACTGTTGTGCTTCTACTGATCGGGCCCCATCATGTAGTAAAATACTGTGCACTGCGGCGCTGGGGCCCGGGAGCCTTCTTGGAGCTGTGCATGGCCGTCTCACCTAGTCGGCTGCACAGCTCCTGCTCGGCTGTGGCTAGAATGTATGGGCTCCCTGCAGGTCCTGACTACAGCCCATACATTCTAGCCGTCTCAGTAGTGAATGTGCTAGAATGTAGGGGCTCCTGTCAGGTCCTCTCAGCAGCACATACATTCTAGCTGCTGCTTCACTGCTGGAAACACTAGACGCCCCGGGAACGACTGAGGTAAGTATAAAAAACATTTTTGTTTTTTTAATAGGTGAGGTGAGGTGGGGGGGAGTGAGACTGCAGATAATGGGGTGTGTTTTAGGGAGTACTGTACATGATGAAATAATAGGGGGCTGCAAATGATAAAGTGTATTTGAGGGGGTACTACACATGAAATGATTGGGGCTGCAAATGAAGTAAGGGGGACTGCAGATGAAGTGAAGGGGGGATAGGGGACTGCAAATGATGATGTGGGGGTGATGGGGACTGCAAATGATGTGGGGGGACTGCAAATGATGTGGGGGGACTGCAAATGATGATGTGGGGGTGATGGGAACTGCAAATGATGTGGGGATGATGGGGACTGCAAATGATGATGTGGGGGTGATGGGGACTGCAAATGATGATGTGGGGGTGATGGGGACTGCAAATGATGATGTGGGGGTGATGGGGACTGCAAATGATGTGGGGGTGATGGGGACTGCAAATGATGTTGGGGGACTGCAAATGATGTGGGGGTGATGGGGACTGCAAATGATGTGGGGGTTATGGGGACTGCAAATGATGATGTGTGGGGGATGGGGACTGCAAATGATGTTGGGGGACTGCAAATGATGATGTGGGGTGATGGGGACTGCAAATGATGTGGGGGTGATGGGAACTGCAAATGATGTGGGGGTGATGGGAACTGCAAATGATGTGGGGGTGATGGAGACTGCAAATGATGTGGGGGTGATGGAGACTGCAAATGATGATGTGGGGGTGATGGGGACTGCAAATGATGTTGGGGGACTGCAAATGATGATGTGGGGGTGATGGGGACTGCAAATGATGTTGGGGGACTGCAAATGATGATGTGGGGGTGATGGGGACTGCAAATGATGTGGGGGTGATGGGAATTGCAAATGATGTGGGGGGATGGGGATAGGTAATGATGTGGGAGTGATAGGGACTGCAGATGATGAAGTGTGTTTGAGGGGGTTCTGCACATGATGAAATGATAGGGGGCTGCAAATGATGAAGTAAGGGGGACTGCAGATGAAGTGACGGGGGGGATAGGGGACTAAATGATGATAGGGGACTAAATGATGAAGTGGGGGTGATGGGGACTGCACATGAAGTGAGTGTGAGGGACGTGGACAGCAATTGAATTGAACTTGGGGGTGGGAAGAGCAAATGATGTATTGAAGGTGGGGAGAGCAAATAATGAATTTTGAGGGTGGGGAAGATCAATTGATAATGAATAGAGGGTGGGAGAGAGAGAAGACGTGGCAATGAATTGAGGCAGAAGGGGCATGTAACTATAATGAATTGGGGTAAGGGTTAGAGCGGGAGGTACATAGTGGGTTCGTTGAGGATAAAGTAACTGGTAATAAATTGGAAGAATACAGGTGCTAATTAATTTATATATTAAATGAGGAAAGTGGCTATATACAGATAGTGGGGGCACAGTGGCGGATTATAATTTATATTTGGAATGGTGGGTTGCATAATAACCAATTATATATTAATGGTGGGTGAACGTCTGTAGTCAGATGTGTAGTGTAGAAGAAAGGGAAAAAATGGGGAATGTGCTCTGGAAGCGGTGCTCTGGAAGCGGTGCTCTAGATAACTGTGTTATTTTATGCAGATGAGACGAGTCCTGGCAGAAAGAAGTGATAGCGGTCTGCGCTGGATTAAAAAGAAACGCAAAGATGAAGGACTTTAGCTAGAGACGTCACTGGTGAGTATGTTACCTGTACACTGACACCATACACTGTATACTGTATACAGTGCTCCTGTGTATAATGTCACTGGTGATCACTATACTATCTGTACACTATACACTATATACAGAGCTCCTGTGTATAATGTCACTAGTGATCGCTGTATTACATGTACACTATACACTATATACAGAGCTCCTGTGTATAATGTCACTAGTGATCGCTGTATTACATGTACACTGACACTATATGAAGAGCTCCTGTGTATAATGGCATCGGCGACCACTGTATTACCTGTACACACACTGCATACTAAGTACAGATCTCCTGTGTATAATGGCACTTATGGTGATAGTATTTTTTTTTTTATTAATGATCAGTATTGTACTATTCAGTCACAATGTGGTGGTAATATGTTGTCCGGCCATGGTGTAGCGGTATTTGTTCCTTGTATGTGCTATTATTCGGTCACTGTGTGGTGGTAATATGTGGTCTGTTCATGTTGTGTTGGTATTTGTTCCTTGTATGTAGTTGGTCACCATGTGATGGTAATATGTGGTCTGGACATGCTGCGGTGGTATTTGTCCCTTGTATGTGATATTGTTCAGTCACTGTGGTGGTAATATGTGGTCTGCACATGGTGTGGCGGTATTTGTTCCTTGTAGATAGTATTATAGGTCACTATGTGGTGATAATATGGTGTCTGGTCATGGTGTTGTGGTATTTGTCCCTTGTATGTGGTATTATTGGTCAATTGAAAAATAAATAAAAATACACCTAAATTGTATTGCATATTTTAACAAATGTTTAATAGATTAGAGTAGAGTAGGGCTCGGCCAAAAGAGTCTACCTTGTTGTCGTCTCAAATTTAAAAAAACCTTTTGGCCAAAACAAAAGCTGCTGGCTATGTGTTTGATCTGGTAATGGGAACTGTTAATGTGTGATTTGTGAGAAGTGGAGTTTTGGCAAGAGACAGCGGTGGGGCTGTTGACAGTTCGAGGGGTGGAGGCGGGGCTGGGGTGGAGCCTGGGCGGAGTCTTAAGGGGCCCTGAAAATTTTGCCAGTATGGGGCCCTGAAATTCCTAGTGGCAGCCCTGACTGCATTTGTTACTGATTGGCAAGTATTGCCTGTTATTATGACACGTGGTAAAATCAGGTATTTTCTTTACAGCACAGTTCCAGTGTGGCAGAGCTGGAGCAGACTCAGGCCCAAGTTCCAGTGGAAAGACGGCGGGTAAGTATTCTTGACTGGTTTTGTTTTGTTTTATCTTTACAACTATATTAATGTGTTTCTTTGATTTTTAGGTTCAACATTGTGAAGTAAACATCAATAACGACCTCTTCTTCACCCTGGTGCAGGAGCAAGTTCCATTGTAGGACACCGGGGATCAGCGGCACTCGGACACTGTGATCATTTGGAGGCTATGGGAAGAAGTGGCCAAATCGCTGTTGGATGATTGGGACCATGCCACGTCACAAGTCAGAAAGGATTTTCGTAAGTATTGCAATGTGGTCTGACATGGCAGTGAACCTGTGGTGCATTGTTTTACAATTTCTTTTTTTTTTTCCCCTTCACAGTGAAGAGAGTCAAAGTCCGGTGGCGTTTGATGAAGGATCGCTTCAATAAGGACATGAGAGAGGAGAACCAAGTTCGAAGTGGTGCTGCTTGAAAATTAGGAAAATAAAAGTACCATCATAGTCTCTCCTTCCTGAGGTCTGCGGTTGGTCATAGAACATAAGTATTTTAGTGTTGTACTACATGCTATAACTTCTGAATTTTTCTTTTCAACAGGATATGTTGGCGCTTTAAACATTTTTATTTTTTGGTAGTAATGTTTTTCATTTCTTTTTCAAAGAGAACCTGGAGCAGCACCGCTGAACCTGGTTCATCCTCTGTTTGAGCGGCACCTCATCAAACAGCCACCGAACAGTCCTAGTCATCCACCAGCGATGCAGCAAGTGGGCAGGCTTCACAGGCTGGAGAACAGTCAGCTGGTCCTTCAGATTTTCCCGTCCCAGTCCTCTGCCACTGTTTTTTTTGGCTCTTCTCGCCATAGGCTCGGTCTTCCAGAATGGCCTAAAGGCCATTGGAGACAGAATGGAAAGTGGGTTCGCGCATGTGAACTCACTTTTCCAGGAAGTCAGCAGATGCCTTGACCCCCTGGAAGCTGACCTTCAGAGACCAGCACAACATTTTTTTAATGCTTCAGAGCGGGGCATGTCAGAAAATCTTACACCTGATCTCCAGCTGAATGTGATGCAGGCCTACCATGCTGCTTACAGTCAGGCTATGAAACAGACTCGGTACTTCCAACAGTCACATATGGCATTTCCAGCTGTTCCACCATTAACAGGTTAACCACCATGCTGAGTCCTGTTGCACACCTGCCTCAAGCCACCACCATGACGAGTCCTGCTGCTAGCCTGTCTACCTCCACCACCATGCAGATTCCTGCTGCACGTCTGTCTACCTCCACCACCATGCAGAGTCCTGCTGCTAGCCTGTCTACCTCCACCACCATGTTGAGTCCTGCTGCACACCAGCCTCAAGCCACCACTCTCACCCGCCCAAAGAAAAAACAAAACAAACAGAAGGCCAGTACCACTTCATCGCAGCAAACCAAGAAGACTAGGACCAGCCAACGTATCCCCAAAACTCTTCTACCCCCTCCATTCTCACGTGTCTATGTTTTCTAATTTGTCTCTCCCTTCCAATGAGTCTCTCCCTTCCAATGCTTCCACTCCTAATGTGTCTACTCCCATCCCTGACCTCCCAGACCCCACGCATTTTTTAGTCCCTTCCCCTGGAACCCCTTCATCATATGCTAGCCAATCATCCCAGCTCCACACCCCCCATATCCATATTATTTCATCCTCTGACATTCCTCAAAGCTAATTTTTTTTTGTTAAATAAAATTTTGTTAAATAAAATTTTGCTTTTGTTTGCACAATCACTGTATGTTCTTTGTCTCTGTGTGAGCCGTCGCCACACTTATGCGCCATCGCCGTACACACTTATGTGTATTGTATTGTTGAGGGAAATTTCAACAGGTGTTTAACTATAGGTTTTTTATTATTTCAGTCAGCAAACATTACATGAACATTTTAACATGACAGGTAAATTAACATAACATTACTGGTACATTTTAACATTACAGGTGCATTGTAACATTACAGGTACAGTACATTCTAGCAGCTAAACCATTTTGTCTTGCCATGCTAGACATCCATTATCAGAAACAAAATATGCAGCAAATGTATCCCTCATTTGGACAACTTCCACTGAAGTCCTCAGAGGGTGATCTTGATAATCACGCAAGGTGGTAGTAACAGGTTCCTCTAGTTCTAAGCTTGGTCGCTCATTAGCCGGGATGTACGAGGGGTGATCCAAAAGTAATGATAATCGGTTATTTCTATTGCACACAGTAATTAAAATAAAATGTTTTCTTCTCTCTTAGGTACCCACTAGTCCAGGAAAAAAAATCACTTAAATAGACCACGATTCCCGGGAGCTACATTCATTTGAATATGAACTGCCGAGGAGTGAACATCAAAATGGAAAAAAACGAGCTCAGAGCTGTCATCAAATACCTCTGCTTGAAAAAAATGACTACCAAAGGCATACACAGCGACTTGGTGGAAACATTGGGGGACTCTTCTCCATATTCCACAGTTGCATGCTGGGCCAAGGAATTTAAGCTGGGAAGAACATTGACGGAAGATGAACATCGTGAAGGACGCCCATCCACGTCCCTCAATGAAGAAAACGTGAAAAAAGTTGAAGAAGTTGTATTGGCAGATCGAAGAGTGACTATCAGGCATGTAGCTGAGGTCACAGGGATCTCATATAGCAGTATTCAAAGAATCCTTGCAAAAGAATTGCATATGAGAAATGTCTCCGCGCGTTGGGTGCCAAAAATGTTAACCGACGAGCAAAAGAAGAAACGAGTTGACATTTCAATAGCAAATCTCGAAAAGTTCCAAGCAGACAAGGAAAATTTTTTGTCACGTTTTTTGACCATGGACGAGACCTGGATCCACCACTTTGATCCTGAAACTAAACAACAATCGACGACGTGGAAACGAGCCGACGAACCGACGCCGAAGAAATTCAAAGTGTCAAGCTCAGCAGGGAAGGTTATGGTGTCCGTTTTTTTGGGACACTGAAGGAATTATTATGGTGGACTATTTGGAGAAGGGAGCCACTATTACGGGCTCCTACTACGCAGAACAAATAAGAAGATTGCGGGAGGCTATCAAGGAGAAAAGGCGCGGCAAACTGCGGGCTGGAGTGCTGTTTCACCAAGATAACGTGCCGGCTCACAAAGCTGCAGTTGCCATGGCTACCATTCAAGAAGCGGGCTTTGAACTGGTGGAACACCCCCCTATTGGCCAGATCTAGCCCACAGTGACTTCTTTCTCTTTCCTCGGCTCAAGGAACACCTCCTGGGCAAGAAATTTGATGACAATAGCGACGTGATAACTGCTGTTGGGGATTTTTTTGAGGGTCAAGATCAAGAATTTTTTTCTAAGGGAATTCTAAGTTTAGAAAAGAGATGGACTAAATGTATAGACTTGTTAGGAGACTATGTAAAAAAATAAAAAAAATTTTTGACTATATTCATTGTGTTTAGTATTGATTATCATTACTTTTGGATCGCCCCTCGTAGTTGTGCAGCACAACACATGCTTTCACAGCCTCATCAATAGTATAAATTTTTAGATTAATTTCTGTTCCCAAAATGCACCATTTAGAGACCAGCACTCCAAAGGCACAGTCCACAGTTCTTCATGCCCCTGTCAGTCTGTAGTTAAAAATCTTTTTTTGTGTGATTTAAGTCCCGACTTGAGTATGGTTTTAGGAGGTTGGCACACATTTGGAACGCTTCATCCCCAACCACAACAAAAGGCATTGGCGGTCCTTCAGTGTTGGGAAGAGGTTGTGGCGGTGGAAAATTAAAATCATTACCATACAAATGTTGGCCCATGTCAGAGTTTTTAAAAGTCTGTGAGTCATTTCCTCGTCCAAATGAGCCAACATCCACAGAGACAAATCTACAGTCAGCATCTGCAATCGCAATTAGAACAATAGAAAAGTATTTTTTATCATTGAAAAATTCGGATCCACTTCCAACTGGTTTCCTAATGTGAATGTGTTTCCCATTCACAGCCCCTAAAGAGTTAGGATAATTACAAATGTCCAGAAATTTTGATGCATTTTCCATCCACAGTTCTGTGTGTTGCGGGAGGTATTCTGCATGCAGAACGTCACATAAAGCAAAGCAGGAGTCTGCAACAATCCCAGAAAGGGTGGACACTCCAATGCGGAATTGAAAATGGAGAAATGATAATGTCTCTCCAGTAGCCAGGAATCTGCAGAACAGAAAATGGGAAAAAAATAAGTACATGGTGTTAGGGCTAGCGGAACGCACCGAGTAATAGGTAGGTAGCTACAAGGTGCGTTCACAGCCCGGGGTCCACCGTGCAGAGATATCTGCTGCTAAGTAACGGCGGATGGACTCTGAGCTCACACGTGGGTTAGGCTTCACCCAGTGTGAACTGATAGCGAACTCTGTTGCCTCACAGAGTTGCGTTGTACACAGAACTAATACCCTAACTAATTGCCCCCACTGACGCTAGCTGCCTGCCTGAGTGTACAGTCCCAATGCTAACAGCTTCACACCACATAAGAACTGAGTGGTAGAGTATCCACTGGCATAAGCCAAAACACATTTGATATTAGCGCATGGCCGTGCGGCCATGCAAGCCTTAAATAGTTGCAGCACGTACAGGGCCTTCAAAGAAGGACCAATGGAGTTGCTGCAGTACCTGTGCATGTGACCCTAAATCTCCACTGAGAGATCTTGCCCTGGGCATGATCAGAGTGCAAAGCAGGACTTAGTCCTAGCACCTACAAGGACCTTCCAAGAAGGACCAATGGAAGTTGCTGCAGTACCTTAGTCCCAGAAAAGCCTGCTCGCCGCAGATCAGTGCAGGGTACAATAGCAGAGCCTGGAGAGGCAGTAGTAACCCTCTGCACAGTATCAGTCCCAGTGAGATGCTGGGAGCGACGTCTCCGCTGAGCAGGCTGCACTGCGGCCAATGCAGAATGGGAGACCGCAGCAGACACGGATCGAGATTCCCCCTGTGCAGCAGAGGAAACTCAACTCCTAACACATGGCTTTTAGAAAAAAAGGGAAAAAAAACAGTACATAGCTTTTAGAAAAAAAATGGAAAAAAGGTAATTACATGTCTTTCATTAAAAAAATGAAAAAAAAGTCAGTGCATGAGTTTTAGAACATATTAACATATTAGATCATATTAATAACAGGTGTTTCTTTTTCAAAATTACGTACCTTAGGGTCACCAACAGATGTTCCTCAGCAGGAATTGCTAGCTGTTGCTGTGTGTTGTGCCTGGTGATAGCTCCTTGCACAAGTTGTAGCAAGTTATCGAAGCTCTGTTGTGACATCCTGGTGTATTCGATAAACCTCTGAGTGTTTGCACGCAGCTCGGTGTACAAGGAGTGATAGGCTCCACGGCTTTCTTGGACTTCAACGAAGGGGTGTTGCCAGTAGCATCGACGACGTCTTCTCCTTCTTTCTCTTTTTCTTTCTTCATAGCAAGCAACAGCAAAGGCATAAGCCAAGTTCAAATCCAAATCCAGATTACGATATAAGCTCTCCATGCGAAGATCCATCTTGCAGCAACAAATACCCTTTTTATTAGTTGTATTAAGTGGCTGCTTGCTAAAAGAATGCCTGTGCATGAGCATCATATTAATCAATAGACCTACATCCTTTACAACAAATGTGACATTTGAATGAACTGCTAATTTCTGTCTAAATGGTACTTCGTAACTAAGCAAGGCCATGCCGCCAAAGTTGGGATAAGCTTCAAGAATTATGTCAATATGGTGAAAAAGCCTGCTGCATAAATGATTAAATTTTTTGCCGAGAACAGCAGAATAAATAGAAAATGCCTCAAGTCAGTTATTAAAAGATTTTGGAGCCCCTTGCTTTTTATCATCTGCAGTAAACTTGTCAATTTTCTTTTATTATGCTGTTCCCTCTGAGTTGGCAATAATGAGAATAGATCAACCTAATTCTTACACCAAATAAGCTCTTTGATGTAGGCGCTTGTTATGGACCTGGTGGTTAGGAGCACCCGGAACGACCTGATGGTTAAACTCACACAGGACAAGCACTGGGAAGTGGGAGCTCTGCTGACCGCAATCCCTAATCCTATCACACAACTAGAAATAGCCGTGGAGCGTACCCAACTCTACCTAGACGCCTCTTCACAGTCTAAGAGCTAACTAGCCCTAGAGATAGAAAATAAAGCCTACCTTGCCTCAGAGAAATTCCCCAAAGGAAAAGGCAGCCCCCCACATATATTGACTGTGAGTTAAGATGAAAGTCACAAACACAGAAATTAAACAGGTTTCAGCAAAGGGAGGCCAGACTTACTAAACAGACTGAGGATAGGAAAGGTAACTTTGCGATCAGCACAAAAAACTACAAAAGACCACGCAGAGTGTGCAAAAAGACCTCCGCACCGACTCACGGTGCGGAGGTGCCACTCTGCATCCCAGAGCTACCAGCTAGCGAGACAAAATCATGATAGCAAGCTGGACAAGGAAACAATGAACAAATAATTAACTAGCAGGGACTTAGCTTCTGCTGGAGTAGACAGGTCACCAGAAAGATCCAAGAGCGAACTGAACCAGTACAAGAACATTGACAGCTAGCATGGAGTAACGATCTGAGTGGAGTTAAATAGAGCAGCCAGCCAATGAATAAACTACGTCACCTGTGGAAGGAACCTCAGAAGCAGCAGCTCCACTCACAGTCACCAGAGGGAGTCCATGGACAGAACTCACCGAAGTACCATTCATGACCACAGGAGGGAGTTCGATAACAGAATTCACAACAGTACCCCCCCCTTGAGGAGGGGTCACCGAACCCTCACCAGAGCCCCCAGGCCGATCAGGATGAGCCAAATGAAATGCACGAACTAGATCGGCAGCATGAACATCAGAGGCAAAAACCCAGGAATTATCTTCCGGACCATAACCCTTCCACTTGACCAGGTACTGGAGTTTCCGTCTCGAAATACGAGAATCCAAAATCTTCTCCACCACATACTCCAACTCCCCCTCGACCAACACCGGGGCAGGAGGATCAACGGAGGGAACCATAGGCACCACGTATCTCCGCAATAACGACCTATGGAACACATTATGGATGGCAAAAGAAGCTGGAAGGGCCAAACGAAATGACACAGGATTGAGAACTTCAGAAATCTAATACGGACCAATGAAACGAGGCTGAAACTTAGGAGAGGAGACCTTCATAGGAACATAACGAGACGACAACCAAACCAAATCCCCAACACGAAGTCGGGGACCAACACAGCGCCGGCGGTTAGCGAAACGTTGAGCCTTCTCCTGGGACAATGTCAAATTGTCCACCACATGAGTCCAAATCTGCTGCAACCTGTCCACCACAGTATCCACACCAGGACAGTCCGAAGGTTCAACCTGCCCTGAAGAGAAACGAGGATGGAAACCAGAATTACAGAAAAAAGGCGAAACCAAAGTAGCCGAGCTGGCCTGATTATTAAGGGCGAACTCAGCCAAAGGCAAGAAGGACACCCAATCATCCTGATCAGCAGAAACAAAGCATCTCAGATATGTTTCCAAAGTCTGATTAGTTCGTTCGGTTTGGCCATTTGTCTGAGGATGGAAAGCCGAAGAAAAAGACAAATCAATGCCCATCTTAGCACAAAAGGACCGCCAAAACCTCGAAACAAACTGAGAACCTCTGTCCGAGACGATGTTCTCCGGAATGCCATGCAAACGAACCACATGCTGGAAAAACAATGGCACCAAATCAGAGGAGGAAGGCTCAGGAACACCCGGAGAGTCAGGCACAAAACTCCTTGACAGGGCATCAGCCTTCACATTCTTAGAGCCCGGAAGGTATGAAACCACAAAATCAAAACGGGAGAAAAATAGCGACCATCGAGCCTGTCTAGGATTCAACCGTTTGGCAGACTCGAGCTAAGTCAAATTCTTGTGATCCGTCAAGACCACCACGCGATGCTTGGCTCCTTCAAGCTAATGTCGCCACTCCTCGAATGCCCACTTCATGGCCAACAACTCTCGATTGCCAACATCATAATTGCGCTCAGCAGGCGAGAATTTTCTAGAAAAGAAGGCACATGGTTTCATCACCGAGCCATCAGAACTTCTTTGCGACAAAACCGCCCCTGCTCCAATCTCAGAAGCATCAACCTCGACCTGAAACGGGAGCGAAACATCTGGCTGGCACAACACAGGGGCAGAAGAAAAACGACGCTTCAACTCCTGAAAAGCCTCTACAGCCGCAGAGCACCAATTGACCACATCAGCACCTTTCTTGGTCAAATCAGTCAAGGGTTTAGCAACACTAGAAAAATTAGCGATGAAGCGACGGTAAAAATTAGCAAAGCCCAGGAACTTCTGCAGGCTCTTCACAGATGTCGGCTGAGTCCAATCATAAATGGCCTGAACTTTAACAGGGTCCATCTCGATAGTAGAAGGGGAAAAAATGAAACCCAAAAATGAAACCTTCTGAACTCCAAAGAGACATTTTGACCCCTTCACAAACAAGGAATTCGCACGAAGGACCTGGAACACCATTCTGACCTGCTTCACATGAGACTCCCAATCATCCGAAAAGACCAAAATATCATCCAAATATACAATCATGAATCCATCCAGGTACTCTCGGAAGATGTCATGCATAAAGGACTGAAACACAGATGGAGCATTAGAAAGCCCGAATGGCATAACCAGATACTCAAAATGGCCCTCGGGCGTATTAAATGCTGTTTTCCATTCATCGCCCTGTTTAATTCGCACAAGATTATACGCCCCTCGAAGATCTATCTTGGTGAACCAACTAGCCCCCTTAATCCGAGCAAACAAATCAGACAGCAGCGGCAAAGGGTACTGAAATTTGACTGTGATCTTATTAAGAAGGCGGTAATCAATACAAGGTCTCAAAGAACCATCCTTCTTGGCCACAAAAAAGAACCCTGCTCTCAACGGTGATGACGACGGGCGAATATGACCTTTCTCCAAGGATTCCTTTATATAACTCCGCATAGCGGCGTGCTCTGGCACAGATAAATTAAACAGTCGGCCCTTAGGAAACTTACTACCAGGAATCATATTAATAGCACAATCGCAATCCCTATGAGGAGGTAGGGCACTGGATTTGGGCTCATCAAATGCATCCCAGTAGTCTGACAAAAACTCAGGGACTTCAGAAGGAGTGGAAGGCGAAATTGACAGCAATGGAACATCACCATGTACCCCCTGACAACCCCAGCCGGACACAGACATAGATTTCCAATCCAATACTGGATTATGGACCTGTAGCCATGGCAACCCCAAAAACGACCACATCATGCAGATTATGCAACACCAAAAAGCGAATATCCTCCTGATGTGCAGGAGCCATGCACATGGTCAATTGAGTCCAGTACTGAGGCTTATTCTTGGACAAAGGCGTAGCATCAATTCCTCTCAATGGAATAGGATACTGCAAGGGCTCCAAGAAAAAACCACAGCGCCTGGCAAACTCCAAGTCCATCAAATTCAGGGCAGCGCCTGAATCCACACATGCCATAACAGAATAGGACGACAAAGAGCAAATCAGAGTAACGGACAAAAGAAATTTTGACTGTACCGTACCAATGGTGGCAGACCTAGCGAACCGCTTAGTGCGCTTAGGACAATCGGAGATCGCATGAGTGGAATCACCACAGTAAAAACACAGTCCATTCCGACATCTGTGTTCTTGCCGTTCAGCTCTGGTCAAAGTCCTAACACATTGCATAGGCTCAGGCCTATGCTCAGAGAATACCGCCAAATGGTGCACAGCTTTGTGCTCACGCAAGCGCCGATCGATCTGAATGGCCAAGGACATAGACTCATTCAGACCAGCCGGCGTGGGAAATCCCACCATGACATCCTTAAGGGCTTCAGAAAGACCCTTTCTGAAAATTGCCGCCAGGGCACACTCATTCCACTGAGTAAGCACAGACCACTTTCTAAACTTCTGATAATACACCTCTGCTTCATCCTGACCCTGACACAAAGCCAGCAAGATTTTCTCTGCCTGATCCACTGAATTAGGTTAATCATAAAGCAATCCAAGCGCCAGAAAAAACGCATCTACATCACGCAATGCAGGATCTCCTGGCGCAAGGGAAAATGCCCAGTCTTGAGGGTCACCACGCAACAAAGAAATAATGATTTTTACTTGTTGAACGGGGTCACCAGAGGAGCGGGGTTTCAAAGCTAGAAACAGTTTACAATTATTTTTGAAATTCAGGAACTTAGATCTATCCCCAGAAAACAAATCAGGAATTGGAATTCTAGGCTCTAACATCGGATTCTGAACCACAAAATCTTGAATGTTTTGTACCCTTGCAGTGAGATGATCCACACAAGAGGACAGACCTTGAATGTCCATCTCTACACCTGTGTCCTGAACCACCCAGAGGTTAAGGGGAAAAGAAAGACAAAACACACTGCAGAGAAAAAAAAAATGGTCTCAGAACTTCTCTTATCCCTCTATTGAGATGCATTAATACTTTGGGCCAGCTGTACTGTTATGGACCTGGTGGTTAGGAGCACCCGGAACGACCTGATGGTTAAACTCACACAGGACAAGCACTGGGAAGTGGGAGCTCTGCTGACCGCAATCCCTAATCCTATCACACAACTAGAAATAGCCGTGGAGCGTACCCAACTCTACCTAGACGCCTCTTCACAGCCTAAGAGCTAACTAGCCCTAGAGATAGAAAATAAAGCCTACCTTGCCTCAGAGAAATTCCCCAAAGGAAAAGGCAGCCCCCCACATATATTGACTGTGAGTTAAGATGAAAGTCACAAACACAGAAATTAAACAGGTTTCGGCAAAGGGAGGCCAGACTTACTAAACAGACTGAGGATAGGAAAGGTAACTTTGCGATCAGCACAAAAAACTACAAAAGACCACGCAGAGTGTGCAAAAAGACCTCCGCACCGACTCACGGTGCGGAGGTGCCACTCTGCATCCCAGAGCTACCAGCTAGCGAGACAAAATCATGATAGCAAGCTGGACAAGGAAACAATGAACAAATAATTAACTAGCAGGGACTTAGCTTCTGCTGGAGTAGGCAGGTCACCAGAAAGATCCAAGAGCGAACTGAACCAGTACAAGAACATTGACAGCTGGCATGGAGTAACGATCTGAGTGGAGTTAAATAGAGCAGCCAGCCAATGAATAATCTACGTCACCTGTGGAAGGAACCTCAGAAGCAGCAGCTCTACTCACAGCCACCAGAGGGAGTCCATGGACAGAACTCACCGAAGTACCATTCATGACCACAGGAGGGAGTTCGATAACAGAATTCACAACAGGCGCTCATATGGATGCCCAAGGGATTGAGGGAGTCTCCCTCAAAAGAGTCTGAGGTACACAAGGGTTTGCACTTGTAGGTGTAATGCTATGATCTAACTGACACTGACTGGCTATAGGAAAAGCATCAGTAACTGATTCGCTTAGAGCCTTGGCCAAAAACTTTCTGACTAAAGATTTAAGGTCAAGGTGTAAAACAGATAGGCGCATATGGATGAGTGGTCAGTCTTACCCCTCCCTCACTTTATGACCTTTGCTTAACTCTCTACATCTGGTCTCCCATACCCAGCCACCCCCTCATTCACACCTGATTGCCCTTAACTGGGGATATATTCACATGCAGGAGTCTGCTATAGACTCAGTCTGCTGAAAATCATCTTTTAACTTCCATCTTTTAAATTACATCTTTTTAATTATGATTCTGAATTAGACTGAATTGGACTGGAATTGACTGGAAGGTAACAGAACACCAACCACTATAATGTTTTGGTTTCTATTCTCTTTCACCCCCATACTACTTTCCTTCTTACAATCTCCTGCAATCACTCCACCTAGTAAGGAACTAGTCATTTCTTCCTCCATACTCCCCAGCCATCTCACCTTCCCCTCAGAACTGTTCCTCCACATACAATCCTTTTTCTCCAGACACACACGGCCACATCATGTCCTATCCTGCTCCCACCTTCTAATGATCTGTCTGTTACTCCTCATTGCTGGTGACATATCCCCAAATCCCGGCCCTCCCCAATTCATCCCCACACTCGTTTCTAACCCCCTGCCACGATCCTCCGCACGTTTTCCCAACCACGACAACCTCATACCCATTCATCCAGCCCCCACTCCCCCGCTCCCCCTACTTGGAGCACTATGGAACGCACGCTCCATCTGCAACAAACTGCCATTTATCCATGACCTCTTCATCACCAACAAACTCTCCTTCCTCGGCCTCACTGAAACCTGGCTCACCCCCTCTGACTCGGCCTCTCCAGCTGCGCTCTCCTATGGCGGATTCCACCTCTCTCACACCCCTCGCCCCAGCAACAAACGCGGTGGAGGAGTTGGCTTGCTCCTGTCCGACACCTGCTCCTTTACTCCAATCCCGCTACCACCCTCCGCTACTCTTCCCTCGTTTGAGGTGCACTCTGTCCGCATCTATACCCCCTCCAACCTCCAGCTGGCTGTCATCTACCGCCCCCCAGAACTAGCCATCTCCACCTTTCTCGACCACTTCACCACCTGGCTACTTCATTTCCTCTCTGTTGACATCCCCACTATCATCATGGGTGATTTCAATGTCCCCATTGACACTTTCACCTCAGCTACCTCTAAACTTTTATCACTGACTGCCTCCTTTGGCCTCACTCAATGGTCCTCTGAGGCCACTCACAAAGATGGCCACACGCTGGACCTCATCTTCACCCGCCTCTGCTCCCTTACTAACCTCACTAACACACCCCTCCCCCTGTCTGACCACAACCTACTGACATTCTCGTCCCTCTCCTCTCCTAGTGTGCAACCCCCACTCCACAAACTCACTCACCCTCGCCGAAATCTCAAACATCTCAACTTACAATCACTCTCTGAGTCCCTTCTCCCTCTCACAGACATAGCTTCCCTTCATGACACAGATGCTGCTGCCACTTTTTATAACACCACAATAACAACAACACTCGATTCGGCCGCCCCACTCATGCATAGTAAAACTCGTACAATTAACAGGCAGCCCTGGCTGACCAGCCTGACCAAAGAATTGAGACGGGCTTCCAGGATTGCTGAGCGGAGATGGAAGCGATCCCACTCTGCCGACCACTTCACTGCATACAAGCAGTCCCTCGCCAGCTTCAAGTCTGCGCTCACTGCCGCAAAACAAACTTACTTCTCATCCCTCATATCCTCCCTGTCCCACAACCCTAAACAGCTTTTCAACACTTTCAATTCTCTACTCCGTCCCCCCGCACCTCCTCCTTCCCCCCTCATTTCTGCTGATGACTTCGCCTCTTTCTTTAAACAGAAGATCGATACGATCAGAGAAAGCTTTGGCCCACAGCGCCCACTGCCCCTCTTAGCTGCTCAACCCTGCTCATCCAAAACCAGCTTCTCCACCATGACAGAAGATCAGCTCTCCACCCTCCTGTCAAGATCACACCTCACCACCTGCACGCTTGACCCGCTCCCATCCCACCTCATCCCTAACCTTTCCACGGTCTTCATCCCAACCCTAACGCACCTCTTCAACCTCTCACTCACAACAGGTGTCTTTCCCTCATCCTTCAAGCATGCCAAGATCACACCCATCCTCAAAAAGCCCTCCCTCGACCCATCCTCTGTGTCTAGCTATCGCCCGATATCTCTTCTCCCTTATGCCTCCAAATTGCTGGAGCAACACGTCCATCTTGAACTGTCCTCCCACTTCTCCTCCTGCTCCCTCTTTGATCGGTTACAATCAGGCTTCCGTTCCCATCACTCAACTGAAACTGCCCTAACTAAAGTCACCAATGACCTACTAACTGCCAGGAGCAAGCGACACTACTCTGTCCTCCTTCTCCTGGACTTGTCTTCTGCCTTTGACACTGTAGACCACTCCCTTTTGCTACAAATCCTCTCATCCCTTGGCATCACAGACTTGGCCCTTTCCTGGATCTCGTCATATCTGACAGACCGAACATTCAGTGTCTCCCTCCCCCACACCACCTCCTCACTTCGCCCCTTGTCAGTCGGTGTTCCTCAAGGCTCTGTTCTAGGACCCCTACTCTTCTCCATCTACACTTTCGGCCTGGGACAGCTCATAGAATCCCACGGTATGCAGTACCATCTCTACGCTGACGACACGCAGATCTACCTCTCCGGACCTGACCTCTCCTCCTTGCTTACCAAAATCCCGCACTGTCTGTCTGCCATTTCAGCCTTCTTTTCTGCTCGCTTTCTACAACTGAACATGGACAAAACAGAATTCATCATCTTTCCCCCATCTCACTCTACCCCTCCACCAGACCTATCCATCAATGTCAATGGCTGCTCACTATCCCCAGTCCCACACGCCCGGTGCCTCGGGGTGATCCTCGACTCTGCCCTCTCTTTCAAGCCACATATCCAAGCCCTTGCCTCCTCCTGTCGTCTCAAACTCAAAAATATTTCCCGGATCCGTGCTTTCCTTGACCGCAACACTGCAAAAACGCTAGTGCATGCCCTTATCATCTCCCGCCTCGACTACTGCAACCTCCTACTCTCTGGACTCCCCTCTAGCACTCTGGCACCACTCCAATCCATCCTACACTCTGCTGCCCGACTAATCCACCTGTCCCCCCGCTATTCCCCAGCCTCTCCCCTGTGTCAAGCCCTTCACTGGCTTCCTATCGCCCAGAGACTCCAGTTCAAAACCCTCACACTGACATACAAAGCCATCCACAACCTGTCTCCTCCATACATCTGTGACATGGTCTCCCGGTACCTACCTACACGCGACCTCCGGTCCTCCCAAGACCTCCTTCTCTACTCCCCTCTCATCTCTTCTTCCCATAACCGCATCCAAGACTTCTCCCGTGCTTCCCCCATACTCTGGAACTCTCTACCCCAACACATCAGACTTGCGCCTACCATAGAAACCTTCAAAAAGAACCTGAAGACTCATCTCTTCCGACAAGCCTACAGCCTGCAGTGATCCTCAACCTACTGAACAGCCGCACAGCCAGCTCTTCCCTCTCCTAGTGTATCCTCACCCACCCCCTGCAGACTGTGAGCCCTCGCGGGCAGGGTCCTCCCTCCTTATGTACTCGTGTGCCTTGTTATCTGCTCATGTTTAATGTATTTGTCTATATTTGCCCCGTATTCACATGTAAAGCGCCATGGAATAAATGGCGCTATAAAAATGTATAATAATAATAATAATATGGAGAGTCTCATCCCTTCTGGGACGTCGCAGTTCCTGGTTCATATCTTCAATGCAGCTCTTGCTCAAGCTCATTGTGGGCATCGAGCGCAGCTGTGCAGGTGCTTGTGAAGTGAGGTCCTTTTCTTTGTCTGAGTCGATGGCTGCAGCTCTCCAGGAGAGGGATGCTGCTAAGTCCGGAAAAGATCCCTGACTCCTGCTGTGGGAAGTACCTCCAGCTGAGGCGTCCATAGTAACCTGAGTCACCGCAGTGCTTTTACGACTGTGGCATCTAGACACATAGACACATCCCCGGCGAGTCCTGATGATGACAACTCCACCAGATGATGACACCTCTGTATGTCTCGCGCCAGGATGCAAGACTTCCGGAAACAGGGCTGTTGGTTCTTCACAAGCACTTCCTGTGCGCTGCTGCCGAACTTTGCTGAAGCCACAGGTGCTGAGTATGATATTCTGGGTATCCTGTTTCTCCTTGATGCTGGCGATGCTTCATCCGCAGACTGGTGAGGAGAAGGCAGTTCAGGAAAAGGAGAGGTGGATTCACCTGATGCCGAGGTAGGTTTTATGGCTAGGCAGCTTCTTAGCCACTCTGCTCCATCCTCCTACTGGGGCCTCTGCACCATCTGCTGTAAAAGGCTGTCCATCTCTAATCTTCTTTCTTCTTATGAAGTGAATGGAATAACTGGCAAAAGTGGCCTTTTCATAAGTAAAATCTTCCCGGTCTTTTATGAAACAGCCAATCACATTCCACAAAAAGTGCACCAAAAACAGCTGGACAACACTGGAATGAACCTGCTTGTGACTCCACAGCTTACCAGAATGACCTTTTGACCGCAGTTTGAATACAAGGAACCCTTTTTAAATGCATATTAAAACAACCCAAAATGGCAGAATAATGAGAATAGGGTCTGTGTTCCCTATATTTATATTCTGGAGGGGGAGGGGGGGTCGCTACCATTATCCACTCTCCCAACTGAAATCATGAGTGCAGAGCTCACCAAGTCCAGATTTAGATTACTTTCTAACATGTCTAAGGCCTTTTATTTGCCTTATGTAGACAGTCATAGTAAACTCCAAAATACACCGTTGTAGGTATCCCAAATTTCAGAACATACATGTTCTACTACCTAGAAACCTTTTTGATACAGTCCATCTCCTACTTCCTTTACTCCTGGTTTATGTACTAGAGTCATGGCCGAAAGTGTTGGCACCCTCAAAATTGTTCCAGTAAATGAAGTATTTCACTGGACACTGGGCGTTTCTGGGAGAAATATTTCTGGAACAATTTCAAGGGTGCCAACACTTTCGACCGTTACTATGTTACTATGTATGCGCATTGTATCACCTCCCTTTGGCAAATGTTGTGGAGATTTCATTCTGACTCAGCAGAAACTGATTTATATAAAAACCAGTAGTTGGTCGCCTACATTACTTGATTACATTACATTATTAGATACTACACACCAGCTTCTGGAGGTGACACTACCCAAATCAACAAGCAAGTAAGGTTTCATCTTCTAATGGTGTGATTGCTTATATTTATTATTCTTTTTGATTTCCTGTAGATTATTATGATAATCATATCATGTTGAAAAACTGAGTAACATTATCACATACAAACTTTCAAGTCTTTCTTGTCCACGAGTTGTGCTTGGTGTTACAAATTCCCATCTAAATAGAACATTTCTGTTTTCTCTCTTTTTTTAACAATGTTATTTAGGACGTTTGCATCTCTATACTATGGGATGCATTTTGTACATGCTTCTTAGCTGATTGCTAAGAATGTTGGTGCTCCAATCCCTAAGGGAAGATGGATCAATGAATCAGATACTGTGAATGGGTCCTTGTGCTGACTTGATAGAGATAACTGTGTTCTGTTTTGATACTTTGAGCATTCTTCTTTTCCAAAATGATCATCATCCTCCTGGGAGAGAGGACTTCCAACTCCTTTATCTAATTTCCGACACTCCTGGATTGAACCCATGTTCATCAATTTTTATGGAGAGCTTGATTCCTGGGTGGATTCTAACTTCATCACGAAAAGCAGGTTACTAAATGTTTTTCCCATAGCCACGGCTTTTTTTTAGTCCAAGTGCTCTCCACTATATTCCACTCCCGTGTCCTGTACCTGAATGTGGTTGGGACATTGGGGCTCTGTCCAATGACAGATTATCTCAGAGTCATGAAAAAGACACTTTCTGGAGGCACTGCTTTCCTCAAGCTTTTTCTGGTGTCTGAGAGATTTCTTACTTTTAAGAAAGTCTGGGAAATGTCTTCTTTTTATGGGAGCCTCCCGAATAATAAAGAAAGTTGGCTACTTTTCTGTATTCCCAATTCTCTTTTTGTAAGACCTGAATAGCTGAGATCTTAGCACCCAATGAACTTGAGGATACAGTTAACCTGGACCTAACTCTTCCAGGATCCTCAAAGTAGCTGCACGCTTTGCCTCTTTTATTTATTCTTGTATTTCAGTGAGCTAAACACCTTAACATTTTACTTTCCCTCTTTTTTAGTGAGTGGATATGTTTTAACCTATTTCCCAATGAGGGGTAAGTAAATGATCCATGTTATGCCATATTTAAAGGGGTATTCCCATCTCCAAGATCCTATCACAATATGTATTATGCTTAATAATAATAATAATAATAATAATAATAATACTAGCACATACCTCCAATTAGAAATTGAGTATAGTTATTCAGATTTGCTATGTTGCTTACCTCATGTGCAGGCATAGCAGGACCTTAGGTATCCATGGTTACGACCACTCATATAGTGAGAGTTAGTTAGTTGGCTGTTGGTGGTCGTAACAATGGACACCTACTACTTATTAGTATAGTATCTTGGAGATGGTAATAACCCTTTAACGATGAGCTTGTCTCAGGCCATTCCAAATAATCTTTGCTTGCCACCTAGATTATATTATGTCGCCCCTCACCATTAGCTAGCTTCGCATGCTCTTGCCTATATATGACCCACATCAGAAAGGCGACTGGAACCTTTTAGGTTACTAAACAACAAGACTCCGTGCCTACCATGTGCCAGCGGTGATACAAGTGTGCATTATATGGTGAAACTGCTTAATTGGGCACATGGGGCATAGCCATTGCCATTCATCAGCTGTTTTCTATCCTTACCAGTACACGATTAATTTAGTGACATGATGGGAGCAAATATTTAGTTTTTACATGATAAATGTGTAAGAAATGCCTTGATCATGATAAGATTGAATGAGAACCATACCGTACATGTCCATTGGCTAACATTACATTTTTTAGAGTTCTGTATTTTTCTTTCCTTTACTGACACAAGTAAACTATTTACTTACAGGAAGAGCTGAGCCCATACGTCTGCTCCTTGGTGATCAAGGGGTGTCATGGAAAGAAGAGGAGGTGCCATTAGCAGACTGGCTTACAGGAAAATGTGAGCTTAAGAAACAGGCGGTGAGTAGCTTTTATGATTATCTTCTCAAGCAGAGGACTGGGGACCCATGAAAGCAGCGACTTATCACCTATCTTGATACAACATCATTAACTCTTTTGTGTACATCTCTACATCTTCCTTAAGGTCTGTTTTCATGGACCGACCAGCGGCACGACACGACCGCCGGCCGCGATCAGTCACTGGTCACGACACGACCGCCGGCCGCGATCAGTAAACTTTGAACGATCATCAGTCATTTAAATGCCTGCTTACACAGGTAGACCAAAGTAAACGACGCACACTGAGTAATCCATGCTAAATCGCATGCACTGTGCACTGGCTGCCAGCCTTCTTGGCAGTGTGAGCTTTGTTGACCCAGGACAATGCAACACTGAGAACAATGATCTTTTATACTGCACAAAAGATCATTTCACCACATGAAACTCGTTTTACTGGTTCATAGAGTGATCTGCAGCCTGTTTACACTGCAAGGTAATTATGAAACAAGTGTTTTCATTCAGAATTAACTTCCAGTGTAAATGCTCCTTTAAAGGTACCGTCACATTTAGCGACGCTGCAGCGATCTAGACAACGATGTTGATTGCTGCAGCGTCGCTGGGTGGTCGCTGGAGAGCTGTCACACAGACAGCTCTCCAGCGACCAACGATGCCGAAGTCCCCGGTAACCAGGGTAAACATTGGGTTACTAAGCGCAGGGCCGCACTTAGTAACCCGATGTTTTCCCTGGTTACCAGTGTAAATGTCAAAAAAACAAACACTACATACTTACATTCCGGTGTCTGTCGCGTCCCCCGGCGTTCTGCTTCCCTGCACTGTGTAAGCGCCGGCCGTAAAGCACAGCGGTGACGTTACCACTGTGCAATGCTTTACGGCCAGCCGGCGCTGACACAGTGCAGGGAAGCAAAACGCTGGGGGACGCGACAGACACCGGAATGTAAGTATGTAGTGTTTGGTTTTTTTTACATTTACGCTGGTAACCAGGGTAAATATCGGGTTACTAAGCGCAGCCCTGCGCTTAGTAACCCGATGTTTACCCAGGTTACCAGTGAAGACATCGCTGAATCGGCATCACACACGCCGATTCAGCGATGTCTGCGGGAGATCCAGCAACGAAATAAAGTTCTGGCCTTTCTGCTCCGACCAACGATGTCACAGCAGGATCCTGATCGCTGCTGCATGTCAAACACAATGATATCGCTATCCAGGACGCTGCAACGTCACGGATCGCTAGCGATATCGTTGTTAAGTTGTTCAGTGTGAAGATACCTTAAGATCGGGTCACGGAAAAACACAGTGACCCAATCAGAGATGGGACAACCTCTGTGCAATAAGAAGGACCCCAGGACGGGCTGTTTGGTAAGTCTGCTGTTGGGGCATAGCAGGCGTTGCCGAACCAGCCACCTTTCTCATAATGACATTGATATAACATATTAGCTTACAGGTATATGCCAAAAAGATATAAGAAGTTGTAAAATAGTTACCCCTTAAATGAATAAAAAAATGAAGAAATTGACAGAATTGTTTGAACAATTACTTTGCTGCAAAACGGATGTGTAAATTGCGCAGTAATTTATATGTAAAAAATACAATTTCTCTGCATAACAAGCCACAAACAGTCATGTGAATGAAAAAAATAGAAATGTGTGATTTCTAAAACCCAGAGAGCTATAAACTGAAAAAAAAGGCTGGTCATTGACTAAGTCACATACGGTCCCATTTGTCTTGGGGTGAAGGGGTTAATACTTTTTTCTTCTATGGGCTAAGCACTTATTGGTAGGTAGTTTCTAACTATCTGCCTGTTTTGTTCTCAAGATCATCGCACGGCTCAGAGCAGTCACAGATCGTTCCTGACAGAAATTCTTCCTGCTTCTCATGATGCCACATTGACAGAGCAGTTCCTTCACTTCCACTCTGCTCAATCGATGGATGTCACTTCTGATGTCATGCTGATTGACATCCAACTCCCAGCTGTTAGGCTGAGCCAAATGTCAATCAGCATGACACTCCATTGACCAAGCAGAGCGGAAGAGAGGGAACTGCTCTGTCAACATGATGTCACAGGAAGCGTAAAAATCGACGCCAGGAGCTGTCCATGACCACTCTGACATAGGAGATATCATTGCACAGGAAGCACAGAAGTTTACTGCATACTGTTCATACATTGAACTAATAAATACTACAGTATTCAATAAGCATAAAAATTAATTTGTAATTCAGAGGGATAATCGTTCTGTACATCAGCCTCTGTATTAATCTTTTTGATCTAATACAGGTTTTCGGTCAGCTGCCACAGTTTAAGGATGGAGATTTTGTCTTGTATCAGAGCAATACCATTCTGAGATACCTTGGACGCAAATATGGTAAGTTTTTGTGTTTCTCTAAATGATGTTACTTTTACATTCTCTAGTTTTTAAATCCTGTTAAAGAATAATAAGTAAATTTTTCATCAATGAAAAAACTTATGGTGAACTATTATATTCTTTTGCCTTCTTCATAATTAGAATATTACCTCTGTTATCTCTCAGGGATTTCCGGCGGCAATAACCAGGAGAGTGCCCTCATTGACATGATGAATGATGGTGTTGATGATCTGAGAACCAAGTACATTCGTCTGGTCCTCTTAGAGCTTGTATGTATAGAAAAAAAAATCTGAACATTCTAATTCTACTTAAAGGAATTTTCCTTATAGATATTTTGTATTTCGGAATTCAAGAAAAATGAAAAATGTTTACTTTTTATGCTCTTTGCAGTGAGAAAAGTTAAAGTTAAATGATATCTTGCAATTATTCTAAGGTCCAGTAGGAGTACAGAGATTCTAATTTTATATAGGTCTACTGTTTTTAAAAAAAGAAAAAAATACACATATGCAAGAAAACATTTCAGACATGGAGGGTCCCCTTTGTCTAACCAATTAGATGCTACAGTCGCTATTGTCAACAGCATCTAAAGGATTAAATTGCCACAATCAGAACTAGCGACAGCTGTGGCACTTCATGTCGGGAAAGGATTGGGGTTTTTTTTTCGAGAAAGAATGATTCTCTTTTTGTTGAGTGCAATATTGCAGGTCAGCTATTTAACATACATTGATTAGGGCTGAGCTGAGGTACCAAACCTTTGACTGAGGAACAGTTCCTGAACTCCTACCATATACAGTGGGGGAAACAAGTATTTGATCCCTTGCTGATTTTGCCCCTACGTATAGCTTCAAACAGATAGATATTGGAACAATTGTACATTGCTTAAGACTCATTTTATTTTGCAGGAGACAGGCAAAGAGAAGTACGAAAAAGAACTTCCCAATAATTTGTCAACATTCGAGAGGATTCTTTCCCAGAATTCTAATGGGTCCAAATTTGTGGTGGGAGATAAGGTAATTGTAATTTAGACAAAACAATAGAAACAAAGAATTTTTGTAAACACAACCCATTTTATGATTGCAATGGTTGAAACCATGTCCAGAATTGCCAATCATCTGTAAATTCGCAAGGTCTTTAGGCCAGAGTTTCAAGTAATCCATTCCAACAACCAGTGGCACATGGGGGCAGCAAAGTCCCAAATGAGCACTGTGAATCCTCACTGGTGGTCAACTTTTGACTTTTTTTGGTCCCCTTGAAAAGGGTAAAACTGGGCCTGTTTTTCCCCTGTGACACTTGGGCCAATTCTCTTAAAGTGAAGTGAATCCTGGACGGTTTTTACCAGCCAGTAGCAAAATGAATGCCTATATTCAAGGGCAATATTGCAGCTGCATGGTTGGACCCTACACCTTTGCTCTTAAGAGAGCCACCCAAGTGGTATGCAGGGTCATAGAAAAACTAGCATTCATAGAGCAATAAAGCTAACTTTAAAGAAAAAAGAATAAATCACATGCTGTTCAACCTATATGAGTTATTGATTTATCCTTTTTATCCCCCACAGATCTCATATGCAGATTACAACCTCCTGGATATCCTGCACTGTCACCTTGACTTATTCCCCGGATGTCTTTCAGCATTTCCCCTCCTTAAGGCATACAATCAGCACATTATTTCTCGCCCTAAACTTATGAAATACTTGAAATCTGAAGGTCGCGCCAAGCGACCTGTTTTCCCTAAAAAGTAGAAGAGCATAAGTAGAAAGTAAATGTTTACATCCAATAATACCTAAATCATAGCCACTCAGTGCATCTAAAGGAATCCCGCTCTGCTCTTTACCCAAATATAAGTATTTGTTTTCTTCTTCTTTATTTTTTTAAGAAATAAAGTAAATTCATTTTCACTTTGCTTACTTGTTTGTTACTTTCTGGATCACTAGGTGCGGGGACAGATTTACTATTTACATCAATACATGAATACAGCACCAGAACCAATATCAGTACATTAATACCAGTTGCAATGTCAATACAGGCCAATATAAATTTGTATTTATTAAACCTATATCTCCCAGTATGTCTTTAACCCCTTTCCGACATTGGTTGCAATTGCCCATGTCGGCATCCCTCCCTTTGACGTTGGCTCCGATGCTGAGCCCATATCTTTCCCGGCACATGTCAGCTTTGTGTGCCTCTAACAGCTGCGGGTGGAATCATGATCCACTCGCATCTGTTAACCTGCTAAATGCTGCTGTCAATCTCTGACGGCAGCATTTAACTCGTGCTTACTGGAAGAACACCGAAAATACCGCCCATCGGTGAACCCGTCAAATGATCGCGGGTCACCGATGGGTTGGCATGATAACCAGAGTTGTCCGGCAGACCTCTATGGTTGTCATAGCCGGATTCCTACGAGCGCCACCCGGTGGACAGCGCTCATAGCAAGTAAGCATTTCTGCTACACGCAGATGATCTGATCATTACCTGTGTGCAGCAGAGGCGATGAGACAACTTCAGCTGAAGTAATGGAGACTATTGAAGCAGGCAAACAGTACAAAAATAAGTTTTTAAAAATAAAAAAAAATAAAAGATCAAATCACCCCCGTTTCGCCCCATTCAAAATAAAACAATTAAAAAAAATCAAGGATACACATATTTGCTATACCACTTTCAGAATTGCCCAATCTATCAATATAAAAAAAGAATTAACTGATCGTTAAACTGCATAACAAGAAAAAAATTAAAAATGCCAGAATTATGTTTTTTTGGTCGCCGCTACATTGCAATAAAATACAATAACGGGCGATCAAAAGATTGGAGCTACACGAAAGTAGTATAATAAAAACGTTAGTTTGGCGCAGAAAACATAAGCATTCACCCAGCCCCAAATCATGAAAAATGGAGACGCTAGAGGGCTCTGAAAATGGCGCCATTTGTTTTTCTTACCAAAGTTTGGATTTTGTTTTTCACCACTTAAATGAAAAAGAACCTAGATATGTTTGGTGTCTGTGAACTCGTAATGACCTGGAAAATCATAAGGCAGTTTTAGCATTTAGCGAACATAGTAAAAAAAAACACAAAAAACAAGTGTGGAATTGCACCTTTTTTGCAATTTCATTGCACTTGGAGTTTTTTCTCGTTTTCCAGTACAAGAAAAACCAATAGTGTCATTCTAAAGTACAACTCGTCCCACAAAAACAAGCCTGCACATGCCCATTTTGACCAAAAAATAAAAAAGTTATGGCTCTGGGAAAAAGGGGAGCAAAAAACTGAAATGCAAAAACGAAAATAGCTCTGGTCGTTAAGGGGTTAATAATGCTAAAGAAATGCTTGGAGTTGTTATCAGTCATTATCAGACTGTGGATGATACAGGAACCACAGTACTGGTGAGATATAGTCAGTATGAACAGGTAAACATTTACATTCAGGTACCTTAAAGGCGACATCTTCTCTGATTGAGCCGTTTCTTTCTTTTCGTCTTCATCTTGTCCAGATGTCATGATGACTTTTCACATCCACAGCTCTTCTATGCAGACCTCTTCAGTTCTGATGAAGCTCCAAATTTAGGAACAAAACGTTAATTTTGATACAGATTGCCTATTAAACTTGTTATCTTCCACTGCAACCTCCTAGGTGCTAAGTTTTGTCTACTATACTACTTACAGATTGGAATCCTACTTGGGCACCTCTTCACACTCCACGAGTGTCGTATAGTCCTCATTGCTTTGGAAGGAATAAGTCATGTGCCAGTCCTTTGTACTGAGCAAAGATATACAGGTGATTCTCACAAAATTAGAATATCATCAAAAGTTGGTTTATTTCAGTTCTTCAACACAAAATGTGAAACTCATATAATAGATAGAGTCATTACAGAGTGATCTATTTCAAGTGTTTATTTCTGTTAATGCTGAGGATTATGTTTTACTGTCACTGAAAGCTCAAAAGTCATTATCTCAGTAAATTAGAATAATTAACAAAAAAGTCTGTTTCAGTAGGCTCGACAATCATGAAAAAGGTGCACAAGCAATCGAGATAACCACAGCCTTGTAAGGATTATTAAGAAAAGGCCATTCAAAAATTGGGGGAGATTCACCAGGAGTGGACTGCTGCTGAAGTCATTGCTTCAAGAGCCACCACACACAGACGTATCCAGGACATGGGCTACAAGTGTCACAATCCTTGTGTCAAGCCACTCATGACCAATAGACAATGCCAGAAGCGTCTTACCTGGGCCAAGGAGAAAAAGAACTGGACTGTTGCTTAGTGGTCTATAGTGATGTTTTCAGATGAAAGTAAATTTTGCATTTCATTTCTAAATCAATCTCTCAGAGTCTGGAGGAAGAGTGGAGAGGCACATACTCCAGCTGCATTAGTTCTAGTGTGAAGTTTCCACATTCAGTGATGGTTTCGGGAGCCATGTCATCTGCTGCCATAGGTGCACTGTGTTTTATCAAGACTAAAGTCAGCGCAGCCATTTATCAGGAAATTTTAGAGCACTTCACCCCCTGCTAATAAGCTTTTTGGAGATGGAAATTTAATTCTTCAGCAGGACTTGGCACCTGTCCACACTGCCAAAAGAACCAATACCTGATTTAAAAACAACAGAATCACTGTGCTTGATTGGCCAGCAAACTTGCTTGATCTTAACCCCATGGAGAATCTATGGGGTATTTTCAAGAGGAATATGAGAGACATCAGACCCAACAATGTAGACGAGCTGAAGGCTGCTATCAAAGCAACCTGGGCTTCCATAACACCTCAGCAGTGTCACAGGCTGATCACCTCCATGCCACGCCACATTGATGCAGTAATTGATGCCAAGGGAGCACCAACCAAGTATCGAGTGAATTTACTGAACATACATTTCAGGAGGCCAACATTTTGGATTTTAAAATATTTTTTCAAGCTGGTGTTATGAAGTATTCTAATTGATTGAGATAATAACTTTTGGGTTTTCATTTGCTGTAAGCCATAATCATCAACATTAACAGAAATACACACTTGAAATAGATCACTATGTTTGTAATGTCTCTATATAATGTGAGTTTCACTTTTTGTATTGAAGAACTGAAATAAATTAACTTTTTAATGATATTCTAATTTTGTGAGAAGCACCTGTATTTATACATATAAGTGAGATCTTCTCTGAGGCATCTTTTTTTCTAAGCTAAAAAGCCCAACTTTTCCAACCTCTCATCATATGAGTGGCCTTTCATCCCTTATAATAATCTAGTTGCCCGCTATTGAACTGACTCTAAATTCTGAATATCCTTTTTAAAATGTGGAGCTCAAAACTGGAGCCCATATTCTAGATGTGGTCTTAGGGGTTGGGATCACAAGATTTTATCTATTTTTTATACACCCTAAAATCTTGTTTGCTTTTGCAGCTGCTGCTTGACATTGGGTGCTGCTGCTCAGCTTACTTGGAATCAGAATGCCCAAGTCCTTCTCCTGTTGTGTAATACAGAGTACACATTCCCATTTAATGTATATGCAGCAGTAGGATTAGTTCTTTCTAGGTGCTTTTCTTGACTATTATCTACATTAAACCTCATTTGCAAAGAGTACTATTACTATTGTAATGTCAATGTCAGATTTTAATATATTACATAGTTTGGTGTCATCAGCAAAGACTGATACTTTACTTTCAATCCCATCCGTTAGGTCATTAATAAAGAAGTTAAAAAGAATCGGTCCTAGCACAGAACTCTGTGGTCCCCGCTGCTGACTATATCCCATTTAGAGAACGTACCATTCAAATGACTGTTTGCTTCCTGTCATTTAGCCAATTCCTTATCGATCTGCATATGGCTATCCCCTCTCTACTGTTTTCCTTTACCCCTTATCACTATATCTCCACACTGTCCCCCACCAGGCTAACCTCTCTCCATACTCTGCCCACATTTCACGCTGCCCCCTCTCCATTTCCATTCTGAGCACCCTCTTAACACTATACACTCACACTGCCCACCTCTCTAAACTGTATTCTCCTCCTTACACTGTCCCCTTAGCAGTATGATGGTCACTGTAAGAGGGTGAACTGTAGTCCCACTGAGAGGGCACTAGGACCCTGTGGTTTTTGCCTGTTGCAGCAGAGGACAGACCTCCCAGAGACAATGTGTGCTGCGGGGTGGGGTCTAGTGTCTCGAGTGTAAAGTGAAAGTGAGAAGTGAGAGCTGAGAGAGAAAAGGCGGGAAGAAAAGGAGAAGCTGCTGTGAGATCTTAAAAAGAGACTGTGTGGATTTACTGCAAGTGTTTTTGGAGGAAAAGAAGCTTTTGAGAGACTTTTTTTTGCTAACGTTCCCCTGGAGAAGAGCTAACCTTTTGTTTAACTCTGTGAGAGACTTGTGTTGCTAACGTTTCCTGGAGAGGAGTTAACCCTTTATCTAAGTAAAGACGGAGACTTTGCTAAGAACCCAGTACGAATTTGGAAGTCTGTGGATTCCCTGTGCATTGAGTGGAGAAACAAGTCTGGGCAGACTGCTGATACAGAGACGGACGGATTGTCGTGGAAGCATTCCTAGGAGCTACAGAAGCAGAGACTACATCGTGAGACCACTAACTAAGTCCCCGGCGTTTGGGCTCGGCATCGGCCGACAAGACAAGAGGAGCTTGCTGTAACTTATTGGCGCTGAAGATAAGGATTGGCTGCAGCCTGTGCGGATTCCTGCCTGAGAGGAAATCCATTTCAGGATACGGTACCATAGTTATAGATACCCGGGTATCTCTGCTCAGAGTGTAAAATTGTTACTTTAGAGGTGTATCTTATATTAGAGTTGTGTAAGTTATACTCAATGTGCCATTCCAGGGGCTCCCTTAATAACACTACATTCAATTTACACTTGTTCCTGTTTTTAGTTGCCTGTTAGGTAAATTTCTTACTAGTCTGTTGTAGTACACAGTTCTCAGGAGACCTTGGAGTGGCACAGTGATTTCAGCTGCTGCTGAATTAGTGTATCTTTAGGGTGCATCTGCCTTAATATTCTCCATATTACCTTGATTAATTTGCCTTTGAGTAAATACCGTTGGAGATTTCTGCCTTGGTCTTGGTTTGTGACTCACTGGATCTTATTCGGACCTCTGGTCATTACATTTTTTGGCGTAGTCGGCAGGATCCAGTGTTTGTCATGGACGGAGGCGAGGGTGGAAATGACCCCGCTGTATCCGCATCCTCCTCGGGGGTTGGGGTTCCCCTGGCAGCCGCTGCGACTCCGGGAGGGTATGTGCCTGTAGGAGCTTTACTTCAGCACATGCCGAAATATGATGGGCGCAATATGGCGTTGCAAGATTGGGCTGAGAGAATCCGGAGTATTCTGCGCATGTGTAATTTGACCCCCGCGTTACGCGCTGAGCTGGCATTAAATGCACTGGAGGGTGATATTAGGCGTATGGTGATGGTGCGCCCAGAATCAGAGAGGGATACATTAGAAAAGATTTTGGAACTGTTAGAGGGGAGTTTGGGGGGCCGAGCGCGTGTGGCCCAGCTTCGGTCCCTATTCTTTAATCGTCCCCAGAGAGAGTGTGAGTCCCTGATGCAGTACTCTAATATTTTACAAGAGATGTTGAATGAGATGCAGCGACTAGACCCGGGGGCCATGGGGGCGTTCCGGGAGGTAGACCGCTTGCTCCGGGACCAATTCATCACCGGTTTAGCCCATAGACTTCTCCGGGACAAGCTGTTGGAAATGGCCCGGGTTGCACCAGAGTTATCTTTCTGGCAGATTTACCGAGCTGCAGTGGAAAGGGAAGAGAAATCAGCCTATGTTCCCGAGGGATCAGTGAACAGTGCCCAGCTGGAGGAAGGTGTGTCATCAGGGTCGGGGGGAGAGGGGCTGGTAAGCGTGGTACAAGCTTTGCGTGCTGAGGTGAAGGAGTTGAAGCTGAAATTGTCTCAACTGACAGTTGATCCCGCCTCTACCCCCTCACGGGAACCTCCTGCCCCACCCCCTGGAACGGTGACCCCGCAAATGGCCAGGTCGTCCTATCAGAATGAGTCAAGCCCTCGCCCACGAGGAACAATCACCTGCTGGAAGTGTGGCCGCCAGGGACACATCTCGCGTTACTGCCGGGTGCTTACAGCCCCAGAAACCCCGTCGCCGGCTTTAAACTTCCAGCCGCTGCCATGAGAGGGCAAGCAGCAGCGGCCCCACCCACACAAAGCCCTCGACGGAATGAACAAGATTTGTTTGCATGTAGTCCAGTGATAGAAGCAGAGTTTGAAGGGCGGAAGATGAGGTGCTTAGTTGACACGGGATCCGAATGTACTATAATGCCTCTAGAAGTATATGAGAGATACTTCAGTCGACTAGTGATTCCAGAGGATGGCCGAGTGATACGACTGACCGCTGCAAATAATGGTCAATTGTCAGTCAAAGGGATCGTGTGGATGCAACTAAAAATGTTTGGTCAAGAGCTGGGGCAGAAAGGGGTAGTACTGGTGGATCACCCCCCTAGAAGAGGGATGGAAGTGACGCTCGGAATGAACGTGCTGCGAGATTTGAATCACCAGATGTATGCCAGTGAAGGACCCCGATACTGGGCCCGTGCGACAAGACACCGACCCACACAGAGAATTCTACACCGTCTAGTGCTGAGTTGCGACTTGCTGAAAAGTGCGGTCCCAGGTGGCCGGGTGGGCCGGGTCCGAGTGACTTCGAGGGCCCCGATCCTGCTGGGACCCAGACAAGAGGAACTCTTAATGCTGCCTGTGGGAGCTGCACAGAGATTGAATGGGCTTGAAGTGCTACTTGAGCCCGCCCGAGAGGGTTCCTCATTTGCCAAGGTACATGTGGCCCGGTCTTTGGCGATTGTGAAGAATGGACGAGTGCCGGTCCGATGCATCAATGTTTTAGATGAAGCTGTTGCAATTCCCGCTGGGACCATACTGGCTGAACTGTTCGTGCCGGCAGAGAAGGTGCCGGAAAATGCAGGGTTCGAATTGCGACCAGACCAACAGTCATCCTGGACATTCGCGGTCGAGGTAGGCCGGACTGAACCTCCTACGGAGGAATGGAATGTTCATGTGATCATGGAGCAGATGGGAGTGGATCGGGAGAAGCTGACCCCCGTGCAGTTGGAGCGGTTGGAGAGAGTTTTGTGGGAACATCAAGAGACATTTTCCCGACATGGAGAGGACTTTGGGTGTACCCAGACGATTGAGCATGAGATTCCAACGGGGGATACTCCACCCATTAGAGAAAGATATCGTCAAATTCCTCCGGCGCTCTATCAAGAGGTGAAGAGCATGGTGGCCAGTATGCTGGACAACCAAGTGATCCGAGAGAGCCGGAGTCCCTGGGCGGCCCCTGTAGTCTTGGTCCGCAAGAAGGATGGGACACTCCGATTTTGTGTGGACTATCGGAAATTGAATGCCCACACCGTACGGGACGCATATCCTTTACCCCGTATTGAAGAATCCCTGTCGGCCCTGGGTCGGGCCAAGTATTTCTCAACGTTGGATTTGGCAAGCGGGTACTGGCAGGTCCCAATGGCTGAAAAAGATCGGGCCAAGACGGCGTTTGTCTTGCCAATGGGGCTCTTTGAGTTCAACCGGATGCCCTTTGGCCTCGCTACCGCCCCAGGAACCTTCCAACGCCTGATGGAACATTGCTTGGGCGATCTAAATTTTGAATCAGTCCTGATATATCTAGACGACATTGTGGTGTTCGGAACCTCATTTGAAGATCATCTGGAGAAGCTGCGTCAAGTTCTCCGGCGGCTCAAGAGCTACGGCCTGAAAATAAAGCCAAAAAAATGTCAACTGTTACGAAACCAGATTGAATATTTGGGGCATCTGGTGACCCCGGACGGGGTACTACCTTTAGCCAGTAAGATTAAGGCAGTACAAGAGTGGCCACCTCCTTGTGACCTGCGAGAAGTGCGGGCCTTCCTGGGCCTAGCAGGATACTATCGGCGGTTTGTGCCTAAATTCTCACAAGTGGTGAGTCCCTTGAATGAACTTTTGAGAGGGACAGCGCTGGGTCCTCGAAATCGCCCCATTCCATGGGGGCCCCTACAGAAAAAGGCATTTGATGGAGTGAAAACCGCCCTAACGAGTGCCCCATTGCTGGCCTACGCCCGGTTTGACACCCCTTTTTTGTTGTATACCGATGGTAGTCTTCATGGGTTGGGGGCAGTACTAGCACAGGTGCAGGACGGCCGAGAACGAGTGATTTCTTATGGCAGCAGATCTTTAAGAGACTCCGAGCGAAATCCGGCTAACTACAGCTCATTCCGGCTGGAATTGCTGGCCCTGGTGTGGGCAATGACAGAACGCTTCGCCGAGTATCTAACAGGAGCTGAGGTGCTAGTCATGACAGATAACAACCCGCTAGCTCACTTAGAGAATGCAAAACTGGGGGCGTTGGAGCAGCGGTGGGTCGCCAGACTGGCCAAGTTCAATTACCGCATTAAATTTCGCTCTGGTCGAGAGAACGGCAATGCAGATGCATTGTCAAGGGTGCCCCTTGGGTCATCCGGGGAAGATGTTGACGAACAACTTGAGGACACTGAAACTCCAGCTTTGGGGCAGATACCTATCTTCCAAAGTGTGGTACACTCAAGTGGGGTGGCCACCGGGATGCCCTGTGTACTGGGTAAAACACCCTCAGATTGGACAAGAGTCCAGGATGAGTGTCCGGACATTGCACTTGTGCGCCGTTGGGTACAAAACAAGGCCTGGCCCAGTGCAGAGGACAAGGCTCAGTTGTCCATGGAAGGAATGAAACTCCTTCGACAATGGGATAAATTGTGTGTGGAGCAAGGTCTTTTGTATCGTAAGGTGTACCTGCCATCGGAGCTGCAGCATCGGTACCAACTGATAATTCCTGTGGGGATGGGGCCGGTGGTCGCTCGTGAGGCGCATGAGAAGGGGGCCCATTTTGGAAGTGAAAAGACACTTCAGTGGTTGCAGCGAGTCCTCTACTGCCCTGAGTTGGGAGGGATGGTGGCCGACGCATGTCGGCAGTGCCGAATTTGTGGGCTCAACAAAAGCCCTGAGCAGCGGGCTCCCACACAGTCTATTAAGACTTCAGCTCCACTGGAGCTACTCATGATTGACTACGTGTTGATAGGGTACTCTACGTCAGGGTACTCCTATTGCCTGGTGATGACAGATCACTTTACCAAGTATGCTGTAGCGGTGCCGACAAGAGATCAGACGGCCAAGTCGGCGGCTGAGGCAGTGTGCCGACATTTCTTCCAAGTGTTCGGGTGTCCGCAGAGAATACATTCAGATCAAGGGGCCTGCTTTCAGGGGACGCTGATGAAAGAGTTGCACCAGCTCTATGGTATCGAGCAGTCGAGAACAACGCCTTACCACCCTCAGGGTAACGGGGCGTGTGAGCGTTTTAATCGGACCCTGTTGCAAATGTTGAGGTCCTTAGAGAGTCAGCAACAGACATGCTGGCCTGAGTATCTCCCCGAATTGATGTGGGCTTACAATAACAGGGTGCACAGTACTACTGGTTACTCACCACACATGTTGATGTTTGGTAGACCTGGCCGAGACATTGAGGATTTGAACATGCCAGATCCCTCCTCCGCCCCCCTTCGGACTGCATCCAAGTGGGTACGAGAGCATCGGCGGCGGTTGAGGGTGGTGCATCAGGTGGTGGGCGACCGCCTTCGACAGGTGGTCCATAAGGACACGCGACCTGTACAAACAGAGCTGTTCTCTCCGGGGGACAGAGTGTTGGTGAGGACAAAACGACGGTCAGGAAAGCTGAGTGACCGATGGGAGGCGATACCGTATCTGATAAAAAAACAGGTGAACCCTGAGATTCCAGTGTACGAGGTCAAACCGGTGGGGACAGGGGGGCCAACCCGTAATTTGCATCGTAACATGTTACAACGGTGCTGGTTTGAAGATTCGGCGCCTACTCCCCTAGAGCCAGAGGCCATGTTCCAAGGGGCGGAAGCTCTGAATGATCTTGAGTTTGATGGTGTGTTTACTCCTGCGCCTGCTTATTTGCCCCCTGTGACCGATCTGGCCTCGGGTGATGAGAATGTTGGGGATATGGAGGATGTTGTTGAGGAGAGTGCATCAGGTCAACTGCTTGGTCCTGACGCTGTATCACTGGACATCGAGCCGCAGGAGGAGACAACTCCACTTACGGCCACTAACACGACCATGGAAGAGACTCTAGCTCCCTCTAAGGTCGCACCTGTTGATGTAGGACTCAGGAGAACTACACGATCTACGGCAGGAATACCGCCTCAGCGATATGCTCAAGATGAATTTGAGTGGGAAGGTATGTCGAGGACGCCAACCTCTAGTGGGGTGGCATGTAAGAGGGTGAACTGTAGTCCCACTGAGAGGGCACTAGGACCCTGTGGTTTTTGCCTGTTGCAGCAGAGGACAGACCTCCCAGAGACAATGTGTGCTGCGGGGTGGGGTCTAGTGTCTCGAGTGTAAAGTGAAAGTGAGAAGTGAGAGCTGAGAGAGAAAAGGCGGGAAGAAAAGGAGAAGCTGCTGTGAGATCTTAAAAAGAGACTGTGTGGATTTACTGCAAGTGTTTTTGGAGGAAAAGAAGCTTTTGAGAGACTTTTTTTTGCTAACGTTCCCCTGGAGAAGAGCTAACCTTTTGTTTAACTCTGTGAGAGACTTGTGTTGCTAACGTTTCCTGGAGAGGAGTTAACCCTTTATCTAAGTAAAGACGGAGACTTTGCTAAGAACCCAGTACGAATTTGGAAGTCTGTGGATTCCCTGTGCATTGAGTGGAGAAACAAGTCTGGGCAGACTGCTGATACAGAGACGGACGGATTGTCGTGGAAGCATTCCTAGGAGCTACAGAAGCAGAGACTACATCGTGAGACCACTAACTAAGTCCCCGGCGTTTGGGCTCGGCATCGGCCGACAAGACAAGAGGAGCTTGCTGTAACTTATTGGCGCTGAAGATAAGGATTGGCTGCAGCCTGTGCGGATTCCTGCCTGAGAGGAAATCCATTTCAGGATACGGTACCATAGTTATAGATACCCGGGTATCTCTGCTCAGAGTGTAAAATTGTTACTTTAGAGGTGTATCTTATATTAGAGTTGTGTAAGTTATACTCAATGTGCCATTCCAGGGGCTCCCTTAATAACACTACATTCAATTTACACTTGTTCCTGTTTTTAGTTGCCTGTTAGGTAAATTTCTTACTAGTCTGTTGTAGTACACAGTTCTCAGGAGACCTTGGAGTGGCACAGTGATTTCAGCTGCTGCTGAATTAGTGTATCTTTAGGGTGCATCTGCCTTAATATTCTCCATATTACCTTGATTAATTTGCCTTTGAGTAAATACCGTTGGAGATTTCTGCCTTGGTCTTGGTTTGTGACTCACTGGATCTTATTCGGACCTCTGGTCATTACAGTCACCACAGCCGCCCTTACAGTATATCCACATCAGTCCCACCCAATACACACTACGTTCACCACAGCCCACTATGCAGTATAATGTCTGCCACAGAACCCATTGTATGGTATCATCACGACCACCGCCTTTAATATATAGTATGATGTCCATCACAACCCTCTATATACAGCATAATGTCCCACACTGTTTCCAACATATAGTGAGTACGGAAAGTATTCATACCCCTTTACATTTTTCGCTCTTTGTTTCATTGCAGCCATTTGGTAAATTTAAAAAAAGTTAATTTTTTCACATTAATGTACACTCTGCACCCTATCTTGACTGAAAAAACCCAGAAATGTAGTAATTTTTGAAAATTTTATAAAAAAGAAAAACTGAAATATCAAATGGCTATAAGTATTCATACCCTTTGCTCAGACACTCATTAAGTCACATGCTGTCAATTTCCTTATGATCCTCCTTGAGATGGTTCTACTCCTTCATTGGAGTCCAGCTGTGTTTAATTAAACGTATAGGACTTGATTTGCAAAGGCACACACCTGTCTATAAAAGCACTCACAGCTCACAGTGTATGTCAGACCAAATGAGAATCATGAGGTCAAAGGAACGGGCCAAGGAGCTCAGAGACAGAATTGAGGCAGGGTACACATCTGGCCAAGGCTACAACAGAATTTCTGAAGTACTCAAGGTTCCTAAGAGCACAGTGGCCTCCATAATTCTTAAATGGAAGAAGTTTGGGACCACTAGAAGTCTTCCTAGACCTGGTCGTCCAGCCAAACTGAGAAATCATGGGAGAAGAGCCTTGGTGAGAGAGGTGAAGAAGAACCCCAAGATCACTGTGGCTGAGCTCCAGAGATGCAGTAAGGAGATGGGACAAAGTTCCACAAAGTCAACTTTCACTACAGCCCTCCACCAGTTGGGCTTTGATGGCAAAGTGGCCCGACAGAAGCATCTCCTCAGTGCATATGACATATGAAAGGCCACATAGAGTTTGCTAAAAAAAAAACACATGAAGGACTCCCAGACTATGAGAAATAACATTCTCTGGTCTGATGAGACAAAGATAGACCTTTTTGGTGATAATTCTAAGCGGTATGTGTGGTGAAAACCAGGCACTGCTCATCACCTGCCCAATACAATCCCAAAAGGGAAACATAGTGGTGGCAGCCTCATGCTATGGGGATGTTTTTCTGCTGCAGGGACATGACGACTGGTTGTCATTGAAGGAAACATGAATGTGGCCAAATACAGAGATATCCTGGATAAAAACCTCTTCCAGAGTGCTCTTAACCTCAGACTTGGCCGAAGGTTCACCTTCCAACAAGATAATGACCGTAAGCACATAACTAAAATAACAAAGGAGTGACTTCAGAACATCTCTGTTACCATTCTTGACTGGCCCAGCCAGAGTCCTCACCTAAACCCAATTGGGCATCCATCCTGACGGAAGTGGAGAGGATGTGTAAGGAAGAATCGCAGAGGATCCCCAAATCCAGGTGTTAAAATCTTGTTGCATCATTCCCAAGAAGACTCATGGGTGTACTAGCTCGAAAGGGTGCTTCTACTCAATACTGAACAAAGGGTCTGAATACTTATGACCATGTGGTAGTTCAGTTTTTCTTTTTTAATACATTTGCCAAAACTACTGCATTTCTGTTTTTTTTAGTCAACATGGTGTGCAGAGTGTACATTAATGAGAAAAAAATGAACTTTTTTGAATTTACCAAATGGCTGCAATGAAACAAAGAGTAAAAAATGTAAAGGGGTCTGAATTCTTTCCGTACCCACTGCACGATATTTTCCGGAACCTCTCTTGTAATATCCCCACAGTCAGCCCCTTTTGTAATGTCCACACAGCCTGCCCCTCTTAATGTCCCCACAGCCAACCCCACATAATGTTCCAACAGTCATCTCCTCATAATGTTCCCATAGCTAGCCCCTCATAATGCCCCAACATCCAGACCCTCGTAATGTCCCCATATCCAGTCCCTTATAATGCCCACACATTGTTGAGATCTCTTGTGACAGATATGAGAAATCTAAATGAAAAGTGATATGCAAATCAAACTGAATATGCACTGGGGGTGTTTCATCACACTTGAACTGCTTCCTTCCAGGGTTACAGAAAGGCAAAAGCAGTACTTATTGGCAAGCCTTTACTGAAGACTAAATAAGCCATGATAGCACAATCACAGTGTACAGATGGGTTGCTATGGCAGCTGGAGCCTCAATGGCTGCCATGTTGGTACTCCTGTAATGCCCTGATTCAGGCTGGGCTTCATAAGAGACCATCAATGTCACTATTTACTTAGAATTAGCGATCACAGGTTCAAGTTTCATGAGGAGACCATGAAGGATCCACACCTTGCCACCCCACCTGATGTCAATATTGCATCAGCGGGATCACGCGGTAAGGTTTCCCCACTCATTCCAATGTGATGTTCCGCACCCACTGAAAACACGTGAGGTCAGATTGGTACAGTTTTACACAGACACTCCACACAGGCGCAGGAAGGCACAGGGAGTAAGAGGTGGTGGCTCACTCAGTCACTGACGTGGCACCACACTCGCCCACAACCCTGACAGACTGAGAGGCCCCTTTCTCTTGCCCCAGTGAAACAGAACCTTTCCAGCCTGATAAAACTGCCACAAGTTCCTCCTTCGATATTATATTGGGCCAGAAACCAGCCCCAGTAGCATGGGAAATTAAACCAAGAAATGGACGTGTGGATTGAGATAAAAGAGCAGCCTAAGGTTAAATTATATACAGTGCCTTGCGAAAGTATTGGGCTCCCTGAAACTTTTCAACCTTTTCCTACATATCATGTTTCAAACATAAAGATAACAAATGTACATTTTTGGTGGAGAATCAACAACAAGTGGAACACAATTGTGAATTTGAACGAAAATTATTGCTTATTTTAAATTTTTGTGGAAATTCAAAAACTGAAAAGTGGGGCATGCAATATTATTCGACCCCTTTAACTTAGTACTTTGTTGCACCACCTTTTGCTACGATTACAGCTGCAAGTTGCTTGGGGTATGTCTCTATCAGTTTTGTACATCAAGAGACTGAAATTGCCCATTCTTTCTTGGCAAACAGCTTGAGCTCCGTGAGGTTTGATGGAGATCATTTGTGAACAGCAGTTCTCAGCTCTTTCCACGGATTCTCGATTGGATTGAGGTCTGGACTTTGACTTGGCCATTCTATCACCTGGATACGTTTATTTGTGAACCATTCCTGTTAGGGCTAGCGGAACGCACCAAATAATAGGACAGATAGAGTATGGTGCGTTCGCAGCCCGGGGTCCACCGTGCAGAGATGGAACCTGCTGCCAAGTAATGACGGACTATATGGTGGTACAAAGTAAATACACACACGGGTTAACCTCACCCTGTGTGAAGGAAGCGAACCCTGCTGCGTCACAGGGCCGCGGTACCGCACCAAGAGCGCAAGCAAGGAGTCTCAGCACTCAATCCCAAGACACAGGATTTGAGTACATAGACCTCATGCGCTCGACACCGCTACTGGGGTGTCAGAGTGTCAGCAATAGAAGCACGAGAGTGCATGCAGTGCCGCACTGGCGAACGCCACTAACCACCCAGGCTTGGGTCAGGAAAGCGCTGTGAAAGCGCACGGCGCCGCACTGGCGGTCACAGCAATAAGACGCTGTATTGTGTGTTTACGTGCTGATGGCTAAGTCGGGCGCTAGATAGCAATCCTTCATTCGCGACCAGTCAACAACACTAGGAATGGGAATGATTTAGGAGCTTTCATCCATCGACATCCATCCATCAACACACACACATTATCAAGTCTATACTAGCGCATGGCCGTGCGGTCATGCGCAGCTTATATAGTTGCAGCACGTTCAGGACCTTCCAATAAAGGTCCAATGGGAAGCTGCTACCGAAGTTTTGCCCTTTCAGGACCTTCCTGGAGGACCAATGGGATGTGCTGCAGTACCTGAGCATGTGACCCTCGATCTCCAACGGGAGATCTTGCCCTGGGCATGCTCAGAAAGAGAAAAGCAGGACTTAGCCCCAAAAGCATCTGCTTGCCGCTGCCCAACACTGACTTCAATGGCAGAAGCAGGAAAAGCAGCAGTAACTCTTTGTACAGAGTGAGACTGAGCAAGACGCTGGGAACGACGTCTCTGCTGAGCAGACTCCACTGCGGCTGGAGAAGAATGGGAGACCGCAGCGGAGATTGCTCGAGATTCCCCTTGTGCAGAAGCGGGAACTCGACACCTAACATTACCCCCCCTCCTAGGACCCCCCCTCCTTGGACCTCACTACGCTCGAAGTCAGCAATGAGCTGTGGGGCCCGAATGTTTTCAGCAGGCTCCCAGGACCTGTCCTCTGGGCCATAACCCTTCCAATCCACCAGATAGAACTTTTTGCCACGTACCACCTTGCACCCCAAAATAGCGTTCACCTCGTAATCGTCCGTACACGAACCCGATGTCCCGGCAGATGACTCGGAAAACCGGGACATGTATACGGGTTTCAAGAGGGACACATGAAAGGTGTCGGTGATACCCAAGCATGGAGGAAGGGCCAGACGGTAGACCACAGGGTTAACCTGTTCAAGGACCTTGAAGGGACCCAAGTAGCGAGGTGCAAACTTAGTGGACTCAACACGCAGCCTGATGTTACGGGCGGAGAGCCACACTAAGTCGCCAGGAGCAAAGGTCGGAGCGGGGCGCCGATGAACATCGGTGGAGGGCCTCATTCTCTCCTTGGAGGCCCGAATGGCATCCTGAGTGCGGTCGCAAATGTCCCGTGCCTCCACAGCCCAGTCTGCCACCCTGGAATCAGCGGAAGACACCGGCATGGGCACAGGGACACGCGGATGCTGGCCGTAATTTAGGAGGAATGGAGTCTGACCGGTGGAGTCGGCTACGGCGTTGTTAAGCGCAAACTCTGCCCACGGTAGCAAGGATGCCCAGTCATCCTGCCTGGCAGAAACAAAATGTCGTAAATATGTGACCAAGGTCTGGTTGGCCCTCTCTACCAACCCATTCGTCTCGGGATGATATGCCGAAGAGAGATTCAACTCAATACTGAGTAGACGATAAAGCTCTCTCCAGAATCGAGACGCAAACTGGGGACCCCGGTCACTAACAATTTTGTCTGGCATACCGTGTAGGCGAAAGATATGTTTGATGAACAAGACAGCCAAAGCCCGTGCAGAAGGAAGCCGTGGAAGAGGCACCAAGTGCACCATCTTTGAAAAATGGTCGGTGATCACCCAGATAATGGTGCAGTTACGAGACTTGGGTAAGCCCACCACAAAGTCCATCCCGACCATCTCCCAGGGCCTGTCCGCCACCGTCAGAGGGTAAAGCAAACCAGCTGGCCGTTGCTGAGGGGACTTGTTCTTGGCGCAAGAGACACACGCCCGAACATATTCTGCGACATCATGAGCCATATGCGGCCACCAGTATGTCCTCGCCAGTAACTCAGATGTCCTTTTGGAACCAAAATATCCACCCACCCTGGACGAGTGTACCCAAGAGAGAACCTCTGGTCGCAAACTGGATGGTACAAAAGTCTTGCCCGGAGGCACAGACTCTAGCGAAACCGGGGCCACAGTTCTCAAGCTCTCGGTGGGGACAATAAGCCGAGGCTCCTCTTCCTCCTCCACAGATGACACAACGGAGCGAGAGAGAGCGTCGGCCCTAATGTTCTTCTCCCCAGGAAGAAAATGGAGGGTGAAATGAAACCGGGAGAAGAATAAGGACCATCTGGCCTGGCGAGAATTCAACCGCTGGGCTGTCTGCAGATACACCAAATTTTTATGGTCTGTGAAGACTTGGAAGGGAAAACGAGCTCCCTCCAAGAGATGTCTCCACTCCGAGAAAGCCAACTTCATGGCTAGCAACTCCCTGTCCCCGATGGAATAATTCCTCTCTGCTGGTGAGAAGGTCTTAGAAAAGAAGAAGCAAGGATGCTTCCGACCTTGAGCATCCTTTTGGAAGAGGACTGCTCCAGCACCAACAGAAGAGGCATCCACCTCCATGATAAATGGCTTATCAACATCGGGGCGATGTAGGATGGGAGCGCTAGCGAAGTGTGACTTTATGGAGTTAAAGGCCTTGGAGACCTCCTCAGACCACAATTTGGGATTTGCCCCCTTCTTGGTGAGGGCAACCAAGGGAGCTACCAAAGTTGAGAAGTGTGGAATGAACTGGCGATAATAATTAATGAACCCCATAAAGCGCTGCACCGCTTTAAGAGAATGGGGTTCTTGCCAGTCCATCACAGCCTGTAGTTTGGCAGGATCCATAGCCAATCCCTGGGCAGAGATGATATAGCCTAGGAAAGGTAAGGACTCCTGCTCAAACATACACTTCTCCAACTTGGCATAGAGGGAGTTTGCCCGTAGGAGGTCGAAGACTTTGCAAACATCTCTCCGGTGAGAGTCAATATCTGGAGAGTAGATGAGAATATCATCCAGATAGACTACGACCGAGGTGGAAAGCATATCCCGGAAAATGTCGTTCACAAAGTCTTGGAAAACGGCTGGGGCATTACAGAGCCCGAAGGGCATCACCAGATACTCATAATGCCCATCCCTGGTGTTAAAAGCCGTCTTCCATTCGTCCCCCTCACGGATGCGAATCAGGTTGTAAGCACCCCGCAGATCTAATTTAGTAAATACCCTTGCTCCCCGAAGCCTATCGAAGAGCTCAGATATCAAGGGCAAAGGATACTTATTCTTAACGGTGATGGCGTTAAGACCCCTGTAGTCTATGCATGGACGCAATTCCCCATTCTTCTTCTGCACGAAGAAGAACCCTGCCCCAGCAGTTGACACTGACTTCCTAATGAATCCTCTTGCCAGATTTTCCTGGATGTATTGTGACATTGCCTCCGTCTCCGGGAGAGATAACGGATAGACTCGACCCCGAGGAGGCTCAGCACCAGGCAAGAGATCAATAGGACAGTCATAGGGGCGATGGGGCGGAAGGGTCTCCGCCGCCCTTTTGGAGAACACGTCTGCATAAGACCAATACTGCTTGGGGAGAGAGGATAGATCTGCGGGTACCTCTGTAGTAGCAACCTGAACGCACTCCCTCTGACACCTACCCCCACAAGATTCCCCCCATCCCAGAATTCTGCCTGAGGACCACTCGATATGAGGAGAGTGGTACCGTAGCCAAGGTATTCCCAACAGGACCTCATCAATTCCCTCAGGAATGATGAGCAGAGATATAATCTTCTGATGAGATGGCGACATGGACAGAGTAAAAGGGATGGTCTGGTATGTTATCTGTGAGGGCAGTGTCGACCCATTCACCACTCGTACCGTTACTGGTTGAGCTAGCATAACCAGGGGTATTGCGTGACGTTGGGCGAAGGCAGAAGACATAAAATTGCCCTCCGCCCCAGAATCCATGCAGAGCTCTACTGAGTGGGAGAATGAGCCTATAATAATTGTCCCTTTAAAGGACAATTTGGAGGCAAACGTCGCCGTGTCTAGTGTACCTCCACCTACTACCACTAGACGCTGACGTTTCCTCGACCGCTGAGGACATCTGGTGGCTAGATGTCCTGACTGCTGGCAAACATGACAGACCTTGAGTGCACAAGCGGTCCAGGACTTGGATCCGCTGGTGACACTTCCATGGCCTCATGTGACTCAGGAACCAGGACCGGAGATTCCAGAGGTTTGGCGAAGGTAGGAGCCAGCCGAAACCTCTACCTACACTGGGCTCGCTCTAACCTCCGCTCGTCAAAACGGAGGTCAATTCGAGTAGAGACAGTTATTAACTCCTCCAGTGTGGCAGGAATCTCCCCAGTGGCCAGAGCGTCCTTAACGTGATCAGCCAGGCCCCTCCAAAATATGGGGATAAGGGCTTTATCCGACCACTCCAGCTCAGAAGCTAAAGTGCGGAATTGGACGGCAAAATGACTGACCAAGGACTCACCCTGAGTTAATTCCAGCAGTTGGAGCGCAGTATCATGGGTGACTTGAGGTCCTAAAAAGACCTGTTTCAGAGTGCTCAGGAACAGCGGAGCACTCCGCACCACATGATCACCACGCTCCCACAGCGGCGTAGCCCACTCCAACGCCCTGTCCGACAAGAGAGACACTACAAATCCCACCTTAGCCCGCTCTGTGGGAAAACGCGCAGCCAGGAGCTCAAGGTGAATAGAGCACTGACTCACGAATCCCCTACAAAATTTGCTATCACCGGAAAATTTTTCTGGCAGCGAGAGGCGAGATAATGTCGGAACAGGGGTGGCAATGGACAAGGTTGCTGCAGCCACACTAGCAGCCTGTACAGCAACTGCGGTAACATCCACAGCTGAGGTTGAGCTCTCAAGAGCCGCCAACCTACCCTCCAGCTGCTGGATATACCGCAAGGATTGCTGTTTGTCCGTCATTACTAGCCAGACCCTGGCGCTAGTATAATGTTGGGGCTAGCGGAACGCACCAAATAATAGGACAGAGTATGGTGCGTTCGCAGCCCGGGGTCCACCGTGCAGAGATGGAACCTGCTGCCATGTAATGATGGACTATATGGCGGTACAAAGTGAATACGCACACGGGTTAACCTCACCCTGGGTGAAGGAAGCGAACCCTGTTGCGTCACAGGGCCGCGGTACCGCACCAAGAGCGCAAGCAAGGAGTCTCAGCACTCAATCCCAAGACACAGGATTTGAGTACATAGACCTCATGCGCTCGACACCGCTACTGGGGTGTCAGAGTGTCAGCAATAGAAGCACGAGAGTGCATGCAGTGCCGCACTTGCGAACGCCACTAACCACCCAGGCTTGGGTCAGGAAAGCGCTGTGAAAGCGCACGGCGCCGCACTGGCGGTCACAGCAATAAGACGCTGTATTGTGTGTTTACGTGCTGATGGCTAAGTCGGGCGCTAGATAGCAATCCTTCATTCGCGACCAGTCAACAACACTAGGAATGGGAATGATTTAGGAGCTTTCATCCATCGACATCCATCCATCAACACACACACATTATCAAGTCTATACTAGCGCATGGCCGTGCGGTCATGCGCAGCTTATATAGTTGCAGCACGTTCAGGACCTTCCAATAAAGGTCCAATGGGAAGCTGCTACCGAAGTTTTGCCCTTTCAGGACCTTCCTGGAGGACCAATGGGATGTGCTGCAGTACCTGAGCATGTGACCCTCGATCTCCAACGGGAGATCTTGCCCTGGGCATGCTCAGAAAGAGAAAAGCAGGACTTAGCCCCAAAAGCATCTGCTTGCCGCTGCCCAACACTGACTTCAATGGCAGAAGCAGGAAAAGCAGCAGTAACTCTTTGTACAGAGTGAGACTGAGCAAGACGCTGGGAACGACGTCTCTGCTGAGCAGACTCCACTGCGGCTGGAGAAGAATGGGAGACCGCAGCGGAGATGGCTCGAGATTCCCCTTGTGCAGAAGCGGGAACTCGACACCTAACACATTCCATTGTAGATTTTGCTCTATGTTTGAGATCATTGTCTTGTTGGAAGACAAATCTCCATCCCAGTCTCAGGTCTTTTGCAGACTTCAACAGGTTTTCTTCAAGAATGGTCCTATATTTGGCTCCATCCATCTTCTCATCAATTTAAACCACCTTCCCTGTCCCTGCTGAAGAAAAGCAGGCCCAAACCATGATGCTTCCACCATGTTTGACAGTGTGGATGGTGTGTTCAGGGTGATGAGAACACACTGTGTGTGTTCTCATCACCCTGAACAATGCCAAACGATGTGTTGCCTTTATGCCAAACATATTGTTTGGCATTGTTGCCAAAAAGTTCGATTTTGGTTTCATCTCACCAGAGCACCTTCTTCCACATGTTTGGTGTGTCTCCCAGGTGGCTTGTTGCAAACTTTAAGCAACAGTTTTTATGCATGACTTTGAGAATTGGCTTTCTTCTTGTCACTCTTCCATAAAGGCCAGATTTGTGCAGTGTAAGACTGATTTATGTCCTATGGACAGACTGTCCCACCTCAGCTGTAGATCTCTGCAGTTCATCCAGAGTGATCATGAGCCTCTTGGCTGCATCTCTGTTCAGTCTTCTCCTTGTTTGAGATGAAAGTTTAGAGGGACGGCCTGGTCTTGGTAGATTTGCAGTGGTATGATACTCCTTCCATTTCAATATGATCGCTTGCACAGTGCTCCTTGAGATGTTTCAAGTTTTGGAAATCATTTTGTATCCAAATCCGGCTTTAAACTTCTCCACAACAGTATCACGGACCTGCCTGTTGTGTTCCTTGGTCTTCATGATGCTCTCTGTGCTTCAAACAGAACCCTGAGACTATCACAGAGAAGATGCATTTATACGGAGACTTGATTACACACAGATGTATTATATTTATCATCATTAGGCATTTAGGACAACATTGGATCATTCAGAGATCCACAATGAACTTCTGGAGTGAGTTTGCTGCACTGAAAGTAAAGGGGTCGAATAATATTACATGCCCCACTTTTCAGTTTCTGAATTTACACAAAAATGTAAAATAACCAATACATTTTGTTCAACTTCACAATTGTGTTCCACTTGTTCTTGATTCTTCACCAAAAATTTACATTTGATACAGTTAAGTCCATATATATTTGGACAGAGACAACATTTGTCTAATTTTGGTTATAGACATTACCACAATGAATTTTAAACAAAACAATTCAGATGCAGTTGAAGTTCAGATTTTCAGCTTTCATTTGAGGGTATCCACATTAAAATTGGATGAAGGGTTTAGGAGTTTCAGCTCCTTAACATGTGCCACCCTGTTTTTAAAGGGACCAAAAGTAATTGGACAGATTCAATATTTTAAATAAAATGTTCATTTTTAGTACTTGGTTGAAAACCCTTTGTTGGCAATGACTGCCTGAAGTCTTGAACTCATGGACATTAACCAGATGCTGTGTTTCCTCCTTTTTGATGCTCTGCCAGGCCTTCACTGCGGTGGTTTTCAGTTGCTGTTTGTTTGTGGGCCTTTCTGTCTGAAGTTTAGTCTTTAACAAGTGAAATGCATGCTCAATTGCGTTGAGATCAGGTGACTGACTTGGCCATTCAAGAATATTGCACTTCTTTGCTTTAATAAACTCCTGGGTTGCTTTGGATTTATGCTTTGGGTCATTGTCCATCTGTAGTATGAAACGACTACCAATCAGTTTGGCTGCATTTGGCTGGATCTGAGCACACAGTATGTCTCTGAATACCTCAGAATTCATTCGGCTGCTTCTGTCCTGTGTCACATCATCAATAAACACTAGTGACTCACTGCCACTGGCAGCCATGCATGCCCAAGCCATCACACTGCCTCCGCCATGTTTTACAGATGATGTGGTATGCTTTGGATCATGAGCTGTACCACGCCTTCGCCATACTTTTCTCTTTCCATCATTCTGGTAAAGGTTGATCTTGGTTTCATCTGTTCAAAGAATGTTCTTCCAGAACTGTGCTGGCTTTTTTAGATGTTTTTTTGCAAAGTCCAGTCTAGCCTTTTTATTCTTGATGCTTATGAGTGGCTTGCACCGTGCAGTGAACCCTCTGTATTTACTTTCATGCAGTCTTCTCTTTATGGTAGATTTGGATATTGATACGCCTACCTCCTGGAGAGTGTTGTTCACTTGGTTGGCTGTTGTTAAGGTGTTTGTCTTCACCATGGAGATTATTCTGCGATCATCCATCACTGTTGTCTTCAGTGGGCGCCCAGGTCTTTTTGCATTGATGAGTTCACCAGTGCTTTCTTTCATTCTCAGGATGTACCAAATTGTAGATTTTGCCACTCCTAATATTGTAGCAATTTCTCGGATGGGTTTTTTCTGTTTTTGCAGCTTAAGGATGGCTTGTTTCACCTGCATGGAGACCTCCTTTGACTGCATGTTTAATTCACAGAAAAAACCTTCTAAGTGCAAGCACCACACCTCAAATCAACTCCAGGCCTTTTATCTGCTTAATTGAGAATGATATAACGAAGGGAATGCCCACACCTGTCCATGAAATAGCTTTGGAGTCAATTGTCCAATTACTTTTGGTCCCTTTAAAAACAGGGTGGCACATGTTAAGGAGCTGAAACTCCTAAACCCTTCATCCAGTTTTAATATGGATACCCTCAAATGAAAGCTGAAAGTCTGAACTTCAGCTGCATCTGAATTGTTTTGTTTTAAATTCATTGTGGTAATGTCTGTAACCAAAATTAGAAGTTGTCTCTGTCCAAATATATATGGACCTAACTGTATATGTATGTTTGAAGCATGATATGTGGGAAAATGATGAAAAGTTCCAGGGAGCCAAATACTTTCGCAAGTCACTGTATTTAGTCACATTAAGGGCATACTAGATAATACACTTTATACACAATGGTTATACATATGCAATGGCCAGATATGCAAATACAGATAGTAATAACTAAAGATATAAGCAGAATATATGGGTCAGTTACCAGTAGATGAAAGGCCTGACTTTCAGGGGAGGGGCTGTCACATGGGAGTTGTGTCATCCCCTCTGCTCTTTGACTTCTCCCTACACGATATGTTGTTGCCACCTCCCCAGAGAAAAAAGCGCTAGGCCATATTTTACACAAGCCTTTAACCCCTTTGGGTCACTCCCCTCCTGCCCCCGGAGCTGAACCTAAGTCCACTCCCCTGGAGGCTTGTAGTTAACTCTCCCAAAACCTATAAAAGCTCATAACTCCTTTCTGGACATTCATAGGGTTGCGGTTCTGGCACCATCGGATCTGTCATGGTTTGGACAGGGTTCATGCCCTGCCCTCTCAGGATTAATTGTATGTGGCCTCCTATTGGATCTGGGAGGAATATTTATATCCGCTCTGAATCTGGATTCCTTGTCAGTTACACTTTCGCTCTGCCTGTGTGTCTGACCCCCTGATGTGCGTGTGCATACTGCTTTTGTTTGACTGCTTTCTTTGGTTCTGACCTCCTGGCCTGTCTGTGCTGACTTCGTCTCCTCACATCTCTTTTGGTACTTCATTACTTGGTTCGGCTCCCTGACCTCCGGCTTTCTCCTGATTAGATTTCCGTCTCACCCCTGGTACCTCATTGACCTCCTTGCTTTGATCTCGGCATGTTTGACTTTTCTCTGGCGCCGTCTGGCTCCCTGGCACTCCAGCATCTGTCTCCGCCTTCGGCCACTCCCCCTCAGTCACGTGGTTCAGGTCCTGCTCGCTGCCCAGTACGTTCTCCGCCGCTCTGCTCATGTCTCCCTTACTGCGGCGAGCCGCCCACCTTTAGGGCTCATACTCACATGTGAGAAACTCGGATGAGTCTCGCACGTCAATACCCGTTGCTGCTGCTGGAACTCGGATTGGAGCGTGCGGCTGCATAGCAATACATGCAGCCGCACGCTCCACTCCTGAGTTCCTGGTGCAGTGCCGGGTATTGACGTGCAAGACTCCTCCGAGTTTCTCGCATGTGAGTATGAGCCCTTAAGCAGATTGCCGTGTCTGAGAACCATAGAAGACACGACCCGAATTGGTCAGATATTTAGGATACAAACACAGATACAAATCAGGAAATTGACCAACAAAGGATTAGTTTGGATAATAAAGTACATCTGACCCCTGATTTGTATAAAAAATCATGTATTGGCTTGTATTAATGTACATATAGTTGTTTAGTATAATATTACCACCTTATATACAACTGCATAACTTAATCACATATTACCACCTTATATACAGCTGCATTTCATATTCAGGGGTAAGAGAGTATAGTGGCATCTAGGCTACTTATAGTAATAGCAGCAAGAACATGCTTGTAAGGGTATGTGCACGCGTTCAGGTTTTTTCGCGATAAAAACGCATTAGAAAATGCCTACATATGCATCCTATCATTTAGAATGCATTCTGCAATTTTTGTGCACATGATGTGTTTTTTTCCGCAAAAAAAACACATTGCGGTAAAAAAAGCAGCATGTTCATTAATTTTGCGGATTTTCTGCGTTTTTCCCGCTATTCTATGCATTTGGAAAAAACGCATCCAAAACGCATAAAAAACGCGCAAAAAACGCATCAAAATCGCGAAAAAAAACGCATGCGGATTTCGGGCAGAAATGTCAGGTTTTTGTCAGGAAAATTTCTGCCAGAAATCCTGCACATATCCTAAGACTTGGTGTAGTCAATATTTAAACACCAACAGCTCCATAAGATAGCATATAAAGTCTTAACCACCTGGGTAAAAAAATATATAATCAGCATATGCCAAAAGGAGAAAAGCATGCCTGGGAGAGACCAGTGTGGGATCTTTATGACACGAAATATCATTGACCTTTGAACAGTTGGAAACTCAGCCTGCTGGGAGTGGTGAGATTGCTCCATTTTCTCTGCTGAACATGGCCAACTGATTGAAATTCAAAACCACCCTGGTACCTGGTTTATCACATGCCATAGAGGTCGAAAATTGTTTACTGTATGACCTAATGGTATATACTGGTATATTCCTAGGCCTCCTGAATCTTGTCCTGGGGCACGGAGACCAGTATCCACACCTTTTGACCCACCTGGTAGGTCTTCTCACAAGCATTGTGGTTGTACCATTGCTTCTGATCGGCCTGGGCTCACGTCATATTATCATGCACCAGCTGCACCAAGGCCTGCATCTTGTCACAGAAGCGCATGACATACTCAATGAACGACACTCCAGGAGTGGCTAAATCTCCTTCCCAGACCTATTTCATCAGAGTCAGGGGCCCCCACACATGTCGCTGGTACAGGGGCTCAAAGGGGGAGAACCTTCAAATAGCAGGTGTCATAGGTGCTACTCCCAGTCATGTTCCTCATAGAAACAGACTGTTTGTGCTTTGTGGCAGCCTGTGGTTTCTCTTTCACAGAGCAGGAAGATAAGGCTCTGCTTACAGTCCCGCCCTAGAGTACAGGCATATCATTAACTGAAAATTTCTAATACTGATTACACAAGAACCACAAGACAGATTTCTTCACCCTAGGTATCATTTTAATCAGTATAACAGTGGCAACCTGACAGTGTCTGTAGTTTACTTAACAAAATCCTGCTGACAAGTTTGCTTTAAAGTTTTATTGTGGTTCTCTTGTTTTTTATTACAGGTTTCGATCCTCTTATGATATGGATAGGAAGCTATTATTATGTCCACTGGGGAGCACTTTGGGCAAATGTAAGGAAAGAGGGTAGACAACTTGGTTGTTCCAGGAGCACGGCTGTGTTTGGGTGGCTTGGTTTTAGAGGTATGAGTTGGAGCAGGGTTTTGCAGTAATTGCTCTGTAGTGTTCGTCTGTATAGGGCTCCGGATATTTTAGTATTACAGTTTGGGGGTAACAATCTCAGCATTCATACTTTTACAGAATTGATTAGGGATGTAAAACATGACTTGTTGCACATTTGGATGTCTTTTTCCAGGATGTTTACACTATGGTCTGAAATCGTTCAGCGGAAATGTTGGCAGAATGCTCAGTCAGTTGAGAAGGTCAATAAGGCCAGCACAAAGGTGAATATAGCGCTGTCCAATTTTGTCATCTGAAATAGGGGCATTGCAGTCTGACATTTTGATTAAAAAAAGGGGGGATGATTTTTTGTTGGCTGATGGTGTACACTTGAATGCTTTAGGTATTGACCTGTAGACCTTGTGTCTACAGGGGGTGATTGAAAGGACAATAACATTGCAGTGTATGGGGTCTCAGGCATTTGAGGTGCTCAAAGTGCCCTCATTGTGATGGTTGGTGGGGCCTTGAAGTTGGTTCTAAATTGGTGTGGGGGATCCATTATGATATGGATTCCTCAATTAGGATAAATATGGTCTTTGGTCCGGTGATTTTTTTTTTTTTTGGGGGGGGGAGGGGACTTGTGGCAATTGAATGTCTTGTCCATTGAAGTTTAGATGTGGAAAGGAATGCTTTTGGTGCTCCTGAGCCAGTGGGGTAACGACTGGTAGTAATTTTAGTTTATGTTTTCTGTTGTGGTAATCATCACCAGATTTTATTATGTATTAAACGTTTGAAGTTTATTATCTGTTTGTTTAACTAAAGGCTGCTGTGGCCAAATTATCCAAACTCCTGTTTTATGTTGCTATTGTTAAAATTGTGTCAGGGGTAGAGGTTTGCAGTGAGGAATTATAGGGACTGATAATGCAGATATTTTACCAGGGAAAAAAAGAAAAGGATTTATCTTGGCACTCCCATCATGATAAAATGGTAACGTTTATTTCATTCAGATAACAAAAAACATAAAAGAATCTTGACAAGTTTCTGGCACAGAAAAGTGCCCTTAGACATAGGATAGAGACCAAAAAATAAACCAGAGCATATAAAGAAAGCTGTGACCAATCCTGGAAACCCAGTGATTAATTACAAATGCAAGCAGGCGAGATACAAACACACAGATGGCAGTGGGCAGTGTCAGGCAACCAACAATGAGAATAACACACCATTAGTAAACATAATATAGGTCATTTCTATAATTCATTCCGTTGGGAAACTTAGTGTTAAGGCGTAAAATCCAATATGCTTCTCTGAGAGCTTGCAAGTTCCCTTTTCCAATTGCCACCACGTTTTGGACATAGCACCCTTTCCACTCCAAAAATGCAAAATGGGACAAATCACTGTATAATCCATGAATTTTGTATCACAATTGATGAAAGAACCAATTTTCATCAATTGCGATAGAAAATATGTGGTTTATTGTATTGCCTCTGTGATCTGCAAAGTCTATTATGTAGGACAAACGAACAGGAAACTTAAACAGGGAGTTGCAGAGCACATAGCCAATATTAATTTAAAAAAAACAGAATATTCTGGGGCATGTAAGCATTTTGTTTCTGTTCATAACAGTGATTTGTCCCCTTTTGTCCCACTGCTGTATCCTGGGATCTAAGAGCTTAGCCTTAAGGTACCGTCACACTCAGCGACGCTGCAGCGATATAGACAACGAGCCAATCGCTGGAGCATTGCTGTTTAGGTCGCTGTAGAGACGTCAAACATTATTACTCCAGAACGATGCAGGAGCGATCCAGTGACGTAACGGCGACTCACTTATTGTTCTCGCTGGTTGTTAGCTCCATGTAAAACGTTGCTGGCATCGTTGCTTTTGATGTCAAACATGACGATACACACCGACCTGACGACCAAATAAAGTTCCGGACTTCTAGCTCCGACCAGCGATGTCACAGCGGGATCCTGATCACTGCTACGTGTCAAACACAACGAGATCGCTATCCAGGACGCTGCAACGTCACAGATCGTTGTTGTTCTTGTTGTAAAGTTGCTCAGTGTGACGGTACCTTTACTCTTGGGCAGATCAAAATTTCTAACAAGATCATTCAGTCCACTTTGTGTTATAAGGTTGCTGACAGAATGTCTATTATTATTTATTTCTATAGCACCATTAATTCCATGGTGCTGTACATGGGAAAGGGGTAACGTACAGAGTTGTAGATATCGTTTACAGTAAACAAACTTACAATGACAGACTGGTACAGAGGGGAGAGGACACTATCCTTGCAGACTTACATTCTATGGGATAATGGGGAAGAGACAGAAGGTCGGTGATGCAGCAGCTCTGGAGGTGGTGAGGCGGCAGCTCGGGTGATGGTGAGGCGGCAGAATGGTTATTGCAGGCTGTAGGCTTTCCTGAACAGATGGGTTTTCAGGTTCTGTCTGAAGGATCTGAGGGTGGTGAATAATCGGACATGTTGAGGCATGGAATTCCAGAGGATGGGGGAAATTTGGGAGAAATTTTAGAGGCGGTTGTGTAAAGAACGAGTAAGTGTGGAGGAGAGTAGGAGGTCTTGGGAGGATCAAAGATTACGTGAGGGAAGATATTGGGAGATTAATTCAGAGATATAGGGAGGGGACAAGTTGTGGATGGCTTTGTAGATCAGTGCTAGTAGTTTGAACTGGATTCATTGTATTTCAGGTGTGGAAGGAAGCGTGATGCCGTTTACCATAATAGACAGATCAGTTAGGGGGGATACGCAAGATGGGGGAAAGATGATAATTTCGGTTTTGTCTACATTGAGTTTTAGGAAGCGAGAGGTGAAGGTGGATATGGCTGATAGACACTTTGGGATTCTGGACAGCAGAAAGGTGACATCTGTGCCAGAGAGGTAGATCTAAGTGTCGTCCGCATACAGGTGGTACTGGAAGCCATGGGACTTTATGAGTTGTCCTAGGCCAAGAGTATAGATGGAAAAAAGTAGGGGCCCCAGGACAGAGCCTTGAGGGACTCCAACAGAGAGAGGGCGGGATGAGGAGGTAGTGTGGGAGTGGGAAACGCTAAATGTGCGGTCGGAAAGGTATGAGGCAATCCAGGACAGGGCAAGGGAAGAAAGAATCGGTAGCAGTAGGCAGTGGTCGACTGTGTCGAAGGCAGAGGACAGGTCGAGAAGGAGGAGGGTGGAGAACTGTCTGTTATCTTTGGCTGCGAGTAAGTCATTAGTAATTTTGGTCAGGGCAGTTTCGGTGGAGTGGTGTGGGCGGAAGCCAGATTGGAGGTTGTCAAAGAGAAAGTTAGATGAGAGGTGGGAGGAACGTTGAGCATGGACATGCTTCTCAAGGAGTTTTGAAGCAAACGGGAGCAGTGATATGGGGCAATAGCTGGGCATAGCAGTTGGGTCAAAATTAGTTTTTTTGAGGATGGGTGCGATGGTGGCATGTTTGAAGGCAGAGGGGAAGGTACCAGAAGAGAGCAATGGGTTGAAGAGATGGGTTAGGGCTGGAATGAGCGTGTTGGTGAGGTTGGGGAGCAGGTGAGAAGGGATGGGGTCAAGTGCACAGGTGGTGAGGTGTGATTTGGAAAGGAGGTGAGTAAGCTCTCCTTCAGTGATGTTGCAGTCTATGTCATGAGAGAAAGATGCTTCATGACAACAAGCACCCCCTTCTTCGTCACTTGACTCGAATGAAGATGTTTCTGGTGCTTTTGGGACATGCCTTCCTTATTTCCTATTCTTTTGCATGTTTGTCACACTTAAATGTTTCAGATCACCAAACAAATGTAAATATGAGACAAAGATAACACAAGTAAACACGAAATGCAGTTCTTTAATGTAGGTTATTATATTAAGGGAAAAGGAAATCCAAACCTACAGGACCCTGTGAAAAAGCGATTGATCCCCCCCATCATTAAAACATTAATTAACTGTGGATTATCACATCGTTGTGAAGTTGAGTTCAATGTCCATAGCCACACACAGGCCTAATTACTGCCATTCCTGTTCTCAATCAAGAAATCACTTAAATAAGACTTGCCTGACATAGTGAAGTAGACCAAAAGATCATCAAAAGCTAGACATCATCCAAAAAAAATTTCTGGAACAAATAAGAAACAAAGCTGTTGAGATTCATCCATCTGGAAAAGGTTATACAGCTATTACTAAAGCTTTTGGACCCCAGCGAACCACAGAGAGAGCCATTATACACAAATGGCGAAAACATGGAACAGTGGTGAACCTTCCCAGGAGTGGTCGGCCAATCAAAATTACCCCAAGAGCTCAGTGGCAACTCATCTAAGAGGTAATAAGAGACTCAACAACATTCAAAGAACTGCAGGCTTCACTTGCCTCAGTTAAGGTCAGTGTTCATGACTCCACCATAAGAAATACACTGGACAAAAATGGCCTGCATGGCAGAGTTTCAAGAGGAAAACTCATACTGAGCAATAAAACATAAAGTTTTGTCTCAGTTTTGCCAGAAAACATCTTGATGATGCCCAACACTTTTGGGAGAATACTTTGTGGACTGACGAGACAAAAGTTTAGCTTTTTGGAAGGTGTATGTCCCATTATATCTAGCGTAGAAGTAACACAGCATTTCAGAAAAGGAACATCATACTAACAGTAAAATATAGTGGTGGTAGTGTGGTGTCGTATACTATTACTGGAGGGGCTCTGGATATTGGACATTATTGCTGTAAGAGGTAGCGTATAGGGGACATTATTACCAGAAATGGCCCAGGATGAACGACATTATACCAGGAAGGGGCCTAGAACGGGTGACATTACTACATAATAGGTTATTAGATTAATAGGCTAATAATTAGATTAATAGATTATTAGTAGGGTTGGACTGGCCCTTCAGGGATTCGGAGGATTCTCTGGTGGGCTCAGGCACTTACACCTGCTGGTTAGTTAAACACACTAGTTATACCGAGGTATCATATAAGATATAAGTAGATATAAAATATAAAACCATATATACTAAAATCAAGACACCCGGGAACACCAAATGTGTCAATAGTGTAGTATAACACTACCAAGAGCTAAAAGAGGTCGTGCTTATAGCATGATAAATATTTTTTGCAATTTTTCTGTTAATCTAATCAATGATCACTCACACATAGTTTGTACACACAAACACTGAGCCATAAAATATATATATACTATTATTCCTTAATAGTGCGCATGCACAGTCTTATAATCTGAATGGCTGCAGTCCTGTGACCCTAATTACATTGGGAACTGTTTTATACGGTCCATCCCTTCTTTTAAGTATATGGCCCTTTTCCCCTTTTTTTTAAATTAAATGCACACGGATAGATATATATAGATAGATATACAGTGGGGCAAAAAAGTATTTAGTCAGTCAGCAATAGTGCAAGTTCCACCACTTAAAAAGATGAGAGGCGTCTGTAATTTACATCATAGGTAGACCTCAACTATGGGAGACAAACTGAGAAAAAAAATCCAGAAAATCACATTGTCTGTTTTTTTAACATTTTATTTGCATATTATGGTGGAAAATAAGTATTTGGTCAGAAACAAAATTTCATCTCAATACTTTGTAATATATCCTTTGTTGGCAATGACAGAGGTCAAACGTTTTCTGTAAGTCTTCACAGGGTTGCCACACACTGTTGTTGGTATGTTGGCCCATTCCTCCATGCAGATCTCCTCTAGAGCAGTGATGTTTTTGGCTTTTCGCTTGGCAACACGGACTTTCAACTCCCTCCAAAGGTTTTCTATAGGGTTGAGATCTGGAGACTGGCTAGGCCACTCCAGGACCTTGAAATGCTTCTTACGAAGCCACTCCTTCGTTGCCCTGGCGGTGTGCTTTGGATCATTGTCATGTTGAAAGACCTAGCCACGTTTCATCTTCAATGCCCTTGCTGATGGAAGGAGGTTTGCACTCAAAATCTCACGATACATGGCCCCATTCATTTTTTCATGTACCCGGATCAGTCGTCCTGGCCCCTTTGCAGAGAAACAGCCCCAAAGCATGATGTTTCCACCACCATGCTTTACAGTAGGTATGGTGTTTGATGGATGCAACTCAGTATTCTTTTTCCTCCAAACACGACAAGTTGTGTTTCTACCAAACAGTTCCAGTTTGGTTTCATCAGACCATAGGACATTCTCCCAAAACTCCTCTGGATCATCCAAATGCTCTCTAGCAAACTTCAGACGGGCCCGGACATGTACTGGCTTAAGCAGTGGGACACGTCTGGCACTGCAGGATCTGAGTCCATGGTGGCGTAGTGTGTTACTTATGGTAGGCCTTGTTACATTGGTCCCAGCTCTCTGCAGTTCATTCACTAGGTCCCCCCGCGTGGTTCTGGGATTTTTGCTCACCGTTCTTGTGATCATTCTGACCCCACGGGGTGGGATTTTGCGTGGAGCCCCAGATCGAGGGAGATTATCAGTGGTCTTGTATGTCTTCCCTTTTCTAATTATTGCTCCCACTGTTGATTTCTTCACTCCAAGCTGGTTGGCTATTGCAGATTCAGTCTTCCCAGCCTGGTGCAGGGCTACAATTTTGTTTCTGGTGTCCTTTGACAGCTCTTTGGTTTTCACCATAGTGGAGTTTGGAGTCAGACTGTTTGAGGGTGTGCACAGGTGTCTTTTTATACTGATAACAAGTTTAAACAGGTGCCATTACTACAGGTAATGAGTGGAGGAAAGAGGAGACTCTTAAAGAAGAAGTTACAGGTCTGTGAGAGCCAGAAATCTTGATTGTTTGTTTCTGACCAAATACTTATTTTCCACCATAATATGCAAATAAAATGTTAAAAAAACAGACAATGTGATTTTCTGGATTTTTTTTTCTCAGTTTGTCTCCCATAGTTGAGGTCTACCTATGATGTAAATTACAGACGCCTCTCATCTTTTTAAGTGGTGGAACTTGCACTATTGCTGACTGACTAAATACTTTTTTGCCCCACTGTATATAACTAGATGGCAGCCCGATTCTAAAGAATCGGGAGTCTAGAATCCATATATACTTTATTTATTCAAATGTAAGAATAATACAATTAATAAATAATAGTAAGAAAGAACAAAAATAATAGGCAGTATATGGAGAAAACACCAAACAAAAGTTCAAAATTGGTGTGAAAATGTCACTGAACCACTTCACAACTAAATACCGTATATACTCGAGTATAAGCCGACCCGAGTATAAGCCGACCCCCCTAATTTTGCCACAAAAAACTGGGAAAACTTATTGACTCGAGTATAAGCCTAGGGTGGAAATGCAGCATTTACCGGTGAATTTCAAAAATAAAAATAGATCATTATTTCCCCATAGCTGTGCCATACAGTGCTCTGCACCGTTCATATTTCCCCATAGCTGTGCCATATACGGTGCCCTGCACCGTTCACTGTGTCCCATAGATGTGCCATATACGGTGCTCTGCACCGTTCACTGTGCCCCATAGATGTGCCATATACGGTGCTCTGCACCGTTCACTGTGCCCCATAGATGTGCCATATACGGTGCTCCGCACCGTTCACTGTGCCCCATAGCTGTGCCATATATGGTGCTCTGCACCGTTCATTGTGCCCCATAGATGTGCCATATACGGTGCTCTGCACCGTTCACTGTGCCCCATAGATGCTCCACATAAATCTCTGCCGCCGCCGCTGCTGCTGCTGCAATAAAAAAAAAAACACATACTCACCTCCCTTGATTGCAGCTCCCGGCGTCTTGTTCCGGCGCCTCCATCTTCCCGGCGTCTCTGCACTGACTGATCAGGCAGAGGGCGCCGCGCACACTATATGCGTCATCGCGCCCTCTGACCTGAACAGTCAGAGCGCAGACGCCGGGAAGGTGGAGGGGCCGGGAAGATGGAGCGACGCCCGGCGGCTGGAACGAGGACAGGTGAATATGCTATACTTACCTAGTCCTGGCGATCCTCGCGCTGTCCCTCTGCCTGGTCTTCGGTGCCGCAGCTTCTTTCTCTATCAGCGGTCACCGGCACTGCTGATTAGAGAAATGAATAGGCGGCTCCGCCCCTATGGGAGGTGGAGCCGCTTATTCATTTCTGTAATGAGCGGTCCCACGTGACTGCTGAAGAGGGGAAGAAGCTGCAGCACAGAAGACCGTGGGACGGCAGGGACAGCGCGAGGATCGCTGGGACTAGGTAAGTATGCCTCAGCGCCCTCACCCCCTCACCCGCCGACCCTGCCACCCACCTTGACTCGAGTATAAGCCGAGAGGGGCACTTTCAGCCCAAAATTTTGGGCTGAAAATCTCGGCTTATACTCGAGTATATACGGTATATATAGTTTTGGTAAATGGTATTATCATTTTTTTGACGAAATTCGGCAGGAGCTTGAAGAGCAACGTCACTGGGCCCGCCTCCACGCAGTAGAAACTTGCTGTGAGGTAAAAATTCAAAAATCACACCAAAATGGCGGGCGGAGTGTGTCACAGTACGGCACGTTTCTGATTGGTCGCTCGCAGCAGGCGGCAACCAATCAGACACTGGACACTGTTGACGTCACTTATCTCCGGACATTAGCTCCGGACATTAGCTCCGGACATTAGCTCCGGACATTAGCTCCGGACAAAGCCACGGAAGTTGGCACAAATTGCAGGAAGTAGTATTCTAGGTAATTAATCTCCGGACATTAGCTCCGGACATTAGCTCCGGACATTAGCTCCGGACAAAGTCACGGAAGTTGGCACAAATTGCAGGAAGTAGTATTCTATGCAATTATATATTAGATAATTATAGATCACTTTATGCACTTATACAGCCATATTTGGTTATATTCAGTCTCGATGCTGAGTTTTCGGTCCTTTGACAGCATTTTTAGTCACGTGACACGTTTCTCCCTCCCTTATTTTTTCATCTATTATTTTTCTTTTTATATATTTTTCTTTTTATATATATAATTTCCCGTCTCCCCCCATTTTTTAATTATATAGTGCACATAATAACCTTGTTATCCCTTTGTTATATTGCCCCTCTATACACATTGCACAAGTAGTCAGATCTTTGTGATCTGATGATAGCGCTATCATTTCCGTAGAAACATTATGAATTAACTTGTGCGTTTATTTATTCAGTATATACTTTCAGCACATGATTAATATAAGCAGACATGCACAAACTCTAATTTTACGAGCTGAACAAACATCTAAAACTAATTGATGCGGTCACATGATATGGTGTCCATTCCTGATTGTGCACGATCATGAAAAATAGATATTTTACCTCAAATACTTATAAGATTCCAGCCCTTTTTGTCATATATATATTGTGCATGTTAATATGTAGTTCCCTCCGTGTAGGCTCATGTCGCATCTCTCGTTGTGCGCATGCGCCGCCGGGACCCTGAGATCGGGGCTGCTGCGTTCCTGTGCCCTTGGCAACGCCTGGTACACATCCTGTGCATCCGGTCACGTGACGCGGCTGTTCCTGATTTCTGGGTTAACCAGGCTGCGCATGCGCCGTACGTACTGCAGCTGTGGACATCGGCGCCATACATAATTATGGCAATATATAAACCCCCCTGATACAAACAATATACTTACACCCCCTGACAAAGGAGCTGTGCATCCGAAACGCGCGTCGGGGTGCACCATACCATATTGGCGATCCGTACATTAACCCCGTATATCCAAAAGTAAGTGACTTCATATGATGATTCAACCATCAGCACTTTATTAATATATGTGTTTGCACTTAATACATCGACACCTTTTCACTGCTTGCACTTTATTTTGCTTTCTTTCTTATACGCACATTGTTGCACTTTATTATTAAAAGAGCTTTTGCACATATATTTTTTTGCAAAAATTTGCATTTTTTTTACACCATTTTTTAACCATAGTAGGTAATTTTAAGTCCTTACAGTTGTGAACATGCATATAATATATATGATGGCAGCCAAATAGGTATGGGCACTAGTATATTCATTACATTATTAAATACATGTATATTGAATGATATTTGGTTTTTAATATTGGAATTTTTATAAATTGATCTATACCAATTAATAAATAAATATTTAATTATTCATATCCTCTGCTGTGAATGGTTTCTTGGCCTTACCATGCTATAAGCACGACCTCAGTTACACCTGCTGGCATATAGGGTCGGCAGCTGCCTAGGGCCCCCAGCCAGTGCCATGTCCCTAATAGTGGCACATCCAGCTGCTATGGGGCCCCTGAGTCAGGGGGCCCGCCCGGTGCCAGCGGAGCAGCAGCTGGAGACAAGAGCCTGTCCCTACTGCTAAAGAGAAATGAATATTCACGCTTCACCACGCCCCCATGGGCGTGGAGAGGAGTGAATATTCATTTTAATTTAATAGCGGGCAGTGTTATTATAACAGGGGTGACCGGAGGCTGGTAGTTGTGGCTGAGTTATTTAAAGGCACAATTCACAAATAGAGTCCACTGAGTAAATGGTCAGTGAGCACCCCCAGCCTCTTGTACATAAAAAGACTGTACCGACACAGCTTCTCCCACAGTTTACCTTGTTCTCTCCTAGTACTATATACTATGAATGCAAAGTAAAATAAAAAGGAACTCAATTCACATAACAGAATTTCCGCCTTTATTGTTTAACTAGCTGAAGAGCCCGGCATTGCCTGGGCATAGTAAATATCTGTGGTTAGTTATAGCACCTCACTTCTCTTATTTTCCCATCACACCTCTCATTTTCCCAATCACATCTTTCATTTTCCCCCTCACATCTCTCATTTTCTCCCTCACACCTCTCATTTTCTCCCTCACTCCTCTCATTCTCCCCTAACACTTGTCATTTCGACCTCAAATCTGTCATTTTCCGATCACTCCACTATTTTCCCTCACTCCTCTCATTTTGCACTCACACCTTTTCATTTTCACCTCACACCTCTCATTTTCACCTCAGTATATACGTTTGTCATCTCCCTTATATATAGTATGCATCTGTATGTCATCTCCTGTATATAGTATATACCTGTATGTCATCTCCCCTGTATATAGTATATACCTGCGGTGTGTCATCTCCCCTGTATATAGTATATACCTGTATGTCATCTCCTCATATATATAGCATATACCTGTATGTCATCTCCTTCTATATATAGTATATACAGTGGGGCAAAAAAGTATTTAGTCAGTCAGCAATAGTGCAAGTTCCACCACTTAAAAAGATGAGAGGCGTCTGTAATTTACATCATAGGTAGACCTCAACTATGGGAGACAAACTGAGAAAAAAAAATCCAGAAAATCACATTGTCTGTTTTTTTAACATTTTATTTGCATATTATGGTGGAAAATAAGTATTTGGTCAGAAACAAAATTTCATCTCAATACTTTGTAATATATCCTTTGTTGGCAATGACAGAGGTCAAACGTTTTCTGTAAGTCTTCACAAGGTTGCCACACACTGTTGTTGGTATGTTGGCCCATTCCTCCATGCAGATCTCCTCTAGAGCAGTGATGTTTTTGGCTTTTCGCTTGGCAACACAGACTTTCAACTCCCTCCAAAGGTTTTCTATAGGGTTGTGATCTGGAGACTGGCTAGGCCACTCCAGGACCTTGAAATGCTTCTTACGAAGCCACTCCTTCGTTGCCCTGATGGTGTGCTTTGGATCATTGTCATGTTGAAAGACCCAGCCACGTTTCATCTTCAATGCCCTTGCTGATGGAAGGAGGTTTGCACTCAAAATCTCACGATACATGGCCCCATTCATTCTTTCATGTACCCGGATCAGTCGTCCTGGCCCCTTTGCAGAGAAACAGCCCCAAAGCATGATGTTTCCACCACCATGCTTTACAGTAGGTATGGTGTTTGATGGATGCAACTCAGTATTCTTTTTCCTCCAAACACGACAAGTTGTGTTTCTACCAAACAGTTCCAGTTTGGTTTCATCGAACCATAGGACATTCTCTCAAAACTCCTCTGGATCATCCAAATGCTCTCTAGCAAACTTCAGACGGGCCCGGACATGTACTGGCTTAAGCAGTGGGACACGTCTGGCACTGCAGGATCTGAGTCCAAGGTGGCGTAGTGTGTTACTTATGGTAGGCCTTGTTACATTGGTCCCAGCTCTCTGCAGTTCATTCACTAGGTCCCCCCGCGTGGTTCTGGGATCTTTGCTCACCGTTCTTGTGATCATTCTGACCCCACGGGGTGGGATTTTGCGTGGAGCCCCAGATCGAGGGAGATTATCAGTGGTCTTGTATGTCTTCCATTTTCTAATTATTGCTCCCACTGTTGATTTCTTCACTCCAAGCTGGTTGGCTATTGCAGATTCAGTCTTCCCAGCCTGGTGCAGGGCTACAATTTTGTTTCTGGTATCCTTTGACAGCTCTTTGGTCTTCACCATAGTGGAGTTTGGAGTCAGACTGTTTGAGGGTGTGCACAGGTGTCTTTTTATACTGATAACAAGTTTAAACAGGTGCCATTACTGCAGGTAATGAGTGGAGGAAAGAGGAGACTCTTAAAGAAGAAGTTACAGGTCTGTGAGAGCCAGAAATCTTGATTGTTTGTTTCTGACCAAATACTTATTTTCCACCATAATATGCAAATAAAATGTTAAAAAAAACAGACAATGTGATTTTCTGGATTTTTTTTTCTCAGTTTGTCTCCCATAGTTGAGGTCTACCTATGATGTAAATTACAGACGCCTCTCATCTTTTTAAGTGGTGGAACTTGCACTATTGCTGACTGACTAAATACTTTTTTGCCCCACTGTACCTGTATGTCATCTCCTCCTGTATATAGTATATACCTGTGTGTAATCTCCCCTGTGTTAGGGCTAGCGGAACGCACCGAGTAAATAGAGATGTTTATTGATATTGGTGCGTTCGCAGCCCGGGGTCCACCGTGCAGGAGTACCTGCTGCTAGCAAACGGCGGAGCTATATGGCGGTATAGACTAACTCAGTTAATTCACTGAGTAGCCGTGAAAGGAAAGCACTGTGCCCTGTTAGACTCCACAGAGGCACAGGCTAACTGCCCAAACAGAGAGCAGTCAGTGGTCACACAAACACACAAAACTCCTCGCCGGAGGAGCCAGCATTCTAGGGGCTTATTTCAGCTGGGTCCCTGAATACACTCAGACTCAATCTCCTCGCCGGAGGAGCCAGCATTCTAGGGGCTTATTTCAGCCGGGTCCCTGAACACACATACATGTGACCACACTGGCGCAAAGCACATAACATAAGACAATACTAGCGCATGGCCGTGCGGTCATGCGCAGTTTATATAGTTGCAGCACAGGAAGCTGCTACTGAAGTTTTTGCCCTTTCAGGACCTTCCAGAAGGACAAATGGAAAGTGCTGCAGTACCTGAGCATGTTTTGCCCTTTCAGGACCTTCCAGAAGGACCAATGGAATGTACTGCAGCACCTGAGCATGTGACTGAAGATGTGGCCCTCGACCTCCAATGGGAGACCCTGCCCTGGGCATGCTCAGTGTGAGTAAACAAGGACATAGTCCCAGAGAGGCTCGCTCGCCGCAGATCAGTGCAGGGTACCATAGGAAAGCCAGAAAAGGCAGTAGTGACCCTATGCACCGAATCAGCCCCAGCGAGACGCTGGGAGCGACGTCTCCGCTGAGCAGAGCCCACTGCGGCCGATACCGAATGGGAGACCACAGCAGACACGGATCGAGATTCCCCCTGTGCAGCAGAGGAAACTCGACTCCTAACACCCTGTATATAGTATATATCTGTGTGTCATCTCCTCCTGTATATATTATATACCTGTATGTCATCTCCTATATATAGCATATACCTGTATGTCATCTCCTCCTGTATATAGTATATACCTGGAGGTCATCTGCTCCTGTATATAGTATATACCTGTGTGTCATCTGCTCCTGTATATAGTATATACCTGTGTGTCATCTTCTCCTGTATATAGTATATACCTGTGTGTCCTCTCCTCCTGTATATAGTATATACCTGTGTGTCATCTCTCCTGTATATAGTATATACCTGTGTGTCATCTCCTCCTGTATATAGTATAAATCTGTTTGTCATCTCCTCCTGTATTAGACCGCGTTCACACATTATTTGGTCAGTATTTTTACGTCTTTTACGTTTTTAAGGGACGTCTTAGGGCTTCTAGGGTCAGTCGACGTGGAGTGGGGGCGCCTACCGCTTCACATTAGGATGCCAACCCCCACTGCCAGGTAGGACTTCCGTTAGGGACTTTTTTAGGTCCTATCTAGGGTTCCCGATTGAGGGTCTTCTAGGGATTCCCTAGGGTGAGTCGACGTTGAGTGGGGGCGCCTACCGCAGTAACTTAGGGTGCCAACCTCCACTGATAGGTAGGTCTCAGTGTAGATACTTCCTAGGGCCCTATAGGTACATAAATATATGTTTGTTCTATTTTTGCAGTTTATGGAAAGAGTACTTTTTTAGCGATTATTAATAAAGGTTATTTTTTAGGTATCCTTGTTAGTTTTAGGTTTTTTGAGTTGGTCTAGGATTCCACATATATTTTGATTAAGGTTGTTTTTTGTCAGTATTTTTACCTCAGTATTTGTAAGCTAAATTGGCAGCCTGATAAATCCCCAGCCAACAGGAAGCCCTCCCCCTGGCAGTATATATTAGCTCACACATACACATAATAGACAGATCATGTGACTGACAGCTGCCGTATTTCCTATATGGTACATTTGTTGCTCTTGTAGTTTGTCTGCTTATTAATCAGATTTTTATTTTTGAAGGATAATACCAGACTTGTGTTTGTTTTAGGGCGAGTTTCATGTGTCAAGTTATGTGTGTTGAGTTGTGTGTGGCGACATGCATGTAGCGAATGTGAGATGAGTTTTGTGTGTCAAGTTGCATGTGACAGGTTAGTGTAGCAAGTTGTGTGCAGCAAGATTTGCGCATGGCGAGTTTTGCGCGTGGTGAGTTTTATGTGTGGTGCGTTTTGAGTATGTGCAAGTTTTGTGTGAGGCAACTTTTGCATGTGTTGCAACTTTTGTGCATGTGGCAATTTTTCCGCATGTGCAAGTTTTGCGTGTGGCGAGTTTTCCATGAGATGAGTTTTGCACGTGTGGCGAGTTTTGTGTGAGCCTAGTTTTGCATGTGGCGAGTTTTGCGCGTGGCGAGTTTTGAGCGGAGACTTTTGTGTTTCGACTTTTATGTGGCGTGGTAGTGTGTGGCGCATTTTGTGTGTGTGTTCATATCCCCATGTGTGGTGAGTATCCCATGTCGGGGCCCCACCTTAGCAACTGTACGGTATATACTCTTTGGCGCCATCGCTCTCACTCTTTAAGTCCCCCTTGTTCACATCTGGCAGCTGTCAATTTGCCTCCAACACTTTTCCTGTCACTTTTTCCCCATTATGTAGATAGGGGCAAAATTGTTTGGTGAATTAGAAAGCGCGGGGTTAAAATTTCACCTCACAACATAGCCTATGATGCTCTCGGGGTCCAGACGTGTGACTGTGCAAAATTTTGTGGCTGTAGCTGCGACGCCTCCAACACTTTTCCTTTCACTTTTTCCCCATTATGTAGATAGGGGCAAAATTGTTTGGTGAATTGGAACGCGCGGGGTTAAAATTTTGCCTCACAACATAGCCTATGACGCTCTCGGGGTCCAGACGTGTGACTGTGCAAAATTTTGTGGCTGTAGCTGTGACCGTGCAGATGCCAATCCCGGACATACATACATACATACATACATACACACATACACACACATTCAGCTTTATATATTAGATTTGAGTATCAAGTTCTATTGACATTTAAAATTGCATAGACATTTTTAATGAGCCAATTGTTTAACCCTTTCACGACATGTGCCATACTAGTACTGCGCATGTCATGTCTCCAGTGGTGAGCCCACACTTTTCCGGACACATGTCAGTTGTTTTGAACAGCTGACATGTGCCAGGAAGAGCTGCAAGTGGAATCACGATCCACCCGCGGCTATTAACCCGTTAAATGCCGCTGTCAAATGCAGACAGTGGCATTTAATGCATGCTCCCGAGTCCCAACCATCGCAATGGAAATCCGCCCATCGGTGACCCCGTCATGTGACTGAGACTCAGCGATGGGTTGGCATGACAATTAGAGGTCTCCTGCAGACCTCTATTGTTGTCACTGCCGGATTGCTATGAGCGCCGTCCGGTGATTAGCGCTCATAGCAAGTGAGATATTCTGCTACACACAGGCTATCTGATCATCTCCTGTATGTAGCAGGGCCGATCGGGTTATGGCAGCTTCTAGTCTCCAATGAAAAAAAAATATTTAAAAAATAAAAAAATAAGAGTTCTAATCACCCCCCTTTAGCCACATTAAAAATAAAATAATAAGCAAACATACACATATTTGATATGGCCGCGTTCAGAATCGCCCGATCTATCAATATAAAAAAAAATTAATCTGATTGCTAAAAAATGTTTTTTTGGTGGCTCCTACATTGCATTAAAATGCAATAACGGGCAATCAAAAGATTGTACCTGCACCAAAATGGTATCAATAAAAATGTCAGTTCAGTATACATAAAATAAACCCTCACCCAACCTTAGATCATGAAAAATAGAGACGCTATGGTATCGAAAAATGGCGCAAATTTTTTTTTGTAACAAACTTTAGATTTTTTTTGACCACTTAAATAAAAAAGAAACTAGACATGTTTGGTGTCTATGAACTCGTAATACATTTCAAAAACCTGACCTGCACATCCAAACATAGACTGAGTGTGAACAGGTGCTGAACCCAGAGTCGCCAACTCGTATATAGTTAAGTAAAAAGGGCAGCACACTGCAGCGCCAAAACATGCAAACTTGAAAACACGAAATTTGAACTGCATTACTGCACTAGAAATATGAAAAATGAGAGCTTTTGGCGCATAAAAATGGCCATATTTATGTGTACCTCGTAGCCACTTTACGGCATCTCTCTTATACGAGGTCCTACGCTTGACCTACCTCGCTGAGAATAAACATCTCCATCTGAATGGGTACATGTGAAACCTCTTCTTGGACTCAAATTCTCACTCTCTGTGGAGGGGTATTAGACCTACTATAATTAAAACACCTGTGGCTAGGAAGCGGGAGTGCACGATCAGAAGGCTAGAGAATACATTTCAAAAACATGACCTGCACATCCAAACATAGACTGAGTGTGAACAGGTGCTGAACCCAGAGTCGCCAACTCGTATATAGTTAAGTAAAAAGGGCAGCACACTGCAGCGCCAAAACATGCAAACTTGAAAACACGAAATTTGAACTGCATTACTGCACTAGAAATATGAAAAATGAGAGCTTTTAGCGCATAAAAATGGCCATATTTATGTGTACCTCGTAGCCACTTTACGGCATCTCTCTTATACGAGGTCCTACGCTTGACCTACCTCGCTGAGAATAAACGTCTCCATCTGAATGGGTACATGTGAAACCTCTTCTTGGACTCAAATTCTCACTCTCTGTGGAGGGGTATTAGACCTACTATAATTAAAACACCTGTGGCTAGGAGGCGGGAGTGCACGATCAGAAGGCTAGAGAATACATTTCAAAAACCTGACCTGCACATCCAAACATAGACTGAGTGTGAACAGGTGCTGAACCCAGAGTCGCCAACTCGTATATAGTTAAGTAAAAAGGGCAGCACACTGCAGCACCAAAACATGCAAACTTGAAAACACGAAATTTGAACTGCATTACTGCACTAGAAATATGAAAAATGAGAGCTTTTAGCGCATAAAAATGGCCATATTTATGTGTACCTCGTAGCCACTTTACGGCATCTCTCTTATACGAGGTCCTACGCTTGACCTACCTCGCTGAGAATAAACGTCTCCATCTGAATGGGTACATGTGAAACCTCTTCTTGGACTCAAATTCTCACTCTCTGTGGAGGGGTATTAGACCTACTATAATTAAAACACCTGTGGCTAGGAGGCGGGAGTGCACGATCAGAAGGCTAGAGAATACATTTCAAAAACCTGACCTGCACATCCAAACATAGACTGAGTGTGAACAGGTGCTGAACCCAGAGTCGCCAACTCGTATATAGTTAAGTAAAAAGGGCAGCACACTGCAGCGCCAAAACATGCAAACTTGAAAACACGAAATTTGAACTGCATTACTGCACTAGAAATATGAAAAATGAGAGCTTTTAGCGCATAAAAATGGCCATATTTATGTGTACCTCGTAGCCACTTTACGGCATCTCTCTTATACGAGGTCCTACGCTTGACCTACCTCGCTGAGAATAAACGTCTCCATCTGAATGGGTACATGTGAAACCTCTTCTTGGACTCAAATTCTCACTCTCTGTGGAGGGGTATTAGACCTACTATAATTAAAACACCTGTGGCTAGGAGGCGGGAGTGCACGATCAGAAGGCTAGAGAATACATTTCAAAAACCTGACCTGCACATCCAAACATAGACTGAGTGTGAACAGGTGCTGAACCCAGAGTCGCCAACTCGTATATAGTTAAGTAAAAAGGGCAGCACACTGCAGCGCCAAAACATGCAAACTTGAAAACACGAAATTTGAACTGCATTACTGCACTAGAAATATGAAAAATGAGAGCTTTTAGCGCATAAAAATGGCCATATTTATGTGTACCTCGTAGCCACTTTACGGCATCTCTCTTATACGAGGTCCTACGCTTGACCTACCTCGCTGAGAATAAACGTCTCCATCTGAATGGGTACATGTGAAACCTCTTCTTGGACTCAAATTCTCACTCTCTGTGGAGGGGTATTAGACCTACTATAATTAAAACACCTGTTTTCAGCGAGGTAGGTCAAGCGTAGGACCTGGTATAAGAGAGATGCCGTAAAGTGGCTACGAGGTACACATAAATATGGCCATTTTTATGCGCTAAAAGCTCTCATTTTTCATATTTCTAGTGCAGTAATGCAGTTCAAATTTCGTGTTTTCAAGTTTGCATGTTTTGGCGCTGCAGTGTGCTGCCCTTTTTACTTAACTATATACGAGTTGGCGACTCTGGGTTCAGCACCTGTTCACACTCAGTCTATGTTTGGATGTGCAGGTCATGTTTTTGAAATGTATTCTCTAGCCTTCTGATCGTGCACTCCCGCCTCCTAGCCACAGGTGTTTTAATTATAGTAGGTCTAATACCCCTCCACAGAGAGTGAGAATTTGAGTCCAAGAAGAGGTTTCACATGTACCCATTCAGATGGAGACGTTTATTCTCAGCGAGGTAGGTCAAGCGTAGGACCTCGTATAAGAGAGATGCCGTAAAGTGGCTACGAGGTACACATAAATATGGCCATTTTTATGCGCTAAAAGCTCTCATTTTTCATATTTCTAGTGCAGTAATGCAGTTCAAATTTCGTGTTTTCAAGTTTGCATGTTTTGGCGCTGCAGTGTGCTGCCCTTTTTACTTAACTATATACGAGTTGGCGACTCTGGGTTCAGCACCTGTTCACACTCAGTCTATGTTTGGATGTGCAGGTCATGTTTTTGAAATGTATTCTCTAGCCTTCTGATCGTGCACTCCCGCCTCCTAGCCACAGGTGTTTTAATTATAGTAGGTCTAATACCCCTCCACAGAGAGTGAGAATTTGAGTCCAAGAAGAGGTTTCACATGTACCCATTCAGATGGAGACGTTTATTCTCAGCGAGGTAGGTCAAGCGTAGGACCTCGTATAAGAGAGATGCCGTAAAGTGGCTACGAGGTACACATAAATATGGCCATTTTTATGCGCTAAAAGCTCTCATTTTTCATATTTCTAGTGCAGTAATGCAGTTCAAATTTCGTGTTTTCAAGTTTGCATGTTTTGGCGCTGCAGTGTGCTGCCCTTTTTACTTAACTATATACGAGTTGGCGACTCTGGGTTCAGCACCTGTTCACACTCAGTCTATGTTTGGATGTGCAGGTCATGTTTTTGAAATGTATTCTCTAGCCTTCTGATCGTGCACTCCCGCCTCCTAGCCACAGGTGTTTTAATTATAGTAGGTCTAATACCCCTCCACAGAGAGTGAGAATTTGAGTCCAAGAAGAGGTTTCACATGTACCCATTCAGATGGAGACGTTTATTCTCAGCGAGGTAGGTCAAGCGTAGGACCTCGTATAAGAGAGATGCCGTAAAGTGGCTACGAGGTACACATAAATATGGCCATTTTTATGCGCTAAAAGCTCTCATTTTTCATATTTCTAGTGCAGTAATGCAGTTCAAATTTCGTGTTTTCAAGTTTGCATGTTTTGGCGCTGCAGTGTGCTGCCCTTTTTACTTAACTATATACGAGTTGGCGACTCTGGGTTCAGCACCTGTTCACACTCAGTCTATGTTTGGATGTGCAGGTCAGGTTTTTGAAATGTATTCTCTAGCCTTCTGATCGTGCACTCCCGCCTCCTAGCCACAGGTGTTTTAATTATAGTAGGTCTAATACCCCTCCACAGAGAGTGAGAATTTGAGTCCAAGAAGAGGTTTCACATGTACCCATTCAGATGGAGACGTTTATTCTCAGCGAGGTAGGTCAAGCGTAGGACCTCGTATAAGAGAGATGCCGTAAAGTGGCTACGAGGTACACATAAATATGGCCATTTTTATGCGCTAAAAGCTCTCATTTTTCATATTTCTAGTGCAGTAATGCAGTTCAAATTTCGTGTTTTCAAGTTTGCATGTTTTGGCACTGCAGTGTGCTGCCCTTTTTACTTAACTATATACGAGTTGGCGACTCTGGGTTCAGCACCTGTTCACACTCAGTCTATGTTTGGATGTGCAGGTCAGGTTTTTGAAATGTATTCTCTAGCCTTCTGATCGTGCACTCCCGCCTCCTAGCCACAGGTGTTTTAATTATAGTAGGTATAATACCCCTCCACAGAGAGTGAGAATTTGAGTCCAAGAAGAGGTTTCACATGTACCCATTCAGATGGAGACGTTTATTCTCAGCGAGGTAGGTCAAGCGTAGGACCTCGTATAAGAGAGATGCCGTAAAGTGGCTACGAGGTACACATAAATATGGCCATTTTTATGCGCTAAAAGCTCTCATTTTTCATATTTCTAGTGCAGTAATGCAGTTCAAATTTCGTGTTTTCAAGTTTGCATGTTTTGGCGCTGCAGTGTGCTGCCCTTTTTACTTAACTATATACGAGTTGGCGACTCTGGGTTCAGCACCTGTTCACACTCAGTCTATGTTTGGATGTGCAGGTCAGGTTTTTGAAATGTATTCTCTAGCCTTCTGATCGTGCACTCCCGCCTCCTAGCCACAGGTGTTTTAATTATAGTAGGTCTAATACCCCTCCACAGAGAGTGAGAATTTGAGTCCAAGAAGAGGTTTCACATGTACCCATTCAGATGGAGACGTTTATTCTCAGCGAGGTAGGTCAAGCGTAGGACCTCGTATAAGAGAGATGCCGTAAAGTGGCTACGAGGTACACATAAATATGGCCATTTTTATGCGCTAAAAGCTCTCATTTTTCATATTTCTAGTGCAGTAATGCAGTTCAAATTTCGTGTTTTCAAGTTTGCATGTTTTGGCGCTGCAGTGTGCTGCCCTTTTTACTTAACTATGAACTCGTAATGACCTGGAGAATCATAATGGCAGGTCAGTTTTAGCATTTGGTGAGCATGGTAATAAAACCTCACAAACATGTAATTGCACTTGTTTTGCAATTTCACCGCACTTGGAATTCTTTTCCGTTTTTGAATACACGATATGGTAAAACCAATGGTGTCATTCAAAAGTACAACTTGTCCCACAAAAAAAGCCCTCATATGGCCATATTGATGGAAAAATAAAAAAAGTTATGGCTCTTGGAAGAAGGGGAGCAAAAAACAGAAATGCAAAAATGAAAAAGGGATTTGTTTCAAAGGGGTTAAGGATGGAGATGTATGCCAGGTAGCGGATGTTGAATCTGGAGCGCCCACTAGGACCCTGGGGTACTCGGTTGGGTCTGGTGGTCACTAAAGGGGTAGTCACAGTGGCAGTGACCCGGTCCGTAGCCCTAAGCATCCAAGTTAAAGGGAAAGTCTTTAAAGGGGTTGTTTTGAATAAAGATTGTTCGCGAAACCACCTGTGGTATTCGGTCAGGGATGACCGACGCTGCTTAAAGGGGTTCACTGGGGATGATAGTACTGTAACAGGGATGGTATGGCTTCCCACAAGTGAAACTTATTCTCCAGGGCTCACCCTGTAGTGGGTAAAAATGACATATGGTTTAGTGCCGGAAAGAATTGGAAGACACAAGGTTGCAGTCTTTTTACCTTTTACTGATGGTAAAAGTCCAGGGTGCGGATCACAGGTGATGGTGAGGTCCAGGCAGCCTGGAAGCGATTTGGAGCCCCATTAACCAGGTGGGGTTGGAAGCCTTCCTTACTGTGCTGCAATGTGCGTCCATTGCTGCCTGAGGCTTCTCACAAGGTTCTCTCTCTCTCTGTTCTAGTACAGTACCCGCATGGCAGGCACCGTGAGCATTTTTACAGGTGTCCTTACTGCGGCGACTCCGGGCTCTATATGCTGCTGTGCCTTCGGGTGTAGTTGTGAACAGGCAACTTTAAATCTCCTGCCCTCTGGTTTCTGCTATGGGGCATACAGTCTCACACAGCCTCGGACTCCCGGTGTCCGGTTCCTGCGCTTCAGCGTGGAGGGAGCTCAGTTGCAGCTCCCCTCCAGCTCCTTAATGCTGCTATGCTCCTTCTCCCTCACACTCTCTACAGACTAATCTAACTCCTCCTCCAAGCCAGAACATATATAGTGAAGTTCCCCTGAAACCGGGTCTAGAGCTCCCCCTTCTGGCCTTGAGTCAGAACGTGTTGAATGTACAGGTTGCCTGTTAAAGGAATCTTCCTCACTTCCAGGCATGGCATCACCCTCCCTGAGAGGAAGGCAACACCACTGTGGTACTCAAACTCCTGGAGTGCCACAAATCCCTATGGCCATTGGACACCATATTAAAATCTATGAGGAACATTTTTTCACCCTTTCTAATAGTTTGAATCTTTTTCTTTAGTTTGTCTAAGAGTTGAAGATGTCTTTTGTTGGGGGCGCAGACATTAATGATGGTACATAACTGGCTATTGAGATAGCAAACCAAAATGTGATATCTCCACTGAGAATCGCAATACTCTTCCACCAATTTAAAAGGAATAGAGTTTTTAATAAGAGTGCAACTCCTGCCTTTTTGATGTTAAGGGTTTCAAAAATGTGAGGATAATCTTTATGCTAAAATTTAAGGTCACTGTCTTTTGTGAACTTGGTCTCCTTGGGTTATTCAAAGCTCTAACATTCTACATTAAAAATTTAGTACTCATAGTGTGTGACAATTCTGTAAGGAATAAAGGAAAAACCTCAACTTTAGGAACTAAGCAATTTGATCAAATCAAATATTTCTCTTTTTTTATTGAATCGTTGAGCAAATCTCTAATTTCCACCACTTGGGCCTAAACTGGACTAAAAAAAGTCAGAGATATTTGCAATGGAGATAGTTTTCTACCCTTCAAATACCTCAAATGTAAACATGGCCACTCAGCTATGGATTTTCTACACTTTTAGATATTGAAAGAATTCATACCAAGTCTCTTAATTAATAAATCTATTTTATCAGGAGCAGTAGGCACTCTTCTGAGTAACATTAATCACCAAATTTTGTGGAGTACAAGAAATCTATACGACCATTTCAACAATGACACCACTTTAGTTAAAAACTCCTATATGTCTGAATGGGAAATTGACCTAGAAGTTGCATTTCCCCCAGATCAATGGGAGAATGCCCTTAAATTTTCTTATGCTTCTAACATCTCCATGTTACTGTACGAATCCTTTTACAAAATGCTTGATAGGCCGTACTATAGGTTAGCCCAGATAAGCCCAGACTATTCTCCTTTGTGTTTGAGAAATTAAGGTCATCCTGGTAATCTTCTCCATATTTGTTGGAGTTGTCCAAAAATTTGAATTTATGGATCCAGGTCTCTTCTGTAATTGATAACTTACTTAATAAAAACTATTCTTTACACCCCAGATGGCTCTCCTCTCTATTGATATGGAAAATATAGTCTTCGCTTTCAGATACGTTTTAATCCATATCTTCCTCCTGGTATAAAACTCAAATCGCTTTTTTTCTGAAAAAAATCTGACCCACCCAAATTTAATAACATTCTTGAAAAAAAAAATCTTCATAAATCACTGGAAATCAGATATGCTATTATTAACATTATCACTTCAAGAAATATACAAAAAAATTGTATTGTTTGATTTCTGCGTTTCCTTAACATGTACAGAAACCTTTGGATATTGCATTATTTCTTTGTACTTTTTTTTTCCATGTGAAATTCATTGTTTGTATACATTTGCTTATGTATGTTATTGTTGACTGTATTATATCGTACTATTTTTAAATGTAAAATCTCAACTATATACAGGTGCTTCTCACAAAATTAGAATATCATCAAAAAGTTACCGTAATTTCTTTCAGTTCTTCAATACAAAAAGTGAAACTCATATTATATAGAGTCATTACAAACAGAGTGATCTATTTCAAGTGTTTATTTCTGTTAATGTTGATGATTATGGCTTACAGCCAATGAAAACCCAAAAGTCTTATCTCAGTAAATTAGAATACTTTATAACACCAGCTTGAAAAATGATTTTAAAATCTGAAATGTTGGCCTCCTGAAATGTATATTCAGTAAATGCACTCAATACTTGGTTGGGGCTCCTTTTGCATTAATTACTGCATCAATGGCATGGAGGCGATAAGCCTGTGCACTACTGAGGTGCTATGGAAGCCCAGGTTGCTTTGATAGCAGCCTTTAGCTCGTCTGCATTGTTGGGTCTGGTGTCTCATCTTCCTCTTGACAATACCCCATAGATTCTTTATGGGATTGAGGTCAGGCGACTTTGCTGGCAAATCAAGCACAGTGATATTGTTGTTTTTAAACCAGATATTGGTACTTTTGGCAGTGTGGACAGGTGCCAAGTCCTGCTGGAGAATTAAATTTCCATCTTCAAAAAGCTTGTCGGCAGAGGGAAGCATGAAGCACTCTAAAATTTCTTGGTAGACGGCTGCGCTGACTTTGGTCTTCATAAAACACAGTGGACCTACATCAGTAGATGACATGGCTTTCCAAACCATCACTGATTGTGGAAACGTCACAATAGAGCTTAAGCAGCTTGGATTGTGTGCCTCTCCACTCTTCATCCAGACTCTGGGACCTTGACTTCCACATGAAATGCAAAATACACTTTCATCTGAAAACAACACCTTAGACCACAAAGCAACAGTCCATTTATTTTTCTTCTTGGCCCAAGGTAAGACGCTTCTAGCATTGTCTATTGATCATGAGTAGCTTGACACAAGGAATGCGACACCTGTAGCCAATGTCCTGGATACGTGTTGTGAATTCTGTTGTCGAAATTCCTCCTGTGGTCGTGAATGGTACTTCGGCGAGTTCTGTCTATGGGCTCCCTCTGGTGGCTATGAGTGAAGCTGCTGCTTCTGAGGTTCCTTACACAGGTGACGTAATTTATCCTTTGGTTGGCTGCTCTATTTAACTCCTCTCAGATCGTTACTCCATGCCAGCTGTCAATGTTTTTGCATTGGTTCAGTTCGCTCCTGGATCTCTCTGGTGACCTTCCTTCTCCTGTATAAGCTAAGTTCCTGATAGTCATTATTTGTTCACTATTTTTCTTGTCCAGCTGGTTATCATTATTTTGTCTTGCTAGCTGGAAGCTCTGGGATGCAGAGTGGCCCCTCCGCACCGTGAGTCGGTGCGGAGGTCCTTTTTGCACACTCTGCGTGATCTTTTGTAGGTTTTTGTGCTGATCGCAAAGTTACCTTTCCTATCCTCTGTCTATTTAGTAAGTCTGGCCTCCCTTTGCTGAAACCTGTTTCATTTCTGCGTTTTTTGACTTTCATCTTTACTCACAGTCAATATATGTGGGGGGCTTCCTTTACCTTTGGGGAATTTCTCTGAGGCAAGGTAGGCTTTATTTTCTATCACTAGGGCTAGATAGTTCTTAGGCTGTGACGAGGCACCTAGGTCTGGTCAGGAGCGCTCCACGGCTATTTCTAGTGTGTGTGATAGGATTAGGGCTTGCGGTCAGCAGAGCTCCCACATCCCAGAGCTCGTCCTGTATGAGGTTTAACTATCAGATCATTCCGGGTGCTCCTAACCACCAGGTCATAACAGTACAGCTGGCCCAAAGTATTAATGCATCTCAATAGAGGGATAAGAGAACTTTTGAGACCATTTTTTTTTCTTTGCACTGTGTTTTGTCTTTCTTTTCCCCTAGACCTTTGGGTGGTTCAGGACACAGGTGTAGATATGGACATTCAAGGTCTGTCCTCTTGTGTGGATCATCTCACTGCAAGGGTACAAAATATTCAAGATTTTGTGGTTCAGAATCCTATGTTAGAGCCTAGAATTCCTATTCCTGACTTATTTTCTGGGGATAGATCTAGGTTCTTGAATTTCAAAAATAATTGTAAACTGTTTCTAGCTTTGAAACCCCGCTCCTCTGGTGACCCCGTTCAACAGGTAAAAATCATTATTTCTTTGTTGCGTGGTGACCCTCAAGACTGGGCATTTTCCCTTGCGCCAGGAGATCCTGCATTGCGTGATGTTGATGCGTTTTTTCTGGCGCTTGGATTGCTTTATGATTAACCAAATTCAGTGGATCAGGCAGAGGAAATCTTGCTGGCTTTGTGTCAGGGTCAGGATGAAGCGGAGGTGTACTGTCAGAAGTTTAGAAAGTGGTCTGTGCTTACTCAGTGGAATGAATGTGCCCTGGCGGCAATTTTCAGAAAGGGTCTTTCTGAAGCCCTTAAGGATGTCATGGTGGGATTTCCCATGCCTGCTGGTCTGAATGAGTCTATGTCTTTGGCCATTCAGATCGATCGGCGCATGCGTGAGCGCAAAGCTGTGCACCATCTGGCGGTATTCTCTGAGCATAGGCCTGAGCCTATGCAGTGTGATAGGACTTTGACCAGAGCTGAACGGCAAGAACACAGACATCGGAATGGGCTGTGTTTTTACTGTGGTGAATCCACTCATGCTATCTCCGATTGTCCTAAGCGCACTAAGCGGATCGCTAGGTCTGCCATCATTGGTACGGTACAGTCTAAATTTCTTTTGTCCGTTACTCTGATTTGCTCTCTGTCGTCCTATTCTGTAATGGCATTTGTGGATTCAGGTGCTGCCCTGAATTTGATGGACTTGGAGTTTGCCAGGCGCTGTGGTTTTTCCTTGGAGCCCTTGCAGTATCCTATTCCATTGAGAGGAATTGATGCTACGCCTTTGGCCAAGAATAAGCCTCAGTACTGGATTCAATTGACCATGTGCATGGTTCCTGCACATCAGGAGGATATTCGCTTTTTGGTGTTGCATAATCTGCATGATGTGGTCGTTTTGGGGTTGCCATGGCTACCGGTCCCTAATCCAGTGTTGGATTGGAAATCTATGTCTGTGTCCAGCTGGGGTTGTCAGGGGGTACATGGTGATGTTCCATTGCTGTCAATTTCGCCGTCCACTCCTTCTGAAGTCCCTGAGTTTTTATCAGATTACCGGGATGTATTTGATGAGCCCAAATCTGGTGCCCTACCTCCTCATAGGGGTTGCGACTTTGCTATTAATTTGATTCCTGGTAGTAAGTTTCCTAAGGGCCGTCGGTTTAATTTATCTGTGCCAGAGCACGCCGCTATGCGGAGTTATATAAAGGAATCCTTGGAGAAGGGTCATATTCGTCCGTCGTCGTCACCATTGGGAGCAGAGTTCTTTTTTGTGGCCAAGAAGGATGGTTCTTTGAGACCTTGTATTGATTACCGCCTTCTTAATAAGATCACAGTCAAATTTCAGTATCCTTTGCCGCTGCTGTCTGATTTATTTGCTCGGATTAAGGGGGCTAGTTGGTTCACCAAGATAGATCTGCGTGGTGCGTATAATCTTGTGCGAATTAAACAGGGTGATGAATGGAAGACGGCATTTAATACGCCCGAGGGCCATTTTGAGTACCTGGTTATGCCATTCGGGATTTCTAATGCTCCATCTGTGTTTCAGTCCTTTATGCATGACATCTTCCGAGAGTACCTGGATAGATTCATGATTGTATATTTGGATGACATTTTGGTCTTTTCGGATGATTGGGAGTCTCATGTGAAGCAGGTCAGAATGGTGTTCCAGGTCCTTCGTGCGAATTCCTTGTTTGTGAAGGGGTCAAAGTGTCTCTTTGGAGTTCAGAAGGTTTCATTTTTGGGTTTCATTTTTTCCCCTTCTACTATCGAGATGGACCCTGTTAAGGTTCAGGCCATTTACGATTGGACTCAGCCGACATCTGTGAAGAGCTTGCAGAAATTCCTGGGCTTTGCTAATTTTTATCGTCGCTTCATCGCTAATTTTTCCAGTATTGCTAAACCGTTGACTGATTTGACCAAGAAAGGTGCTGATGTGGTCAATTGGTCCTCTGCAGCTGTAGAGGCTTTTCAGGAGTTGAAGCGTCGTTTTGCTTCTGCCCCTGTGTTGTGCCAGCCAGATGTTTCGCTCCCTTTTCAGGTTGAGGTTGATGCTTCTGAAATTGGAGCAGGGGCTGTTTTGTCGCAAAGAAGTTCTGATGGCTCGGTAATGAAACCCTGTGCCTTCTTTTCTAGAACATTTTCACCTGCTGAGCGCAATTATGATGTGGGCAATCGGGAGTTGTTGGCCATGAAGTGGGCATTTGAGGAGTGGTGACATTGGCTTGAAGGAGCTAAACATCGCGTGGTGGTCTTGACGGATCACAAGAATTTGACTTATCTCGAGTCTGCCAAACGGTTGAATCCTAGACAGGCTCGATGGTCGCTCTTTTTCTCCCGTTTTGATTTTGTGGTTTCATACCTTCCGGGATCTAAGAATGTGAAGGCTGACGCCCTGTCGAGGAGTTTTGTGCCAGACTCTCCGGGTGTTCCGGAGCCGGCGGGTATTCTTAAAGAAGGGGTAATTTTGTCTGCCATTTCTCCTGATTTGCGGCGTGTGCTGCAAAAGTTTCAGGCTGATAGACCTGACCGTTGTCCAATGGAGAAACTGTTTGTCCCTGATAGATGGACTAGTAGAGTTATCTCGGAGATTCATTGTTCAGTGTTGGCTGGTCATCCTGGAATCTTTGGTACCAGAGATTTGGTGGCTAGATCCTTTTGGTGGCCTTCTTTGTCATGGGATGTGCATTCTTTTGTGCAGTCCTGTGGGACTTGTGCTCGGGCTAAGCCCTGCTGTTCTCGTGCCAGTGGGTTGCTTTTGCCCTTGCCGATCCCGAAGAGGCCCTGGACGCATATTTCCATGGATTTTATTTCTGATCTTCCTGTTTCTCAAAAGATGTCGGTCATTTGGGTGGTTTGTGATCGCTTCTCTAAGATGGTCCATTTGGTACCCTTATCTAAATTGCCTTCCTCCTCCGATTTGGTGCCTTTGTTTTTTCAGCATGTGGTTCGTTTGCATGGCATTCCAGAGAACATCGTCTCGGACAGAGGTTCCCAGTTTGTTTCGAGGTTTTGGCGGTCCTTTTGCGCTAAGATGGGCATTGATTTGTCTTTTACTTCGGCTTTCCATCCTCAGACTAGTGGCCAAACCGAACGAACTAATCAGACTTTGGAGACATATCTGAGATGCTTTGTTTCTGCTGATCAGGATGATTGGGTGTCCTTCTTGCCTTTGGCTGAGTTCGCCCTTAATAACCGGGCCAGCTCGGCTACTTTAGTTTCTCCTTTTTTCTGTAATTCTGGTTTCCATTCTCGTTTTTCTTCAGGGCAGGTTGAGCCTTCGGACTGTCCTGGTGTGGATGCGGTGGTGCACAGGTTGCAGCAGATTTGGACTCATGTGGTGGACAATTTGACATTGTCCCAGGAGAAGGCTCAACGTTTCGCTAACCGCCAGCGTTGTGTTGGTCCCCGACTTCGTGTTGGGGATTTGGTTTGGTTGTCATCTCGTCACGTTCCTATGAAGGTTTCCTCTCCTAAGTTTAAGCCTCGTTTCATTGGGCCATATAAGATTTCTGAAGTTCTTAATCCTGTGTCATTTCATTTGGACCTTCCAGCTTCTTTTGCCATCCATAATGTGTTCCATAGGTCATTGTTGCGGAGATACGTGGCGCCTATGGTTCCCTCCGTTGATCCTCCTGCCCTGGTGTTGGTCGAGGGGGAGTTGGAGTGTGTGGTGGAGAAGATTTTGGATTCTCGTGTTTCGAGACGGAAACTCCAGTACCTGGTCAAGTGGAAGGGGTATGGTCAGGAAGATAATTCCTGGGTTTTTGCCTCTGATGTTCATGCTGCTGATATTGTTCGTGCCTTTCATTTGGCTCATCCTGATAGGCCTGGGGGCTCTGGTGAGGGTTCGGTGACCCCTCCTCAAGTGGGGGTACTGTTGTGAATTCTGTTGTCAAAATTCCTCCTGTGGTCGTGAATGGTACTTCGGCGAGTTCTGTCTATGGGCTCCCTCTGGTGGCTATGAGTGAAGCTGCTGCTTCTGAGGTTCCTTACACAGGTGACGTAATTTATCCTTTGGTTGGCTGCTCTATTTAACTCCTCTCAGATCGTTACTCCATGCCAGCTGTCAATGTTTTTGCATTGGTTCAGTTCGCTCCTGGATCTCTCTGGTTACCTGCCTTCTCCTGCAGAAGCTAAGTTCCTGATAGTCATTATTTGTTCACTGTTTTTCTTGTCCAGCTGGTTATCATGATTTTGTCTTGCTAGCTGGAAGCTCTGGGATGCAGAGTGGCCCCTCCGCACCGTGAGTCGGTGCGGAGGTCCTTTTTGCACACTCTGCGTGGTCTTTTGTAGGTTTTTGTGCTGATCGCAAAGTTACCTTTCCTATCCTCTGTCTATTTAGTAAGTCTGGCCTCCCTTTGCTGAAACCTGTTTCATTTCTGCGTTTGTGACTTTCATCTTTACTCACAGTCAATATATGTGGGGGGCTTCCTTTACCTTTGGGGAATTTCTCTGAGGCAAGGTAGGCTTTATTTTCTATCTCTAGGGCTAGATAGTTCTTAGGCTGTGACGAGGCGCCTAGGTCTGGTCAGGAGTGCTCCACGGCTATTTCTAGTGTGTGTGATAGGATTAGGGCTTGCGGTCAGCAGAGCTCCCACATCCCAGAGCTCGTCCTGTATGAGGTTTAACTATCAGGTCATTCCGGGTGCTCCTAACCACCAGGTCATAACAGATACGTCTGTGTGTGATGGCTCTTGAAGCAATGACTCCAGCAGCTGTCCACTCCTGGTGAATCTCCCCAAAATTTATGAATAGCCTTTTCTTAACAATACTTTCAAGGCTGCAGTTATCCCGGTTGCTTGTGCACCTTTTTCTACCACACTTTTTACTACCACTCAACTTTCCATTAATATGCTTGGATACAGCACTCTGTGAACAGCCAACTTCTTTATCAATGACCTTTTGTGGCGGGTGCCAATGACTGCCTTCTGGACATGTGTCAAGTCAGCAGTCTTTCCCATGATTGTGGAGCCTACTGAAACAGACTAAGGGACTTTTTTAACCCCTTCATGACCCAGCCTATTTTGACCTTAAAGACCTTGCCGTTTTTTGCAATTCTGACCAGTGTCCCTTTATGAGGTAATAACTCAGGAACGCTTCAATGGATCCTAGCGGTTCTGAGATTGTTTTTTCGAGACATATTGGGCTTCGTGTTAGTGGTAAATTTAGGTCAATAAATTCTGTGTTTATTTGTGATAAAAACGGAAATTTGGCGAAAATTTTGAAAATTTCGCAATTTTCACATTTTGAATTTTTATTCTGTTAAACCAGAGAGTTATGTGACACAAAATAGTTAATAAGTAACATTTCCCACACGTCTACTTTACATCAGCACAATTTTGGAAACAAAATTTTTTTTTGCTAGGAAGTTATAAGGGTTAAAATTTGACCAGCGATTTCTCATTTTTACAACAAAATTTACAAAACCATTGTTGTTAGGGACCACCTCACATTTGAAGTCAGTTTGAGGGGTCTATATGGCTGAAAATACCCAAAAGTGACACCATTCTAAATACTGCACCCCTCAAGGTGCACAAAACCACATTCAAGAAGTTTATTAACCCTTCAGGTGCTTCACAGCAGCAGAAGCAACATGGAAGGAAAAAATGAACATTTAACTTTTTAGTCACAAAAATGATTTTTCAGCAACAATTTTTTTATTTTCCCAATGGTAAAAGGAGAAACTGAACAACGAAAGTTGTTGTCCAATTTGTCCTGAGTACGCTGATACCTCATATGTGGGGGTAAACCACTGTTTGGGCGCACGGCAGGGCTTGGAAGGGAAGGAGCGCCATTTGACTTTTTGAATGAAAAATTGGCTGCACTCTTTAGCGGACACCATGTCACGTTTGGAGAGCACCCGTGTGCCTAAAAATTGGAGCTCCCCCACAAGTGACCCAATTTTGGAAACTAGACGCCCCAAGGAACTCATCTAGATGCATAGTGAGCCCTTTAAACCCCAAGGTGCTTCACAAATTGATCCGTAAAAATGAAAAAGTACTTTTTTTTCACAAAAAAATTCATTTAGCCTCAATTTTTTCACTTTCACATGGACAACAGGATAAAATGGATCCTAAAATTTGTTGGGCAATTTCTCCTGAGTACACCGATGCCTCACATGTGGGGGTAAACCACTGTTTAAGCACATGGTAAGGCTCGGAAAGGAAGGAGCGCCATTTGACTTTTTGAATGAAAAATTATCTCCATCGTTAGCGGACACCATGTCGCGTTTGGAGAGACCCTGTATGCCTAAACATTGGAGCTCCCCCACTAGTGACCCCATTTTGGAAACTGGACCCCCCAAGGAACTTATCTAGATGCCTAGTGAGCCCTTTAAACCCCCAGGTGCTTCACAAATTGATCCGTAAAAATGAAAAAGTACTTTTTTTCACAAAAAATTTCTTTCCGCCTCAATTTTTTCATTTTCACATGGACAATAGGATAAAATGGATCCTAAAATTTGTTGAGCAATTTCTCCCGAGTACGCCAATACCTCATATGTGGGGGTAAACCACTGTTTGGGCACACGGCAGGGCTCGGAAGGGAAGGCGCGCCTTTTGACTTTTTGAATGGAAAATTAGCTCCAATTGTTAGCGGACACCACGTCGCGTTTAGAGAGCCCCTGTGTGCCTATGCATTGGAGCTCCCCCACAAGTGACCCCATTTTGGAAACTAGACCCCCCAAGGAACTTATCCAGATGCATACTGAGCACTTAAAACCCCCAGGTGCTTCACAGAAGTTTATAATGCAGAGCCATGAAAATAAAAAATAATTTTTCTTTTCTCAAAAATGATTTTTTAGCCTGGAATTTCCTATTTTGCCAATGGTAATAGGAGAAATTGGACTACAAATGTTGTTGTCCAGTTTGTCCTGAGTACGCAGATACCCCATATGTGGGGGTAAACCACTGTTTGGGCGCACGGCAGGGCTCAGAAGGGAAGGCACGCCATTTGGCTTTTTAAATGGAAAATTAGCTCCAATCATTAGCGGACACCATGTCGCGTTTGGAGAGCCCCTGTGTGCCTAAACATTGGAGATCCCCCACAAATGACCCCATTTTGGAAACTAGACCCCCAAAGGAACTAATCTAGATGTGTGGTGAGCACTTTGAACCCTCAAGTGCTTCACAGAAGTTTATAACGCAGAGCCATGAAAATAAAAAAAAAAATTTCTTTTCTCAAAAATGATTTTTTAGCCCGCAATTTTTTATTTTCCCAAGGGTAACAGGAGAAATTTGACCCCAAATGTTGTTGTCCAGTTTCTCCTGAGTACGCTGATACCCCATATGTGGGGGTAAACCACTGTTTAGGCACATGCTGGGGCTCGGAAGTGAAGTAGTGACGTTTTGAAATGCAGACTTTGATGGAATGCTCTGCGGGCGTCACGTTGCGTTTGCAGAGCCCCTGATGTGGCTAAACAGTAGAAACCCCCCACAAGTGACCCCATTTTGGAAACTAGACCCCGAAAGGAACTTATCTAGATGTGAGGTGAGCACTTTGAACCCCCAAGTGCTTCACAGAAGTTTATAACGCAGAGCCGTGAAAATAAAAAATCATTTTTCTTTCCTCAAAAATGATGTTTTAGCAAGCAATTTTTTATTTTCCCAAGGGTTACAGGAGATATTGGACCACAAAAGTTGTTGTCCAGTTTCTCCTGAGTAAGCTGATACCCTATGTGTGGGGGTAAACCACTGTTTGGGCACACGTCGGGGCTCAGAAGGGAAGTAGTGACTTTTGAAATGCAGACTTTGATGGAATGGTCTGCGGGCGTCACGCTGCGTTTGCAGTGCCCCTGGTGTGCCTAAACAGTAGAAACCCCCCACAAGTGACCCCATTTGGGAAACTAGACCCCCAAAGGAACTTATCTAGATATGTGGTGAGCACTTTCAACCCCCAAGTGCTTTACAGAAGTTTATAACGCAGAGCCGTGAAAATAATAAATACGTTTTCTTTCCTCAAAAATAATTTTTTAGCCCAGAATTTTTTATTTTCCCAAGGGTTACAGGAGAAATTGGACCCCAAAAGTTGTTGTCCAGTTTCTCCTGAGTACGCTGATACCCCATGTGTGGGGGTAAACCACTGTTTGGGCACACGTCGCGGCTCAGAAGGGAAGTAGTGACTTTTGAAATGCAGACTTTGATGGAATGGTCTGCGGACGTCACGTTGCGTTTGCAGAGCCCCTGGTGTGCCTAAAGAGTAGAAACCCCCCACAAGTGACCCCATTTTGGAAACCAGACCCCCCAAGGAACTTATCTAGATATGTCGTGAGCACTTTGAACCCCCAAGTGCTTCACAGACGTTTACAACGCAGAGCCGTGAAAATAAAAAATCATTTTCTTTCCTCAAAAATGATGTTTTAGCAAGCAATTTATTTTCTCAAGGGTAACAGGAGAAATTGGACCCCAATAATTGTTGCGCAGTTTGTCCTGAGTATGCTGGTACCCCATATGTGGGGGTAAACCACTGTTTGGGCACACGTCAGGGCTCGGAAGTGAGGGAGCACCATTTGACTTTTTGAATACAAGATTGGCTGGAATCAATGGTGGCGCCATGTTGCGTTTGGAGACCCCCTGATGTGCCTAAACAGTGGAAACCCCTCAATTCTAACTCCAACACACCCCTAACCCTTATCCCAACTGTAGCCGTAACCCGATTCACAACCCTAACCCCAACACACCCCTAACCACAACCCTAACCCCAACACACCCCTAACCACAACCCTAACCCCAACACACCCCTAACCCTAACCACAACCCTAATTCCAACCCAACCCTAACCCTAAGGCTATGTGCCAACGTTGCGGATTCGTATGAGATTTTTCAGCACCATTTTTGAAAAATCCGCGGGTAAAAGGCACTGCGTTTTACCTGCGGATTTACCACGGATTGCCAGTGTTTTTTGTGCGGATTTCACCTGCGGATTCCTATTGAGGAACAGGTGTAAAACGCTGCGGAATCCGCACAAAGAATTGACATGCTGCGTAAAATACAACGCAGCGTTTCCGCGTGGTATTTTCCGCACCATGGGCACAGCGGATTTGGTTTTCCATATGTTTACATGGTACTGTAAACCTGATGGAACACTGCTGCGGATCCGCAGCCAAATCTGCACCATGTGCACATGGCCTAATTCTAAAGGTATGTGCACACGCTGCGGAAAACGCTGCGGATCCGCAGCAGTTTCCCATGAGTTTACAGTTCAATGTAAACCTATGGGAAACAAAAATCGCTGTACACATGCTGCAGAAAAACTGCACGGAAACGCAGCGGTTCACATCCACTAGAAAATCGCAGTTGTAAAACCTCAGTGAAATGCGCAGAAAAACCGCGGTAAATCCGTGATAAATCCACAGCGGTTTAGCCCTGCGGATTTATCAAATCCTCTGCGGAAAAATCCGCAGAGGACCAGAATACATGTGCACATCCCGAACCCTAACCCTACCCCTAACCCTACCCCTAACCCTACCCCTACCCCTAACCCTACCCCTAACCCTACCCCTAACCCTACCCCTAACCCTAACCCTACCCCTAACTCTAACCCTAGCCCTAACCCTACCCCTACCCCTAACCCTACCCCTAACCCTACCCCTAACCCTAGCCCTAACCCTACCCCTAACCCTAACCCTAGTTCTTACCCCAACATTAGTGGAACAAAAAAAAAAATTCTTTATTTTTTTAATTGTCCCTACCTATGGGGGTGACAAAGGGGGGGGGTCATTTACTATTTTTTTTATTTTGATCACTGAGATAGGTTATATCTCAGTGATCAAAACTCACTTTGGAATGAATCTGCTGGCCGGCAGATTCGGCGGGCGCACTGCACATGCGCCCGCCATTTTGGAAGATGGCGGCGCCCAGGAAAGAAGACGGACGGAACTCGGGAGGCTAGGTAAGTATAAGGGGGGGAGATCAGGGCACGGGGGGGCGTCGGAGCACGGGGGGGTGGATCGGAACACGGGGGGGTGGATTGGAGCACGGGGTGGGGGATCGCTGTGCGGGGGGGTGGATCGGAGCACGGGGGGGATCGCAGTGCGGGGTGGGGATCGCAGTGCGGGGGGGGGGATCGGAGTGCGGGGGGGTTTGATTGGAGCACGGGGGGTGTGATTGGAGCACGGGGGGAGCGGGCAGGAGGACGGGGGAGCGGAGCACAGGACGGAGGGGAGCGGACTACAGAACGGGGGGCTGGGGGGGCGATCGGTGGGGTGGGGTGGGTGCACATAAGTGTTTCCAGCCATGGCCGATGATATTGCAGCATCGGCCATGGCTGGATTGTAATATTTCACCAGTTTTTTAGGTGAAATATTACAAATCGCTCTGATTGGCAGTTTCACTTTCAACAGCCAATCAGAGCGATCGTAGCCACGGGGGGGGGGGGTGAAGCCACCCCCCCTGGGCTAAACTACCACTCCCCCTGTCCCTGCAGGCCGGGTGAAATGGGAGTTAACCCTTTCACCCGATCTGCAGGGACGCGATCTTTCTGTGACACAGCATATGCGTCACAGGTCGGATTGGCACCGACTTTCATGACGCATACGCTGTGTCACAGGTCGGGAAGGGGTTAAACGCTTAGAAAGCCTTTGCAGGTGTTTTTTTTGTTAATTGTCCTAATTTACCGAGATAATGACTTTTGGGTGTTCATTGACTGTAACATCATCAACATTAACAGAAATAAACACTTGAAATAGATCACTCTGTTTGTAATGACTCTATATAATATACGAGTTTCAGTGTTTGTATTGAAGAACTGAAATAAATTAACTTTTTTAGGACATTCTAAGTCTGTGAGAATCAGCTGTAAATCGAGTTCTCCCCAATTATCCTTCTCCATTTCCTTTCTCTTTCCTTCCTGCGCATGCACAGTAGCAGCTATTGGCAACCGCCAATTGCTTCTAGTGCGCAGGCACGGGCAGCACCATCTTGGAGGAGGACATTTTTTTTTGTCTAGCAAGATGGTGCCTGCGCAATAGCAGCTATCAGATCACCTCTATATACACCGATAGCTGCTTGCACAAGCACGGCAGGCGCCATTTTCACATGGATTTTATTTATACTATCAGGACTATCAACCACATTTATTATTAACACAGTGCACATGTGATTATGCTGCAGCACAGCTGCCATGGCTGGCTCCTGTCTACAGGTGTTTTTTTTTAGTATGTGCATATATTCATTATGGAAACTAGGGGGCAGGTCACTGAGGGATCAGTGACCTGTCAGCAGTCTGCATTATGAAAAGCTAATGAAAGCACTGAGGTGCCCCTGAAGGTCCAGATGCCACAAAGGTACTGCATCTCAGTCAGAGGTAGTATCCCAACTCTCTGTTAAGAAGGGAACTTTGTACAGAACTCCAACGCTCGAACCCAACAGACACCAGTTTAGACGGGGCACCTGTGTGAACCCTCAGTGAGGAAGGCCTCACCCCAGTCAAGATAGGAAAGATGGTTGGGGAGAGGGTGGAGAAGGTAGGAAAAAGTGGAGGAGCTAATCAGGCAAGGAAGAAGTGAGTGTGAGAGCAGTTGGTCCTAAGAGACCAAAGGAGAAGGAAGTCTGAGGCGGAGGAGAAAAGGAAGTGGAGCTGGACAGATGTGCAGGTCTGCAGCTCCTGATAGACAGAAAGAGCAAGAGAATTGAAAGGGAGGAGAAGAAGCTCCCAGAAAGAAGTGGTTCCAGTGACACAGGAAGTGAGACCCGTATCCAGAAGTAGAGGAACCAGGCCGCAGTAGGGGACCGGCCCCTGAATTAGTGGGCACACTCCAGGCTCCAGCTAAGAATCCAGAGGCTGCTGTGATTGCAGGTACAGCAACCACATTTGCACCTATTCGCCGAAAAGGTGAACACATAGGGTCCAGGGGACAGAGAGTATGTTACCCGACAAGACCGGCGTTCACTGGCTTGGGACAAAGGGTGGCAAGTGCAGGACAGGAGAGGCGACAGCCAGTGCAGAAAGACAACCAGGAGAGGCACATACTGTTTATAAGAGGAGTTCTGGACAGGTGCCCGACTCGCTGGAGAGCTTCCTGGACTTCTTACCTGGGGGCCCGAACTGTAAGTAAAGCTGTGAAAAACTGCAACTTGCTGTATCTTTCCGTTTCTTTCCGGCATCACCTACTCTGCATTTCTACCTGTCCTTAGCAACATCATTACCCACATCACTTACAGCCTTGGGGACCAAGTTTTACCTGTGGGGAGCTATACCATCTAAGCTGCAATACCATCATCCCCAGAGGACCCCTTTAAGGTTCCCTTTAAATGGGTTTTATGGACATAAAGCCACTCCCAAAACCCGGAGAGGAGGGAGAGATTTGCCCCACTACCAAACCTTAAATCTCTCCAAAAATAAAAGCCCATGTCGGGTTTTCCTAAAATCTGACTTGGCCAACTTGTTTGACCAAATCCACGCTCTCTTTTATTCTGCCTTGTAAAAACAGGTGTTGCTGTAACCACATTGCACTCCAGGTAGTTTAGTGTGTCTCTATATGCATTCTGGAGGACACAAACTGGTCCTCATATATGAATCCTCTCAGCTGCCAGCATTAGCAATGTTGATAAAACGGCGTTCAGACCCCTCTATTCTATATAACCAACCTTACTGACGCTGCTGGTGAAGGTTGCAGCCCCAGCTGTGAGTTTTACCCAGCTGCTTATCAAAAATACAGAGAAAACCATGCCATTTTTTAAATTTATCTATTTATTTAAAGTCTCATGGTGAGCTCAGAGCATTCACCGCAGTTCACCATGAAAAATTTATAACAGTGCTCCGCGGTAAACTCTCTGAGCTCAGCGCTGCATTGTGAGACTTTCTTATTGTGCTAGCAGGGATCTCACTGAGATCATCGCAGTTCAGCCTAGCTGGGAACGCAACCTAGGTGACCAGTGGTAACCCCGATGACATCACCACTAGTTACTGATGCTGCCCTCACAGCAGCACAATCGACCAGTGGTACTAAGTCTGGACGATCACATCTTGGCACCGACCAGGTTGAAAACTGTTTATCCCAGACATGGATTACGGCATGGGATAGAACGACAGACAGGTGAGGAACATTGTTGTTTTTTATTTTTGTTATATTACAGGAAATGAGGGATTCAATGGAATGGGTGATGACATGAGTATGGTTTAATTGAGAATAATTAAAGGTGTCTGTGTCATTCTTTCAATAAAAGGACTTTATTCTGGCAGTGTGTTTATTTACAATATAACTATAGGATTAGTAATGGAGAGGTGTCTTATAGACACCTCTCCATTCCTAAGCCGTGGGCTTGATGTAACTGGACAAGCTACAGAGCTGACTATCGCAGCTGACATCTGGCACTATGTGCCAGGAGCGGTCATGGACCGCCCAAAGCACATTAACCCCCGGCACACTGCGATCAAACATGATCGCAGTGTTCCGGCAGTATAGGGAAGCATCGCGCAGGGAGGGGGCTCCCTGCGGGCTTCCCTGAGACCCCCGGAGCAACGCGATGTGATCGCGTTGCTCCGAGGGTCTCCTACCTCCTTCCTCACTGCAGCAGGCCCGGATCCGGTTAGGGCTAGGGTTAGGGTTAGGGCTAGGGTTAGGGTTAGGGCTAGGGTTAGGGCTAGGGTTAGGGATAGGGTTGGGGCTAGGGTTAGGGCTAGGGTTGGGGCTAGGGTTAAGGCTACAGTTAGGGTTGGGGCTAAAGTTAGGGTTAGGGTTGGGGCTAAAGTTAGGGTTAGGGTTTGGATTACATTTACGGTTGGGAATAGGGTTGGGATTAGGGTTAGGGGTGTGTCAAGGTTAGGGGTGTGGTTAGGGTTACCGTTGGGATTAGTGAAACACTTGGGGGTTCAAAGCTCTCACAACACATCTAGATGAGTTCCTTAGGGGGTCTACTTTCCAAAATGGTGTCACTTGTGGGGGGTTTCAATGTTTAGGCACATCAGTGGCTCTCTAAACGCAACATGGCGTCCCATCTCAATTCCTGTCAATTTTGCAATGAAAAGTCAAATGGCGCTCCTTCTCTCCCGAGCTCTGCCATGCGCCCAAACAGTGGTTTACCCCCACATATTGGGTATCAGCGTACTCAGGACAAATTGTGCAACAACTTTTGGCATCCATTTTTTCCTATAACCCTTGGTAAAATAAAACAAATTGGAGCTGAAGTAAATTTTTTGTGAAAAAAAGTTAAATGTTCATTTTTATTTAAACATTCCAAAAATTCCTGTGAAGCACCTGAAGGGTTAATAAACTTCTTGAATGTGGTTTTGAGCACCTTGAGGGGTGCAGTTTTTAGAATGGTGTCACACTTGGTTATTTTCTATCATATAAACCCCTCAAAATGACTTCAAATGAGATGTGGTCCATTAACAAAAATGGTGTTGTAAAAATTAGAAATTGCTGGTCAACTTTTAACCCTTATAACTCCCTAACAAAAAAAAATTTTGGTTCCAAAATTGTGCTGATATAAAGTAGACATGTGGGAAATATTACTTATTAAGTATTTTGTGTGACATATCTCTGTGATTTAATTGCATAAAAATTCAAATTTGGAAATTGCAAAATTTTCAAAATTTTTGCCAAAATTCCGTTTTTTTCACAAATAAACACAAGTAATATCAACAAAATTTCACCACTATCATGAAGTACAATATGTCACGAGAAAACAGTGTCAGAATCACCAGGATCCGTTGAAGCATTCCAGAGTTATAACCTCATAAATGGACAGTGGGCAGAATTGTAAAAATTGGCCCGGTCATTAACGTGCAAACCACCCTTGGGGGTAAAGGGGTTAAAGGGAACCTGTCACCCCCCCACAGGCATTTGTAACTAAAAGAGCCACCTTGTGCAGCACTAATGCTGCATTCTGACAAGGTGGCTCTTTTAGTTATTGGTGCTGTAACTTCAGAAATAATCCATTTTATAATTTGTCCCAAATACCTTGAATCAGTCCTGGAGGCAGGTCTTTCCCCCCTGCTTCAAATGCAGCACCGCCGTCACTCATGTCCTCTTGGCGCTGGGTGCTGCCTCCTCAACGCTGTTTTCAAATGAGCCGGTGCCTGCACCCTTTTCTCATGCCTTGGGCATGCGCAATGAGTGCTGCCCATCCTCTGTCCTCATTTGCAGTCTAGCTGACTGCGCCTATGCAGCCGCCCTGCCGAGATCCCGCCCCGCAGTGTCTTCTGATTTATTCATACTGCGGGGCTGGGATTCATGGGCATGCGCAGTGCATATCTAAGCCTCTCACTCATCTCCCTCTGCCTTCTTCAGACTGTGCGGAGTCAGCTGATCCCTAATCGCCGTGGCCGTGGAGGTGGCGCCTGGAGCCAAGAGGACATGAGTGACGGTGGTGCTGCGCTTGCAGCAGGGGGGGAAAGACCTGCCTCCAGGACTGATTCAAGGTATTTGGGACAAATTATAAAATGGATTATTTCTGAAGTTACAGCACCAATAACTAAAAGAGCCACCTTGTCAGAATGCAGCATTAGTGCTGCCCAAGGTGGCTCTTTTAGTTACAAACGCCTGGGGGGGTGACAGGTTCCCTTTAAAAAAAAAAAGCAAAACTTTTGGCAGCTACTATACTTCACCTCCCCTTATTTTATGTTAAAAGTTCAATAAAAACTATAGGAAAATTAGATAGAATATGTCTATCTTGAGGGTCGGGATGGGTAATATGATGGGTACCCGCTTCAGACATATTTTATCTTGAGGGTGATTGTAAAGGGGGTAGCCATCATATTCCCCAACCCACCCTCAAGATAAAATATGTCTGAAGCGGGTACCCATCATATTACCCATCCCGACCCTCAAGATAGACATATTCTATCTAATTTTCCTATAGTTTTTATTGAACTTTTAACATAAAATAAGGGGAGGTGAAGTATAGTAGCTGCCAAAAGTTTTGCTTTTTTTTTTAAAGGGAACCTGTCACCCCCCCAGGCGTTTGTAACTAAAAGAGCCACCTTGGGCAGCACTAATGCTACACTATGTAGGGCTTTATAAAATTCCACTCACTTGAACTGTGGGGTAATCTGTTGCAGACTTTGTGTACTTTTCTCATATTACTTGCTCTCACTCTGACTCAGCAGTAATCACCATGAGAATAAAAAGCTTCGTTCAAGGATAATTACCAATAAGTGAACTCGAGAGACTTTTATGCCTGAGATGTAACTAAGGTCATTGTTACTACTTTATCAGTCTTTTTTATCTTACAGAACTGCACACCAAGTGTTCTAACTTTATTTAGTCATTGAAAAATTATTTGGGGCATCATGTTCCCTCTATTGTAAATCAACATTAGCCATCACTAAAGTGCGCTACATGTAAACCAGATAGTGATATATGGCATAGAATAAACTTTCTGCACAAGCTTCTGTGTAGCACCCATGATCTCTGTGTAATCAGAATCTGATAATTGTAAGTCTATTCTACTAGACTTAAGGTACCGTCACACTCAGCGACGCTGCAGCGATATAGACAACGAGCCGACCTAAACTAGATCGCTGGAGCGTAGCTGTTTAGGTCACTGTAGAGACGTCAAACACAGCAACTCCAGAACGATGCAGGAGCGATCCAGTGACGTAACGGTGACTCACTTATCGTTCTCGCTGGTTGTTAGCTCCATGTAAAATGTTGCTGGCGTTGTTGCTTTTGATGTCAAACATGACGATACACGCCGACCTGACGACCAAATAAAGTTCTGGACTTCTAGCTCCAACCAGCGATGGCACAGCGGGATCCAGATCGGTGCTGCGTGTCAAACACAACGAGATCGCTATCCAGGACGCTGCAACGTCACGGATCATTGTCGTTCTCGTTGCAAAGTTGCTGAGTGTGACGGTACCTTTAGTCTAGTACTAGATGCAGTCTACTACATCTGAGTGTCTGCCTCCAGTGGGTATACGCATATACACCTGAAAATTAGGCACGTCAGAGCGCACGTTGGCTCTGTTGGCATCATTATAGTTTATGGCCCTATCAGCGCATACATCCGAATCCCGGTTTACATGGGTGTTTGGACTCAAGCCCTAACGGGATCAATGAGCGTGCAGAAAAGCACAATGTGAAAGCACCCTAAAATATTATTTACTGGAATGTCTATAAAATTGTCTTCTGATTCTCTCCAGCGCTTGGCTGGAGTTTAGCTTACAAAGGGGGTAAACATATTTGCCCAACAGGCGTAAGGTGCTGCACAACTGGGCATGAGTGAGTCTCCGGTTGGATATGCCAGTGACGGTGGATAGTGAGAAGCAGACTGCAGTGACATCTAGTGAGAGGATGGCTTTCAAAAGTGATTGAAAGGAAAAATGACAATTTCAATGGGCTTTTGGAATATTAGCCAGGTGTTTGAGAATAATTTTCCCTGGAGAGAACAGTGAGGGTGAGACCACACAGTGCAGCTGGCATATTTTTTTCAAAATTGTACACCCATTAGCTATGACCATAGGTGAAGGTTTCAACCGCATGCTGCCAGTTGCACTATTTGCTCGTACGCTGGGGTCCGACTAGCATCAGATACTAGAGCGTCGGATGCGAGATGCTAATGACACTCGGCTCCTGCTCTGCTGCGAGTGGGAGCCAAGCGTCAGTGCTCTGTGCACCGATCCTCTTGCATGAGAGGATTGCAGCACAGCAGGTGAAGAGATGGAGAAATTAATTTCCTCATCTCCACTGTTGCCTGATTTCTCGGGAATCTCACTGCACTTGGGTGATATCTTGCACCCATGCACCCATAGACTTATATGGGTGCGTCCAACCCGATTCTCGGGTGCAACTACAGTATGCTGCAATTGTTTTCACTTATCGTATGGCATGAGAAAATAATCGCAGATGTGAGCTGCACCATAGAGTAACATTGGGGAGAGTGCAATCCAATTTTTTTTATCAGATTGCACTCTTCAAAATTATGGATGAGCGGCCCAGCTCGGCACACTCACGCCATTGCACAGCTCTGTGACACTTTGTATTGAAGGGAGAGAGTGCTTGTACAAGCGTGTGGGGACAGTATAACAAAACGGAGGCCATTCTATGGGCTAATCGTTTGCTTTGCTGTTTATATCACATGAACAAAGCAATATATAACAACAATTTAAACACATCAAATGATCCTACCAAATATCTGGGAGCATAGCATAAGCAGGAATTAAAACATAACTTTTAATGTGTATATATAAAAAGAAAACAAAGTACAAAAAATAATGTCACCTAAAGAGGAATATAAAAAGGGTACTACATAATGTGACCTGTCAGGTACTACATCATAACTGGATTAGTACTCCTAAGGGTTTAATAAAACAACACTCGCAATGGCCCAGTGTGTTTATTAATCAACCCAAGGTACCTTATTTGATAAGGGTAACACACACATGCAAAAGCACTAATTGATTGCCAAAACAAATAAATGGATAACCTTGGTTGTATAAATATCAGCAGGTATCACAAAAAAAGGAGCAGGGGTCAAATGGTGTGAGACATGAAAATATAAATATAAATATATATAAAATGGAACAATCTCACCAATTGCCAAGGACCAGTTGTGGAAGACAAGGTGGTAGATGATGAAGTCACCGACCCAACCTGGGAAGCTGGTGGACCGTCCGCCAGGGCCGTGGGGTACTCGGTACCATGTGCATTACTTAAAGGGATGTGTCACGGCGTCAGCGACCCGGTCCGTGGCCCTTGGCACCCATGTTAAGGGAAAAGTCTTTAAAGAAGTTATGAATAAAGTTTGTGTTTGTGACGCCACATGTGGTTCTCGGTCAGGGGTGACCAACGCTGCTTAAAGGGGTCCACTGGGGTGATTTTATGGCAGCTAAGATGGTATGGCTTCCCACAGGTGAAGCAGGGTCCCCAGGGATCCCGGTGTATAGATGAAGATGGTGGATAGTGTAGCAAGAAACGGAGGACACAGGTTTGCATTCACTTTACCTGGTTTCATGAAGAATTCAGGCAGCCACAGTCCAGGGTTCCGGATCACAGGTACAGGTAGGGTCCGGAAGGCTTGGAAGCGAGTTGGGAATCCCCCTAACCAGGTGGGGTTAAAAGCCTTCCTTCTAGTGCTGTGGGGTAGTCCCTTGCTGCCTTAAGCCTCTCACAAGGTCCTCACATGTTCTCCCTGTCCTCCAGGTTGGTAGGACACTACCTGTACGACAGGTAGCTCAAGCCTTCTTACAGGGTCTCTATCACAACCCAGGCTCTAAACGCTACTGTGTCCTCAGGTGTAAAGGCGGACAGGTGAATTATAATCCAGCTGTCCTGCCGGATTCTGCTGTGCCACTTGGAATCCAACACAACCCCAGTCTTCCGGCTACCAGTGTCTGTGCTCTGTAGGGGGGTAGCCCAGTCGCCGCTATTCTCCCCTGTTCTTTACTCTCCTGCGCTTCTCTTCCCCTACACACTCTCTACAGCTTGTTCAGCATTCTGTTCTATCTCTTTCCTTCCAGGAGCTGCAGCACCTCTACTCCCTTTTCCTCAGTCTCTCTGACAGGAACTAACTTTCCTCTTTCCCTACAAACCAGAATATATATAGGAGAGCCACCCATAAACTGGATCAGAGCTCCCCCTTCTGGGCTGGAGTGTGAACATGTTTGCTTGTGGTTACCTGCTAAGAGCGATCCTTTCTCGCTTCCAAGCATGACATCACTCTCCCCGTGAGGAAAGCAGTGCCACTGTGACAACCAGGAACCTGGGGTGTCCCACTGGCATGCAGAGTGAGGCCAGCAGTCCTAAGGGGGAGAGATCAGCAGCCCTGAAACAAACAGAGGAAGTGGGATGATCAGGCACATCTAAATCCTTGCCTCAGAGCAACATCCAGCTGTCCCTACCCCATGCATTGGAATTAAAAAGAAAGCTCCCAGTCACCCACTTACAGGTTCAAATACTAAACAGACACCTTTCTAGGCTGCTTGCCGTGGAAATGTTGCTATTTAGGCTGCTAGACATGGAGGATTTCCGCTGACTCATGGCGGGAGCCGTCCCTTGGTCTGTCCCCTAGTGTCCCCGCCTTGTACCAGCACGTGTCCAGGAATATTACGCCTGCTCTTACCAATGCGCTTACTGGCACTTGATGACCCCAACACGGACAAGCGCTTGTGGCCAGAGATGCTACATTTCCCTGACAGTCCAATGGGTGAATATTGTGGAGGCTGGGGGCAAGTCACACCCTGGCACGGCACATCTGCTCCTGATGCCGAGGATTGCTGGCCCTACTTCTATCATGGTTTCTTCTATCTCCTAAACCAGTTTCTGCACCCCCTCCTGCTCCTCCTCATTCTCCACTACAAAAACGAGTTTGAACATTTTGCATTTTGTTCTGGGGTACATTTTTGTGATATACACTGCTCAAAAATTAAAGCAAACACTTAAACAACAGAATATAGCTCCAAGTAAATCAAGCTTTTGTGAAATCAAACTGTCCACTTAGGAAGCAACACTGTTTGACAATCAATTTCACATGCTGTTGTGCAAATGGAATGGACAACAGATGGAAACTATTGGCAATTATCAAGACACACTCAATAGAGGAGTGGTTTTGCAGGTGGGAATCACAGACCACATCTCAGTACCAATGCTTTCTGGCTGATGTGTTGGTCACTTTTGAATATTGGCTGTGCTTTCACACTTGTGGTAGCATGAAATGGACTCAAAAACCCACACAAGTAGCTCAGGTAGTGCAGCTCATCCAGGATGGCACATCAATGCAAGCTGTGGCAAGAAGGTTTGCTTTATCTGTCAGCGTAGTGTCCAGAGGTTGGAGGTGCTACCAAGAGACAGGCCAGTACACCAGGAGATGTGGAGAGGGCCATAGGAGTGCAACAACCCAGCAGCAGGACCGCTACCGCAGCCTTTGTGCAAGGAGGACCAGGAGGAGCACTGCCAGAGCCCTGCAAAATGACCTCCGGCAGGCCACAAATGTACATGTGTCTGCACAAACAGTAAGAACCCGGCTCACTGAGGATGGTATGAGTACCTGATGTCCACAGATGGGGATTGTGCTCACAGCCCAACACCGTGCAGGACACTTGGCATATGCCCAGGCGTTGTAGGGAGATCATACAGGCACGTGGAGGCCACACACACTACTGAGCATCATTTCCTTGTCTTGAGGCATTTCCACTGAAGTTGGATCAGCCTGTAACTTATTTTTCCACTTTGATTTTGAGCATCATTCCAATTCCAGACCTCTGTGGGAAATTAGTTGTGATTTACGTTAATCATTTTCAGGTTTTATTGTTCTCAACACATTCCATTATGTAATGAATAAAGATTTACAACTGGAATATTTCATTCAGTGATATCTAGGATGTGGGATTTTAGTGTTCCCTTTATTTTTTTGAGCAGTGTATAACACTAAAAAAACATTTAAAAATGTTGCTGGTCTTCACTTCTCAGCCATACAGTATTAAGTGTTCGTGATTATATTTCGTAGGTATATAAATCTTCAAAAATGTGTTATTGTTATTAAATTAATTACCCATAGAGTATTATTTGTTCTTGGGTACATTTTGTTGGTATTTAATCCTCAAAAAACATGTTATACTCTCATATCAATAATGCTTCTTAAATGCCCCACTAAATATTTAATAATATCCCATGAGTCCCCCAATATACAGCTCCACAGTTTGATGGGCCAACAGCTCTGCTATACACAGTATGATTTACCCACAACTCCCCTATACACAGTATAATGCACCCACAGCTCCCCTATACACAATATGTTGGGCCCATAACTACCATTTACACAGTGTAATTAGTTCACACCCAGTATGGTGGGCCCACAGCTCTCCTATACACAGTATGATAACACCAAAACTCCTCTATACATAATATGATGTCATCACTGATCCCCAAAATACAGTATAAAGACTTCCATAAAAGTCCTTTCACTATTTAATGGCCCCCATAGAAGCCCCCCAAATTTATAAAGGCCCTCACATTCACCCCCATGGTCCCCACAGTAGCCCCCATACTGTATGATGGATCCCTCAGTTGTCGTCACACTCTATTAGGGCTCCCCACATTAGCTACCACACTGTATAGTGGCCTTCACAGTAGTCCCCAAACTGCAAAATGGCCCTTACATTAGCTGCCATGCTGCATAGTGGCCCCCCACTTTGAGGTACAGTATCCCCTACAATATGAGGGCCACCCATAATAGCCTCAGAATGTATGATGACCCCACAGTCACACCACAAGTTTTAATTAAAATTAAAAACATCATACATACACTCACCTAATCCAATGTGCGGGTGGACCAATGCGTTGATGTCATCATGCTAGTCTATACACAAGACCTCAGATTCCAGAACCGGCAAGATGACCACTGAATCAACCTGCCATTTTAAAGGCCGCGGTCTACAGAATGGAGAGCAGCAGCACAGGGAGATCATGTTTCCCTGCTCTACAGCAGAGCATACTATATCGGTGTGCTGCGCCCGGGGCAACGGCTCTCTCTGCCTTCCACCTGTAACTACACTACTACACTACACCCAGGATATGTGAATTCTCTACTACTAACGACTACTTTGGCTCTGTACAGTATATTATTTTTTAGCTATATTGTACTGTATATCATATGCACGGTATGGCAGGGTTATTTGTACACTGTAGTGCATTGTAACACGAATTAGGGCAAAACTCTGTTTTTACCAATTGATTTATGTGGATTTTATTACATAACCATGTCTTTTACATAGTTCTGATTATTTGGAACATTTGCCACTTTGTGAATTATTAACAGGATTTGATAACATTTGGAAAAGATTTGGAAAGCGAATAGAAAGATCGTTAATATTTTACAGAATACACATTCTCATAAAAAAGAAAAAAGAAATCAGCAGGAACACTGGTAGGACGAGGTGTTCAGCAGTGCGGGGGCCCTGCCGACATTTTTTATTAAGGTACCGTCACACTCAGCGACGCTGCAGCGATATAGACAGCGAGACGATCGCTGGAGCGTCGCTGTTTAGGTCGCTGTAGAGACGTCAAACACAGCAACTCCAGAACGATGCAGGAGCGATCCAGTGACGTAACGGCGACTCACTTATCGTTCTCGCTGGTTGTTAGCACCATGTAAAACATTGCTGGCATCGTTGCTTTTGCTGTCAAACATGACGATACACGCCGACCTGACGACCAAATAAAGTTCTGGACTTCTAGCTCCGACCAGCGATGGCACAGCGGGATCCAGATCGCTGCTGCGTGTCA